>NC_136698.1:25293803-25893803 GCF_947650265.1 Symphodus melops | reverse complement strand
TTATAGCGTGGACACCTGCGGCTTATAATCAAGTGCGGCTTATATATGTACAAATACATTTATTTACTTATTTTTAGCCGGTGCGGCTGATATCCAGGTGCGCTCAATAGTACGGAATTTACGGTAAACAAACGAGTGGTGATCTAAAGAGCTAATGCAGCAGTTTCATGACTTGCACAGAGATCTTACCAGTCACATGCATACAGTCTGTGGACGTGCACCAACCGCAGGGAATAAACGTCTCATTCCAGGAGAATTCTCCTGATTATATCCTCCTGCGTTCTTACACTCAGACTTCCTGCCGATCGGACGAAATACAAGAGAAACTCTGTGGACAAAGTCCATCTGATGAATTTGGGTTTTAGTGTTCACACATGCAGTTTACCCCAAACACTTCAGGGTTGATGGCACAGATATAGACATGTTTGTTGCCTAAAATCCCCAAAGTTTGTATTCTATATGATGGGGAAGAAAAAAAAAACATTCAGCAGAAGATCAAAAAATTAGAAGAGTTTGGAGGCCATTTATTGAAGTGAGAGCCAAAATATGAGCACGCTGCCTTTTAAGAGTAACCAGACGGAGTGCTTCACATTTCAGTCTGACATCACACTGTCACCTCACTTCTCTGTTGACCATGTAATGATTTACTAGCAAAGACCTTGCAGGTTAATTTGACGTCGTTACATAGCAGCACCTGTTTATCAGGAGCTGCCTCTCTGTTCCATTTTTGACCAAAACTGAGTCCAAAGTCCAACTCAGATGGTCGAAACTGGCCGTACGAGCTGCGGGGGGCGATACCGTTCGGACCACCTTCACCCACGTTGTTGTAGCTTTTACAAGCACGCAGTTCAAACTTGAAGAATTCTGACCATTTTAAGTCTTTAAGCTGGAAGATTAAAAAGCCTCGGTCACATTTCGAACTAGTGTGGGGTGAACCATTGCCCACGTGGGCTCTGCAGCGCTTCATTTAACTGAATGCATTGTCCCTGAATGCCACACGCTCACTTCAAAGACCAACAGAAGTGGACCTGTTTGCATCTGAGGTGAGATGTTCGTTCCTTAAAAACGTTTGAGAAGTTTTCAGAGTAGAAATGCTTCAGTAGTTTTGGTAGAATCGTCCATGCTGGCTCTTTAAACAAACATTTGATGAAGTAAATCAGTCGTGGACTAGACTAAATGTTTGTCTTGAATTGTGTCAGAGTTTACTTTGCTTGTACTTCGGTGTGTTATTAAATCCCACCTGGACGTTTTTTTTGGGGGGGGGGGTTGCGCTCTTATAGTTTTTTTGTGCCGGGTATAATTTCCCAGTAGACTCTGTGGTACCAGGAGCAGGAGAGGAATGTTGGAGCTTTGTTTGATTTTCTAAATGTAGTGAATTATCTGTGACAGCCTGAAGCCCGCTGGAA
Organism: Symphodus melops; assembly: GCF_947650265.1. NCBI lineage: Eukaryota > Metazoa > Chordata > Actinopteri > Labriformes > Labridae > Symphodus > Symphodus melops. Next base: position 25,892,397 of record NC_136698.1, on the reverse strand, counting down.
TGGTGCGATGGGATAAGTGAAGTCAGGATTAGTCATTTGTGCTCTTTTTGGAGCAGTTCTGATTTACAGAGGAGTGGTGTGGATTTATTTATGTTAACTGGATTATGATAGGAGTGCTAATCTCCTAACAAAATAATAACCCTATATCCTCCCCTGTAGAAGGATGGACCGTGTATTTTGAGAGCTTCCTCTCAACATGGTACATCCATCACTTGACACAGATGAATGAACACACTGCTGTAATGTACCTGATGCATTAACTTCCTCATCTTCACACTTTTTATTATTATAATTGAAGCAGGTTTGTTCCCCTTTATTTAACTCTTACTTTTTTTGTTCTGTCTTAAAAACACCTCTTTCCTGTCTGAACATGTAGAACTACAGTAATGCAGAAGCTCAAGTCGGGTCATAATGAATCTATACGTTGCATCCAGCAGGGCAGACTAGTGCTCGTACTTCTGCGGCACCATGTGATGTAAATTCACAAACACTTTCATAGGTTCAATATGGAAGTTCAGAGGAAGGTGGAGGGAGCTTCTCGATGGCACTACAGCACATCCTCGGTGTATAAAGTTCTCCTGTTGTGCATAAGTTAAGCTTTTGTTAGTCCTCTTTAGTTTCAGTAAACTCACTAAAACATGGGCTCCCAGACAGTGTCCATTACGTCAAGTTAAAAAAGGAAACCTACAGTACGATCAGCCTCCAGTCATCTGCATCCTCCATAAGAATCAAACAGTTTAAAAAATGCTCAGCCTGTTTCACCTGAGCTCAGAGATGTGACTTCGACAGAAGATGTGAGATCAGGCAGTTTAACACCAACACGCTCAATGAGCTCTTTAGTCACATGTTTCTGTCACCTCCATGAGACGTCGTCATCTAAGAATCAGAAGATGATGGTCATTTCATGTGTTTCAGTTTGAGCTTCGGGGTTTGGTTGCTGTGTCTGACACACTGGGGCCAACATGAATGTTTTCTCACTTCCAGCTAAAATGAAAGATAATAAAAAAAATGGGCCCAGAGTTTGATGAGAGGTTTAGAACATTGGCTAAAAGTCCAGGAGAAATCCTGGATCTAATTAAAATTCCCAACATTCCTTTCATAGCTCAGGTAATGCTCGAGGTCTTCACGGACTTAAAGTCCTTAGTCTCAATAAACTTATATAATCCTGTTTTACACAACACAGCTGGGCACGCAGCACCTCGTACATATGTTTCCTCCACCGGGGTCACGTTTAATTTAGAAGAAAATGTTGTTTTCTTTAAAGAACGAGTAACAGACGCATGTCTCTGTTCTCACACGCTGTGAAAAATCACCTGCAGGTAAACAGGTTTTTCCCATTATCGAATCCTTTGTATGAAAAGTTTGTGGGCTCAGTTTGGCTGGTTAAGGATTGCTCAACCTCTGGAGCAAAGATGATTCATACAGTTGAGGACAATGGTTCATTAGAAGTAAACATGTGTTTAAGTTCACATTGGTTTTCTACCTCTGGATGTTTGACAGCTTCCAATACTATCACCTCATTCTGAGCTGTGGTTCTGGATACACCACTCCACCAGGGATCTGACCTTGTACTTGGAGTACCTTTTTATTAGTGCTCTAAATCCAAAGCCAAACTTCATAAAAGTGTTGTTTATTTATATAAAGAATGGTTAGTTCTATATATAAATAAACAAACGTTCAAACATGTTCAAATAGAATTCATTAACTGTGTAAAAAAACAGAGGATTCCCAAACTTTTCAGTTTGCAACCCCAAAAACAAGGCTGACAGTCTGTGGCCCCGCACTGTCTGTGGACGGACACACACACACACACACACACACACACACACACACACACACACACACACACACACACACACACACACACACACACACACACACACACACACACACACACACACACACACACACACACACACACACACACACAACAGGCCTGTCTAAACACTGGTTACACAAAAGAACGGCAAAAAAGACATTTACAGCTGAAAATAATAAAAAAAATGAAGAGAGGCTCGAAGCAGGTTAGCGGTCATGTCCTTGTATAGACTTCAGCACTGAGCTGTGTGTGTGTGTGTGTGTGTGTGTGTGTGTGTGTGTGTGTGTGTGTGTGTGTGTGTGTGTGTGTGTGTGTGTGTGTGTGTGTGTGTGTGTGTGTGTGTGTGTGTGTGTGTGTGTGTGTGTGTGTGTGTGTGTGTGTGTGTGTGTGTGTGTGTGTGTGTGTGTGTGTGTGTGTGTGTGTGTGTGTGTGTGTGTGTGTGTGTGTGTGTGTGTGTCGTTCTGTGGAAAGAGAGATGGAGGCCAACATTGCTGCTAAATTGACATTTCAAGTCATTTTAAATAAGAATAATTTCATTTTAGTTTCACTTGATGATGAGGTTTGATTCAAAATGTAACGACTACTGCAGTGTTTTTAAAATACTCAGTTAAATATACAGCATTTTAAATTAATTAAAATATGATATTTAGTCTCTGACAGCTGAGTCATACAAAGTAACACTCTGATCTTCTTTACATTGTCTCCTGTTATGAAGCATTTAGGGTGTCATGTGATAACTGGTAGCAGCTCTCTGCTCACAGTTGTTTGGAAGGCCTCATGTTAGCTGATCTTTGGAGTTATGATAAGATGAGTTGTTCATGTGATGATTTGAATATGCTCAGGTAGGTGCATGGGAATGTCAACAAACTTAAACTCTGACCTGTTCAAGGTGTAAATATAAAAAAACCCATCATGAATAACTTCTTACAATTAATCCTGAGAGGCTGATTTATATTCTAACAACTATATTTTATTTTTTCTATTTTATATTCTTCAACTACACGTAGCATTGATATAAAAACATTATTTTTGTCTTTTGTTTTTAATGCCACGACTTACCTAACATTAAAAGTTGCGGTCATTCAGTGTGCAGCGAAGTGATAAACAGACTGACAGATGTGTAAAACATCTGTCTGTTGATGCGGCTGTGTGCTTCTTGTCAACCAACAATGAACATTGTCACTGATATGAAGCACAGAGGTCTGAGGTCGGTGCCCTGTCAGCTCGCTGCGCAGGACGTCTGTCAGCAGAAAGACACATTCCTTACCCACATCACCACCACATCCTTCCCTTCATGTCCCACAAAGAGACATCCAGCTATTTTTGAGGACACTCAGGCATCCAGGATGGCTGGAGTCATCCTGATTATAGCTCGTAGGAAGATGGTAAACAAAGGACATGCTGTGGCTCATGCTGAGGTGACTGTAATAGCAGAATACTTCTCCTGCCTTCATGCTTTTTTATTCTGCTGCCTGTCACCATTTGTCACTTTTATTTACATTCTTGAAATATCACTGTATTGTTTAGCCGTATTTCCTGTTTGGTTGTTTGAAATAAAAGCAGGAAATATTGTGTAGCCGGTCATACACACGATGGCATGTTGATATTTAAATCATTTGTTTTTATGTTCAGCATCTCAAAGATTAGTCCTCTGCTGTTCAGAGAAAACATTTTTGGACTTGTCGTGCCTCGATAGTAAGGTTTAAGTAAGGTTTACTTTGGTTAGCAAATAAATGAACTAATTTCTTTCCCTTTCACTACTCCTGACTTCCTTTTTAATGTTTCAGAGTAAAGTGTCATCATTCCTTTCTGCATTGTCCGCTGTTCCTTTTACCTCATTATTTAACCAAAACCAAAATAATACAGAGGTCCAAACGTCCTTAAGGATTTTTTTGACTGTATGAATTTTAAATTTTGAAAGCTTTTAAGCCGAGTCACTATCTGATATTTCTCTTTGGTCTGTGTCCCAGGATCTGTACTGATATTTCCTTCATTAGCTTTATGTTGACTCTATCATATTGCACTTTACTTATGTAAATATTTACTACTCGACCAAATATGGATGCATTCACAGTCCTTGTGTTTACTCCTGTTACATTTTACCTTCAGAGCGGCCCAAATGTGCCACAATAAGAGCACCAAAGAATGAACAGAAGAGCAACACACTGATTTTCAGCTGCAAACTGGCCTTCCATTCCTAAAACATTGCATTACTCTACTACCTCTCATTTAGATGAACTAAAACCCTGAATGTGATTTCATTTGTATGCAAAGGTTAGACATATGTTAACATGTCATGTGTAGTGAGAATGATTGTCCGGCTTTCAGTTAAACTGTGATGTCCATTTTAAACGTCGTAACCTGCAAAAACATCATCCAGGCAGTGATTCAGTTTCTCTGCAAAATACCCGACCATATCAGGAAGCTTTCAGGAATCCAGCCAGCCGTCATAAAAAGCCTCAGTCCACCCTGCTTAGCTCTGCCTTAACATCGTTATTATAGAGAAATGAAAAGGGGCTTTGATTGGAGCTATCTGGGCTCTGGATGATAAAGGCCATACAACACGTAATGGCCTGTAAATGTACACATACCTCCACGGTGAAGTCATGCAGCCCCTCTCACAGGTTGAGATCTGATATTCAGCTTTTTAATGTGCAAAATGCCAAGAGACGTGTGGCTAGCTCTCTGTGCACGCCGCTCTGCTCCTCTCATATCTGCCCCTGTGTCAGAGCGAGGACAGCACTGACCTTAACACTCCGACTATCTGACGCTGCAGAGACCTTCACTGTTGATGGGCTTCTGTCACTTTAATATCTTATGCCTTCTATATTTAGGGGCCTTTTCAAAGTGTACACCAACACTAGTATTCGCTGACTGAAGCGCGCTGCTCCGTGCGTGCGGTCATTTCCCTCTGACGTAGGTGTTATTCCAGGTGTCTGCCCTCAAACAAACACAATGCAGCATGTTTTTTTTTTCATCTGGCCTCGATGCTCACTTTTTGAAGCATTTTTAAAGCCTTTGATCGTTGTCATTAGAAACTGTCCGACCTGCAGTAAACTTAGTGAAACAGTGTGTTTAAGCTGTCATTGGTACCTTATAAAAAACTTCAAGGAGACAGTGTTGCTTTTCTCTCACTGACTGCTGAAGCATGTTCTGTTTGTAGTCGTGCTGCCCTTTTATTTAATGATTTACATAATGTAAGGATTGCATTAGGACTTTCTTTATTATTCATGTTTAAGAAACATTTGAACATTTCAAATAAAAGTTACGCATTCAGACATTTGCATGTGTTGTGCACTATTTTGCACCACTATCACTGTTTGCAGAATGTACCTGGTGAATGCTAGAAATTTAAGAAAACCATTTTCACAACATGGTATAAATGGAGGCCAAAAGGGTTACAGAAACAACACCTGCATTCTGCTGCACAATAGGCTTTAAACCCTTCAGTAAATATCAGGGTTTAGCCTAAAGTGTTGAAGCAGTCAGAGGTAGTAGGTTGCTCCAAGGTCAGGTCGTATAATGTTATTTACTCTTTCTCGCAGCACTGCACAGTGGTGGGAACCTCTTGGACGGAGTTTATAAACTGAATATTCTGTATTTGCGAGAAGCCGTTCTAGTAGATACAAATCGTGTGCGTGCATGTGAACACATCTGGGAACGTTGACCTCTTAAAAACAGATTCAGAAAGACAACAAGCTTCCTTTTAGATTTACATTTCATCTAGACATCTACATTACTTATAGCATGACAGTGCAAGTACAGCAAGCCAACAGCTGCAATGTTAAAAGTTGGTGTTAGTTTCAGACTTGGATTAGTGCAACTATGTTTTGTGTCCAAATTTGTCAGCTAAGATTCGATTCTATGATGAACTACTGCATGTCTGTCATCCTTCAGTGTTTTCCCAGTCATATTCAGAGGCTCAAAGATGTTCTAATTGAAAGAGAGAATGAAAAAAACGTTGTCTTAATGTCCTAATTATGGCTTTTCACTTGCTAATAGCTTAGCATCTGTGTCTTGGCATCATGTGTTGACTCCTCAGTTTTCCGTCTGCTGTGTTTATGTTGCAGGTGGAGGAGGGCAGCAAGGCAGCAGCTGTGAGTCTCCAGGTGGGGGACGAGCTTGTCAACATCAACGAGATTCCCCTGAGTGGCTACAGACAGGAGGCGATCTGCCTCGTGAAAGGCTCCCACAGGACCCTGAGTCTGGTGGTGAAAAGGTAGGTAACCAATCCTCCGTCTCCTCTGCTGCCCTCTCCTCCTACATCTGCTGCTGTCACAAGTGCACCGAGTCACCATGGTGACATGTCTAACAAACCCAGGCGACAGAGGAAGGGGTGGAGACAGACGATCCTGGTCCCTGCAGCTGTTTGTCTGTTTTCTAGTGCCTGTAGACCAGCCGGCACTTTCTGGGATTTCTTGAGCTCCTGGTAGCTGGATGGTCCTGTTTAGCCAGGTTGCATTACACTGTTAAGAGTTGGTGACACAGTTTTTCATAATGAAGCTGAAAGAAGGAAGAGGTTGGGGGTGACATCATTGACTCTGTGAGAAGGCCGGTGTATGAAGAGTAAAAAAGAGGAAGTTACTAATGTATGCATATGACACTATCTGGCACAGAGATTTTTTTATGCTCATTCTGCTGTGATAAGGCTTCATAGGGTTACACCACACATCCCTTTCTTATTTACCAAAAAACATTCACTTTAAATCGAAATAAATCATTACTCACTCTTTCTATTAGAAGCCTCTGTTTGTGACCTATTGACTCCAAAGTATTGTTAAGTGAGTACAGATTATCCTGTTTAACTGATGAGTCATTTGTCAACGTGAGAGCTGCAGGCCTCCTTAGTCCTTACGAATGGCCTTGTTGTGTGTGTGTGTGTGTGTGTGTGTGTGTGTGTGTGTTAACACTGCTCCCATTGTCTCCTTGCCGTCTGCATTGCGTTCTGTATTGTATCATATCATAACGTAATCCCTGAACAAATCCTCCCGTACAAGGAAGTCCTCTCACCATTTATCTCTCCACAAGGACGCGGCTGTGAGGCCCACTCATTGTTTCATACTCTCAACAGGCAGGTCTATTATAGGATCTGGAAACAGGGAGGCATTATTGTCTATAACAATCTATTTGATTTACTTATACCATTGTAGGACAAGCCTTACACATATGAAGTCCAATAACTGTATCAACATCAAGTTAATTCAGTGTAAACAGAAGAGATTAACATCCTGAGGTTGCCAATCACATACTTCCTCTTTGATCTGGAGTGCATGTTCAGTGTGAATTAGAACTACACTTAAGGCATACTGCATCATTGAAGTGTGCTCTTTAACCCATCCGAGTCCTTATGGCATACAGTAAATATGGTGGCCTGATAGGGTCAAATTAAATGTACATTTTCCATGAAACACAGTCGTTGGTTTTAGCTGTAATGAACAGGATTGTAACGATGATTCGAGTAAAAATCAACAGTAGTGATACCTGTTTCAATACCTCAAAAATGGACATCTAATGTTGGATAATCTCTTGTGTCTAATGGCCAACAATTGTATTTGTGCAACTCAGACAGTGTGCTGGAGTTTGCCTATAAATTTTTTTTAAATGTATTTATTCCTCTCATCTCACCTGTCTTATGAAATACATGTAGATTTAAAGCCTTCATACTTTTTGATCCTATGAAACAACAGGATCATCGAGGTTGTATCAATACAAAACATGTGGCATCAGAAAGTATCAAAGTCTTTCCTTAGTGGTGTTTGTGTTATTTTCTATCACTGTGTTTTGGCTGGACAGGTTTTATCTTACAGTAAGTGTACACATTGTGTCATTGTCAGTTTGAATTGAGGTGGAAAAGGTCCATTTACTTAACAGAAGAGCAGGATGCATGACTACAGGATCTGGGTATTGTCAGTTCACTGTGTTTGTAGTTGTAAATGGAGAAAGACATTTCCTTACATAGACACGGTTTATTGTTCATATTGCATTGCATCCTGCCTTTGAGCCTCTTGAGACTATTTCTTCCTTTTTTCTGCTGGCCGGGTTTGGAGAATTGAAGCCGCTTTTTCTTTTTTTTCTGGCATCTTAAAAAGCCTGTCCAGTCCCTCATTTTCAAAGCCACAATACCAAGCCAGAGTTTGACTTAGAATACAGCCGAGTGCTCATGATTTATGATTTGTTATAAAAGCTCAAAGCTTCATTCTCGTTACTTTTCTATCAAAGTCTGCAATCTGGATGTTTTTGTGAAGCTGGGGTTGGAAATGTTGCACATTGGAGCATTCCTTATTATTACTTACAACCATATAAAGCCCCAATGTTTAACTGTAGCTTAATCTGTGTCTGAGCTTGTTAAGTGTCAGCCATGAGGCAGCTTTCATTGTAGCTCAGGGATAATGTTGGATAGTTGAAATGAGGATCAGGAAGCTGTCAGAACCTGCTCCTGTCCACAGGTGTGGTCTCTTTACAGACAGCACCAGGGAGGAGCCTGATTTATTTTGCATGCAGTGACTCATGTGTGATTGCTGGTGTAATTTCATAGGAAGAGGAGCCGGGGAGAGGCCTGTCGTCACACAGAGAACAAGTCAGGTGTGGTTATCAGAAGGAAAGCATCTCCTTCTCTCTGCACATGTCCTGACAACACGACTGAACACACACACACAGGGCTTCAACTTACAACGAGTTGTATTTGCATTTAAAAACTATCTGAAAGCATCGATTGCACTCACTCTCTGTACGTTGACAAATCTGGACATGCTACTGGTCTCCTTATGGGGCAGCCAACCCTTCTAGATGTTTATACTGGAGTGACGTCTCCTCTCTGAGCTGATCTAATTTAGCTCAATTGTGCAGATTTTAAGTTGAATTTAAGATTGCAATATGTACTACACTGCAGCTTTACCAAGATTGAGGAAACCGTGCACACACACTCTTTTTGTCCAGTGCAAATCAAGTTGAACATTTTCATCAAGAACAGCTCTTTCGTCGAGTTTTTGCTCGCTGGGGTTTTGTGATTTTGATCCCCTGAGTTAAAGCAATATTCCATGAAGGTATGCACATCCTCTCTTCTACCTGAGGGCGGTATCAGGCCCCCTGTAGTCTGACCTGTCTTCCTTTTCCTTCCCTTGAGGCACTTTTAATCCATGTAACAAACAGCAGAGTGAATCATTAAACTTCATGAAGAGAAGCTCGAAGTGTGTTGTGGCTTTCTGTTTCCCCCTTCTGGCATTGTTACAGAAGTACCACATCTACAAGCTCTTTCAGTGCTGCTGTTGTTGCTTTAATAAATTCTGTTTTCAATACAACAATACATCTATGTGGCTATTTTAAAAGAGTTGGGCCCAGAGTTTTGTTGCACAATCCAATTATAGCTGGAAAAGCTTATTGGTCTACCTTAAAGCGTGAGCATTCAGCAGGGGTTGCAGTGGCTTACATGCATGCTGCTCTTTGTTTTTTCCTAATCAGCACACATAGTATGTGAAGAATGCTGTGTTCTGATTTCGTGTAATAAGCAGATCTCTTAAGATGTTTTAGTTCTTAGCTGAGGAAATCACAGTTTAGAGATTTTAGTGAGGCGCTTAACTGCTCCCCCTCGGTTTCTTGGTTTGCTCCAATGCCAAGGTGAGTGGACATGCAGTCACTGAAGTGGATCAATCGCTTAACAGAAGGACAGAATCAATTCAATCTTCCCCTCTTTTTTTTTTTTTTTGCCCACCTTCAATGTCATCAAAGAAAACGTTCTCTAGCTTTGAGCTTTGATTGTTATTTCACCTCATGACGTGAAGAAATGCTCGTTTTTCACAAGAATTTCAAGAGGTACGTATGAAAGTGTGGAAGAAATGTTAAGTTTTATTAACTACGGTTTGTCCTTTTCATCATTAAAAATAAAATGATGTTGCTCTTCATTCTGAAGACTGACATTGCTAATTTAATTATATAGTCATGTACTGTGTTTGTTTTGTATTCAGAGGGTTGTCTTGTCTGTCATGTGAACTAGTTTAGCACATACTAGTAACTCAATGTTTATGAATATGTTAGACACTTTACATAAAACTTGATTAAATGATTTATAAAAGTAGAAAGGAACTGAAGTTTTACAAAAAAAACTGCAGATCTTCAGTTTTAACCCAAGCTGCCAAACAGCTGAGCAAATATTAAATATCACGTATTATACTCCTTCGAACAAGTTTGAATAAGTCTCAGAGGTCCGCATAACATGTCCGTGAAGTTTCTTGCTAAATATCCGCTCTGATTTTGTATTTGGTCAGGCCAATAAACCCCTCTATCTCAGCCCTGCTCAGAACAGACTGTTTCTGTGTCTGTAGCTTTAAATATGTAAATGAGCTGTGTCCGAACAAGTCGCTCCGGAAGGGGGTGTGGCTTGGGCTTTCAAGCTCCAATGTCCTATTGTTTACATCAGAGAGGCAGACTAAGAGGGCAGAACAAACACCTAGCTGTGGGAGTGTCACCCACCTGTGGGAAGGGTTACTGCCCTTTGTGATGTCACAAAGGGTAAATCTCCAAACGGCCGTGGAGCAGGCAAAACACTGAGGAGGAACCTTTCTCATAATTTGGAGGTTTCTAGAAAGACTAGAGACGCACAGAGAAGGAAATCGCTGCTTCTGTTATTTATTGTGATAAATGCCAATTTGTTTGATATTTTTATTGTCAATGCTCATATTGCGATTAGGCTGTCTGTTAATGAACAGCTCTTATCCGTTTATCTCTTTAAGGTCTGTTATGATGTCACACAATGTGGGTCTCCTAGCAACAAATCCAACACCTTTGTCTCTTTGAAAGTTGACAAGCTGTTGGAGAAGTTATTCCAGCACTCCTGGACCCTGATTGGCTATGAGTTGTAATGATTGATGTTGTCCATAAGATGCTGGACTTAGACTAAAGGGTTTCCAGGTGTTTCTGGGTTCAGGGTCAGTGCGGACAGCCACTGACTTGACAGCTGGTATGCCACTCAGCCCAGGAATGTGCTGGTCATTACATGCGGCTCACGGTTCACCTCTCTCACCCGAAACATGACTGGTTTGATTGTGGGTCCTGCTGAAGAGGGTCTTTGTCAGACCCTCAGGAACCAAATGGAATCCACCATCTCAACTGAAAGGTGCAGGTTGGCTGCGTACAACCTCCGAATATTACTCCCCTACAATGTAAAACGTGCTGTTCATCATCATTTTTACAAGTCTATTATGTTGCTGAATGCATCCACATGTATGGCCGGTTCTCACGTCAGGTTTTATCAAATTATGGAAAAGCTGTTTGCGTGATCACTTCCCTCACAATAGATCTCTGTGAGTTTTATTGGCCTTTTATCAGCTGTAGATAAGAGCCATTCTTCGCTAATCGTTGCTAATTGTTAATCTCACCTGTCAGCACACCTGCTGCATATTGCCAAAGCACATTTTAAAAAGATAAAAAAGTGACAAACAACAGAGGTCCCATTTTGTGCTTTTTATGTTTGTATCTAAAGAAGGCAACAGATGGAACAAGCTGTATTGGCCATTTGATTTAATGCTCTCTCTCCTGTTATCTTTCATCTGCTTCTGGATCCTAATATGACCACAAAGAGGAAAAAGAGAGTGTATTTAGTTTGCATAAATTATTATAACGACAAAGACAACAAAAGAACAATATGTACATATTTCAGGTGACAGGTGTGAAGAAGACTTTTGTGTATTTAATGTAAAATGCATAAAACTCCTGCAGGCTGTCGAAGTGACATTAAAGTAAAGTCACTTTGTCTTTAAAGGGTGAAGACACGTGTTTCAGAGATCGCACAGAATTAGCTAATCCTGCCGTTCTTTTTTGTACCTCTTCGCTCACTTTCATATTTTATAGACTTACCGAAGAAAAGCAGTTGACAGTCCGCTTTATACAAAATTCCCCATTTTCACAAATGCTGATAATTAGCAGAAACCTTCAAATTGTTGAATGTGGTCAAACAATGTGAATTAATTAGTCATTCTTCATTTGTACCAGCATTTATAGTATTTATAATTTTTCATAAAAATTTATGAAAACTCAGGAAAAAAATTAAAAAAGTGAATAATGTTGGTTCAGTAGAAAGTAAGTCATGAGGTAAACACAACCTAGATCATTGTGTACAAACAAGACTAGTTGAAATAGAAAAGGTAGTTCTTGTTGTCTTATAATCACACCTTCATTAATCTACAAGCATTAAACAATAATAAATCCAACCTGTAATAATCCCTCCAACACAATGTGCTAAAGTCAGGAGTTTTAAAATCTGAACGTTTTCTTTCTGGTGTGCTGCTGACGACGTCGCTGCCTGGGCAGTTGTGTTGCTCATTACTCAAGGCTTTCAGGAACCAGGGTGCCCTTCCACCCCAGAGAGAGAGCAACCTGTTGTCATGGTAATGGTATAAATGCAGGTCTGGCACACAAGAGGGGAGAAGAGTCCGGTTTTTCATCCGTCTCATTTGCATATTAGCCCCTTAGAGCCAATGAGACGAGGCAAGGTGCGGGAATAGTCCGAGGGGACTGGCTGTGACAATAGCCCTCCTCCTTCTCTTTACACTCTTCCTCCCCCCCTCTCAGGGGTAAAACCCCCGTAATCCTGAAGGAAATCTCCCCTCATTCCAACTAATTCTGCCCAGAGAATTTAGTTAAAGTTATGGCTGTCCTGTGTTGAATGTTCAGCTGTGCTTGTAAGCAGGTGTGTGTGTGTGTGTGTGTGTGTGTGTTTTCAGGTCGTGTGTTGGAGCTGAGCAAAGATGCACGTCAGCCTGCATGTGTCTTTATTGTGTTTTTTTCTTTGAAGTGTCTGAAGTGGAGTCTAGTGCCTGACCAGCACGCCGACTCAACTGCTCCCAGTCCTTCACTCTGCTCCTGTTAAATATTCTTAAATGATCTTTGGGATTACACATTTCTTTTAAGTCAGTTTTGAATTCCTCCATCCAGATGTTTGGTGAGTCAAAATGAACTTTTTTTTTGAATGTTTGCATCATTTTAAACGTGTATTTAAAAGCTGCCATACCTTCTGTTTTTTGTTTGTTTGTGGGTGTAAAACTGGTAGACATATTGATGCAAGTTTTTGACCTTAATACTCTGTTATTGTTTTTGTAATATCATTTAATAAGAGGTCAGCCATCATTTAGGTTAAGCCACGATCAGCTAGACTTAACATTTCAAAACCAAATTAATCTTTGAGGGAAAAGGCTTAAAGGTAAACCTTCTGGGAATAGTCTTCAGAGGCCTTTTTATTAATTGGCTGCTAGTTTCTTATAAAGTTAAGTGAGGTGACTTTATGCATATATGTGATCTGTTTAGTTTTGAACCTGGACTGGTTGGTACCGGATACATTTGAAATAATTTGGGGCTCCAAACCGGTCACTCAGAAAACAGCCTCTCCCCCTGCCCCCCATTCCAGCCAACTGATTCACTTTCTAGCATATCTGTGCCGGCCCAGCTGTAGCCCTGACGATAGGCCTAATAAAACCCATCTCATTTGCATACCAATAGAAGGCGCCATGTGTGGCTAGCTCCTAGTGCCCCAGAAACACGGACTGTGTGGAGACGAGGAAGACTGAGCTCCATGTTGGCTTTTTCTTTGTCCTCTAAACAGGCTTGAACTTTAATCCACAATTAAATTTGGGGAATTGACCCACTTTATTGAGCTTAACTAAATCTGTGTCTCAATCTAAAGATTCTCAATCTGTAAACGCCGCGTTGAGTGGAAGGATGAAAGCTTTTGTTTTGCCTTTCAGTAGTTTGTTTTCAGGTCTCCCATCTAAAAGAAGCTTTTGTTTGAACCTCTTGTCATCAGGTCATTGAAGGCCTTTAGACAAGGTGACTGAGGGGGCGTGACCTCCTGGCCCTGTGTCTTTGTAGGGCAAGTTTTCAGCCCAGTCCGAATGTAAGCAAGCCGAGCCTTCTTGACCAGTATGATGCTAGTATTCTCCTGTTCTATCTCTGTGACCCACAATATCAGGACCAGCATAGAATATGAGCACCGACACACACACATTATACTGTCCTGTACCTGTGCAAATGACATTAAATATCTGTTCTAATGTTAAACTGATGGGAACATAAGAACCCAACAGCATTTGCTCTTATCTGAGATTATAGAAGTTTCTTTAGTGGATGTCAGGAGCTGATTTTAACAAAGGTCAATGAGAAAACACCAAACGGGCCTTGAAGCAAGAAAATGTAGGAGTTTGGTCTGGTGCACTCTAGCGCCTTTTAAAGGCCTCTAAGTGCTATTGCACTCTGGTAAGACTGATTTGGTGCTTCTTGCGACCCCTCTCAGTGGCTTCTGAACACGAGACAACAATGATACTGATAACTAAGGATACTGCCTTGCTTTGAAATGTGTTATGAATCATTCCTGCAGGGTTGTACACTCTGTACACACATTTCATCAGTCACCGCCTTCTTCATCATTGAGCCAGAGCATCTTTTTATAACCAAAGACCTGTGTGTGAGCTAATGCTCCAAAGCTACACACACACACACACACACACGAATGTAAATGAGCCATATAAGTTTATAAAATATTTTATTTTATTTTTTTATCTACACATTATCCATCATTGTTTTGCCATGACTATATCACCTTAGATTTCTCACCCGCTGTGGGACAATGTTTTTTCAGAAAAGGAAAAAAGTCCTTATTGGACACAGTCTGACGGCCTTTGAATAACTTTTCTCTAAGCCCCTCCGACCAGCAACAAACATTTAAGGAAGGGTAGAATACGAGTTTCTCCATCATTGACTGATTTGATCAAATAAAAATGTTGAAAAAAAAGAAGACATAAAAAGCATAAAGCTGAGAAATGTTAAAATATAGTCTTATTTGCACAAATGTCAAATTGTAGGCTCTATTTTACTTTTTTTACTGCATGTTTTCAGCTGTATCGTTCAAACAGGAATCAGTTTCATTGTTTTTTTGTTTGTCGAGGAATCAAAACTCTTCCGAAAAACAAAAACAATATCAGAAAAACACAAACTAGAATCCATCATGAGTTTTTAGTGACAGTTCAAAATACAGGAATTAAAAAATCACCCTAACTTTTACTATTAACTGTACTGTAGAACTGTTTTTTACAAACATAAATGAGTACGTATATACCTCAACTTTAAAAAAATAAAATAAAAATCTTGTACAATTGCAGTTCTTAAAGTTACCTCTAGAGGTTTCAGTCCCTCCATTAGTGATTGACTATCAGTCAGATGATGTCTGAGGATTGAAAGGCTGCCTGGGAGGCAGACGACAGCTTGGACTGTGGGCTGGTGTGGCAGCGTTAAGCCCCCGTGCTTCATGCTGAGATGGTGTTCCCCCCCTGGGACCATATGGCAAAGTCTGAGAACAACCCAGCTCACCTCAGCCTCACTCACTGTTTTAGATAATGAGCCCAATCAGAAGTAAGAAAAGCTGCTTCAATACACTGTTGTTTCTGTGTTCTGAAGTCATCATAAAGGGATTACTGTCATATTTACTGTGAGCCATCATGAACATGCATCAGTTTGACCAGGAGAGGGAGGTGTAACACCGAGGACCAGCAGAGCCTATTTAACTCCTGTGAATTATAACACTGTGATAATTCAATGTGATCTGAGGGGAGTGAGAGAACCTCTGTTCTCCTGAGCTTTCAACACGTGTACTGACTTTTCTGCACACACTGAATGTTTGGTGTCCTGTCTTCTACTGTGAGTCCACTTTAACTATTGGCCAGCTCTTAGTGTGTGTGTGTGTGTGTGTGTTCCTCCCCCTGCTGCCCAGGAATATGAAAATGGTGGATATTGTAACTCAGAAAATGCCCTCAGAGAATGACGTGCATGTGGCGAGAAGCTTTCTTACGAAGATTTTGCGAAGTTCCATGAGGTACGGTTTTGTGGCTTCATCGTTGAACGTAGTATCTACCTATTCCCATTTTTTCCTCTCCTGGTGCCCATGTTCATTTTAATCTGTCATTTAGTGATAAACCTCATCATCTTCATCACTCTCATAGTGACTCTCCCTCTCTCCCATGGTTGCATTCTTTGGCATGTGTTCTGTGCTCTGTGTCATTTAGATGAATCCTCTTGATCCCATGCATGCAGTACAGTGTCTGTGTGTGACATGTATGTTTCTGTGTCAGTATAAAATTGCATTTGATTTTGATGCATGTCATGTTATGCTGATATGTGTGTTTACTTTTCCTGACATGCAATACAGAAAGAATCGTTTTAAAGGGTATGTTTTGTGTGCAAAACTGAAAACTCTGCAAAAGTTTTGTATTTAAAAAAAAAAAAAAAAGATGCAGATTAAAAATCATTTTCATGTTTGGATGTTGAAATGACTCAAACATGTTTCCTTGATTCTAGACGCAGTAAACTCAAATCAATGTTTTACTTGTGTAGTTGCAGTTAAATGTGGAAGCAGCACATACTGTTCTCCAGAAGTGGCTGCTCTTTAATCCAGTCTGTATTTTATGCCCTCTCTGCAGGCGGAATGAACCCATAAGTAGGCCTCACTCCTGGCACTCCACCAAATTCAACGAAAACCAATCAGAGACTGCCAAAACCCAGTCTCCACCCACGAAAGTCTGGCACACCAGATACGATGCGAGGTAACTCACTTTCAAGCCTTTCTTATGAAGTCTCAGTGTGAGGTATGGACTTTGATTCAGAAGTGTATCATTATGGTCACAGGGCTTTCTGATATATTAAACGACACTCAGCACAGCTATAAACTCCAAACCTTTACCCGACTCTGGACATGCCCCCTTGCTCCCCTACTATTCAAACATTTCATTCTTCTGTTTACTTTAAAGAAACTTGATATAAAAACTGTCAGATGCAACCGTGTCAATTTATACTAAAATTAATTTAGCATCTTTGGACTTTCTGTGCACAGATGTAACATGGATTGTATCAGCTTTTCTTTGACACTTTGCATTAACGTTTTGTTTCACTGTGCTACATTATTGGCTTGTCTTGCCTGTTTGAAGGCAGGAGATCACATTATTATCTGCTTTAAATATGAAAGATGTCAGAAGATATCTGCTGTTTGTGGAGTCAAAGCATTCAGCCTTCTGACATCCCCGAAATAGAAATGTTTCCCTCCAAAGAAAAAGCAAGAATAGGTTCAAAGTCATGCATTTAATCCACCCTGAGCTGTCTGTAAGTTGATATCTGATGTGTTTACAACAGAGCTGTTTACGTCAATGCTCGTTTCTGCTGGTGAAAGAAAAGTGTTTGTTTTTTAAATATGTTTTTGCACTCTGTCTTTTACTTTTTCCATCAGCTCTTCTTCAACTGATCTCTCCTCCGGCTGGGAACAGACGAACCTGCGGCGAGTGTCCGACCAGTTCAGCTCTCTGGGCAGTATGGACAGTCTAGAACATGTTCCACATCAGTACCCAGCCGGCCAGCTTTCACCTGCCAAGTCCAACAACAGCATGGAGCACCTGGGAGGAGGGAAACGAGACTCTGCCTACAGCTCCTTCTCCACCAGCTCTGGCACCCCGGACTACACGCTCTCAAAGAGCAACACTGCGTCCACAGAGAACATGCTTTATAAGTTCAGTCAGTGGGACTCAGGAGGAAAACACAGCAATGGCAAGAACATGCCGATGGAGGGAGTCAGGCAGGACGACCGGGTGGCGTACTTTCAGATGCCCGGAGTCGGCACAGCCTGTGAGGGCGCACAGACCGAGGACCCTCCTGGATCCCGTCATTCCACTTCAAGTAGAACCAGCTGTGGACCTGTGTGGCATGTCCCCGAGAAAAAAAAGACTGCTTCCCCCTCTCCGCCACCCCCCCCTCCACCGGCTCGCAGCGACAGCTTTGCTGCAACGAAGGTCCACGAACGAGGGCTGGTCGTCGCTCACCCTGAAGGACCTGAATCGTACGTATCCTCGAAGGCTCCGGAAAATCGCACGAGCCACAAAGTTTCCCTGAAAAATGACAGTGACCCTTTTTACACTACGTCTGATCAATCAGGACAGTTCAACTCGAACAAGCAGTACTCCCTGTCCAGCAGTGATGTTCGGCAAGGCCAGCCCCACCATCAGAGGCACCATAGTGACAAATGCACTTTATATTCTCAGCCCTGGGCTACGTCTGGACCAAAGCCACAGACTGTAGGTGGCTACTATAGTAGCCTGCAGGAGCTGCCCACCAACGGCTCTGCACAACACTTTGGACAGAACCAGAGAAGGAATTTAAGCACCTCTGCCACTGACCCAAACACTGACAGCAGTGGGCAAAGCAGATACTACTGTGTCACAACATGTCAGCCCACACAGCCCAACCCACAGCATCCGTCAGGGAAAGCAGAGGACAGGAGGAGTGTCCCAGGTGCAGAGTCATCACAGACCGCTAATGAGCATCATTCTCTGAGTCCACAGAGTGTCACTAAAGTCAAATATCAACCTCCCCAACCACAGCAACACTCCTCCTCCCACATTAAAGATAGTAATGGGTACAACAAGCATCAAGTTACCGCTGTACCTAAATCCTGCCATGATGATAGGGGAAGCCAGAGAGGACAAAACGCACATCATGCAGAGGCTCAGTTCATGAGTTATCCTCCGAGCAGACACTCTGAACAGCGCAGGTCTCTTCAAATGCAACACCGAGAATTACCCCCAGACACGAGACACCACAGCAACAAAATCTGCCCTCAGACCACCCCCATGCTGCACTCCTTGTCCCTGGACGCCGCAGGCCAAGACAACAACACGAGAGGCCCGGACGCTGAGGAGTCACCTGAAGGCAAACAGATGAGACGGGGCGACCGCTTCGCCACCACATTAAGGAACGAAATCCAGATGAGAAGAGCCAGGCTGCAGAAAAGTATGAGTGCAGCGACACTTCCTGGAACTGAGGGTGAGACTGAAGGGGATCAGGATGTCTGGAAGTCTACTGAAAGCACCAACCCAACATCTGCAGGCAGCCCCTTCACCAACACCTACAAAGATAATCTGAAGGAAGCGCAGGCAAGAGTGCTGAAGGCCACCTCTTTCAGGAGGAAAGACCTGGAGCCTGTTTTACTGGAGCACCCTGCAGCTGAGAACATACCCAACTATCCGTCTTCAGCACTGGCCCGTAAAGATATTCCCCCTCTGGCGACGGTCTCAGAGTCTGTGATGAGTAAATCTGGGCCTGTGGGAGGTCAGGTGACTCGTATTGGAGGCCGTAAACGTTTTCCTGCAGAGAAGAAGGGGAGGTCTTTCTCAGAGCCGGACAAAATCCATGAAGTCGGGGTGAAGGACGATCCCTCGCAAAGTAAAAATGCATGCTCCTCTCAAGACAAACCAAATGTCTTTGAACTAGCTGTGTCCAAACCAGCTCCTCTCCAGAGCTCTAATGAGATCCCCACAGAGATCAAGGCCTGGGGTCCGGGCTCCAACAGTGAGGAAGCAGTGAAAGGCACGAGAGGCAGAGAGTACAACGAGGTGGTCCAGGGAGGTCCTTTCTCTGCACACAAGCTGTCTGTCCTCGACCAGCAGAGACTGGGCACTTTCGCTGAGTACGAGGCGAGGTGGAATATTCAGAAGACAAACCCAGAAACGAGAGCGTCTGGACGGTACCGGTCGGCTGATAACATCCTGGATGCAGGACCAGAGGAGAAGAACAAAACCACCTGTTTCCATGAGAGATCCAGGTCGTCTCCCTCAGCTGACTTCTACGGGCAGGTGAGTCCGGATGTTTGCATGTGACTTCAAGACTTAGGCTTCCCCTATCAAAAGCTTTCCTTACTCATCAGATGTTTATATTAGTTTGATTAACTTTATTTAAACTTAAAAATGCTGCACCAAACTTTAAAACTAAAAATAGTTTAGACCCACATGAACACTTTATCAGCTCTTTTAAGACTTCTCCACAGACAGAGCTCAGAGAAGGACTCGTATATGTTTAAAACATTATTATTATTATTATTATTATTATGATGCTTCTGTAACCTCACAAGTGCTTCAAAAAAACAATTCATGTGGCAGGCTTGTGTGGCTGTGTGGTGGTTAGTGCTGATAAAGGTTCAAATCCTTTCTCTCTGTGTGGAGTTTGTATGAGTGGGTTCCCTCCACGTTGTTCTTGTTCCCACTTCCTCCCTCGGCCCAAAGACATGATTGTAAGGTTAATTAGCCACTCTAAATTCCCTGTAAGCGTGAGGGTGCCTACTTGTTCGTCTCTTCATGTTTGACTGGACCCCGCCCCTCGCCGTATCGATGACAGATGACCGGGTCAACTCCTTTGAATGAACACCACAAACACTTTTCTGTATTACAAATGTATTCTCACCATAAACATTAAAATACAGATTGCGGGTTACATGAACAAACGAAGCTTCCAGTTAGCAACAACGCTCAAAGCAGAAATGATTCATACGTTACACTACAGAAGCTCCTGATCAGAGTTTTAGGCTCGTCATGTCTGTGACCGAGCAAAGCAAGAATACTCCAGACTTTAGTCCACTGAGTCTCCCATCTTTGTCTTTCAATCAGGCTGATTATTTGAGGGAAGCACTAACTTAAACGATCCAAAGAGAAGACGTCTCTTGATTGAAGTCACTTGTGTTACAGTTGTCGCTCTCAAGGTGGCGTGAAGTGAAAGGACCAGAGGAAAGAGCCAAGTCAAATATTAATCCATGTTTGTTTATAATGACACACCCTCCGCTGGAGAGAGGGGCATCAGTCTGCTAACTGGTTTTTCATTGTTGGAGAAAAACCAGGAAGCTGTAACATGTGTTGGTCACAATAAGTAAGAAAAAGAGGAAGGGCTGGAAGCCTTTTTGTGGTAGTTTGTTGACATGTGTTTATTTAACTTCATTTACAGAAAATTCAAGTTCCTGCAAGGAAGTCTGAGACAGAATATTCCCAGACTGAGAGTAAACCTGCTGAACAGCTCAGCACTACCACAGGGTGAGTACAGTTCATTTCACCAGTTACTTTATAAGGACGAATGCTTTTTGTCTGCGGTTTACCTGAACATGTAAAAATGAAAACATCAGAGTTTAATGTTTGACTTCTTCTTGAGTTTTATCTGAGGGGGGATAAAAGTCCTCATTCAGGACTTTGTTGTAAGTTGATTTTTTTTTTTTCATTAGTTGTTTTCTCTTGCATCAGTGTCTTTATCATGACCGGGGGGGGGGGGTTGTTTTTATCACTGGCTTCAGAGTGCAGAGAACTTGCAGATGAACAGAGAAGTCTTTCTAACACTGCCTGTGTGCAGCTGTGACAACGTACGCCGTCCCTCTGGTTGGGCTTTGTGTCGCTCAGTGGAGGCTTACTGCTGTAGGCGAGGCATCTCACTATGACTGTGACACCGAGGAAGTCTGTGAGAATGGAAGAAAGGTCCCGAGTTCACTGGGCCGGCCTGAGGCTTTCAATGATCATAAGATCTACTGCTTTTTATGATGATTGATTTTTAGACTGGCTGCTTGTTATTTCTACGGATTCTGCGATGTTGGTCAGTTTATGGGCCTTTGTTCTGATCTTACATATCTCAACGAATAATATGCTGATATTCACTGCTTACTGTGCAGATATTCTTAGTTCAAGAGGAATATATTGTTTTACTTTAGTGTCTTTTTAAGCACCACCATGAAACTCTTAAACAGGGATTGGCTGAAAAGTCGTTTCATCATCGAGCAGCAGCAGCGCAAATGTTCATAAAATCATTCTCCTCTTTTCTTTCTCAGTACGCACACTGATGTCTTCCCTTTACAGCATTAGTAAATGTTAGCATGTCTGGAGAGTATTGGTTCCCACCTTTTGGTCTGAATCCTGCTGGCTGTAAGTTTTATCTGCTCTCAGGTCGTCATATTGGATTTACATATATAAACTCAAATCCCCAAAACACACTTACTGTGTATTTCAAGGTCTGGAGATCAAAATACAAAAGTTATGTTTCTCCAAAAATGTAATTTTACTTAATTACTTAGTCAGCAAAACCTCCCATTATTATTTTTCCCCATAATGCATTTTGGTAAAAAACATCTGTATATGGAAAATTAAGTTAAATATTTTTGACTTTATTCTGAAAATCGTATCTCAATTTAATTCTCGTCATTTCTACTTTTTTCTTCTGTGCACAATTAAAACAATCTTCCTCTTCTCATTATTTATTTCTCCTGCCTGACCCTCCTCTGTAAATACAGACCTCAAACATTTTTAATGTTTCCATTATTTTTCTAACATATTAATAAGATCTTTGACACAAAAGCCTGCTTAGTCTTAAACAGTGTATGAGTGTGAAATGAGTGTGAAGGAGCCGAGGCTGAGCGTGTGCATGAAGTGGTTTGGGCAGATTAAAGCCTTCTGTTTGTTTTATGGGCAGGTAGCACTGTTTACTTCTACCTGTGATGATCCCACATGAACTCCTGTCATGTAAAAACTCTTTGACTTTATTGTTAATGTTACGTTTGGAGCTATAAAAACACGGTTCTTAAACATCTACTATTTGAAACGACTTTGAATATTTTCCACCTTTCTGTTATGAAATAGAAACCAACTCTGTCCTTCCTCCTGTTAAATTCTGTCACACTGACACATGAGTACCACTTCACGTCTCATACAGACAGGACCCTTTCTTTAAGGGTTTGATAGAAGGTAGTGGGGTTTAATGAAAGCCACCTCTGAGATCCATTATGGGAAATGTAGTCTTGAGTAGAGTGCAGTAACGATACCTGTCTGATTCAAACAATGTTATTAACTGTTTCAATGCCACGACAACAACAAAAAGTCCCCGGCTTCCAATATTAGATCTTTATATATATATATATATACATACATACATACATACATACATACATACATACATATATATATATGTGTGTATGTATATATGTATGTATATGTATATATGTATATATATGTGTATATATATGTGTGTATATATGTGTATATATATGTGTGTATATATATATGTATATATATATGTCATAGCTATGTGTATGTATATATATATATGTATGTATATATACACAATCACAGAGGCCTGTTTGTGTCCTTTAGACAGTGAGGTCTCTTTGTCTCGCAGCAGCTTTTACTTTAAACATGGACAAATATTTCTTTGAGACTTTATGACACTATCATAAAATAATAGAGATGAAATCTTTCCAAATTATTTTAGTATTAAACAGTAATCCAGTATAGATCATTTGACATGTATCAGGGTGTTGTTTTTAAATGTTGACCTTGAGAGAGAACCTGAAGTCAGGATAGTAAAACCAAAACAAAAACACCAAGATGCCATCTTTTTTCTGTTTCGTCTTTCTTTATGGCTTTTCATTTGAATTTGGTTTCTTGTAACTCAACTACTCAATCTGTAATCTGTCAATCCTTCTTTTGTTCAGATGACTTTGAATCATTCATAAAACATGTCTTGCGGTGAGGTCAGGATGACTTCATGGTTTATAACCAGTTCTTCAGGAGTCTTGAAGCCTTATCTAAACTCCCACAGGTGAAACCCATCAATGGGTGTCAAGTGTCCCATTGTCGGCTCACACCATATGACACTCAACGTTGCCATTACATCAACAGTGCAGAGGAAGTTATTGTTATTGAAAGGTGTGGCAGATGAGCTACGTGCCCCACCCACACATTGTTCTGGATACAGGTGTAAAGAGACACCCACAGGTGGCCTCTGTCACAGAGAGCCAGCAGACGCACGACACACTCACCGTTACTCTTCTTCTGTGAAAATGACCGCAGTGAAGCGTCACATTGGGTGAGTTTTTTTATTTCATCAAATATTTTTCAGAAAGGGTCAAAAGTTGATCACATTTTTGATTCGATTGCGTCAGCCTGAATTCATGGAAAGTCTGTCATTGCAAGTGGAGGGGAAATGCTCTCCATCAAAGAACAATAAATGCATTTGTTTGTCAACGTTTTGAAGGTGGGAAAAATCGATTTCTATCCAAATGAAGATTCTTCCCTTCTAAGATTTAAAGTCGATTCATAACTCTTTTTTTTTTTTTAAGCTCTTTAACTCAGCGAGGGGCCAAACAGAGCAACAGCAGCCAGTCTCACAGGTGACTGGAGACCTTTAAATAGACCTTAAATCCAGAATCATTTTGAATGGAAAACAGAGTCTGAATGGATCCTGACCCAAAGAATCAATATCGAACCATGAGACACCCAAAGATTCCCAGGCCGAGTATCCTCCAAGTTTACTGACAGGCTCCATTCAGAAACAAGATCTGCTTTTTTAAAGAAGTTATCACACTGCACCCCTCGATGATCAGACTCCATGTATGCGTTTATTTAAACAAAGCAGTTTCACTGCCTGAGCCAGGAGCTTTTTTTATTTATTTAATGAAAACCTGTTATATTTGTTCGAGGTCTAAACCTAAAATACCAACAATAAAAAAAGAATCAGCCGGGTGGACCAGCAGCTCCTGTGTTCTCCAGTCGGGTGGCTTTAAAGGAAGCAACACGAGTCATCTGTTTCTTCACTTTTACTGCCTCTCATGGAGCAGATTATAAAAATAAAATTAAAAAGAAAGTGTAGTTGTGAAGTAGAGCTCAGGTTCAATTGAACTGAAATGCTGAATCATATCCACACAGATGTTGATGTTACATTACTGTGTTTGTATCCCCTTACCTTCTCTTACTTTAATTATATTATGCAGTATAAATATATACATATATTATAACATCATGAATCAACACGTCCCTCACAGTTGTATCTCTGGCGTCATGTGTCTACGAGCTGACTTTCTCACAGTCTGTGCAGAGCTGAGGCTGAGGTTTAAAGCTGCCGCGGTTGATTTGGGTGACTTGTCACAGCTTGTGAGAATCTTTCTGCGGAGGTTTGAGTTATGGCGTCTGGCTGTCCAGAAGTCACCGTTCTGCATCTTGTGACTCCAGAGTCAGTCCACTTTAATCAAAGCCGCGTGATTGATGTGTTTATGGCTTCTGAGTATTCCTTTTATTGGATTTGAATCGTAGCATTCATGGTAATGTAATCTGTGAGCATGAAACCACGGTCGTTGGTGCTTTCACTGTCCAGTCTTGATCTCGTTTAATGACAGAATTTTTCTTCATACTCTTGTGTTAAAGTCAAATACTCTCGTTTTTATCTTCCTGTAAATGTCCTTCCTTGACTCCTCTGACTTGTGTCCATGCTGAGACTTTCACTAGTGAGGGATTTTCTCTCTCTACTACTGAAGGTGTAAACACACTTTCACTTTCCTAAAATATCTGAGATGAAAATGTATGATGTATAATGACTAGTTAGAGCTGTGAGGTGCCAAACACCGATCAAAACAAGATGATCTATCATAAAACACTGTTAACTTTTAAACAGATATTATTTCATGTTGCACAGAAAAAAACTATAAACAAAGATGCTAACTTTATTGGCTGCAGCCTCCACTCCACCATTAAACCACTGAGCTAAAACACGTTTAGCTTTTTCAACTTTCAGGTGTCGAAACCATGTTAAATAAATCACTGATCAGAGCAAAGGATTTTCATATTCATTGAAGCTCCTTAGACGATCTTTCAGTTTTGTTGATTTTGGCGCCCCCTGTGGACAAAGTGATGCCCCTAATCTCTTTGCTTAAAAAAAACCAAAACATTTTCTTCCTCATACTTTAACCCTGCAGCAGCATCTACAAGCATTAAGATAAGGGTTTAGAAATAAACAAGCTGGTTATTTGAAGTGATAAAAGAGCGTCTGTATTAAACGTTCCTCGTCTGATTAAAACTCCTTACTGTAGCTAAAGCTAAAGGTTTCTTCTGGTTCCAGTCTAGAAAACATTCACTTTAACCCCTGAAGTCGTCATAAAACCTAAAACGATTCCTTGTGATCTCCAGATCTCACTCCTTTTCTTTTCCATGTGCAACTTTACCTTCAAAGAGTTAAAAGTATAAATGTAATTCAGGAAGGAAAAAGTGAGCCTGTCCTGCTCCTTCGCACTGGAGGATTATTTATTCCTCCGTGCTGACTGCTGGGAACAGAAATATTCCTCTTTGCGCTGCCAGCTGAGCAGTCAGCAGAGAGGAGAGGGAGACGTGCGTGTTGTCATGTTGGCATAATCATGGTGGCTGCAGGAGAGACGAGCGAGGCCTCCTCTGCTGCGCTCTGTTATTTGATTGAGCTGCAGATGACAGTCCACGCTGCCTGTGTCATTAAAAGCTTTCTATTGTGTTCATCAGGTTCTCTGACAGAGGGCCAGGAGACTGTAAGATAAGAGAAAAGCCTGTTGAGTTTGAACACTACCCGGCACCGCCCCCTCCACCCATGACGGGAGCCAACCCGGACTGCAGACATAGAGCAGCCCCTGCACCCCTGAACCACAGATCGTCGTCCATCTCCCACAGCCTCACCGAGTCGACTCACCCGCAGCACCAGGACCCCACTGAACCCAGGAAGAAGCTCTCTGTGCTGGAGAAGCCTCCCCCACGTCCAAGTTACCCAGAGGTCAAGTCCTCCAACGGTTCCCAGAGCGAAATCTTCACCCACTGCCCTCCTCACGTTGCCCCTAACCCCGCCTTTGCCCCCTCCCACTCTGCAAAGGCGGATTCTGAGCAGGGCAAAGGGCTTGTGGACAAAGGACAAGGGGCAGTGCATCATCTATCAGCATCCAATCCTCAGCCAGCCTCCTCTCCCCCGGCTTCCTCCCACAGACCTCCTGTGACGGCCACCATGGAGAGGCAGCGCTCCCCATCGCCGCAGTTTTCCCCTCAGAGACTCAGCGACAAACCTCCGACCTCTCTGCAGGATGAAGACACAAATGGGTAAAGTTTTCTTGTTTCCTCCGGGGGGGGGGGGGGGGGGTGTTCCACAGAAATGCAAAGCTATGCTGCAGCTTTTAAACCGAACAGTGTCTGTAACTCTTATGTTGCTGCTTGTACAAAGGAGCTTATTGAGAGTCTCTGCTTTTGTGCAACCACCATTTGAGCGTTATCAAGCCGCAGTAGATTAGTGGGATTCTCCACATTTCTATGAAAGCCACTTTCCCTCGAGGCCTTTTTTTACTGAAGAGCGAACAATGCAAAAAAAAAAAAAAGCTTAGCGATAAAATGTGAAAATCACTTCTGAAATGAGCAACTTCATTTTCTTATAGAATAAGGAAATGATACTTTAAACAGGATAATTTCATTGTTAGAACTGACATGTTGAAACTTGTTTTCTTAGGAGCTCTGATGAAACTTACTCTGCAGTGTTATTTCATTGTCGATTTGGCTGTACACCCTGACACATTGTGGCTTTTGATTCAGCTTTTTCTGTATTCAAGCAAAATGTTAGTAAAAACCAGAGATGATAACATCAGAGTTAGAAGCTATTACACCTTCTCAACATCATTAAAGCTGCCTGGTTACGAGATATTTTGTCCCAACAAGATTCAACAAGATACAGCTTTGATTTAAAGATTTAAAATCTGACTGTGATTTCACTTTTTGCAGTGTAAATGTAACGTAAACGCTCTCATTGTGGAGCCGTTTGTTCATCCTCTTGACTCAGAACTAATGGATATCATCTGTGGTGAACTCACAGTCAGACTGTGCAGCAGCTTCAGAACAGTGAGCAGAAACCAAACTGGTGGGAGGAGTCCTGGATAGTCCAGAGTACTGGGCATGGAAAAAATCTCAGTTGCCATCATGCAGTGAAACTTTAAATCAGTGAAATGCTCAGATAACTGCAACAAGACATTTTCTCCTCCTCTTACAGGGAAACCTTCTGTTTTTCAACTTTCTCTTTCTTTGTTTGATTTTTTTCAGGATGGAGCACGTCACAGAAAACCAAACGTCTGCAGTGAAGAAAGTTCCCATCAGGATTGTGCACTCGGAGGGAGCCTCGGAGAAGGAGAACAGTCCATTTCTGTGGCACGTCGACCCTCCTGCCGTCCAGCCGGAGGGTCCTGGTGTGACCAGAATTGGCGGTGTTGGAGCTGCGGGTCAGGACTCTGTCTTCTGTGCCTTCATTCGTCAGAGGGAGCCCGACGCTCAGACGGACCCGCAGCCTCAGAGAGACTCGTACATGAGCACTGTTGGAGATCTCATCAGCTCTGATCGCCAGCAGCTGCCGCCGCCGCCGCCGCCGCCTACAGACGAGCCCAGCTGCAACAGGGTGACCACAAAACCCACAGGAGCGTCTGACGAGGACCAAAAGAGGGAGGAGCTGGCTCGGGACATCATGGGGAAAGACAAATCCCTGGCTGAAATTCTGGACCAGAGTAAGATGAAGACCACCATGGACCTGATGGAGGGGATCTTTCCTCAGGGCGAGCAGCTATTAGAGGGAGCTCACCAACGCAAGAAGGCACCCACAAAGCAGCCGATCAGCCGGCCCGCCGAGGAGAGGTCAGACTCACACTAAGAAACATCCACACTCTGTGGTCTGGTCCTTTTAATGCTGCTTAGCTTACAGAGCTCACGTGCTTCCCTGTCCTGCTTTAATGGATGGACAGCAGACACACTTTATTTGTGTGACAGATCTGTGCCCACAAAACCTGATGATATCTAGTAGAATCCCTGGAAAGCCTTTTGAACCTCATGTAGTATCGCTTCTCTTTATATTTCTATCATAA
Organism: Symphodus melops; assembly: GCF_947650265.1. NCBI lineage: Eukaryota > Metazoa > Chordata > Actinopteri > Labriformes > Labridae > Symphodus > Symphodus melops. The sequence goes on along the minus strand of NC_136698.1, from coordinate 25,864,084 downwards.
ACTGCAGAAACTCAAAGACTCATCCCTGATGAGGCGTGGATATTTGATCATGAGGACATTTAGCACTCCGACTCTGGTCTACAAAATGAAGAGCAGACAGCTGCATTCAAAATATCTCACTAAAGGTTAAAAAGAAGAAGTCTGCGTAGATTATAAACTGAGCTGCTCCAACCTGTTTCAGTGTCAAAAAGAAACATGGAGCCCAGCGTACACTGTGTGTCAGCTCACACTCTGTTTTACAGCTCACTGTTTACGACCTGAGAGCTCACACTGTCACACTGTCACACTGTCACACTGTCACGTGAGGCAATGACAACTGTCGACAGAAAACTTCCCAGATGCAGCTTTAAGTTAGATCCTTGTGTTTCTCACGCCGACAAAACCGCTCTCACACACTCACAATGAAACTCGTCATAAATATTCCCCGTCAGCTGGATGTCAGCAGATGTTTCCTTCCGATGTTACTTTCATGATCGAGTGGGAAGATAAAGGAAACGGGCCTGCACGGTGATGAACTGGTGCAGAAGTCACGTCTCTGTCTCCGCTCTTTCTCATTTTGTGTTCTAAACATCGTTTGTGCGCTTTGTTTCAGGGAGAAGGAGGACAGTATGGCTGCGGCTGTTGCCATGGTGACCAGCTCTACATACTACAGCACCTCTGCCCCCAAAGCTGAACTCCTCATAAAGATGAAGGACATGCAGGAGGAGGAGGAGGAAGACTCTGAGGACGAGCTGGACATCGATCTGGCTAACAAAAAGGTAACCAGGCGCTCACTGAATCATCTTCACGTTTCATATTCTCCTGGAAATGTGTCGCTTGAGTTCGGTTTCTTCACTCCACCCTGCAGCAAGAGCTGATTGACAGCCTGAGCAAGAAGCTGCAGGTGCTGCGGGAGGCTCGGGAGAGCGTGCAGGAGGACGTCCTGGACAACAACGCTCTGGGAGACGAGGTGGAGGCTCGAGTCCAGCAGGTGTGCAAACCCAACGAGCTGGACAAGTTCAGGATGTTCGTAGGAGACCTGGACAAGGTGGTGAGCCTGCTGCTGTCTCTGTCGGGCCGCCTGGCTCGAGTGGAGAACGCCCTCAACAGTCTGGAGGAGGACGCTACAGCAGAGGAGAGGGTGAGAACAGGCCTCGCATCCATCGGACTTTGGTGGATGCTGATTTTCTGCATGATCAAGTGCTTATGTTACATCCTTTATGTCATTTATCTAAACTGCTCAGAGACACACTGGGAACACATTCTAGCTCTACTACACTTAATCTACTACTCACCACGCTAATAAACTCTGCAAGAAAATAGATGTATACATATTATAAAACTATAATATAAAACTTACAGTTAATGTAATGTTCAGTTTAATTCAATTCAAAAAACGTTATTTGTCTCCGGAGGACACACAGAGCAGTAAATGAACAACGGTGCAGGTAAAATTAGACGATATAATATCACATCATTGCTTTATCTGTGTATGTGAATATTCAGATTTTTTAGAGTTTTTCTTTATTGAAGATTTTGCCAAAACTTACAAACCAAAAAATCAAAAGTAGTTCTCTCTCTCTCTCTCTCTCTCTCTCTCTCTCTCTCTCTCTCTCTCTCTCTCTCTCTCTCTCTCTCTCTCTCTCTCTCTCTCTCTCTCTCTCTCTCTCTCTCTCTCTCTCTCTCTCTCTCTCTCTCTCTCTGACCCACAGAGTAAATAAAGTATAAATATAATGTTTCTTTCTTCTCCAGCGTACGCTCATCGAGAAGAGGAAGCTCCTGATCCGACAGCACGAGGACGCCAAGGAACTGAAGGAGAACCTGGACCGACGAGAGCGTGTTGTTTACGACATTCTGGCCAACTACCTGCAGGAGGACAGCCTCACAGACTACGAGCACTTTGTCAAGATGAAGTCTGCGCTCATCATCGAGCAGCGCAAGCTCGAGGACAAAATCAAACTGGGCGAGGAGCAGCTCAAGTGTCTGACAGACAGCCTGCCCATCGAGCAGAGGCTGATTTTTTGAACTCATTGGACCGTTTTTGACTCGGAACAAAGTCTGATCATGAAGACCAGTTTTGTTGCTCCAAGATGCAGATGAGCCCTGCGTCCAGCAGAGGGAGACAGAGAACCTGCAGAGGCAAACAGCCTGTTGCAATTTCTGACATTTTACTTCTTCACATCTTCTGCCATAACAACACGTGGACTTTGAGCATCCATACAAAACTCCATGTGAAAGATGCTGCTTTCACCCGACCACTGTATCTAACATCTATCACGCCATTTTTTCTTTTTTTTTCCTTTTTTTTTTTATTGTTTTTAGTAATTTATTGTAGCCTTTTGAATCTGCACAGGAGGGGAACAGTATTTTATCTTCATCTGATTTGAGCAGCCGTGCTACCTGACGAGTGTGCTAAGTGTTTATCATGTTAAAGTAATTTCACATTCTGACACAGTTTTCATCAAAATCTGGCCGAAATATTTCAATAAATACACGTTTTGGGTTTTTTTTGTGGTAACATTTATATCTAAACTAGTGGCCTTCCTACGAAGATTTTTGTGCCCTTGCTTTCTGAAGAAGTGTTTTCCTTCACGATAAACGGATGATGAATCAGTTAGTAAAGAGAAACTGATCGTTTAAAGGAACACTTCACCAAACGCAGGAACTGCAGCACTTCACCTTCCAGACTTGAACTCGAGTGAGATCCACGTTTGAAGTGCCTGTGGAGTCACTGCCAACGCTGTCCACCTTTCATTCACAGCCAGAAAAAAAACAAAAAACCCCAACTTGTTTCAGGATGTTTTTGCCACGTATGAGTTGACCAAGTGTTTCTGTATTTTGTCTTCTAACTTCACTGTGTTTTGTTTTCACGGTGCTGATGTTGAATGCGTAGTATCACAGCTGTTACTTGACTTTTAGTTCAATTTTGTCACTAAAAGATGTTCAGGTTTATCTTGCAGCCATATATGGAGAGAAAAGGTTGCAAACTTTGACCAGATTCAGTCTGTAAATGTCTGAATCTCAGACTGTACGGATATAGTCCGTCTTAATTAGAGGATGTTTGTTCTGCACATTAGCTTCACACGCTTCATGCACTGCTACAGCCTGACTCTTTAACACTTTATCAGCTGTGCTCCTTTATATCAAATAAAGAGTCTGCTGGAACCACACAGGAGTGTGTCATTGATTTCCTCCCCTGGCAGTCATTCATTAACCTCACCACACCTTCCTCTCTGCTGATAATGTGGAAGCTAAAGACTTTGACATGAAGCGATCTTTAACAGTCAGGTGTTCCTGTACGACTGTGTCAGCCGCATGTGATCCATGACCGTATGATGAAAACGCAGCCGCATCGAGGTGAGTTAAGCAAAACAACTTACTGCATAAAATAACTAAAAGGATAATTATTAAAGGCAGAGGCTGCAATAACTGGATAACAAACTAGTCGACGCCTGAACTGGAACCTTGAGATGTATTTTTATCCTTAAATTATTCATCTGTTTGAAAACCGTGTGTTTATTACCTTATTATGCAAGACTGATTTCTTCTGGAACAGAAGCTGTTAAGGTGAGTGGCAGGTAGACTTGGTCTCATTTAGTCTCTAAGATTGATCCATGGTAGTTACTCAGTATTGGTCAAAGTTATCTTGTAGAAATGGCAGATTTGCAAAACTGTGGGAGGGTTTTTAGTTTTTCCAAAAAGATTACTATTTCAACTTAACATAATACTCATGAGACATAAACAAGGAGGTTAGAATAACAAAAGACATGATTAAATTGTAGCCTTGTTGTACAAAAATAAACATCTGAATCTAATGAAAAAAAATGTCATCCAATGAAAAACCTGTTATTAACACACCTTAGCTTGGACCTTCATATCAGCCCAGATAGGAGACAGATAAAGTCATGTTTTTCTGTACTGAAGACACGGCCGCAAGATCCTGAAAGATCAATACGCTCACAAAGAGTCATTTTTGTAGAGAGGTAGGACGGATATTTCATGACTGCAAAAACATTTCACTCAATGAAAGAAATATTTCATGAAACTAAAAAAAAACATTCAATTCTGCAAATAATTTTTTTTTTTAAAAAGTCTCCCTTTTGGGGAAATAAATTTGAGAACCCAGAACGGGTCGGACCGTACCTCCAGTGATTGGACTGAAATCCCGTCAATGTGATGGAAGTGCAATGAATTAGGTCGTAGGATGAAAACACCAAAAACATGAAATATATATTTCACCTTCTGTGAAAAATATTTTGTCATTGTTTTTAACATTATCATTACATATTTTAAACGTCAACATTTTAATAAATGACTTTCCAGGATCTTCATATCAGTTATTTTCTCCAAAGCCTGTCACCTTGTCACATGTTTATCTTACTGGTCAACTTTGGACGAATAAAGTTTAAAATAACTAAATACTGACTAAGAGATTAAGATGCCTGTCTGTGCAAACGCCGTTTTTCAAGGCACTGTTTTAAGGACAGCTGTTTACAGACTGGGTGGGAACAGAGAGGGAAACAAGAAGCCTAATTCTCCTTGAAAATGAATCATGAACTGTATTGGTTGAGCAAACTCACTGATGTGAAATTCAATATTTCTCTGGTACCCAAGGGCGTGACGTGAGGGATGTCGAGGGGTGGCATGGCTGCACATTAAAACTAAAATTAAAACAATTGAATTCATGTGTGAGTGTACCCACAAACTTAGTGCCACCTCTCCAGAAGTCAGAGCCCCAAGTGGGCCACCCTGGTCAAAAAGGTCTGGACACGCCCCTGGACACGTTTGTGGAAAGTCCTCGTTGAAAGGGTCCTTCATGCTCAGTATCTTTACAAACATGACTTTTTCCTTCCTGTCATGTTTTATGTAGCAGATTGTTTACATTTAGTGAATGGCATTAGATAAAAAAAATAACATGAATTGATTGGACCCCCCCTCTGAGAAAGGCTGTTTCACACATTGTGTGTCTTTGTGTGTTTTCAGCAGCTGTGATGGATGTCAGGCTGGAGTCATCGTTCAGTCTCTCTTGAGTGTTAACGACACACAAGCAGGATGAAATACATGTCCCACACGGCCCACTGGCAGTTCCTGGGCCTGATTGTCGGGTTTTTGGCCTGGATCCTCATCATGACCACCACAGGCCTCAATGAGTGGCGTCTGTGGTACGTGGACGACCTGTCTGTTATCACCTCTGGAGTTGCATGGGTGGGAATCTGGAAGGCGTGTTTCTACAGTCATGCTTTCTCCAGCATGGAGACCTGTGAGAGCATCAGCATCTCTGACCCCTTCATCCCCACAGAGATCCCTGTGGCTCAGGTTCTGATGGTGCTCGGGATGTTCTGTGGCCTGGCAGGAAACATCAGCGCTGCTATGGCCATGAGAGTCGCTTACTTCTCTTTGGAGGACCGTAGGAACATAAGGCTGCTTTTTTCGTTGGCAGGGACCCTGTATGTGCTGACAGGGGGGCTGTGTCTGGTGCCTCTGGTTTGGAACATGACCTCTGTGCTGAACAACAGGACTATAGACTTTCCTCCTGAGTTTTACCTCCCTGCTGCCCCCGTGAAGCAGCAGGTGGGCTCAGCCATAGGAGTGGGCATTTTCGCCTGTATAATGATGCTTATAAGTGGGCTTCTTTTCCTCTTTTACCGCTACGCTTGTCGGACCCTGCGCTCAGAAGCCCCCAGGAACAACAGGGACCCCTTACACGGCCCCTGGACAGAAACCACCCTGGCACAGCAGTCCGAAGCACCAAATGGATGCAACCAGGGAAAAGATAATCCTGCATTTCACAGCGAGGACTTGTCATGAGAAATAACCTAACATGGACCTATTACTGGTTCAAAATCATCTTTTTGATCCACGGAAAAGTGACTTTAAATTCCATGGAAGACTTTAGACCCTTCAGCGTTGAGACCTACACATTGGAAAACAATAACCACTTTGTTTTACCTCAAAAACAATATATGTCAGAAACGAATGAATCACCTTTTTTCAGCACAAACGTGAAGAATTCACAATGTGACCATAATGTGGAAAATAAAAACTTTGACTACTTTAAGAAATTAACTTTTTCTATTAAATGGAGATACTCTTCTTGTAATAAAGCAGCTCAGACATTGTGAAATTTATTATTTCTTGTGGAAAAACCTGTCACCAAGGATTTAGAATAGAATAAATATAAATATAATGTAATATTTTTGTCAATTAACTATTCTATAGGCTAATACCTTTTATGATCCCTGTCAGACATGGACCCTTGCAATAGTGCCCAAACTCTAACAGCTTTGTGTTTTCCCATATGAAGCGAATTTAGCATTTACTAAATGCTAATTTTGCTGGCGGGAAAATGAGCCTATAGTTTAAGTTTCAAAACATTATGCTACTATGAAGCTCAAGTGTTGTATTACATTGATTAAGCTCAAATACTGTTCTTAAAAAAAATAGAATAGATAGTTACAGATAGCAACTATAGCTGAGACTGAACAATAGGAGAAGAAATCTGTCCCCTTTCTTATATGCTAACATCGTGCTACGCCATCATCAGGCTATTTTTAAAGATATTTATGAGGTTGTCAAAATGTTTACATTTCAATACTTTTCAAACAGTGTCTAAAATGCACAATACTTTTCAAACAGTGTCTAAAAGGCACAAATATGTCGTTTTTTTGTTACTGTATAAATGCAAGCTAGTGTTCAGGAGTTTGCTTGCAACTATCAATCGAACAAAAACATTAGTTTAATTCCAGGGACCTCTTGTGGCATTTGAACAGGTATCAATATTGCTTGATTTTTACTGGTATTGTATATTAAAGTTTAAAATTCCAATATCATGAAAACCATAGCTGCTTTATTAGTTTATTTAAATGCATATGAGGTATGATGGTAGATGGTTTTTGTACATTTTATGCCATTCAGATTCTATTCTAAGGCTCATATTACACAAGTTAAGTTGTAATGCTTTCGTCCCAAAGTTCAGGGACAGATTCCTATCTGTTGTTGTTATAATAAACGTTATCTCTCCAGCAGTGTAATTCAAGAGCGCAAGTGAAGTGTTGCTGCAATGACAGCTCACCTTTATCCCCACACAGGCGGGGTGGGGGCAGTGACAAAACCAGTCAAGGTGTGGGCTTCTAACGGGGCCCCTTGTGAGGAGGATCTCTGCAAGTCAGGTTGACTGGGGGCCCTGCTCATGTGACCTGGGTAGGAGGCTGACGAGAGCAGGCATGTGAGTATGTAGAGAGTGATTGTTGCCTGGGAAGACGCACACACTTACAGTGAGACACACGCAGTTTGTTGCCCAGTGGCTCGCTGCCCCCCCTTTGGAGGCGGCTGGCTGCTGGAAACAAAAGGCCCTCTTCAGCTGACACAACTCTCTGTCAAAAACACAAGTCGTAGAAGTGGATGAAAGGTAGACGTGCTCTGTACACTCCTGCAAGACTGTTAGCCTCTGCCAGTAACCGCTAACATAAAAACCATTAAATATCATTCAACACATTCTTCTAGATAAGAGATTTGGGAAACATTTTTCAATAATTTTCTGTCCATCCTTTTGCCTCTCACATGTCTCTTTCTCACTCCCCTCTAGTTAAGTCTGTATTATATGATCCCCTAAAGCTGCTTATGTTTTATCTAATCTTTCATGAAGTCATCTAATCTATCATCTGTTCTGTAAAACACTGATAACAGGAGCTCTAAGAAAGGAGGAGGTAGAACAACATGAAAACTCAAATATAGGTTTCATACTGAAACATTTTACCAGAGGAGATTTGCAGCAAGAGATTATTAGACCTGAAGCTGAGACTTTAAATGTAATTATGCATATACAAAATTATTTTTATCTTTTTCTGATGTTCCTGTAATCATCTCAAAATATCAAAATCAAATAAAAATTCATGCTCATACTAAACTAGAGTACAATTTAAGCAACTTGATGTGTATGCCTCAATGCTTACATCTATTTAAGTTACTCAGTTGTGATAAAGAGTCATTTCAGGGAGTTTTAATGTGATCTCGAGTTATTTATCTTGTATACTAAGAGTTTCAAAAGCACAAAACAAACATAGAAATAGTTTTAACTCGCAGATACCAGCCTATTGTTTTGTTTCACCCGAAAAGTATCCTGCTGAAAAACACAGGAAATCACACATCATCACAGGAAAACGGAGTAAACCAAGAGGAAGCATGTCCCCTTTGGGCTTCCGTTGATTTCAAAGGGGAATACTGTAATGTTTACTCCACAACATTCATTTGAATCATTGAACAATTATACTTTAAATATTCAGTTAACACAAAGACCTTGATGATCAGCTTTTAAAAAAAAGGTAAATATTAAAGGAGTTTGATTCAAGGAAAAGACGAAATACTCTAAAAAGATAAGGAAGAATTTGTTCTATTTTCTTTCCTATCCCAGAAATAATTCTCCCTGTCCCTCACATGTATGTTTATGGGGACCCTCGCTCATATGCTGGAAGATAATGGTACAAATAATCTAACTATAGTTGAAACCTCGTCCACCTCTCGCAGCTACACCTGTAATTTACTGTTCAGTCTTTGTTGCAACTGTGTAAACCACTAAACCATTCGGATCACTTGTTTTTCTGCACAGTTAACACTTAACTTCAGAATCATTACTGAGTCTGGATTTTAAATGAAGAACATTTACTTGGGACTGATTTTTGTGTTCATGATTATATTGTCACTCTCACTCTCTCCTCGTCCTTCGCTGACAGATAAGACAGATAAGAAGGCATTTGTTTATAGTGAGGTATTTGTGAGGGTGAATGAGCTTTATCAACATTATGAGTGTGGAAAACTGATTTTACAGACACTTTAATCCTTTTTTTATTACACTGACTTTCATATCTGATTAAAGATATGATAATCAGCTATCTTCACCTGAACTCGAAGCACATAGGGTCATGTTACAGTCAGTCATGTTTTAAAGATGATGTACTTTGATTCACTGTGAGCTTATCAACCGCTCGGATTAGGTTTGTTTGTTTGTTGTTGGATTCTTTTCAACATCCTATGAAGAATACATTTCCTCTGTGTGTCTTGTATTTTTACCGGTCTCTCGGCACACAGACTCTTACTGTAATCCAAAAGAACATCTCTGCAGTTGTTTTCTTGTCCTCCCCTGGTGATTTCTGCCCTCACACTAGGAGACACCGGCCGTCTCTCCCTGCAGCCTGCGTGGCGTCAGACGATGGGAGGGCGTCTTGCAATCCTCTCCATGCTCTCTGGCTCTGACACAAACACCGTTCATATCCTCAAAATCAACACTGTGTCATTCCCTGAGCCACTTTAGGAAACATATGCTGCAGCTGACAGCATCATTATCTCTACTTAACTTCTTTTTGGAAGCGTTGACTGCAGGAAAAAGCCTGCAAACCTTTTAAAATCCTCCTCCTCCAATCTATTTACATCACTGTACCTGCTTGTGTGTAAATGATACAGACAGTTATGGAGTGCAGAGAACACCAGCGCCCTCTGACCTTGGCAAATTTGTGTAATTATGTCAAAGCAGGAGCCGCCGAGGGCAACCTGCTCAGCATTCTTCATGGTACACGCTGCCCATTAGAGCATTCATTAAACACAGCTTAGCTCAGCGAGCAACCAGGAAATCTGATGGAATTAGTCTCAAGCTGAGTTTCCAGCGCTGCACACACACACACACACACACACACACACACCCGACGGACCGAGACGCCTGTTTTCAGCTCTCCCTGATCCTCCTCCTCCTGCTCAGCTTGTTGTCTGATTACAGAGCCACCAGGAACAAATACAGACCAAAATAGGCTCTAGGTTCAAAGGAAAAGGCAAAAGAGCAGCCATGTTTCCACCTCTTACTCAACCAAAGACGAAATGTTCAGTTTTTCAGGCATATTCCGACCACAAATTCCTAAACCACCCTGTGCCTAACGTAACATCTTGCCAAAGGACTACAGTTAAAAATTAGCCTGCTGGCTAACACTGACACATTTACAGAAAAGTTGATTCATGTGGACTGTCCTTTAAATAAATACATGAAATCAAATTAAATTAATCAACAAAAACATTATAATTAAACACTAGATTTAATATTTTCCTGCAGAAGTCACAATACTGGAAGAAAAAGAGAAAACTTTTTACAACATTTCAATAAAATAAAAATTATTTGAATGCCGTGCACAAACAGCACATAATCCTTTTTGCTTTCTCTATGTTTAAGCCTTAAAAATAACTTACAATAAACAGCATTTTTTAAAAAGCTAATATGTTCCATTTAAAGGATTAACAAAAATACATTTTCTTCATTATTGGAACTCGTCCTCAAAAATAGGAAACAAAAAAAAATAAAAAAAAATTCTGCTCACATCAGCTCCTGTGTTTTGTCATATTGTCTAGCTGCAACGCATTTCTACCAGCACATTTGCTGCAAGGTTTTTACAAAACATTTGATCCATTTTTGCACACGTGATAAAGCTCAACCCTAATGCAGGATGCTGTCGTTGATATCATGATTCGAAAGCAGATTGAAGTGCAGCTCTAGGTGATTGTGTTGTGCTATCAGTCTTTATGCAGGTTCATAGTTTGTCTTTCAAACATACTCTGAGCGCTTCCTGAGGGAAACATCTGTCCCCATAAACTGGTGTCTCCTCTGCAGCGCTGGAGGATTCTCCACCTGTGAACAAACACTGGAGGAGACCAGCAGCAGCCCAGCCACTATGAGCAGAAACCCTCCAGCCCAGCCACAGAATAAAGCATCACCAAACTCCCACCGAGGCACCACGTCTGGTACTTTATCATCAAAGAAATGTATCACAGCTAAATGAGCCATGTAGGAAACAGGGATGAGACACAGAACTCCAGAAACCATCCCCAGCACGCCTCCTATGATGGTCAAAGTTCTCTTGGTTCTGTAGCCTCCGTAATCCCTGCAGCTGTTCACCAGGTAGAGTCCAGGTATGGCCACCAGCATTCCTAGCATGCCCACGGCGAGGGAGGCACACATGAGCATGCGGGCAAGTTTGAGGTCACTGGAGAGGCCCAGCAGGCTGTCATATGCCCTGCACTCCATCCCTCCGACGTCCTGCACCACGCAGGTCTCCCAAAGGCCCAGCTCGTAGCTCTCAACGGGCAGCAGAGCGGTTGACATGGTGAGCCACTGTGGGAGGATGGTGGTAGCTAAAGCGCACAGCCATGATCCAACAAACACCAGCATCCCCAGCAGTTCCAAAGCGCAGGCGCACGTGTCCATCTTACACTCTCTCTCTCTCCCTCTTTGGCTTTCACGCTTCAAAGAGGCACAAAAGTTCTTCCTCTTCTTCAGATGGAGTGGCTGCTAAAAAAAACACCTGAGGTCCACCGCTCAGGCTCTGCAGCTCGTTCACAAGGAGTCCCCCACTCAGAGCAGCTCACATCTTCTGTTTGCAGGGAGGAGAGGGCCCTCCCCCTTCAGGTCCTCCAGCCCCTGCTGCTGTGCCAATGGGCAGCAGGGGCAGAGACAGCCAGACTCGACCATCAGCAGGCCACAAGGGAGGAAATCATGTGCAGATAGGATACGATTTTGTGCATTTTTATGCAAAAAAAAAAAAAGACTCCCAGATGAACATGTGTGACATGTGTCATCAAGTGTAAATAAGATAACAAATGAACATGGTGCGACTGAAGGCAAATGGTCAGGTTATCATCTTGAACTTCTCTGACAGAAATGTTTAAATATCCAGTTTCTGTAATTTTGTTTTAGACTAACTCTCAACAGTAATAATGTCCTCAAAATATCCATCTTGTAAACTAATGAAAAAGCATTTTTGGGCCATTAGCAAAAAATGTATCAATGAAGCATGGAGGCAGTCCTAAGAAAATAATACATTTTAGCATCCATGGAAAGAAATCATGCATAGAAAATGATGTCTGCTCCATGCAAAAGGAGATTTTCTGATCATGTAGTTAATAAGTATGCAACTTAAACTCCAACCAAAACAAAACAAAACAAAAAAAGACACTATGGATGGCATGTCAGGAGTTTTTAATGTTCATGTTTTTGGTCGCACAGTGAAGATTTTTGAGCCTTGTGACTGAATCTGAAACAACAGTACCACTTATTGTGTGCCTTCATATGAACACAGAAACTGTGGGAAATAATGGTAGGAGGCTATAGATCAAAGCTCTGATGTGAAGAAATGTTTCCCAGCGGCAAACACACAAATACACAAATACACACACACACACACACACACACACAACAAAAATGCACAGATAAAAGCCTTGCTCAGCCTGCCAAAACTCCTCCTCCTCTGCAGAACAACATGCTCAGCTGACTGCACTGACGTCTGTACATGAAGTGCACATTTGCTCGGCTGCACACACACACACACACACACACACACACACACACACACACACACACACACACACACTCGTGCACACACACATGCACACAAAGTCAGGTGCATCATCCTGCAGGACAAGTTCACAAAGGTCTGGATTTATCCACAATACCAAACCCCACCTGAAAAAAGTCCATATTTACTTTCACACTTTCCGACACACAACTTAATCAAAACTTTACACAGAGCAGAAAAATGTACTTTGAACAAAAACTGGTGAAGTGCTTGGCAGAATTCCTGAGAATGTCAATCACTGCAACATAAACCTTAAAAAACTATGAGGAAATAATTATTATCACCAGTGTTGTTGCAGTTCCTGTTGGTAACAGAAGGATGTCGACAAAATCCCAAAAACGATCCAACTTGTATCTACAAAAAGTATGACAAAATCCCTACGCAATAGTGTTGTTCTTCTCTTATCTAAATGTATTTCAAAGTACAAAATATGATAATAATGGAAACAAAATAAATATATCTCAGGAGAGTGAGTTGGATCAATATGAAAGGATATGTAAAGGAGCCATATGTAAGATAGCTTCTTAATTAAATTTGACCTTACTATGCAATCAAACATTAAAGGAGCAATATGTAACTGTGACACATGGGTCTAAGATAAAATTGGTTCTGAAGTCCCAATAGAAAAAATAGGAGAGCTTCAGTGTTTAGCAAACTCTGCAATAAAAAATATTAACATTTTCATAAAAGCTCCACGAGCAGAAATGTTGTAAAATCAGTAAAAAATATTGGAGATGCTTTTGAAAAACTGGAGAGAGGCTGCAGCCCAGATAGGTCACAAGACCAGTGCAGAGCTGGCTAAACACTGACGCATCCATGTCTGTGACATCATCATCATCATCAATTAATTTATTCATATCCTTGTAATAACACATTGATGGAGGACCCTCATTTGCGATGGTGCTGAAGTACAAGAGAAAGATAAAAAAACAAAACAAGAAGAGAACAGTAACAAATGTTTTAAAAGGGCAAGAAAATACATTAAAACATAAAACTAGAAAAAGTAAGAAGTAAAAATGTATAATGATAAAAGCAAAAACAGCTCAAATCAAGTGTTTGGCGCATTGTAACTAAAAGCAGACCGTTAACTCTGACTGGATTCTAGGACCCTGCAGGGTGAGCCATGACTGAGAGCATGTATTATGGCTACTAGCCTACAATTAAAACAAAGCATGGTTGAAAGCAATGGAGGAAGTTTATTTAAAAGAGCTTTATAAATACATGTGCCTGTCTCTTCTATTTTAACTGCAGGCAGGCCAGTTTTTTTCAGTTTTTTGTACTTGGTTTAATTGTGTATTTTTAGCTTCAGCTTATAATGTTTGAATAGCCATCATAAATTAAATGTAGCCATACAAAATAAACACATATATAATGATTATTGTATCATTATTAGTGGTAGTTGTAGTAGTACCACGCTGTTTCTCATCCTGACACCAGGGGGCGCTGCTGTACAATTTATAATAATCTGGGTCTACATATCCAATAACTACAGTTTTGTCATTGTGTAAATGGGGAGTTGTCGTTGTTAAATGTTAAGTTAATTTTTTATTAATTTATTATACATTTATTTCACGCAGTAAATACCGGTCCAAGTCTTGCGGATCAACACGTTGTTGGTTGTGGTCTAATTGAATAGTTATTGAATATTTATCACACGTCTGTCGTGACTGAATACAGTAAAGGCTAAGGCATGGGTTGGAATAAAACCCCAGAACAGTTTTGTTTTTTTAAGTTTGTGTTAGCAGCGTCGCTGAAGTTTAATGAGAGAGATGAAGTCTCCTCATTGGACGGAGCACGCGCGCGCCGCTGTGCGTCCGACTCTTTATGCAAATGCGCTGGAGCCGAATATGGACACGGAGGAATGAAACATGGTGGAGGAGGCGAACATGGAGGACCGAGGAGGACCGTGAGAGCTGCTCACTGCTGTTTTTTTCTGCGAGTTGAATAAAGAAGAGGAAGAAGAAACGTGGATGTACCTCCAGCTGGGGCGTTTGAAGCGGACAACCTCGGTGGAAAGTTTTTGTTTTTTAACGTCAACTTTCTTTGCGCCGACAAGTGCGTCGAGGTAGAGTTTGTTGTAATGCAGTGAAGAGCAACTTTTTAGGGGTGACAAAACGCAGGGGCAGGGGAGGGGGCTTCAGCCCTCTCACCATCCCGACGCTATGCCGTGGGTCAGCGGCGGAAAGCGGAGAGAGAGCTCGGAGCTGCCGCTGCCCGCGGGCTGGGAGGAAGCGCGAGACTACGATGGCAGAGTGTTTTTTATCGACCACAACACCCGGCAAACTTCATGGATTGACCCCAGAGATAGGTATGCTGAAGGCCTGTGCGCACTGGGATTACGCACACTCACACACACATATAAAGTCATTTTTAATTCAACAGGTCCTGGTAACAAAGTATCCGAGTGAGGAGATGCCAGAGGGTGGGGGCACTTTTGTTTTGTTTGTGAGGGGCCAGCAGGGCAGTAAAGTCCCACCGTCAGTCCCTTTAATGTGACACAAAGTTGCGGTGGATTTTTTTTTAGCAGACACCGATGAATCAGATGAGATATAGCAGAAGTTGTGTGGCCTCCAATCTTATGCAAACACGGGATGTAACGCCCCTGGTCCCCTACTGTGCAGCAGCTCCCATTAATACTTTTAAGATGATTTGTCTTGTGAATGTCTGACAGCTCTTTGACACGAAGCAGCTCAGCCTTTCCTGTTTGTCTCTTCAAACAGCACACTGTATTGTCAGTCTAGTCACCTGAGTTTACATGAATCCGTCTCCACAAACCCTGAATCATCAGACTCATCAGTAAGCTCATTTATGACTCCCACTGACCTGAAACATTCCTGCTTCAGCACAGTGAGCTATTGTTACCCAGCTCCTCTTCCTCTCCGTGCAGCTCTCGACTCAGTTATATTTCATCATAATCTGACCCCCTTAATCTGCATGTTTCACTTGATTTAAGAATGCAATTGAGTAAAGCAAGGGCTTAAAACTCCAACTCCCAGAAATCTTTGTGAAAAAATGTCAGGAATGCTAGTTGGGCCACTGGGAAAGCTGCAAGGATGTGCTTTTGTGGGGACTGGGATTTCAGCAGCCCAGAAACAGGCTCAATCAGGCATTCAAAGCAGACTTTGTGAGATTACTGGGAATTATTGCAAGTATTTTAACTCTGCTGCGCTCTGAGGGGAAAGTTCTGACAAAAACAACACACGTCTCTTTCTCTGCAACATTTTTTTTTTTTTCAAAGCAGATTTCATGCAGCTGATTTCAACAGCGGGAATGTAGTAGCTGCATGTAATCGAGATAAGAGAAACCTGATTTCCTTGAAGAATTCACCCCCCCTCCTTTGCAAGTTGATTAAGCATTGTTGTGTGCAGCTGATAGCAGTTTCCCAACATCTCATAATCATCAGCGTTTGAGCTCTGGTGCCGTTTTTTTTTTTTTTTGCATGACTAAAGAATGTTTTCTGCATTTGTTCTGGTGCTGCTCAGTGATTTATAGGTTATCTCGGCCAGAGGAATGTCTTCTGTCACCACCTGAAACTGACTTTCCAATAAATCACATCACTACACAGCCCTAAAGCTGACTTTCTGCTAACGTGCAACAGATACAAAAAGGTGTCAGCTGTTCGGTCTCTCTCTTAATAAATGTGATCTGCAGATAAAAACCAAAGTGACTCGTGAAGCTGAAGGAGATGAATGCAGCTGCTGATAAGCATTTAGTCCGTGTTTGACAGCTGCTCTCTTTAAGTACGACGCCAATCAAAGGCTATCTAGCGCGTTATTATAGCTGGCCTTCATCATCAGGAGTAACAGGTTTTAACCGAGCGTGAAAACATGAGCGAGCACGCGAGACGTGGAATCAGAGAAATGAACTGAATGTCGTCCAAACGTGAGCTGTGATATTCAGATACTGTAAACAGTTTGATTCTCACCACTATTGTTTTAACACTCGATCTGCTCTTGGAAATACTAAAATGATCAGTGTTTGAAAACGTCATCAGCTTTTGGATGGACATACGATCAGCTGGTGTTAACTAACTGTCGCTGTGGTGTTGTCCAACGAGTCTTTGATCTGATCTTTGAAAGTAATAGTGGAGCTGAAACTCAAAGCTGCAAAGCAGTTGTTGTAATGGAGTTCAAAAACATCATTTGTCTGATGGTTGTCAATATTGAATGACTAACAAAACTTGATTTATCTCCAAGTTTTACTGCTCGATGAAACGGCGTTATGATCAGGAGAGCAACATGTGTCCTTGCAGATATAAGAGCCTTTTAGGCGTGTGAGGTTTCAAAAAGCACAAATGGTCTTCATAGTTTCCACATCATGGGCGGGTATCGACTAAGTGATTGTTTCTTTCAATACATGACAACATAGCTGAAGACGTCAGATAGCAGGACAGTCCATGTTTTTCATTCCAGGCCGAGCTGTTGAAGTCTGTATAGGATGAATGTCTCTCTCTGATTGGTTAACCCTGAGCTGTCTTATAGGATGCTGCATGTTTGTGTCTTAACTGGAACATGAACTCTACTTTAAACATATTGTTGTAAATCAGTAAATCAAATCGACTGATCTTGATTACCAAAAGTGGAAGTGTTTCTTCTTCTGTGGTTGAATTAAAGGAGTGCCATCAGTCAGAGGGACTTTTAGTTTGGTCCTCGGTGTCGGACACTGACGTGACAGCGGTGATGATTCGGCGCTCTGAAACGAGCCATACTTGGTCGGGATCAAAGTTTTCCATGTTTTGGTCATAATGTGATCCGTGACTGGAGTGAAACAGAAGTGTCACAGTGAAGGTGAACACCTCTGTGCAGGTGCTTTAGTGAAGTTTGTATGTGACTCTCTGATTTGGATGCTTCTACTTAACTGATGCATGAAGTCTAACAGCCTTTAAGTGAAGCGTTTGTTTGGACAGCTTGTTGTTTCTTGTTGTGCAGGCTCGGCCCTCGGCCCTCGGCTCTCGGCCCTCGGCTCGGCTCTGAGTCCACTGACCAGCAGCCTGATCACTGAAACACAAGCGGCGTTGAGCTGAAACATAATTGTCCACGATGATGTTCATGTGGTGTAACGGAGCTGCGTTTCAGCCAGAGTTCAAGTTTGCTCTCACTGGTGCAGTGGATGTGTGCAGGCGGGGGGAGGGGGGGGGGGGGGGGGGCGCTGGACGGAGATGTTTTGGATGAGATGGCAGCGTGTAGTGAAAAATGTGACGGATGTGTGAAATAGGTGCAGATACCTGACGGAGCTGTGGCTCCTCAGCTCCTCTGGCACGAGGAGGTAGAGGTGCCACGATACCATTGATGTGATGCTAGTAAAAATCAACATCTCCTTGGATACCACGGCAACACAAATATAAGTCCAAGGTCGGGTCTGATGGGATTTTTTGAGGCCGATATTGATCAATCAGATATCGACCAATCCGTTGTCTTCGATCTATGAAATCGATGTAAATATACATGTGTCTTACATTGATTCATTAAATGCAGTTATCAAGAACAAATGTGAAGGAGAACTGCTGTTTCAATACAATGAAACTTAAATGCTTTTTGACTGGTGAATAATTCTAGTAATATCGATAAAATTGACCAACACCGATAATCTGATATCGGCCGTTCTTATTGGCTGACAGATTAGTCGGCCAGGCTCCAATCCAAGGCATCTTATTATGGGATTTGTTGTTTCCAATCAGCATAAATGTGGTTAGGGTTAGACTGCACACTTCTTCATTGGCAACGTGTTAATGCAGACACGTCAACACTTGAATGTAATATTTTCTGTTATAGTGTGCAGGTGTTCTCTCCTCTCCTTCAGACTTCAGATGAAGTTTAGACACCTTTTAGATTCTGTTGATCATGGCTAATTAAAATATTGACAACTTTACAAGGAGGAATAAAAAAACTCAGTCCCCTGCTCCTCATCCCTGCGTACTCGTGTGATGACGATCATGTCTTTGAGGACGGTGGACGGTGGAGACGTCGAGCAGCTCGGGGGGCTCCTGCAGATAAGCCGAGCTGTTTTGCTGCTGTGGAATGAGCGTTATGTCAGGCATGCCTACACTAATGCCCGGGGGCTCTGCTCGCTCGCGGCCCCAGACGAATGGAGCAGAGAACAGAGGCAGTTCCCACGTGTCTGCCTCCTCCTCTCCATCCCGGGCCCTGTACGCCTCCTTTATTAGCTCTGTTATGCAACAGCCATGGCCGGCCTGCCGCTCAGCAAAGGGAGGCCTTTATGCTTGGTCACAAAGCACACCAAATTCAATTATTCTGGAAAGGGTGAGCTGTGTTTCCAGCACCGAAAGGTTATTCACATGCGCTGAACCCCGCTGTTATTTTGCTTCCCCCAGTGTTTTCATTATGATGGCTCTTTTTTGTCTTTTCGCTGGGGGGGGGGAGGTTACGAACACGCCGTCGCTTGATCCACTGTCATTTCGCTCCCATGTGTTTCTCTGTTTCTTTTTCACCACCATACAATGCGTTTGTCTTCAGCTTTCACCTCGCTCCTTTATCCCAGCAGCTCGTCTGATTGGCCCTTTAAACGCTCTGCCTTTTAACTGATAACTTACAGCATCTGTAGGAGGAACACACACACACACACACACACACAAATAGCCCACTTCTCCCGCTCTGCAGCTGCCTGTATGTTGCTTGTGTTATGTGTGTATATTGTGAAGAATGCTACCTAAACAGGACATGCCAATCTCAGCGGACCAACCTCCAGCTCTGGGCCACCATTGTGTTTTTTTTTTTTTTCCTTCCACCCATCTGCACAGAAGTCATTCAAAAGCCATGTTTAGCCAATGAAACAGTGTGTGTGTGTGTGTGTGTGTGTGTCAGTATACTGGACATA
The DNA here is from genome assembly GCF_947650265.1 of Symphodus melops. Lineage (NCBI taxonomy): Eukaryota > Metazoa > Chordata > Actinopteri > Labriformes > Labridae > Symphodus > Symphodus melops. The sequence continues at coordinate 25,844,885 of NC_136698.1, read as the reverse complement.
AAGGTGTCAGGTGTTTGAGTTAGGACATAAGAAACACTTGAATACTCTCCGTTCAGCACTTACAAGCTAACTTGAATGAGATGAAATACCTCCAGAACTTTCTTCTGAACGGATGCTAGCTCAGGTTAGCATCCACACTGTGTGTATTCTATGCAGGAGGTAAAAGTCGGGACGCTTGCTGGAGATGGAGAGGTGGCGTTTCACCTCCTCAGGACTCGAGAGCAGCTCTGAACTTCAGCTGCGTCTCTCCGCTAATCAACGCGCGTCGGCCTGTGTGTGTGAAGCGTGTCTCAATAAAACGCAGTAAGAAGCTTTAGTTTCCCCTCTGGATCGTAAATCAATGACAAACAAGTGTTAACTGTCGGCAAGGCACTGCGAAGAGCCTCGCACAAGACACCCGAAGCATCACGATGAAGGGACAAAGAAACATTTAATAGTACATCAAACGGCTCAAACAGAAGAAGCCGATCATCACAGGCGGAGCTGCAGCTGTGAACGTCGGTCTCGTTGGCAAGAACATAACGATGATAACTCCGACAGCCGAACAAGTCTCATTAGATTTTTTTTTTTCACATCTGACTTTGGTTGCAGCATCACTCTCTCTCTTTTTCTGTCTTAAAGGCAGAGTTTGGTGTTTCTTTAAGCCGGCGCAGACGGCGTTTGCTCCGCGTCATTCACCAGCTACAACTCAACACTGGGCTGAGTGCACACGACAGTACGTTAAAAACAAGTAGTAAGCTTCTTTGTTTGAGCACTGCTCAGTCTCAGCACATACTTGTTAAAGGGATACTTCACCCATTTACATGAAGCTGTGTATCATGAGAAACATGGTAGTGGTGTTGAATGGTCGTGAATCCAGCCCTCATTTTGCCCTGAGACGAGAAAAATATGTTTTTCTTTGCTTGAAAGTTTTTTTCATGTGACGTAATATGACGCTTTTTGCATCACATGAAGAAAACTTTCAAGAAAAGAAAAACATATTTTTCTCGTCTCAGGGCAAAATGAGGGCTGGATTCACGACCATTCAACACTACTACCATGTTTGTAATGATACACAGCTTCATGTAAATGGGTGACGTATCCCTTTAATGTGCCTGAAGCGTGCTGATGTGTTGTCTCTGTGTTGCCTTAACGCTTCCTTTAGATTTCTTTAATTGTCATTTCTGTTGCTCAAAGACGGGATAACTGTCTCCCATGTTTTTAGTCTGGTTTATGAAAACGAAGCTATCCTCGTGCAGGATGTAGCTTCATATTAACCCTCAAGACACAAAAAGGCTTTTTTCATTCAGACTGCAGGTCGTCACTGTCTCCACTAACAGAAGCCTCCCTGAGTGAATAACAGTTGGATGCATTCATATTATAGACATTGTTGTCGTAGTGCATCACCTTCACACAGCCAGGCTGTATTTGTACATGTGCATTTCTTTGCACAGCCCTGATGCTTCACATTGACCGCGTCCACTCGTACTAATCCGGGCCCTTCCCATGTGTCCAGACGCTGCCTAAATTTGTGCACAGACAGAGCTGCTGGTCTACTTATAGGAGACCTATTTCTATAAGATTCAACACATAATTGGAGGAGCGGGTGTCTGTGTGTCTGTCAGCTGCTTCAGACCTTCCTCTGAAATGCTGCACCAGAGCGGCTGCACATAAATGACATTCCTCCCAAAGTTGTTTTCTTTTTTAACACACAAAGGAATTTGTGGACCAACAACACTTGTGGCCTTTTTTTTTTTTTTCTCCTCTCAGAGACTGTCTCTGTCATATTGGAGTAAAAATGGGAGCGAGCTGAGTTTTCCGTTGTCGCCTCGTGACACTGTGTCGGCATCATCGTCACATTTGTTGTTGTTTGTTTGTTTTGTTTTCCCCGGTCACATGTGCGACGCTCGTCACGCAGAGGTCAAACCTCAATTCTTATTTGTAGACTCCAGCAGCTGGCTCCCTGCCACCATGAGAGAGAGCATTTACATTCCACTATAACACTAAAAATCCAATAAACTATGATGGTATAAATCATTTGCATCAAAATGATATAACTCCTGCAAACTGACAACATCTCACAAACACAATGGCCACATGTGTGCAGCTGAGACAGTGTGCAGGGGATTGCCTCCAGTCTTTGATGAATTGGTTCCTCGTCTGAGCTCACGTCTTGGATGTTGTTTTCTTACACTTACTGTTATTTTTAACAAGTATCTCCTTTTTTTTTTTCTTTTTCTTTTTTTTATATTAGAGCCTTTGTTGTAATTTAGTTTGAAGCCGTGCAGCTCACTGAACACTCACACGAGTGTTTGGTTGATTTAAACGTCACCCAGTTAAACAGCAGTGTTTGATGCACTGGGCGATGACTTGGATAAACGAACAGCTTTTTTAATTTGACATGAACTGTAGGAACATTTGTCTTTTAGTGCTGGAGGGATTCAAACCAGCTTCTCTGGCTCCACAATGACAAATAATATCACGTCTGGTGCAGAGTCCTTTTTGTCTTTTCACACAGTAACACAGGAAAACAATGATCAGTGATCGGATCAGACGGCGTCCAGGAGCACAGACTTCCACATACAGCAGGCTGCTGCTGCTGCTGCTGCTGCAGATGGAAATATCCAGATTATTCTAGAATTAGCAAACGTCTTAAAGAACTAAAAATATTTGGGGGGGAAGTTGTGAGAAGCGAGCAGGCGCTGCAGCATTTCATTCCTCCACAGCTGAACATGCTTGTCATTCTGTCGGTCGCTCTTTTTTCTATTTCAGATATCCGTTTCATTTTCTGTTTCCTCTTTGATTGAAAGACGATCCGAGGGAATGTGTACTCTTTTTTAGAAGAAAACTTTGCTCCTTATTATAATCTTCCTCTTTTACAGCTGACAGAGCAGCTGTAACAAACCATATCAGTAAATATGTGAGGGCACATTTTAATCATGGATTATATTAATAAAAAAAACCCACTAAGAATCCAGAAACCTCTTAGTTATCACTTCATCAGATCATAATCCTCTCTTCATGTTGTAGACTCCGTGCACTTCCTTGTGTTGTCTCCAATCAGACATAGTAATCTGTGCAGACTGCAGCACGATGTCATGTGGAATTTCAACCAGGAAATGCTCAAACATTAAATCTCACTGCTGCTCGACTTCACTCAAACTTTATTTTAATAAGTGAAAAAGCTGCGTTCGGTGTCTCATGTGCACTTCCACATTCACTTTTTGAATTCAGGCCTGGTGTCTGAGTGAACACACTGACCGCCTGACGTCCCCGCTGGTGTTAAAGGTGTGACACACACATACAGGAAGTCCATACCTTTGCTCCTGGATGACATTTGTCTTCTGGCCTTTTGGGTGTGAAAATATGATGCATTCACCCTCCAGTCACTGTAAGGCCTCACTTCCTGTTTCTATTTGGTCATTGTAGACTCACTCACTTGTGCATGTAGAGAGGTGAGCTCTTAGTGAGGCTGAAGGAGTCCTCCTGTAAGATCGATGCCACACCTCTTAACAGCATCCACACTGTTTGTTGTTTTTGGTGCAACATTTGGACTCCCAGAAGGACTTCCCAACTGGGACAGTGGGACCGCCGAAGGAGCGAATGATTGCAGCATGTTGAAGGACCTTTAATCAGCGATGAAATGCACCTGTGGAGGAACCAAAAAGTGCAGGATGGACTGAAGATGTTTGTTTTTTTTGTGGCTGATTGGCCGAGCGATGATTAAATCAGAATATTCTTCACTCAGTGTTTGGAGTTTGTTACTTCTCACAGATCTTCACCTCGACAGCTCTTTGCAAGGCGAAGATGCTTTGGGCATAAGTTTGCTTTTAAACAGGATCTAGTTTAAACTTTAAGGGGGAAATTCTCAGAAAACTTTTCTCACTAAGAGCAACTCTTTGTACTTTAGAGGTTTAGTGATTACGGCTTCTGATCTCCTGTCATGTTTAGAGAGAGAGAGAGAGAGAGAGAGAGAGAGGCTTTCAAAAACAAGAACCAGAACAATTGTGCCCAAAGAGTTAAAAAAAATTATCATTTTATGCCTTGTTAACAAACATGAATTTAAAAATTTCTGCAATCGTGACAACCCTCCATCTGGCAAATACAAATCAGGTGATCAAAGTTGCACACCTGACAAAAAGGTACGCTAACTCTCAGGACTGTAAACCTGCTGCTGACTGAAAGCAGGTGAAGACTGTGAGGAGACACAAATCGTCTGGTGAAGGTGAAGACTTTGGGTTTCATCATTCTGTCGGGACCAAAGACTGCTGCACAGCTCTAGTGATCCTATAGGAGCCCTGTAGTGACTAACATAGAGCTCACGGTGCAGAGCTTCAGTCACGTCTGTGAGCTCACACATGGTGACAGGGTCAGTGTGTCAGGCTGTCACACACCTCTGACTGACTGTCTGATACAAGCGTTCATCCACATGTTGAAAGTGTCTCACACACCGTGCACGTCCACTTCTACTTTGACTGAATGTCCTGTTCACATGGCTCCTCCGGCTCTGTGCTGCTGTGGTTTTTATCGCCTCCCAAGACCCGAGACATGACTCGGAAAAACTGAGAGGCTGCTGTGCTGTCACGAGGCTGCGTAACAAACCAAACATTCAGATTGAGATCAGTGAGTGGACATGTTCCCTCCTCCGGCTGCGTCTCTCTGCGAGGTCAAAGAGCAGTTCAGGACTGATGAGTCTCTGACGTCAGAAGAGTTCCCTTCTTCCCACACTGTTTCTTTCTCTTTGATTTCCATGCTGATTGGAACAGAGCGACATTATGTGCTCTTTTATGATCCTCACAATAATCTAGTCATGTTTTTTAAGATACCATCTCTGCAGAAGTTTCGGAAAAGCTGAAGATCTTCAGTCATATTTTTAACCATAGCCCCGAGCGTGAGCTCACGCCTTACAGGTTTACAGAGATGAACTCCAGTCTGTTTGAGCTGTGGACCAAACCGCCGTCTCCTTTTTAAACACTCTGCTTTTTTATTGTTTGGTGAGAACGAGAACCAACCTCGATCCGACCTAAGAGCAGGAAACGGTGTGCGTTGTCTGATTTGTCTTGGCTCTCCTCATCATTGCTGAACGTGTGTGGAAGAGCGCCGGAGTGGCTGGATGAGGAGGCATCAGGAGGATTGAAGTGCACCTCCTCCTCCTCCTCCTCCTTCACAATCTTATCTTATCTTAACACAATGAGCAGAGTCGACGTCGATCTGTGTCGTTGTCATTCTGAACTCGACGTGGCTTCGTTCACTTCCTGGTTTTTTTTTTTCCTGCGAGAAATGTCGACCCCTTCACGAGCGTTTTCCTCGCGCACCACTTGTTAGTGTCCCCGTGTGAACAAACATGAGGTCATGATGCAACAAATGGGTCCACGATGTGTGACAGCTGTGAAAACACCACCAATTGTACAAATACACATTTTATCCATGATATCCTTTTTTCTGCAATTACAATTAAAAGCCAGAAATAATCCAATAATAGTAATAATACTACATTTTATTTGAGGGCGCCTTTAAAAAAAAAAACAAAGACACCAAATATTTGTTGATGGGTTTGTGTTCCCTTTGTGTTGAGACGGGTGTCCATGTTTTATTTGTACTAGGATGGTGTTGAAGGTTTAAAAAGTGGTATACTAGCTGGTGGTGTCAGGATCTGTTCCGTCCTGTGATTGGATAAGAAAACTATGAGAGGCGTATATTAACCAATCAAAGAGATTCTTCTTACTTCAGTCCTGTTCTGATGGAAGTGAACAGACGCAGGTGTGAGCGGCCTGTCAGAGAGGTTTTTACACGTGCGGTCACGTTAGTTTGTTGACCTGGTACACACACACACACACACACACACACACACACACACACTCGTGGGGGAGTGTGTGTGTGTTTGCCTTGTCCTTGTGATTGGCTGAGTCACTGAAGTATATTTGTGGCTATCTAAGTGAATGTTTTCTCTTCACATTGATGCGTGCTGTTTTACACCAGGTGGTTATGGGTAATGTAGGCCTGGAGTGATAAGGCGATCATTTGATTTGTCCAGTGTTTCCCAGGCTGAAGTCCAAGAGTGGATTTTTGCACACAAAAAAACAAACAAAAGAAGACTTCTGTGTCCTACTTTTTCAGGATTTGTATTTTCCAAGTCTTCTCTTTTTAAACGGTCATTTTAGGAGGAAAATAATCTCTTTATTCTCACATGTGAGTCTTTTGACGCTCCTTTTGCAAGAACATCGTGTTCTTCAAAGTGTCTGAGATCCAGTTTAGTGACGGATTCTTCTTGTTATTTTGATCTGTGGATTTCTTTCATTAAATGTGTCTGCTCATCGTGAAGTTCCAGGATGAAATGATGTTTTAACAAACATTTGAAGCGGCACACTGGCGGTCGGCATTCCCCGAAAATGTGTGAAATGCGAAGGGAGTTTATTGAATTTGAGGCGTTGTTGATGGATTCTGACAAGCCTGTGTGATTGATCATCAACAAAAATAGCTTTCAAAAGGGCCAAAAACAACAGATCTCCATAACAAACCGCAGGAGAAGTGTCTGCGGGGAAGTGAACAGCGGAGTTGGGAGAAAGTTGGAGTACCTTTTATAAATCATCATGGTCTCGGACTGAAAACGTCTTTTCAGACAAAGTGAGAGTTTGAACTTGGCTGAAGTGAGATTGTGTGCAGAGAGGAGAGCTGAGGAATGCGGGGCAGGATGCCTCTCTGGGCCGTCCCTTCATCGTGTGCATACCTCCGGCCAGCATCGGGCCGCGTGCAGCATCTGCATTGTGAGTGTTCTGTGGTGGACGGGGTCGCCGCCGCTGGACCCCCCCCCCCCCCCGATCCCTTGTCTGCGCTGATTGATGGGAATCAGATAGTTACTGTCATCAGAGCGGCTCGCTGATGTGTGTCCATTAAAAGAGGAAGTGATGTCATTAACTCCACGCACATGCCTTCATAAATCATTACGCTCGTTTATTGTTGGCATGTTTGAAAGAGTCCACAGTAACCAAAGCATGCTTCATTATTTTATTATTATTATCTGTCTAATGTCATCAACAACACTTAAAACCATTCAAAAGTTTGACAATGTAAGAGAACTACCACACCAACACTGAACATAAAGAGTTTGTTTCAGTAGTTTATCATCATCATGATCACTTTTCTTTTTTCTTTTTTTCTTTTTTAAGAAATGTGTAAAAGCGCAATTAATAGAAAAATATGATGCTGCTATTTAGCAGAAAAAGTGAATTTTGATTTTGTGCTTGTTCTGCAAAGTTCACATGTGTTGTAAGCGCCCCTCATTGGAAGTGTTATTATTCATGTAATGCTGATAAGTTTATCTTCTTTCTGCTCCCTTTAATTTCTTTCTCTAAAAAATTAAATTAAATCATAACAGACTTTAAATGAATAAATGAGCAGTGAGCGTTTTAATCCTGCAGGCAGAGACAGGAAGCAGCTCACAGCCTGAATGTATTAAGAGGGATATTTCTAATCTTACATTTTTAAGCTTAAGCTTTTCGAGTCTTCTGACGACTCAAAACGCTTTTACACCGCAGATCACACCGACCCATTCACACTGATGGCTGCTTATGTGGACCATCCAGTCATTAATTCCATTCACGCACATTCATACGCCCCGGACGCAGCAGGGGGAGCAATTTGGGGTTAAGTGTCTTGCCCAAGGACACGTAGGACATGTTGCTCGCAGGAGCTGGGGATCGAACCCTCCACTTTCCGATTGAGGGACGACATGTAGACAGTCACGCTCAACTGTTACCGCCCACTTTTCTAGCAGCTCAGGCGCAGGAAATAAACGTACCCAATCAGATTCATTCAGTTTTTAATGTTGGAGCCAAAGCCAGCAGCTACCTGAATACTCGAGACTGACGACTAATTCTTCCCTCCGTTTCTGAGTCGTTGTTCGGACTCGAGCGGACGTACATGTGCTTTATCCCACTCAGAGTTTTTCAGTCGTGTCGTCCAGCACCACGTGGAAGCAGCGTTTCACCGCAGAGAGCCTTCGTCTCGCTCCACACTGCACCGGCTGAACGTCATGAAACAGCCTAGTAATGTAATGTCGTACTATCCAATCAGAGAGCAGCTTAACAGAATCAGACAGGGACTCTGACTGGACTTTTATATTTGTGTTGAGGTTTTGTGGAGCAGATGCTGCCGCTGGGTTTCAGTGTGTGATGTCGTGTGAAGAGCTCCAGGTGTTTTGGTCTCCTGACCACCTGAACCCGTCTGTCCCCCCCCCCCCCCCCCCCCCCCCCCCCCTCCCGCCAAACTGTGACACCCCCCCCCCCTCCCCCCGGGGAGCCAAACTGTGACCCCCCCTAAAACCCACAAGCTCTCTGACGGGACGAGAACAAAACCGATTGGTGACTGTGTGTCTGCTGCTGAGGCCGCTACACCCACCGCTGCTCTTAGATTTTCAGAACCAATATTTGTTACATGAGTCGAAGCATTTTGTAAAAAATTACAAACTTAAAGATGAAAGCTGATACTGATTTTTTTTCTTTTTTTCAAGCGACCATCAGTGTGGAAGCAGTGGCTTAAATGATGTTATAATGTGAAGGACTTCACAGTTTATTATGAACTTTATTGTCATCCAGAAACCAAACGATCTCTCTGTGTTTAAAACTAAACGACGTCCATTATTTAAAGTTAGTAGGATAAAAAAATATCTGCACTTTAAGAAAGCTTCATCTCTTTCATAGGACAGCTGAATGAGCTACTGGACGTCATTAAAACCAATAAATGAACCATTATTGGGTGTCTGGGACTTTTTATGTGGTGTGAAAACATGCATTGATATCATTTAAATGTTAGTATCATATAGACGTTTGGATTGTGTAACACAAGCTGTGCAGGAATAATTACAGAAACGACATAACTGTAACATTGATAATAAGCAGAGCTGCTCCTTCATGCACATTCAATGTGTTCAGTACTGCAGGAGAGAGGAAGCCATCTTTAACAGGATTGTTTGCTTTAGCTCCTTTCTCCTTGATTAACGATGAACACTGCGTTTATGTTAACGGGGGGGAAGTGATGACATAACCAGCGTCGATGCTTCCCAGGACGGATTGAAAGTGAATTCTGGAGGGAACCGTCGCACTGACTCGAGATTTGATTTCTCATTTCAGGATAACCAAACCGCTGACGTTTGCCGACTGTGTTGGAGACGAGCTTCCTCTCGGGTGGGAGGAAGTTTATGACCAGCAAGTGGGCGTTTACTACATCGACCACATCAACAGTGAGTACATCCTCATTCATGTCAGACCTCCAGACTCTGACTCCCAGTCCAAGTCGTAAACTTTGACATGGTGTTCATGAGTTGAGACTTTACGGAGACATTATCAGTGTTCTTGTGTGACGCACGATGCATCAGAGCAGAGCAGGATGTTTTTATTTAAAGTTTGTGAACAATATTTTGCAAACTGTGCGATTTGGTATAAATTGAGAAATGGCCGCCATAAACTCCTCCTTCGTTAGTCAATCAACAGCACAGATATGAGTTTATGATGCCAGCTGTTTTTTGTCCACCAAATTTAACAGGTGAGATTTAGAAGAAGCCGCAGGAATGTTCATCAAACTGTGTTGAGTTTTTCTTTGAGCTGTTCAGAGTGTGATTTGAGGTCGATCATCAGAACGTGGGTGGGCTGACGTCTGGAGTATTCCCATTCTTTGTTACATTTGACTCTCTCACTTATGGGACTTGCGTTGTCAGAGACCACCCAGATCGAGAACCCGCGGACTCAATGGCGGCAGGAGCAGGAGCGCATGCTGAAGGAGTACCTTGTTGTGGCCCAGGAGGCCCTCAAAGCCAAGAAGGAGATGTACCTGATCAAGCAGCAGCGTCTGGAACTGGCTCAGCAGGAAATGCTGCTCTTCCACGAGCTCTCGGAGGACAACCGCTCCATCACCAGCAGTAAGAAACGCTTCAGCTCTTCTTCACCGTGTCAAAATATTCAGCTTTTATTTCTCACTCTGCATGACAGGAACACGGTTAGAATATAAAAAAAACATGCAATGCAATCAAGGAGAGGAGATGGAGTTATCTGGAAAAGTGATCGCAATACATTTTTGATCAATATACTGAAATAAGACGCTCCTTGATTATTGATAGGTCTAACAGCCTATCACAGGCAGTCTGCAGAAATCTTCTTGTTCATGATAAGTCCACCTTTCAAATCACTGGCTGAGCTGCTTGTTAAAGTGGGGTTCACACTACAAGATCATCAGGCTGCGCCCAGTTCCCTTTCTTGTCCTTCAAGTCCTGATTTAAAAAAAAAAACAAAAAAAAACATGGTAATATTCAACAGCTGACAAGACGGAGACACAACAACTGTACAAATCAGTGTGCACTCACTTTTATTTATCTCGCAGTCTAACATGTACAGCTTATGATTATACTGTCTTTATAACTTCTTCCAGAAGTTCTTAATCAATCAGCAAGTCTTCCTGTCCGTCATCTGTCATGTCTGTTTACTCTGAAGTCACTTTTGACTAATTCTGCGATATTTCCTGTTTCAGACACGAGAGGCTGGTTGTGCAGAACGTATTAGTTTGTGTTCTGCTGTTCTGGTCACCAAATTGAAAGAAAACACTTGAATTCATCTTCTCTTGTCCTCATGTGTCGGGTCCCTCAGACGATGAGTGTGTGTGGTCATGGCTTCAGACGTTTTCTGTACAAGCAGCCACACAAAGTTCTCCTGTTCCATCATTGATATCGTTCTGCATGCTAAAGCTGCCGCTCGTCTTCTGATGGCCTACAAGTCTCCTCTCATCCACTCAAAGCACGTCCTGTTTGCCCGTCCCCCCGTGCGCCTGAATCCATGTGAACACAGCATCACTCACAGTCGCTCAACAAAGGTTCATTTTCATAATCAAGCAGCCTCGTTAAATATCCACGAAAGAGCTCGTGAGCTTCACACGTCGAGGAGTTAGAAAGTGTGAATTCAAAGGCTGCATGAGAACAGAATCCGTTGGGGGTTCTGATCTAAGATCTTTTCTCCACCTCCGCCCAGTTTACCCTCTGACTCCAGCCAGCTGTCGCACACAAAGCGTCCAGGGGGGGCGTTCCACAGAGGATGGGAGACGACACCGGATCTCTCTCAGAAGTACAAATTAACCTTAAACTCGACTGCTGATCCTCTCTGCTCTTTGTTTTTGTGTGTTCACAGCTCTCTCCGGCTCGTCTTCAAATGCGAAATACGACCCCGACCAAATCAAAGTGGAAATAGCTTGTAGACGAGAACGGGTAAGTCATTATCGGAGGAGAACAATGGGCTGCTGCGAGGGGCCCTCTTTGGGCAGAAAAATAGGGGGCTAGGGTGTGGCCCCTACAGGATATCGTGGCTCTGGCCCGGGGCCTGGAGAGGATGAGGATGAGATCATTAAAGGGTCAGGTAGAGGCTAGGTCAGTGACTCGGGGACAGGCTGGACACGTCTCTGAGATCAGTCACATGAGCGCGGGTGTTTCCTCCATCAGGGACGGTTGAGACCCACCAGATGAGAAGATGACTACTGCGTCGATTCAGAGACAAATATCCATCCAGGAAATCCAACACGTCTGTCTGTGATGCCTTTTAGGGTTTTATATTTAACTTTGAATGACTCCGGAAACGTTTTTCACTTTTAGAAGCTATTGATGATCCGTTAAGTTCCCGATCTGCTCGCTGAGAGAAAACAGCCAAAAAATCCACCCTGATCGCTCCACTCATTTATAAGGGACCGTTTGCAATTACAACATACATGTAACCATGTGATGCATTGCACCAGAGTTAGCTTAAGGCTAATTTACATCTGCAGTCCCTTGTTCCTGCCGGTCCCAGTCATGACCACTGGTGAATTAATGGGCAGCCATGTTTACAATAACAGTCCCTCCTTGTTAATAACGTCTTTAAATATCTTCATCAGTTTTGAGCCAGGCGATAAAAGAACTTTAAAATCGCTTTACAAGAAATTCAGACGATGTCGATAAAATATGAGGTAAATAAAAGGATCACAGAGGAACTGAAGACGATCGAATAGCAAATAAGTAAATACCAAATGCACATATTATTAATTTCCAAAAACAGAGAAGTGTTGAGAGGAGACCGTGACGAGGAAGAGTGCACACATAGAAACGGTCGATCAGCAGGTCGGAAAGGAATTCAGGAGTAAAAGTTTCAAGGCGAGTAAAACGAGGAAGCATGCCGAATCATTCCTCTTCTTCCTCCAGTGAGTTGAGCAAAGTGGAGACCGTGATATTACAGATAGTGAAGCTCCGAGCGGCATGATTGTGTTTGATTTAACAAGCTGACAATCACAATCATTGTTTTAAAGTTTCAGCTCCTCCAACACTAAAGAAATGAATAAAGTCCTGACGTTCTGTGAAGCAGAGTGTCAAAGGATGAAATCTGTTCTTAGTGCACACACACACACACACACACACTCACATCTGTGTAAAAGAGGACACCCCGAGCATTTGTGCAAGTCTTCAATAATAATGTGCTTTTGTCTAAAGAGAAACGGCATCATGACATCATCTCAAGCTGAAGACATGAAACAGGCTGAATAATGTGACGGATATAATGACGCTGATAATTATGTCATGTCGATTTTGAATGTGAGAAATCTGGGTTATTGCAGACTCCGGTCAACGTGATCCCCTATCAGACATCTTGAACAGAAATGAAAGCCTCAGCATGTGAACCAGCGTGCACGTATGTGTGCACATGTCCCTGTACAAACACAGCATTCCTGTATGGGAATTGTCATGACGCAGCGTTTCTGTTGGCTGCTGGTGGTGAGTGAAGCCCATTGTGAGCCATGCTAACCCGGGTGCTTGTCCTCGTCTGTCCGCAGCTCTCCAGACTGAAGCAGGAGCTGGCCCAGGTGAAGCAGGAGCTGCAGTACAAGGAAATGGGAGTGGAGACCCTGCAGGAGTGAGTGTTCCTCCGCCTCTGTGTCCCAGGCCCGCCCTTCCTCCCTCGGCCAGCCTCCTCCTTCCTACAGCATAGACGCCTTTTCCCTTCTTTATTCCCACTCATCCTCCATCTGCGGCTTTTTTTACAAACTCTTTGTCTCTGTTGTTTGTCCTTTTGTTCTTTCCCAAAAATATTTCAGGAATCTCAGCAAGGTCTAAAAAGCCCTTTTTTAAATCCCACAATCTCTACAAAGGTAGCCCAAAATACAATTTAAGTTATAGAATTTATCTTGCAGAAAATGTTGAGATTGCAAAAAGTAAGAGCAAAGTCCCATCGAGTCAGATAGAGAATGTAAGGAGTTACTTTTCTTCCTTTGTTCTGCTCCCATTGGAGAAGCAGTTCCCAGTTTTCCTTTTAGTTTGTGCTGGTTTTAAGACAAATACACCTCAAGTTTTTTTTGTGTGTGTGTGTGCTGGAAACATTTCCGAGCCGCTCCAAATTTCATGTTAGAATTAGAAGCTCCGCCTCTCAAAGTAAAAAAAAAAAAAAAGGAAAAAGAGAGCGTTTGAGAAAAGGCAAATGTAGGGAGTTTTTTTTTTTTTTGATGGAAAAGGGGACTCCACCTCAGGAAGAGGATGCACCAGTGGAGTGCAGGGAGCCAAGGCTCAGCCTGGAGAGGAAGTTGGAGGGGAGGGGAGGGAGGGAGGGGGAGGTGTGGAGCCGAGAGCAGTTTCAAAAACACAGAGATATCTGGCAGCAAATTCCTCAGCACTTCCTGAGTCCTGGCAAAGAGTCCCTTATCTCTCAGATAATACACAACTCGAGTGACTCCCAGAATAGACAGAGGAGAATACACAGCTTTCAGAAAACATGGACGCATCCTTGTGTGTGTGTGTGTGTGTGTGTGTGTGTGTGTGTGTGTGTGTGTGTGTGTGTGTGTCATATTGTTTCTCCTGGGTTTTGCCCAGGCCGAGCAGGAGGGACCCTACGCCTGTTGTTTTTCCAGTCTCCACTGCTGTCAGCAGTATAGCTAATTGTTCTCCTGGCCGTGTCGTGTCAGATAAAGCAAACAAACGTCGTCTGACGTACGGATGCTCCCGGTGATCGTCACTACACCACTGAAGAGATCACCTCTGTTTGACGACATCTTTTCCGCTCATCGTTTTCCACTTTCAATGACCATTTACACGAAACCTCCAATGTAACACTTTCTTCACAGCAGCTCAAAAACAAGTTTTAAATTCGGCCTAAATTAGCTAATCTGAGTGTTTTCCTTTTTACAGTACACAGGGTATAGGGTTCAGTACAGGCAGGCACTGAGGGGTGGGTACTGCCTCTTTTTTTCGAGTATATAAACTCTCAGGCCCTGGCAGTGGGGCGGGGGGAACAAAGCAGGGTTTGTTTTGGGAGGAAGAGGCAGGGTCGGCTGGATGAACAGTACCTGCTGTTGAAGGAGAGTGAAGGAAGCGGGCTGTGGTGAGAGCAGGGCGGGGGCCACGTGCCAACAAGGCCCAGGGATGGAGGAGGCACCATGCCGCTCTCCCTTCACCTCCAAACCAGCAAACCAACCAAACCAAAACCAACCCCCCGCCTCCTTCTGAAAAACCCCAAACTGAGGAATTTAGTTTTTTTTTTAAAAACTTCAAACTGAGGAATATAGAACGATTCACATTTCATCTGTTTTACAAACTCTAGAGAGATGAATCAAGCTGTTTCCCTATAAATTATATGAATTTCACGTTGAAAGGGCCTTTTTATAGGATTAGAAATATATGAAAGTAGAACCTTTCAAATGGGAGCAGGTGTTCAAATAGTTTGACACTTCAGGTGTAGGAGAAGTCACTGAAAGCAGCACAATAAAAACCAGGTCAGCATTTAGACAGTGTGATATTTGTAAATAATAATATCATAATAGATAATTCCCCAATATAAAGTAGGTGCTCTGCAGCTTGAAATGGAACATATTGTTACTATGGAAACACTACAGTCGTTCTGATACCATACCTGCCATTAACAGCAGTAGTTCCAGTATAGCCTCAAACATGGGGTTGATGTGTATAACCTGTGGTAAAGAAGAGCGTGTTATTTATTATGGAGAGTTATGAAGATGAATTTTGATAGTTGAAATCGTTTAAGTCGAGGCCAGAGGAGGATTAGAATAGTTATATTATACATCTTTTTTTTGGGGGGGGGGGGGGGGATCAGTTATCAAAGTTTCCCCCTCTGTCCACTCTGTGACAAAAATCTGTGATCCCATCTGAACCGAAGTATTTGTGACGGTGGTTAAAATGAGCCTGTTTTGACTCAAACTGGCTCCATTGCTGAAAGCTTTTAATGCACAAACACTTTAGACAATAACCTCCATTCTGTACTGTACGTTATCATCACAAAAACATGTTCTAACGAAAGCACAAAAGGTCGTAAATAGCGTCACTCAGATTGCATTTCCTGGACTTGCTTGATTGAAACTTGTTTGAGTTGGATCCATTCTCAATATCAGTGTTTTTTTTGTTTTGTTTTTTTTGCTGAAAGATTTGAAGGTTCAAAAGAAAAAACAAACCCAGCTGGTTGAACACATGTGTTTTTTTTTATTTAATTACATTTTTTTAATAATTTTTCCAAAACAGAAAACAAAAACCTTGTACACCACTCACACCTACAACAGAAATATGCAAAGACATTACATAACGGTGTACAGATACAATAATGGACAGCAGACACACACGTGGTTTAAGAAGACATGTTAACTTGTTTTTTGGTCCCACAGGATTGACAGGAAGATGTCCTGCAGTCAGACGAACTACAAGCTGGACGAGGCTCAGGCCATCTTCAGCGAGCTGCGCAGCATCAAGAAGGCCATCAGCACAGGCGAGAAGGAGAGGCAGGACCTCATCCAGGTACCTGAAACAACACTTCCCTCCTGCTCCTGAAATCACTGCGGTTGTTGTTGGGATATTCTCTGCTGACCTCTAGTGTCCGTTGACCTCAACTGTTCTGCTGCTTCTCGTCTGCGTCTCTTAATGAAACACATTTCCAGACGTCTGAATCACCGAACACGTCTGCGTAAGCAAAGCAAGGAACATAACCGAGTGTGGATAATAAATAGACAGTGATTCAGTCATTACTGTCAGGCCACATTTGCAGAAGCATTTCCTGTCCATGTCACAATCTTGCTATGAATGAATAGAGGAGTCAAATTACACACTCTAAGCGCCTGAATGATTTTCAATAAGAGACTGCTTCTTTCCTTTTTAGTCGCAGATTCTTCTCACATTTCATGGAAATCAGTTGAAATATTGTTTTGTCTGATATTGTTGAGACGTTATACTGTTTCGTCTTCCAGAGTCTGGTGAAGCTGACCGTGAACTTCAAGAGCAGTTTGTCCATCAGCGACTCGTCCGGCGAGGCCGTGAACAGCACTGGGCCCGCGGGCGACTCGTGCACTCTGCAGCAGTACTGTGACACCGGCTGTCAGACTGACATCATGGGAGAGGTGAGAGTCACCGCCGCTCCTCCCCGACTCCCCCTCAAAGACACCTCTTCAAACTGAGAGGGGAGTCGACGTAGTCGCCCTCCCCTAACCCAAAGGTTTATTTTTAGATTCAGTGGGACACTTCTTCATCACAACATAGAAGAAAAATGAAAATATAATCAGGCGACAAAACCCTCTAAGAAGTATCCTGGACTTCACTGAGTGGCTGCCAATCAGCTGGAGATGTTCGGGGACTATAACCTGCTGAAAGGGAGACAACCTAACTCCATATATATATATACAATGTTGTTGTTCAGTTCGTTCCTCAAACTTTAGTTTTCAACCAGACCTTTGGATGAGACACGACAATCTCTCTCTATTGAGCTCAGATTTGTTTCATTCATTGTATGTTGCTGTTATTAAAAAGGTGCACTAGTATGTAGATTTAGGAGTGAGATTTGAAAGTTGGAGAAGTGAAACAATACAAAGCTTTATTTTCTGAGCTGAATACACAAACTTTATTCAGAAGTAAAAAAAAAAAGGTTCCCTGGAACATTGAATCAAATCACTTCAGTCATTTTTTATCTTCTCAGACACCAAACGTTCCTTTGAGGACAGTTTGTGTACAGAGTTATCAACCTTCACATTTCTCTACCAAACCTCCTCTTAAAGATTTATTTCTGGGCTTTTTAATGCCTTTGTATGAGAGACAGGACAGTGGACAGAGATGGAAAGGGAGAGAGAGAGAGAGAGAGTGGGGGTTGACAGGCGGGAAAGGAGCCACAGGTTGGATTCAAAGCAGTGCCGCCGCCTCCATACACGGGGACGCGCGCCCTCCCATAGTGCACCTTGACAGTCATTTTAACCCCTTTTTTTTTTTAATGTTGTTTCAGTATGGATCCCAGGATTCCTCCCATTTAGTGGACAAAGTGAAAGTCAACTGGCAGTACGAGGAAGCCAAGAAAAAGTAAGACGTTGTTCTTTGTTTGTGAGACGCTGTGACACAGCAGCACGCAGCTCTGACTCCGAGAGCCCCTCCTTCAGACTCATTCCTGGTCTCTGCGCGTCGTCCGGTGGGAGGCCGGCGTATGAGTAGTATTTGCGCACGGTGGCCGTGGCTGCTGAGCGATGTCTGGCCAGAGGAATGAGCTGGGTGGTCACATTCTTCCCCGGCCGCTGCTGCTGCTGCTGACTGTGTGCTGTCTTTGTGTTTGCAGCCACAGAGAGCGCTGCCCCCTGCCCGCTCCTCCGCTAGCTGCTTCAATACACACACTTTCATTTAAATATATCCCAGCTTGCCCTATAGTGCAGCATAGATTACATGTCTGCAAAGTCAACACTGAAGGAAGACTGGGTTGTCGGCTTTTTACTCCTTTTTTGGATATTTTCGTTGATTATTTTTGTCACAAAAAAAGTGGCATAAAAGGCAACAAATGTTTTAATGACTTAAAGACGATGAAGGAGAGCAGCTTGAGCTACTGATTTTCTGTAATGACAACAATCCTCCTGCTGTCTGAAGCTGTTCAATATATGGCTTTTAGTCCGTTTCATCAGCAGCTCCTCGAACTCCTCACAGGTGCTCAAAGTAATGCATGTGATGGACGAGTTACACGGGAGCAACCCGAGGCGTTGTTTGAGCGTTTTAGCACACATGCTAACTCCCAATAAAAAAAATAAAAGTAATAATAAAGAAAAGGGAAGAATTAAGATTGAGAGAGAGGAATCATCAAATGTACATTAATCATACAGTGTCACCACTATATTCAGAATGAATGACATATAAGGCAACATGATCAGACAGTAAACCAGTCGTTAGCTGTTCTTGTGAGCGCTGTGGTCTTGATGAATTAAATCCTCTGTTTAAAGTACGATGGGTGAATTATGCAGCCAGCAGTGTGACGCTCGCTGCAGCATCACCTCGTTATTGACAGGCTTGTGCACGCTTTACACGTTTCACGTTGCCGTGGTGACCGTGACATCAGACAGGGAAAGGGGGGGACGGCGTGAGAGAGGGGGGAGACCTGTGGAAACTTGCATGCTCTGTCACCGAGTCACTGCGTCTGAAGTCGAGCAAACATGAACACAATTATTTCATCAGAGTTTAAATATCCAAAAAAGAGTCTGCTGACACACACACACACACACACACACACACACACACCTGTGAGACCGGGCTGATGCAGCAAGGCGGCTCAGCTGGAAACTACAATGACGAATGTTGTCATTACAGTCTCATCAGGAAGTGTCTGCGTGGCTCTAATGTGTGCTTTAACATGCATCTGATTGTGACATGCTGCAGTGCAGATTACACAGAGGCTGTGCTCAACACCGCAGGTTAGCTTAGCTCAGCAAACTCTCACACAAACACATGTACAGTATGTGTTTGCTTTGACTCGATCATGCAAAGTGTAAAATGCTTAAAGATGTAGATGACAGGCCCGTGATTATTTCCTTTTGAAAAAGTTCATATGAACCAACTGGTGTTCAGAAATTTACAATATAAATCTTTTTTTTTTTTTTTTTTTTTTTTAGTAAACCCAAAAAATGTAAGACAAAGAAAATGTTTTAGAAAACAGAAGGCCTCATGTTGTGCTCCTGTAATCTTCCTGTCCCAGCTGGTCACACGCTGCAGGCTGGGGGGGGGGGGGGGGGGGGGGGGGGTCTGAAGGATGCACAAATGGCAGAGGACCTTTATCCCAGAAACGAAGCAAATTTCCAAATATTGCGAAGCAACATTTTTTTTGAGAAATCTGAACCCACACAGTTTGTGTTTTTATTTGACAAGAGTCACACAGAGGCTTAATCTTGTATACACTGACCCAATGATGTTCCCAATATTGGTGTGGACGTTTTAGTCAGAGCACGGTCAACGACAGAAATATCCCAAATGTCTCTGTCTTCCACTACATGCTGGAGTTGTTTCCTTGCTAAGTTTCAAACACTGAGAAATCAACATGAGATACTTTTGCCCTAATGAAGGGGTCAGTGAAGAATCCCCCCCCCCCCCCATCCCGAGTATGTCCCTTTGTCCTACTGATGAGTTTCTTTTTATATTTTATTTTTAGAAAAGCCCCTGAGAGCTGATGAGAGCTGATCCGACGTGTTGAACCCAGTGTGTCTTTTAGTTAGTGCAAACACATTTGGCTCTGGTTAAGCTTATATAAACGTCTTCTCTGTTCTCTAAGGGTGCAGAGTATCCAGCACCAGCTCGCACAGCTGGACAGTGAGAGCTGGTCTGGGCGGGCCGAGGCGGACAGAGACCGGGACTTCATGCAGCTCCTGCGTGAGAAGGAGGCCCTCCTGCAGGAGATCATCCTGCTCAGCAAACAGCAGCATTCTCCAGAGATGCTGCTGCAGCTGGAGGAGGAGCGCTGCAGGCTGGAGGAGGAGGTGCAGAGAGCCCACATCTCCCAGAGCCAGGGAGCCAATCAGAGGTGAGAAAGATGAAGACACCTGTGCATGCACTGATTTACATTACTATGTGCCATAACTGTTCATTTTATATTCTCCCTTTAATATACCCCACTCTTGTGTTTTCTTTGGTTTAGCGATGCAAAACAACAACGACCATCATTTCTTTCAAATACATAACTGCACATAGTTTTGAGTAGTTGTTTTAAGGCATTGACTTTTGCATCCATGTGACGTCAGGATCCTGCAGCAGGAGAAGAGGAATGTGTTGCTGAGGCAGCTGGAGGAGGCGACGCGCATCACCACCTACCTTCACACCCAGCTGAAGAGGTGCGGCACACACTCGTTCTCCGAAGCTCTTCCTTCTCCTCCAGGGTTCTTCTGTGTCTTTTCTCACGGAGTCTCTTGTCTTATTCACCTGCAGCCTGTCTGCCAGCTCTCTGACGGTGTCCTCCAGCAGCAGCCGCGGCTCCCTGGCCTCCAGCAGAGGCTCTCTGGCGTCGAGCCGAGGTTCCCTCAGCTCCATCAGCTTCAGTGACATCTACGGCGTCCCCCAGTACGAGCGCCATGACGGCTCGGGGGAGCTGCTCGACCCCCATCTACGCTACCTGCTGCCTCCGGAGGCCGTGTCAAGAGACTGCTCCATGTTCACTCCTGACCACCTGTTGCAGAGCAAACCCAAACGCTCCCATGACACCCCACAATCCCTCGCCTCGCTCTCGTCCCGCTCCTCGCTTTCTTCTCTTTCGCCACCGAGCTCTCCGATGGACACGCCCTACCACTCGGCCCCTCAGGATTGCCCTCTCACCCAGATGACAGAGGAGTACATGGAGCAGGCGGGGCGCGGGCTGTTGGAGGGTCTGCGTGCTCAGTCCCAGCCGCTCTCGCACACCGCCATGTTGAGCAGTGAGGACACGGGCAGCTCCATCGCTGTGGGTCACAGAGACGGCACCGCTCAGGGGGCTTTCACCTCCACAGGTAAGTGACTGAGACCCAACCTCACTCTTTGTGATGTGACTTTGTGATGAAGAATGCTGATGGACCCGTTTCCTTCTGCAGGAGTGACTCTGAGGGGAAACAGCGCCAACAGAAGCGGCAGGAGAGCCAGGAGGGTCTCTGCAGGCGTTTCCGAGGACGCTCTGGCCACTGACAGCGGTGTATTCGAGGCCTGGGGCAGAAGGTGAGACCAGGTCCAACCCCTCAAAATTAGACGTCACAACCCAGCACTCTGGAGCAATGGCGCCTCCTTGTGACGGCTAAGAAAAACACCCTTCATCCTGCGAGAAACGGATGGCAGGCCTGAACTCTCACCCTCAAAAAGTTGAATAATCACGATGTGTGTCTTCATCAGGTGATCGCTCCAGGAAAGATAGTTTCAGTGTCACACAAAAACTCATCAGCCAAATCTATTAAAATGATTAGAGGGGGGTTTACCACTCTCTTCTACAAGACCAATAATGTTTATCTTCGACCGTTTGTAATCTCTGCTCTGAGGGATTCAGTGCTGCCACTGCCACACATATACACCTTGGCATTGCTCTTGAAGTTGTCGACTTAATGGACAATTCTTACAGAAGAATTTGAAAATCCAGGCCCTTTTTTTTTCTTCCTTTTTTTGTTTTATTTTATTTATTTTTTTAGATATTTTTAACAAAAAGATCCTCCAGACCTTTTTGTTGAAATGAAAGATGCTTTTTTGCTTTTGGAGAACAAACACCAGAGTTGCTGGTGAGTCTGGTGTTTGTCATCATGTGCATCGTCGCTACATGGCTGCAAACGTCTGGTTGCGTCTCTCGCAGCCCAAACTCATGTGCAGGTGCCTTCTGCGCCTCTTTATCATCTTTAAAAGACACGTTTTCTTTGGACGATGACATCCCAGATCCCCTTTTTTTTCCTGCAAGTAAACTTGTATTTTCTAGATTAGCTTTACCCCGAATCAGATTGACTGACAGGGGAATCTGTGTGTGTGTTTGTAAAACACTGGTTGAACAACATAACTTCAGCAGCGTCAGTGAGACACGATGTAAAGAAAAGACAATAACAACAAGGCGTGTGAGATAGGAGAAGTTTGTACCGTTCAGGATGTGAGTGTAAAAAAAGTCAGTCTTGTCTTTCTTTGTCTTTGTGCTTGAACAGGGCCGAGGAGTCAGATGAGATGTTGTACATGAAAGAGCTGACGTCTGTGAGTGAGCCCACACAGATCCAACTGGGACTGCTGTGAGTACTGCGTTATTGTAGACTCTATGTTGAAGCAGGTGAAGTCGATCAGTCCATGTTCATGCACCCTCCTCTTCACAGGTGGGAGTCCACTTCTCAGTCCCTCCGTCTGCATCTGCTTCAGCTCAAGAGTCTGAACAGGTCCACAGTGAGAGACGGTTATAAAGTGTGAGTATCACTGCAGCTCTGTTATGAGATCTTTGTCCCCGTCTCTAACCTCCTGTTGTTCTGCTTGTTCTCAGGTATGTGAAGGTGCACTTGATTCCCCTGGACGCCGGCCGGGCCTGTGCCTTTTACTGCTGTACGGCTCTGGAGCCGCAGCCTCAGATGAGCTTCAACGAAGGCTTCCGCATTCCTGTCCCTTCAAACGCCCTGTCGGTGTGTGCGCTGCAGCTGTCCGTCTGCTCGCTGGGACCTCAGGCTCAGGAGGAAGTGCTGGTGGGTCCAAGAGCAGCGCCACAGAGACTCTGATGTGCTCATTTCTGAATTAAAAAAAAACGTGTCGTGTGTGTGTTGGTGCAGGGTACGACCCAACTGAGCCTGGCCGAGTGTGAGGGGAGCGTGGAGATGGTTTATCACTGGCTGAGAGTGCAGGTGCTGAGCGGGGCCGAGCTCCCCCGACCCGAGCACAAGAGCTTCAGTCAGCGCAGACAGCAAGACAGCCAAGAGGACGAGCAGCGGCTCAGAGCTACAGTAAGCACGCACACACACACACACACACACACACACACACACACACACACACACACACACACACTCACACACTCACACACACACAGGTTCAGTAAAGGAGAGCGTGTAGGGGAAGTGCATGACGGGCTGAGATAGTAGGAGAGAGTAGTTAGTAACATAAACATTCACAAATATCAACGACATGTTAAAGTTACATCAATCATTGTTATGTAAAGTTAACATGTACAAGCTTCTGTGTTTCGTCACTTGTAAGTTAAATGTAGCTGTGAGGAAAGTTGATGCGTATCAAATGTAAGACTGTTAGAGGAGACGCTAAAAAGTCGACCACAGAGAACGGAGGCACAACGGCTGTTGACTTACCATCATTTAGTCACTCAAATGTTTCTTCTCCAGTTCAGGAAAATAATATATTTTCATAGTTCAGTGTGAACCTTTTGATGCTTTGTCACCTTTTTTTTCTTATCGCATTTCTGCACACTGCTGGTCAAAATGACATCTTCAGGAGGAGAATTATGAAACGTCTGGTGAATGAGGATGTTGTGACTCCAGATCACGGGTCATGAAGTTCAGATTGTTTGTTTTCATCTCTGACTTTGATCAAATCTTTCTTTTGCCTGTTGCAGTAAATCAGTTCACACAGCATGCAGCACAGCATCCTCAGTGCAGAGTGCAGAACCAAACTGTCTAAATCACTAAACGACCAAAGGAATGAAATCAATAAAAAGTCTGGACGTGATTTTTTTTTTTTAAGATTTATTTTGGCCTTTTTGCCTTTATTTTGATAGAACAGTGGATAGAGTCGGAAAGGGGGAGAGAGTGGGGAGAGACATGCGGGAAAGTGGCCACAGGCCGGACGCGAACCCGGGCCGCCCGCGCGAGGAGCAAAGCCTCACAACATGGTACGCGCGCTGTCGCTGCCGCTGAGCTATCGGCGCCCCCTGGACGTGATTTTGACAAAGAGAACGAGGAGAGGTCAAGAGACTGGAGGCGGCCTCTGCTTTGTAGAAAACCAAACTCAAACTCTGAAAGTCCTTCATGTGATTCTTTGTGTTGAGCCTGATACGAGCAGAAATGTAGCAGACAAGTGATTATTAATAATGTATTGATACAGTTTTATCTGAATGTTTGTCTTAGTCTAAATGAGATCAAATATCCAGAAGTTTTAAAACACTGCAAAAACAAAGAGAAGCAAATTGAGTCCCCTCTCCCTTTGATTACCGTGTGACAGCTCAGAGAGGAATGGGAACAATGCAGAGGGCTCGACTGATCAGGAGACAGTGTGGAGATCATGTGAACCCGGGTCAGGACGAGTCAGGACGAGAACAGAGAGACGAGTCTTGTAATGCAACCAGCTGCTGAAACAGTGCTACAGTGATGAGTTAACCTGAGGTGTCAAACAGTGAAAAACAAAGTACCTCTGATCGTGTGCATGAAAACCATGGAGGTGTCGCTCCTGCAGGATGTTTCTCAGCTCGTTAAAGTGACAGTTTGACAGGCGTGTGCGTCACAGGACAAACACGCCGAGGAGGGAGGAGGAGTGGATGGCAGGTGATGATTCGCTCTGTGACGTTACAGGACACCGTGTGCACTCTGCTGTCACGCACCACCAACACATCCACCCACCTGGAGGAGCGAGAGGCGGAGCTGGAGAAGAGAGACGAGCCCGTGGAGGTGGCGTCTGAGAGGTGAGGATATTGATTTCAAGCTGATTTTATAATCCCAGGTCTTCTCTCCTCCGGCGTGTGATAAAGCGAGGGCGCTTGTGTTTGTGCAGGAGTTGGCAGGCGGAGTCGATGGACAGCGGCTGCAGCAACAGCACGGCGTTCACGGCCGCGTTCTCAGAGGGTCTGTGTGCAGAGGGCATCTGCAACACCACCGGGGGGCGCTGTGATCAGACAGCAAGCAAAATGTGTACAGTTAAGGTAAAAGGCTCACGTCTGCTCAGGCCTTTTATGGCACCAATTCCAACACGTTGCACAACACTTCAGGTGTGCAAAACATCCAGGGAATCGTCTTCTACCTTCCTTTAGCGTCTGTGAACAGACAGAAGATTTAGAGGCTGCTCGTTCAAAACAAACAGGACACCTTTAACAACCGAATGTAGAATGATCCCTTTATTTTACATTTTCCACAGCGATGTATTTGACCTTAAAGGAAAGCATCCTGAAGAACGTCTGAATCAGGCAGCAGACTCAACAACCACTGTCTGATCTAATCTTAAAACATAAACGTATGAGAGGGAGCTTTCCCCCAACTTGTGATTTAATGAGTTATAGGTCACCTGTTTTATGTTGATGTCTTTAGGTAAATGTTTATGTACCTATGACATTCACACAAATATATAACTTACCTTCAGAAACTTTTCAATCTTGCAACAATACAAAAAAAACGTGATCTGAAGTTTCTCCTGCCAGATCAGAAAGTTGCATTCTGTTCTTCACGATGTTCTTCTTTTGTTCATTTTGTTCCATCCACACGAGTCGTAGAATTGATATGAAGGTAAATAATGTTGCTCCATCCGACACTTCTACGGTGAACAAACGGGTCAAGAGACTTTCAGGAGCACTGCTCTTAAATGTATCTAGAAATGTTCAGGAGTGCAAATCGGCTCCTGACTGGAGTTATGTTACTCAGGTCTTTACATGAAGAGAGAAAAACACAACAACACATTGAACGCATGACTCAGCATGAAAACCTCTTTAACAGGGACATTTAAATACACCTGCCTCGATTTTGTTGCTTCAGGAAGAAAATGAATCTCGGAGGTTTAAAGTTCAGGATGTGTGGAGAAGCTTCTCCAAGGAGACGATCTGAAGCGCAGATTTCTTCACTGTGTTTGTTGACTTGATGTTGCAGGTGGAGAAGGCCACCATGACTGAGGGTCTGTTCCCAGAACCGGTGCGGGTCCGGGCCAAAGAGAGGGGGGGTCGTTGGGGTCACGCCTCGCCGTTCATGCGAGGTAGCACCATCGTTCGCTCTCAGACTTTCTCTCCTGGAGCTCGCAGTCAGTATGTCTGCAGGGTGAGTCTGTCACACTTCTTTCTGCTGGAGTATAAATGTCTGTAAGGACTAAAAAGTTTGTGATTGATAAGATGCTAAAGAAACCTTTAAAATATTTTCTTTTCCTCTTTTTTTGTGTGTAAAGGAAGAAGTAAGTTTCACATTAGGGCCTGAATGACTTTTTTAAAACAAGTATTTGATTTCATTAAGTCGCCCAGATGGAGGAATCGATCAAATGAAAAAAAGCTACACCGATTAATTTCAGAAAAACTCTGGTTTTGATGTGTTAATTGTTTGATTTTTACGGCCTCCATTTTTGTGATCATTGTGAACATCTGCTAACGTTTTGTGATTTGTCTTTTTTTTCAGTTGTATCGGAGTGACAGTGACAGCTCAACTCTACCAAAGAAAACTCCCTTCGTCAGGAACACGTTGGAAAGAAGGACGCTGCGCTATAAACAGGTAAAGATTTTTATTTTTTTAAGCTCGCTCGAGTAAAAAGTTGTGCTATCAAGTTTCTGAGCGGTCGGGGTTTTGTTTGTGCGAGCAGCAGTCTTACCGCTCCTCCCTGGCCGAGCAGCCCACACGTACGTCCCTGGACCTGGAGCTGGATCTCCAGGCCTGCAGGACGCGTCAGAGGCAGCTGATGGAGGAGCTGAACGCTCTGCGGGAGCTGAAGCTGCGACTGGAGGAGCCGCAGGTCAGGGAGGACACGGAGCTCCCTCACTGGGCCCTGAGGGACGAGCGCTTCCGCTGCCTGCTCAGAGAGGCCCAGAGACAGGTGACGGGCTGCAGAGACTCCATGAATCATGTGAAGCTCGTCCTCACACAGCAGAGGTTTAATGTTTGTTTGTTTTATTGCTGCTGCAGGCCGGTCAAAGCAAGCAGGAGCAGCGTCAGGAGGAGGAGGCGGAGAGGAGGCTGAGGAAGGCCTCCAAAGAAGTTCTGAAGATGAGGGGGCAGAGCCAGAAGGAGCCGCTGCCAGTGCAGACATTCAGGTGACTCCTGACCAGCTTTCACACTGTTCCACCTCTGCTCCTGATAAAGCCCCAGTGTAAGAGAGCTGAAACACAAAGTGAGCCAGCATCACTGTGTCGGGCCTTACATTTAGTTCGCTTTTTTTATCTGCAGTGAAGACAGCGGTACACACCTGTAACTTACCTCCACTGGTCAAGAAAAGTTTGTCCTCTTGGGCAGCTTAAAAAATGAGTCAGAAACTGTAGCATGTAAAAATGTGCTTCAGGCTGAAAACGTTTGGTGAGAATAGTTAATGATGAAGAGCCCTGCAGAGGCTTCCTGTAAACAAACAAACGTTTCTGTTTACAGTCCCTGTTCTTGAACAAACACAGCGAGTGTGCATCCTGGCACTTTAACTCACCTCGTCACACACTTTGGTGTTTTCACTACCACAGATCATGCTAACAAGCACTATACCTTTATTTCATAGTTTATTTTGTACCTGTGTGACGTAAACTGTCTGTTTGAATCACCTTTAGAGCCGTTGGATTAAAGCAACATGTCGTAACACAGCAACAGCTTGAATGGTCAGCACAGCAAGAATCAATCAATCGTTAAATCTTTATTTGTATAGTGTCAATTCATAGCAAGTGTTATCTCAAGATACTTTATAGAAAGCAGGTAAAGGACCTTACTCCACTAAAACACTTAAAGTATGACAGTGACATAAATCCGAAACAAAGGGAGGTCCCTGTTTTTATTCCAGGCTGGTATAGAAGTCTTTACAGGGAGTGTGAAGGCCTTACAGTGAGAGTTGAATGAGACAGTAGAGCATGCAGCACATGCTCATAGGATGCTCCAGGTTTGGGTTTGATTTCCTGAATCTCTGTTAAAGAGAAGAGGAGGGATCCTAATCACAAGCTTCATATTTTACTTTCATTCTGACCTCAAATCAACCGGGGAAAAAAGCATAAATCTATACATTTGTATTCCCAATGAGAGGTTGTTTTCATGCAGAAGTCGAGACAGGAAACATCTTCATTTTCTAACTTGTGCACAAAAAAAAAAAAAAAGATTTTGTTTTTGGAAAAACTGTTTAATCTTTCCGTGTTCTGCAGAGAGAAGATGGCTTTTTTCACAAGACCAAGGTTCAACATACCTCCTCTGCCGGCCGACGACGTATGAGAGCTTTCCCCTGTGTTTGTGACTAAACATGAAGTATTTGTCCAATATTCTGAGCTCATGAAGTACAAAGTTCTTTCCACCACGGACGCAGGCGGAGCGACACTCAGATCATGTTGAAGATAAGAAGGTTTCACATTTTTCACAAGAAGTTTGTGAGGCTTTTAAGAACTCAATCACCCACATCCCCTCCCCCTCCTCCCCCCTCCCAGGACGACGTATCTCACCAGGAAACCACATCTCTGTCCTCCTGTCTGTTCTGTTGACTGTGCTTACAAAAAGCTGGAAGATGGGAACAAAGGGTGGACAGATTCACTGTACTGTAACTTATTTTATAGTACTTTTTCCTTGAAGGAAATTAAGAGAAACGCTTCCTGCTTTTTAAGTGTATTTTGTAGCTTTGAACAAATAGCACTTCAATGTTTTTACATACGGTCAAATGGAACTGATTTCTTTTCTGTTACCTAATTCTTAAGAGTTATTTACATCAAATGTCACTTTGTAATCCACTTTTATTACAGATGTTGTCTTTTTGTTATGTTATTAAAATTAATATTATTTCATGTACTTTTCATTATAAGGATGAATATATGAACACTGTATTCAGATTGTTTTTTATGATGTCTGTATGAACATCTGCAGTGTTACCTCTCGTGAAGATAAACCCATTAAACCACGTCTCAGTGTTTGAATCAGCATTAATGCTGGACCTATTTCACCTCTGCCTATTCTGCACACACGTTTGGGTTTTTTTTTCTCTAAGTGTGTCACATGATTGTTTTCTAACCACAAACGGGTTGTGTTGACCCATTTCACTCTAAAACCTGCAGATTCTTAAGAAGCCCTGCTGCGCGGCAGGCAAGCAGCTGCGTCAGCTCGATACGACTTCCTGCCTTAGATTTTCCACATAAACCACCAGAGACTCTCGCTCTACTGTAACTCTGCTGTAATCTCTTTCAGATTAAGGTGTCCCGGTCAAGACAGGCAGCAGCACTTACATTTAACTTTGTAACATAAAACAAGAATTAAACATAGGTTGGAATATCCTCGGTCACAGAGAAGTCATTAGTCAAAGCATCTACAACATGATGCATCGTCGTCGAACACCTTTAGCTCCCCCAGATACAAACCCTCCTGCAGCAGGAGCAGCGCACCTGACACAATGTCTCCACATTTCAGGAATCTCTTAGGAACAGAGAACAAAAATAGGTAATGTGTGGTGTTTAAGTGTCTTCAGAGAAAAACATAACCGTCAGCTCCTCTGGCTTCGATCCCAAGAAGAAAAATGTCTCGCTGCCCTGCAGACAAACAGGTCTCTGCGTGTCTGTGGTTAACCTGTGTTCAGGATCACTTCACAAACACTGATTTATGCTCCCAAGGGTTAGACGACAGTGTTTTGCCTTTTACAATTCACCTTAAACATGATTATCTGTGGAAGCAATGATCAGTGTCCTGCAGATGGATATTTGTCATTTAATTGAGAAAAGAAAAACTTTAAATGTACTGAATTCATCATGGTTACACAACATGTTGATGTTCTAATGGGGCATTAACGTGTCACAATATTGTGGATGATGAAATGGGTTGCTTTTGAGATTCAGAATTCATTGGCTTTTTACATGAGAAAATTACCTCATGAAATAACCTCTGATCCAAAGACAAGCGTAAGCGTATTTCAGTTTTTGAACACAGGTGAGCATATATGTTAAACTTTATGACAAAGAAGACGTATAATTACTTTGGGTAGAAGTGAGTGAAGTGTATTAACTTTAATGACCCTCTCAGCAAAGATGCATAAAAAAAACCCAGAGATTGAAAACAAGATCTTTGTAAACTGATCTTTTCTGGAGATTTATCCTGTAAAAGTGAACGCAACTGTGAAAATGCCAAACCTGAGATTTAAAAAAAGGTCTTTTTAAGTGTCTGAGTGGCAGGTTAAGTTAACCTACACATGGAGTAGCCAATAACAGGAGAGACTGATTTGATTTATTTTAACTTGTTGAAATCTTGAAGGAGGATAAAAAAAAACTTTAAACTGCAACTTTTTCCTCTAAATCATTTGTTGGCATGTTGTCACACATCCGTGCTGTCACAGATGTGCCTCAAGTGATTTATACAACTTTTGCCTGTTCAACCTCTTCCACTTTCAGGGACCAGAAAAAGAAAAACATTTACTTTCTATAAATCAAAAGAAGTGGTCATCAGTTACTCCATCCAGTGCGGCTGCTGTTTGCATCAGACAGAAACTGCAGCGAGCACTTGATAAATCTGTGTGTTCACTTTTGATAAACGAGATCTCAGCTGGTCAACTCTGAACATATCCAGACAACAGGGTATTCATTTTATCTGTCAAATATTTAATGAAACAGCACATGCACACGTGAACCATAATAAAATAGTTTCCATTTACTACGACACGCAGGACCTTGACGTTGGTCCTGTTTGGTTTTTAAAAAGCAGAACTGGTACGGGCTGTAGGAGTTATGTGAGTAGCACCAATTAAAGTGACTCATGGTATCATAGCTGGTTAACAGACCGCAGTGAGGTTAAAACATGCCGTGTGATGCACTTTGAGGAAGCTGCAAAGAAAAAAACATCTCATCCATAAACCGGCTCTTTCTGTGCGTCACATGCGTTTCAAACATTATATTATGTAACAAACACAACTCAGGAGAGAAGTTCACACAACGCCAGAAACGTCACAACTCACGCTCTGGAAGTAACAAATCATACAAATGCTCCAGCGTTCACCTGGATATGGACCAGCAAACAGTTCAGGTCTTTGTGTGGGGCTCAGAGCTCCGGGGTCTATATGGGGATGGAGACGATGGTTGGTAGTTCCCCGACAGGCGGAGGGTTGTACTTCTCCACCCTCATCAGTCTCCTCAGGATGTCGTCTCGATCACGCGGCCAGGCGTACACGTGCGTGTTCTGGAGCCAGTTAGGGACATGACACTGCGGTCGTAAAAACACAGAGACTGCTGAGGTGAGTGGCTTGGATCACCACACCATGTTTTTGTTGATGATGGTATGTGTGTGTGTGTGTGTGTGTGTGTGTGTTTACTAGCAGAGACAGTAACAGAAATGATGAGATGCTCTAACCTTTTTGGCCCCGGGGAACACGATGGGAATGAACCTGAAATTCTTGCTTCCGTTCTGGATGAACTCGTTCTGGAGCTGAAAGAAACACAGAAACAAAACATAGAATTAATCAATATAAACTAATACACTCATACACTTTAACAAACTCTAACACTGAGCAACAGCTTCCCTAAAACAGAACTAATATGATGAAAAGAAAGGTCAACATGCTTAGTGTGAGAGCTGCAGCTCTGCATATTTTGATTTATTTACGCTGTTATCTCCTCCTATACAGTTTGTGTTAGAAACATGGTTCCAACTGGAACTGCTAGAGCTCGCTGTGGAGATGTGCACTGTTACTTTCAGTGATGCTACGACTGTCCAGTGATTTAATATGAATATTTCAAACCGTAAATTATATTGATGGAACCCAATGAGATGCACTTTTGAAAGCTCAAGTAATAAAATGTTGTAATATGCTTCCTTGTGGTAAAATGTTTAACATACTAAAAGATTATACTCATAGCGTCACCATGTGGGGAGATATTTCGTGTTATGCTTTCAATGCTAACAAGTCGCTAACAGCGTGTTCCTCGGAGGAAAACCAGAAGTGTTCTGAAGTTTGTCCCATAATTAATTACCTACTGTGACTCATCAAGGCTATTCTCAAATCAGACTAAAATGTGTACAGCCATTGGTGAGATACTTCACACCCTACATGTCCACTTTTGTTAAGATCAGTTAAACGGTGTGCCTGTGAAGACAGTAAACATTTTACTGTCATCGGTACTGCAAAACATTTTTTTTATTTCACTAAATCAAACTTCACCCAATTTATCAACAGGCCTCAGGAAAGCATCAACATGTTTTATAATGACTTTTTTTTTTTTAGAATTTTATGATCAAATTTGGAAAATGTTTGCGTTGTCCCCCCTGTGATGTCATCGCCTCATGTAGTGAAAGTGCATGCTGAAAACACTGAAGATTCTCACTAACATGCAGACTAGATCACACGTGATGTGAGGGCTTTTGCAATGGCTCAAAAACTAAAAATGCTATTTAAACTTGGCCACATGTTTACTTGTTGTACAATGCTCAATATACTGATAAATTATCTCATTGCACCATCTGCTGCAACTCTCGCTGAAATTTCTTCAGAAATGTTTTGTGCAAAGTTCATAGGAGTTCAGAGGAGAAGAAGGATTTTTCTATTTTGCATCTTAAGGATGAAGTCAAAGTATTAAGAATTATGTCAAGATGTCGAGACCAAAATCAAAATGTCATTAAAATGCCGACAAATTCATGCAAGTTTTATTTTGATTAAAACCTCATAACTTTGCATCTTGATCTATTAAAATGTTGCACACAAGCAAGGCAAGTGCTAAATCCCTCTGTGGGTGAAAAGATAAATCCTAAATAAAATAAATCCTTATTATTTCAAAACATTTATAACTAATAAATGCATATCCGAATAATGCAAAGTCCGAGGTGTTGTTGCGTGTTGATGATAAAGCCAAAAATATAACAAAATCCTTCTCTGGTTCTTTTTCTTTTATAGCAGGCACTAACACTGGACATATTTCTTTCTTCTCAACATGTTATCCTCCTTCTCTGTTTTCATATTTTTGGCTTGCTCAGCACTTTTTTGTTATTAAAGTCATCATTGGATGTATTCTGCCATCTTAAATGTCATTAATATTCTTATAATGTTAGCGCTGATGCCTTACGTTACATGTTGTCATATTTCTAATCTTGAGTTTATTTGGCTTCATGTAGTTCAGGCTGTGCTACCTAATACAAGATATCAAGTTTAGACAATGAAAGAATCATTTGGAGGGAATGATTGAAAGTTAAAAAGCTCCAATCTGATACAAATGTCAGGGGAGATTGAAGCCCCAAATCAACCCAAGTCAATAACCCAACTCCCAGTTCTCATAATGGGTGACTAATAACTCCACCACCTACAATCAGAACAAACAAATCCGGAAGTAATGGACTGATGCCTTTTTGTTGGCATCACTGTCACATACTTAAAATGTGATTTATTCAATAGGCTTTCAGAAACGAGGAAGAAAAGATCCTCTATGAACATAAATGCAAACACAAGACACACAGACCATAGGAACATAGTGAGAAGC
The DNA here is from genome assembly GCF_947650265.1 of Symphodus melops. NCBI lineage: Eukaryota > Metazoa > Chordata > Actinopteri > Labriformes > Labridae > Symphodus > Symphodus melops. The sequence goes on along the minus strand of NC_136698.1, from coordinate 25,811,859 downwards.
ACAGACCACATCCTACATCTAAATATAGACAATCAGCTTTCTCTATAACTGAGCGTCAAATCTGAAACACATCATCAAAAAAAATCTAATTCAAATTCCCATCAAAGGAACAAGACATTTTACCAGTTTTAATCACGTGTGTCAAGTTCAGAAAAAAGTTTCTTTGGACAAACGTTATGTGTGTTAAGATAATTAGAGTTAAGTGTCCCATTCAGTTTATGGTATTTGTAATCATTAATGTGTATTTATGTCTATAGAAAGAACTAAACTAGGACATGCCACTTACACTTCTTTGAATACTCAAAGACAGACATGGAATGGTTCGATGCAGGAAAGGAAATTGACCGATAGATAAAATCTCTCTGTGCAGCTCACACGTTTCCTGCGCTGTGTCAGAATTAAGTTCAATTGCATCATCATGACAAATTTTTAAAAAAACTGCCTCAGGACCCATCACCAACTCCTTCATGGGAACTGGTGACCAACATTTCAGATATCATTCAACCGATCAGATTTATTTGAGGAACAATTGGCCCTCAGATGAAACAAGGACGCGCGTTTGATAAACGCTTTCTTTTCAACGCACAAATTGGATCCCGACCCACCAGACGAGAAACCAAGTTAAAACTTATATTTGAATGTTTGAACCTGTTTGTGGATGTAGACGGTGTTGAAGGTCCTCTCGTCGTTCTCCACACCGACAGGTGAGGCGGTCACCGTCTCGTAGTACTTTGGGCTGATGATGATGATGATCAAGTATTCTTTCTGAATGAAGGGGAATCATAAACAAAATACCTCAGTTATGTGCTGCTACTAGACCTCTCATAATAATTTGATCACTAAGATTGATTTGTTTTTACCTCACTGAGGTAACGCTCCATGAAGTCTATCTTGCTGATACTCCTGAACTGCTGCTCGAAAAGATCAATCTGAAGCAAATGAAGACACCACAGAGTTTAACAAAACCTCCCAACATGTTGGGTCAAACTCTCATTATTTTGGAATGAAACATTAATTGTACTAATTCATTGCACAGTCATTGACTGTTCAACTATAGAGCTGAAGCAACAGAACCGCCTAAAAAACAGAAACCCATAAAGTTGACCTCGTCAACCTGAGCTTTGCAGATAATCTCATTCTTTAATAAACTGGACATGTAATAAACTTACATGCGTATCGAAGCCGTTGTGTCTTAGCAGAGCAACAAAGTTGATAATCTCGTTGACATGCTTGTCACTGTCAGCTTCATAAGTGACAAAGACCCTCCCTGTGTTCAAGAGCAACAGATACATACATTACAAAAAAAAAGGAAACTGAGTGTGCAGTTTGCTGGATAACGTGCAGGTAAACACTCACTCTGCTCCAGGGAGAGCGGCATGCTGCCCTGAGGCTGCTTCTCTGCAGCGGGAGGTTTGAAACCACTGGAAGGACATAAACATCTGGTTTTTTTTAACATCGTCTCAAACAAAAATAATATTTCAGTTTTGCAGAATTTCAATAAATCTCACATGTGTGTGTATCGAGCTCCAGGCAGTCTGTAGTCACCGGGGTCTACAGCAGCAAAGATAAAATAAAGAGCATGTTGAATGGTGACACAAAACAGTCATTTACTGCTGCTGACGTTCTTTTCTGTGCAGTTCATGGAAGGAAGAAGTTTTACTTGTAGTTTATATCAGCTTGGCTGGGTCGGACTTAAAGATGCGAGACATGACTCTACTGGTGAGATGCACCTTTAAACAACCCAGGGCCTGATTCACTAAGATCCCAATTAAAGAGCACTAAGTTGCATATTCATTGCACCTTCGTTGGTGGGGTTTTGCGGGAAAATTGGCCTGAATGATAACAGGTGTAAACCTTGTGGAGGTGGTGGTATTTAAGTCAGGCTTTTGTGTGTTCTCCTGGTTTATGTCACAGAGCGTTTGGAAGGAAAGACTGCAAGCGCAAAAAATAGGAATTAGTGTGAGAGGCAAATGAACTTTAAACATTTAAATCTAAATATAACAAAAATGACATTTGGCTTGTATGAAATCCTCTGCATCAAACACGGCCTCTCTTTTCTTTCCTCCTTATGTTGAATGAATTGTCAAACATTGTGCAGAAGGTGCGAGTTGTGTCCTCTGAGGCACAGTCGGGCAGAAACGCCCCATATTGCATATTCATTGAGGCAAATGTACTAAATGGACGATGCTTCTTGTTTTGCACATATGGAAGATGTAATCCTCACTGTGTGCCGTCAGGAGATCAGACAGCACATTTTTTGCAGGTGGTATCAAGTTTGCACACGTTTTAACACATGCATACCTTTTGTAAGTTACTGTTATAGTGTGTTCACACTTACACAAAACTCCGAAATAATTCTTGAAGTTTTATGGGCTGAGCTGCACCTGTGAACACCAACAGCCGAATGAACCAGAGTTTTTTTTACTGCCAGTCCCCTGGTATATATCCACAGAAAGTCCAAGTGAGCTGATGTGAACGTTGCATGATATAATCAGGAGAATTAACCACAAATTAATTAATTCCCAGCGATGTATGCACAACGCTAGTCTGTAAGCATGCAACCTGTACGGCCTCTGTGCACGTGATCAGTAGTTCATTCTTCTCCACGCGTTTGTTGATATTGTGTTAAACAGAGCTAAACAGAGCACTGACATAAAAGGCAAATGTTTTAATTATAGTGCCGTTTAGCAGAATCTGTATAAACGTGTGTTGTTAGTGTTTGTCATGTCTTACGTCAGGAGACAACCACCTCCCCCTTCTGTCTTAATGGGATGTCGCTGTGGTGTGCATGTGGGAGCAGCCAGATAAGGAGGATTAAAGAGGGCGGCCTCCTGAAATTAGTTCAAATTGTTCCGGAGTGTAAATGTGAAAACAGCTCGAGTTTGTCAGGCAGGTAGTTTGAAGTGAGAGCAGATAAAACAAGAAGCAGGATGGTTTGTGCTAAACTTCTGCCTAAGGGATTGACAATATATTATGCGTACATAGGTGCATATTGAACGATCTGGTTTAACAATGGGGGGGTAAAAAAACAAACCATCCTCTGGTAGGTAGAAACTATCTTTTATCAAACTACCTTTAGGCACATGTTCTACCCGCGCAGGCTGTCTGTGTGAACATGATGCCTCTAAGTTGATGAGAGGTTGATTGAACGATTCACGACAACACAATTTAAAAGCAAAACCTGGAAACTTACGCAGAAACATATCTGCTCATCTCATTTTCTGTCTCGTCCGTTTTCTTCTTCATAGTCAACAAAAACACATTTTTTCATATATAAAAGTTTCAGACCAAGATGTGTTAATAAAAAAAACTTCATGTAAGATGTATCACATTGTTGTGTATCATGTTGTAACGTAGCTAAACACAATGTATCATGCAGTATTGTATTGCATTAATGTGTATTTCTCAGCACAAGTCCTAACCACAAGTAAAACTTTCTTTTCTTTTTTTTTTAAAGTAAAAAAAACATTTTTACTTTCAGTTTCAAGTGTTTGATATTATGATCATCGTTTCTATCTAAACAATTGTTTGGTCTGAAATGAAACACAACAGTAATTTTATTTATGATTGAACTTACAATATGGACTGTGACCCTGCTGGTACGGAGGCCAGGGTTGTTTGCTGGCCACAGGCCCCCTGTTGAATTCGTCTGCAGGACACTGAGCACAGCATGCAGCTCCCTGTGGCGAGCAGGAGTACGGCGGCAGCGTGTGGTGATACAGGTTGGCTGAGGGCGGGTTGGAGCACAGAGACAGCGGCTGCTCTAAGCTGCTCATCATCGAGCTGTGTCTACTCGGGAGTAACACTGATTTACACTCAGACAGACAGCTCTCCCCGGAGCAGCTGGAGAAATCTTTGTGGCTCAGGCAGGACTGGAGGCTGTTCGGATAGCCCGACCAGCTGCTGGCGAGGCTCGGATGGAGCCAGGAGTTATTGGCCTGGCTGGGGAATGGCGTGGGCTGGCTGTACCCTGCAGGCAGGTTGCAGAGAGGCTGATACACGTTGAAGCTTGGGCCGGGCGGAGGATGAGCATGCTCCTGAGCTCGGTGTCGGCTGAACATGGAGTCGTCGGGGAAGGTGGGGTGATCTGGATGGAGGGTTGAGTCTAGCTTGTGGAGGACGCTGGCGTCTCGCTCCTCCATACTCATTGTCTCATCGTCCTCCTCAGGTGTGTTCAGACTATTCGGGGTCCTGCTCAGCTTACTGACGTGACTGTTAGAGGGAAAAAACAATTAATAAATCGAGCAAATGTTAATTAACTACATGGTAAATATGGTTACCATGGTTAAATATGGTCCATGTGGTAGGGTAGGCAGGGAAGCTAGTATCAACATTGTAGCTTGCATAAAAGGAGCCTGGGTCTTTTGAAGGTGGCAGTGTTGTTTTGGTTGTAGTAGCAAGTAAGAAGCAATTAGGGTGTGTTGTGTTTTCGTATCAGAAGAGCAAAGGGCCGTCGTTGGGACGAAGTGTTTCTTCACTGAGCGCTCGTCCTTTTCAAGTGTCTCGTGTTTATTCTTAAAGGTCAACAGTTGGTGTGGTGTGGTGCACTGGATGCAGGTGAATGACGTAAATATACAGTCATGTATGTTTGTGACCTGTAATAAGTGGGTTGACAAAAACTGAAAAAAGATTTGCATGTGGTAGAAATGATTGATGTAAAACTATTTTGTTGTGTTCCTTCAGAAGAGTTGTGTTGCATGTTGTTTTTGTGGTCATGAGTTCATAGTGGTGGGTGCATTTCTGTTGGGGGGAGGCAGAGGTGAAACTTTTTAAAAGTGAAAAGAGAATTTCACTTCAGTCGACTGTGCTCTCTCTGTACAATGTAAACATGAAATGATAACTGAATCAACTGAAAATATAAACACGCGACGTAAGACTGATATGTACAAGAATAAATGAGATAATAGTGCAGTGGTGAGTGCTCACCTATTTGGTGCTGACGCTGAGTGGATTGAAGCGGGGAGCATCACTGGACCTCCTCCTCCTGACGTCCATGTGTGTCGTTTTAAAGCTGCTCCTTAAACTCTGAGGAGGACAGGTGATGTGTTGGGTTTTTTGTTTTCTTTTTAAAGTCAAATAGTCAAAGTCAAAAAGTCAAATAGCAGCATCTTCATAATGCTCCAATCAACAGAGAGCAGTGAGAATTTGAGAGATGTAACAGATTTGACATCAGCCCACTCATCTTTATCTGAATTGCATTGGAGCAGATTGAGATCATGACAGAGTGTCTCCCACACAGGGGATTTCTTCTCTAAGTGTTTGATACTCGGAAGCTGTATGTCACTCACACGTGGGAATAAATAATTTACTCCTCTCATTAAAGAAAAAAAAGAAAGACTCAGATGGAAAATAAAGCCGCAAAACTTCCAAACAGATCAAAAAAAGCGATTGGGTAGTGTACTCGTGAGAAATCACTATTTTTATATCATTGACAGCTGTCTTCACAAGTCGTTGGTAAAAATACTGGAGACAAGATATAGGAGAGTAAACGATGTTTGATGTAGTTGAATGAAGGCGTTTAAACATCTTAATATCAAATGACTGAGGATGCGGATATCCCCGGATATTTTTATTTTTTTTAATCTATCTCAGTAGGTTTCAACACAAATAGGCTTATAAGCACTATGAGGGGAGAGTTAGTCAAACTTTTAAATCCCAAGGTGATACCATAATAATCACCTTTCAGACAACACCAGGAAATATGCAAGGTAAACATGGAAAGGCAAAACAGAGAGTAATGCAGCACGCAAATCACTGAACACATGTATTAATGTGCAAAGGACGAGAAGGAGTCCTTGGATCACTTTGGACGTGTTGGGTCTTTCTCTGAGAGCTTCAGACCTCAGGCTGGTTTGCTTCTACTTTGGCCTTACACTTATTCCACCATACTGATACAAACATCATTGCAGGCGATAAAACATAAACATCAAAGACAAAAACGACTGTTCTTGACCCTTTAGGAAGTCTCGAGGAAATATGTGTTTCGTGCACTTCGGGTGCACTATACATAGAACACGATAATAAACAAATCGGAGTCTTAATGGAAGTATGTTTTATTTTCCTCACACCAATATTATTATATTTATTATTATATTTGTTCAAGAGCAGTAAAATCCCCCCTAAACAAGTGTTTACCACGACCTAGTTCTCAAACACTCGTACAGCAGGTAACAGGTTATGTAAGTAAACAGTCACTCACCTTCGCTGCTGTTTGTACACAGGTGATTCGGCCTCGTGCGCGTTCAGGTTTAACATGGGGAGGAAACACACTGAAAAGGTATAAACTGTAAAACGACGTCCAGGTGAGTATAAACGTGTAGTTCTCGTGTCTGCTGCAGAGTCAAATGAAACTCTGACGCGTTACATTAATTATGTCTTCAACCCAACACACTGCAGCCACGCCTCTTTCAAACTCCACCTTTTACATAAAGTGTGCGCGTGCGTGTGTGTGTGTGTGTGTGTGTGGGCTGCAGCTTCCTCGACACAAACAAACTTCCAACACGGCAACAGTGAAAGAAACATGTCCATTTATTTGTACTCATTTTTTTTTCTTTTAAAAAATCCAAACATTTAAACAATTGAACATTTAGTGCATTTTTAAGCAGATTGCATTCACGTTTTACAGAAAATGCATTTTTAATTATTGGAAGACAATGGTAGGCAGTGTTATCTAAGCGGATGTAAGAAAGGTTCCGTGTTGACTTTGCGTTGTTTGGAGAAGCAGGACTCCAGCCAGACTCTCTGCACCGCGACAGCCTGAGAGTACTGACACTGCAGATCCTGGAGCTCCTGGTTCACAGAGAAAACATCAGACTAATCAAAAGGGGGAAAACTTGATTTTTGTTTTATGCTTATTGTAAAAAAAAAAAGAAAAAAAAAAGTAAGTGATGACTGAATGTGAAGGTATTTCCACTTTGATAATTTATGCATTTTAATGCCAACTATTACAGAAGTCTTAAAAAAGGAAACTCGGTGCAGTCTGTCTATTTTGGCCCCTTGTAAACAAAGTAGTCCCTCTTATCTTTTTGCTTTATTTGTCTCATGCATGTGTACGTCTTCTTATACAGTAATGAAAATAATAATCTTGCTGTCTTTTAAAAGTCAGACATGTATCTCTCAAAAATCTATGCAAAGAAAAAAAAGCCGTTTCTGCAGCATGCATGTTTATCTCTTCATCTGACATCGACACACCTGACAGCAATATAAAGCATTTAAATGTAAATATTGAAAATGAATCAATCCGTTCTCCTGAGGGATGTTAACTTATTACGATTCCTTACCTCTGAGAATGAAAAGCAAACTGAGCATGGGTGAGATTTAGACAAACCTGTGTGTGGATGCTGCTCTCCACCTCTGCCACTATGTGAGTGACCTCTGGACTCATGACCTCCTCTTCATCTCCATCATACGTGCACTGCAGCTAAGGATCAACACACTTTTTTTCAGACCCATTTCGACACACTCCCACACAGGAGATAATTGCCGTGCACGGAAAGACAACACCTCTTCCAATTAAAGAGGCATGCTCCGACATAAAAGGTGTGCACATCACGAGATAATTACAGTCGAACGTCACAGTGATGGAAACGCCCAGGCTGAAAGGATATGTGACGAGGTAACGAGCGAGCGTCTTCCTCTCTGATGCCGGCAGGTTGTAGAAAAACACTCGGACCCCACTCATGAAGCTGGGGAGCTCAGCAGGGCCGGGGCTCTGCACGGGGGCCGAGGGTCCCGGGGTTAGTGCGTCCGACTCATCAGTCTGACCGTCAGAGTTGAGTTGCCGTGGTTTAGGAGAGGACGCTGAGGTGGACGACTGAGGTGAAGCTTTGTTCTTTGCTGTTCTGCTGTGATAATATCTGTCAGTCGAGTTCAGAGAAAATGACAACAAACTTTTGGACTGATTGATAAAAAGCTCTTTTTAAAAGGTCCTCCTGTTCTTGCCTATTCTTCTCCATGTTTCCCCTGAACTTACCACTGTGTAGGGTACGCTACTGTACTGATGGATTAGAATTTTCTACCAGTGCAATAATGTCTTCTGGTTCTAATCAATTATTTTGCTATGCAATATTCTCTCTTCAATGTTCCTTGTATATATTTCATTGGTACAGTGAATTCATGAACGTTGAGCACGTAAGGGGAAAAGCATACAAAGATTACTGTTCTCTTCTATCCACTGCTGTGCAATCCTTCTTTGGAAGTCTAGTTGCTACTGCAATGACTTAAAGAGGTGAAAAGATCACGGCTAAGTGGCGCAGACGTCCAAGTGATTTGGTCATGGCCAGACGTACGGAGGATGCAGTCCGCCCAGGTTCGATTCTGTCCTATGGCTTCTTTTGCGTACGTCACCCACTCTCTCTCTCTCCGACACTTCTCCGTTCTTCTGGAGAAAGCTGAGGAGTTTTAATGTTGACAAAATCTCTTCTGAAAATCTTTTATTCATCTTTTATTGAGTCCATTTGGACTTTAGTGACGATCTGTTGCTGAACTTTGCTGAAAACTTGTTGGCGTTGACTTGACATATTTTTCAAGTAAGAGCCACTCAGAGGGCAAAGGCCATCTTGGAAGACCCTCAGCATCCCATGCATGCAGAGTGTAGGACAGGGAGGTTGACTAACAGATACCTGAGGACATTTATCCCTTCAGCATTGTTGCCTGTACTCTTTTACGATGTCCTGCTGGTGTTTGTGTCCCTCATCTCACTCACGTCCATCATGATGATTTCCATGGTACTCATCTTTGATAGTTATGTTTTTATGTCATTGTGCTGTTTTTATGGATTTATGGCCCTCTGCTGCAAACCAAATTGCCCCTCGGGGTTAATAAAGATTTTCCAAATCCAAAAATCCAAACACCATGCAGGGATGATCTGAAACATTAAGTTCAGTGAGAAACATCACAAAATGAAAAGTGATTAGTTTTTTTGAGTATATATTGCTCAAAACTTTTTAAACATGTTTGTCATTAAATCTCAAAATATTGTACAAGAACATTGTCAAAGAAGGAAACATTTAACTGCCCTATAACAAATATATTTACACAATATCAAGTGTTTCACTCCTCATCTAGCACCGTTTACCCCCCTAAAAACACGATGGCTTAAAGGATACATGAACGTGGAGACGCCTCTGGCAGCCAGGTGCTTCCTGATGAGTCTCTCTGTGCCGTACCAGTTGAAACCTCTGGTGGAATGACCGATTCGAGGAAGGTGAACGCTCGCTTGGTTGGAAAAAAAAAAAAAGAGACGATTCAGGGAAAGCGTCAATGAGGTTTTGTGTTATTTTTCTATTTTATCTGCAGCTGCAGTGAATGAGGGCCATAGTGCACACACACCTATAATGTTTAGTTCACAAGGCTGAAACTGGAGCTCTTTTCACACATTTTTTCGAGGCAAATTCAGGACATTTCAGGTTCTAAATTTAAGGTGGAGTTTTTCACACATAATTAAGTGGGGAATGTATTGATGGGGCGTGCATGAGGAGAAGGAGTCTTCAGTTTTATGCCTTGTTCACACTTGTACAAAACATTTAAAAAGGAGAAAATGTGCATTAAGGCGACATCGACATTTCACACATCCACCTCTCCTGGGAGTGTCAGGATTTTTTTCTTTTTTTCCAGGAGAGCAGTGCATGGGGGGGAAAAGACAGAAACCAGCAAGTATTCTGAAGTTTCAGGTATTCAAATCAGTTCACCTGTTGTGCATAATGACCTGTGGTAAAAAACACAAGTCTTCTCATATATTGTTCTGCAGTAATTGTTTACAGTTTGCAAGTACATGTCTATGCACACAACATGACACAACCAGAGTGAACACACAGTACGTTCTTTGAATCTTGTCAATCAGGTCAAACAGTGATCAAACACAGCATTAATTATCTACAATTGAGGTGATCGTCTTTGCACGGATAGAACAGAAAGCCTTTATTCTCATGATGCAATTGTACAACGTAATTATTTGGCTTCACCTTAAAGTGCACACAGCTAAAAAGAAAGACAACAGAGGAAGAATGTCAAAAAAAGTCTTATTAAGGTAAAATGGGTTATGTATGGTAGGATTTGTTTACAGGCAGCAGCATAATAAATTATTAATGGATACTGAATACAAAATAAATATTTGCACAGTACGAAATGTAAACTATTGCAGAAGTATAAACTATAAATATTGCAGAATGAAATGATGATTTAACTCCAAAGTTGTCTTGATTTTTCCAGTTTACTACATAATAACAAGGTCGCAAGGTTTTTAATTGATTGAATTTTCATTGCTTGACTTTACCTTTGTGTCTTTTTGCTGCTGTGTAAATCTTCTTCAGGCCTTCGTCGAGAGCAGTGAGAAGGATCCCAGACAGGTTGTTGGCTCGGTCTCTCTGCTGTGCCACTATCAGGGCCAACTGGAGTGGCAGGAAAGAGATTGCGAAACAGGCATCATGTAATCAGTCACACTCTTATCTGCTCTGTCACCACAAACCCCACACACACAGTTTGATTTTATCATCAATAATGCCAATAAGAAGTGTTCATTTCCAGGAATGAGGTGTAAGTTTTCTCTTCAACAAAACCTACTTGATCCTGGCCGCCTGATCTCGACTGCTTGTCGTCTATCGGGAAAAGCAGCACGTTCCCGAGCTCCAAATCTGAAGTAAACAATAACATGTACAAACGTCATTCTCAACCAGTCGCTATTAGTAAAAAATGTTGCATGATTATTTATCTGCAAATATTTTTAGCGTCACCCTTCATCTTTCCAGCCAGCTCATACTGCTTCCGTGGTTCATCTGATCTCACCTCCAGAGCCGTAAAGAGACCTCCTCTTCCCCAACGTCCTGAGTCATCTACTCAACAAAACACTGCTTTGATCAATGCAGGAAACACTGTGCTCACACAGGCCTTGTATTGCATTTAGTCAGTGCACCATAAAAGACATATGTCATGGTAAATAGGTAACATACCAACACAGTGGACAATGATGGCATTTCCCTCTGCGGTGTGAGGATGAGTAACATCCCCCAAAACGTACTGAATAGCCGTGCTGTCAGAGTCTGTGAAACAAACGCTGCCGTCCTCCTCCTCCTCCTCGTCCTCTTCTTCTTCGTCCTCTTCACTGTCAGCGGACGGCAGGCAGCGTGATCTGTAGCCGCATGACTCCCACCAAGCCATTCTGCAGGATAGTGAAATGAAGCGTGCAAATAAAAAGGAAAACAAGTCTGAATACTGAAAGCTCAAAAAGCATTACTAAGTTTATCGATCTTTACTTTTTCTTGTGTTTCTGCTCTTGTTGCCTCCTCCTCGCATCCTCCTCCAGTTTGGCTCTCTTGGCCGCAGCCGCCTCTCTCTTCTGGCGTCGCAGCTCCAGCTCGGCCTCAGTGAGAGGTTTCCTCTTCCTCGTCGGAATCCCAAGAGCTGCAGACAGGGAAGTCTGCAAACCCACAGAGAGGAAAATAAAACAGTTTAATTGATTTGCGATTACATCATGTTGAATTTCAAATAATCTTCGCTAAGCTTTTATTTTGAAGTATTGTACTGTCTAAAGCTAAGAGTGCTTTACTTCCTGTTTAAATATGACCCTGCTTTTATTTTGAAATAAAAGGGAAACAAACTCCTTGTAGATTGAAAGTTACAACATTAACTCAACCAGGAGAAAAGGAACTTCTTACGAATAAAAAAGTAAATGAAATCCTGACTGCTTTCTTTACTAATTATTTTCACACAAATCATTATCCGTAATTGCTTCCATCCTTTCACAGAAAATACAGGTTTTTTGTTTTTTTTGCTCAGCACGTCTCTGAACAAACTGAAGAAACAAAACCAACGACGGTGTGAGACTATGTGAAGCAGATGTTTACGTAAAGGCAAATTGACCCTAAAGCCTCTTTAGCATAACCCTCCACAACATACTATGTCAAGTGCAGCCTTTTGATCCTGGGCTTTTTACAAACAGATTTGATGTTGTGTCATTTGACAAAGTGGAGAATTAAGCAGACAGCAGAGTCTTACTCCAGCTTTGTGTCTCAGAGCTCGTCCCTCTCCTGCAGCTCCCTGAAACTCCGCCAGCTGCTCCTCCAACAAACGCTCGAAGCTCTTCTGGTCGTCAGAGCTCGGGTCCTTACTGTAGTCTCTGCCCTCAAAATAATACATGTGAGCTGAAGGAGGGGGACACACGAGATGATTAATGTCATTCTATAAATACTGGGCGAGGTTAATTTAAAAAAAAACACAGCACATTATTATTGCACTCACTCTGCCCCTCAGACTCAGAGTCGTTCTCTTCCTCTTCTTCCTCCTCTTCTCTGAGAGAGTTAACATCGACATCATCAACCCACTGACCGTCACAGGTCGGGCCGAGTATCTTCTCTAGTTTCACATTCTGCACCGAGCTCTCTTCTGAAGACAGAAGCTTGTCAATCCCAAACTTCAAGATCTCACTCAGCTGTAGAGGACAGATTAAAAAAAAAACATGTTATGAAGAAATAAAAAAACAAAACCGGAGGGTTTTCTTTCCCCATCTTTGTGTTTTCACAAACCTGCATCCCTGCAGCAGCTGACTGAGCTTGGTCCAACAGAGAGAAGCGCCCCTCTTCGATCACAGTGTTTGTGAGGTGCAGCTTGGAAACAGCACGAGAGTACATGATCTCCTCCACCGTGTCTCGAGCAAGCAGGCGGATCACCTTCACGGGCCTGTAACAAATCACAGTCGGCCATATTAAAAAGGTTCTTACGGTTAAAAAAAGGGAAATTATGATGGTTTTGATTCTCACAGGGACCAATTTACTTTTCACTGCCGTTTTCCACCCTTGGTCTTTTAAAGGAAAAAGAAAAGAAGAGGCCAAGGCAACAAATAAGAACCGCACTAACGGATGAAATCATTGATACTACAGCAGCATGTTCTGGGGGATTTCCCGAACCTGTCTCGAGAGCTGGATAGTTACAGAAAACATCCGAACAGCCAATCAGAGGGATTCCTCTCACCAACCGACTCAACGTGAAAAATCGGCCGAAAAAAGGCAGACGGGGGCCGACAGGTTGCAAAAAGCAGGACAAAAAACCTCGGGCGACGACCACTCGCTGTTGTTCCAACGAGGACCGACGGCCCTACAATCTCCTCTGCTAACTTTTAAGATTATTCATCCTCCTGCTCACATACGAGTCAGTCCACAGCATGAGATCCTCCGGCAGAGGTTCCTGAAGCACAACTGAAGCTTAATGCATCGGTGCATGCTCTTATGACTGAGGATTAACCAAGATGCTCTGTGCACAAGCCTTCTTCCTCCTGCATTTCTCTGTCACTGAAATAAATACGGTTAAAAATGTAGTCAGCCAAAATACTGAAAAATATACGTCGAGAACATCGTCTCATATTTTTGTACTTTTATGACATACTTTGTGTCATTATTTCACCTTTCACACTTTACTGCACATCAAACATCTTCATGAAGGCAGTTAAGCTCTTCAGTCACATATCAGTGGAGGATACTGAAGTGAATACTAACACACGTCACCTTTTCTGCCCGATGCGGTGGCAGCGTGCAGCAGCCTGCAGGTCATTCTGAGGGTTGAAGTCACTGTCCATAAAGATGACCGTGTCAGCAGCTGTCAGGTTCAAACCAACCCCACCTGCAATGAAAGGACACTTTTAGAAAACTGCTTCATGTGTGTGTGCTTATTATCTCCACACGACTCGGCTGTAAAAAGCCAAACGAGGGCCGACGTGTAGCGATGGAGCCGGACACGCAGCAAAAACTAGGAAGACGATCACCTTGTATGACCGATGGCTGATGAGCTGCTTAATTTGTGTCAGAGCCTTAACTCTCATATTTATGACAGTAATACTCAGAGAGTGAAAATCTGACAGGAAACCAGCTTTCTTTCTTTCTTTTTTTTCTTTCACTGTGCATGAAAGTTAGACGTATGTGTGTCATCCTGCCACACCTTTATCTGTGTGCAATCAGCTCACTTTCCTCTCTCAGTTTCTGCTTTAAACCAGGCTGTAGATTTAGATCAAATCAAAAGCTTGTACAGTAAGTGTCAGAAACTGCTGGCTTTTTAGAAATGTACTTTGTAATCTCCAAGCTTGTTACAACGCTGTTCAGAGGATTCAGCTCATAACTAAACATGCAAAAGCTTAATTTGTGCAACTAAAACACTTAGCATCAACAAAATATGCAAAAATGCCTTATCAGTGTCTGTGTCTATTAATGCAAGCATAGAAATGACATCACACAAGATGTTTTGGAAAAATTAGCAAAATAAAGTTTGAAACAAAATACATTAAAACAACCTTTTTGTGCCCAATCAAAAACTGCCAATTAAAAAAAGCCAATCATATTTAATCATAATAGTATGAATCTTAAATGAATTAAATGTAAAGCTATTAATCTCTATTTTAGTCCTCGACTGAAGCGGATGTAACTGAGCATTGAAGGTTTCAGTCACCTGCTTTAGTGCTGAGAAGGAAGACAAAGATATCTTTGCTGCTGAAGTTCTTCACTGCTAGATTTCTTTCTTCCCCTCGAACAGATCCATCCAGACGCTCGTAGCTGTAGTCTGAAGAGAAAAAGCAACATAAGCACCTTTTTTTTTTTAAATGAAAAATGAAAACAATAAATACAATCTTTGAATTTAGCTGTTTCTAAGAAGACAAGACATATTATATAATTTGTTTTGAAAGATTAGCAATACATAAAAAGAAGGGCGGTAACGATTCTTCTGGATGTTTTAAAAGGACAAAAAGTGTAACAGGCTCTGACTCATCACAAGGTCAGACAGTGTCGTGCGCTGATGCATCCCCCTTCATTCACCTTTGTACTCCATGTAGTCCTGCAATATGTCCAACATCCTGGTCATCTGAGAGAACAGCAGCACCCGATGGCCTCTTCGACCACAAACAGGGAAAGACGAGAAATACAAGACACTGTGACTTCCAAGAGAGCAGGATATTGTTTTCAGCAAACGGCCACCAGGTGGCGCTAAAATGCAGGTGCTCTGACTTACCCTTTGTGGAGATATGCCAGCATGCTGTCGAGAAGACAGAGTTTCCCACTCGCTTCAACAAGATGCTCCCCCATCTCAAATGGTTCTGGTTCCACTCCTAGAAAAACAATTAAGTATAACACATGTGTCTCTATTTAGAGGTATTTATTTTATTATTTATTGGCTGTCTCACCATCGAACAGGTACGGATGGTCCACACACTTCCTCAGGTTCATCAAGATGTTCAGCAGTCGGTTCTTGTTGCCCTGAAGATTTTCAAAAACCTCTGAAGAAAAACAACAGTGTTGCCATGTACAAAGGATATTTAGCAACACAATACAGTCCT
The DNA here is from genome assembly GCF_947650265.1 of Symphodus melops. NCBI lineage: Eukaryota > Metazoa > Chordata > Actinopteri > Labriformes > Labridae > Symphodus > Symphodus melops. Next base: position 25,796,549 of record NC_136698.1, on the reverse strand, counting down.
GGTTGATGCTTAATATCGATGAAGTCTCTAATGTGAGCTTCAAAGTTAAATCTTTCCCTGACTTTGAGAACAAAAAACGTTAATTAAAATATTTGTCTGATAGTAAATCCTTCTCAAAAAGTAAAGTATGCACGCTGCAGGTCTGCACAATGACTCTGCTGTATGGAGCAGTTTGTCTGTCCACTGTAAAGTCAGCTTCAAGGATGGACAAAAAATGTGATTTTCCATTAAAATGCACATCATTTAAGGATAATCATAGTACGCAGGGAAATGTCGGTTTAACACTTTCCTTACTGGAAGTGAATCGGACCAGGGAGAAAATCAGCCAGTCTCAGTTTTTTCAAAAAATCTTCTGAGGTTGATGGCAGATTATATCATGGGAACACCTTGTTACACTCCACGTCCCTCTGACTTTATATGACGTTTCTCCTGCCAACCACCAAGTAGAAAACAAAACAAAGAATTCAGCATGAGCCAATGGGAGGGGATGATTCAATTTGTATCCTGTAAACGGTGCACGACCACAGACTGTCTGCACACAATGATCTCAGTGCATAATTAAACAGCTGCTCCTGTATGTTCACTGGCTCTGCTGTGCGGGGAAAAAAACTCAGCTCAGCATGACTTCAGGAGCAGTCCTCCTTAAATTCTCGATAAGTGTTCAGAATGAACAGCTCATGAAACATACTATACTCAGACAGAGGGACTTTTTGTTCAAAAATGTAAAAACTTTCAATTCAATTGCTTGGAGAGAATTGAAAAGCGAGACTGAAACATGATGTTATTCTCTCTTCCCACAGGGTCATCACATGTCTCACCCAGATCCTTCATCAGAATGGCTTTGTAGTATTTCTTCTGCAGAGCTGACATGCCGTGGTACATCAGCAGCTCAGTCTTCTTTGGCAGATCCACAGCAACTTCTGACTTCACTCTGCGGAGCAGGAAGGGCTCCAGGATCCTTTGCAGCTCAGAGGCTGAAATCAGAAGCACAGGATAAAGGATAAGGTGTGCAGGTGTTTTAACAGTTACATTGGTTCTTCCTGCAGGTTTAAAGAACATATTATAACACTGTCTGCTTGGATAAACACTAAATGACTAGCATGAGAATAACAAAACCATATCTGTCGTACCGAGAGCAGGCTGATTCTGCACATCGGAATAAGCGCTGACAAAGTCTTCGGCCTCATCAGCTGAGAAGACGTTGGGCTGAATGAAGCTCAGCAGGGAGTAGAGCTCCTGCAGGTTGTTCTGGATCGGGGTCCCCGTCAGCAGGACTCTGAATCCAACTGAGAACTACACCAAAAACATAGAATTCAGAGACGAAGCTTATGATGGGATCAGGATGAAAGAACACACATCGGACAGCGAGCTGCCGCTCAGTACCTGTGTCAAAGTTTTGTGCAGCAATGAATTTAGATTCTTCAGTCTGTGCGCTTCATCCACTACGAGAACTTTCCACTTCCACCTGAGGAGCAGAGCAAAGGCTAACTGACAACATGGAAACAATACATTCCTGTTTGAAAACTCTTCTCATCTCTTATTATTGGTCCACTTCTTGTCAATCACAAATCAATTCAGTTCTGAGCTCAAAGAAGAGTAGAACAGAGGGACATCTAAACATGCGGCGACAGATTACAATCAACTGAAACCCCTTCATTTGTACCCTTCCCCATCTCACTGTTTGGAAGAGTCCACAGAGGATCAGAAACGTGTCATGTTGGGATGTCCTTTCTAGGCTACTGTACAAAAGGCCAGCTCGGGCCTGATTCTTTTTTTGGTGTACAGAGATTATTCTGAGGTGACGCAAACACAAGGACCCTCATTTGAAGAGATCATACATCAATAAAAACACGTTTAAATAAATTTGTGCCCATTGACACCCCTTAGTGTCCTTTAATTTCCAATAATAAGACAACTAACCCTCATTTATTTTGAAGTTCTGCTAATATTTTAATACAGGGCATTCAGGCTGACAGCCTATATTTATTTTAGCGACATGACAAAGATCGTATCCAGTGATTCCAGAAACTCTGGATGTTAAAACACACGTGTATGTTTGCATATTTTAAGATTGTTTGAAATGCATTGAGATTTCTACAGACGAATTTCAGTCAGATTGGATTTTAAGTGTCTCATAATGAGGAGGTCTAATCAAAGTATCCCAGAGCCGCTGCTACAGAACACATCCCGCAACAACAGGAGAAGCACTGCAGTCCTGATCTACTTCACATCACAGTTATCTGGAGGTAAAGATGATGGATCTACATTTTTGTGCAACCCAAGCAGAAGAGGCTGCTGATGTCTGGACACAACATTTTGGACACGCTGACATCCTTCACTCACCAAGAGATTCAATCAAAGTTCACACTCACCGTCTCAGGAATGAAGCATCTTTGAGACACAGCTGTAATGGTACAAATGAAACGTAAGTTATGACAAAGATGACACCTGAGGTCATTTTGTTTTTTAACTCAGCGGTCTCAGACCTCGTATGTTGTGAGCAGAACATTGAAGTGGTTTGTGTCTGTTTGCCTCTGAATCTCGGCTCGAGTCTCTTTGTCTCCCTTGTAGCACAGCACGGTCAGACACGGCGCGAAGCTGGAAAAACAAAAGATCAGATCATTTGTGCATCAAGTCTTTGCAGAACAAAGTCATACCTATCGTTTTAGATCATATACAGTAAACACTGATCGTACCATTCCAGCTCCTTCCTCCAGTTCTCCATGACGGAGAGCGGACTCAGAACCAGAAACGGACCGTTCTCTCCGAGAGCTCCCGACATGAACACCAGCAGAGAAATCGTCTGAAGGGACAAAAAGACATGATGTCCAATCTGAAGTCCTGAGTTCCTTCTTTATTTTGAGACGTTTTGAAAAGATTTGGTCACCACAGTCAGCTGTGACTATCAGGATGTTGTGATTCTATCATTAGCTGAGCTCAGGCAATAAAACATTTCGGATCAATACATTCTTGAATTATAATTTTAGTTATTATGTACTAAGTATACAAATATTAATGAGTGCATGTTGTTTGATCTATAACTGGTTTGGATATCTATCTGCTGTGCTGCATGTTTTACACAATGCTTATTGAGATGATTTCAGACCTTCCGGATGTTTTGAGTGTGAAAGTTCACACTGGGATCACGATGCCACTGAGATTTATTGTGCAGTCCAAGTACATGGCAGGTTTCACACCAGCAGGATTTATTGCCACAATTATGACCTGCTAGCAATAGCCTACAATAATATTTTATTACGCAAAAGTGCCTTTGTATCAGCAAAATCTGTGCTATGATGAAAAATGAACAGATGAAGAACAGAGCAAAGATATATTAAAGATATATTTTCAAAAGAGATAAGGGGTAAGACACCACAGTTTATATCAAAAAAATAATATTATATTAAAATAAGCCCAGTTCATCTACTACTAATGTGTATTACTAGTGTGTGTGTGTGTGTGTGTGTGTGTTTTCTGTTCTGGAGTTAAAAAAAAAAAAAAGTATGTCACTTTCATGTATGCGTCGACATTGTGCAGCTGGCTGTTAACAGAGGTGCCTCTGTGCATCTCTGCATCTTTAGGTCGAGCCTTTAATACATTCATAACTCACCTGGCAGGTTTTTCCCAGACCCATCTCGTCTCCCAAGATGCATCCCTGCTGGGTGTCCAGACTCTGAGTGAACCACTGCACCCCGTCCAGCTGGTAGGACCTGAGCTGGATACCTGAGAGGACACACAGTCCATCAGATCAGGGAGAGGAGACCAGTGGTTTAAAATGACCTGCTTTATTACTTTATACTTACCTATTAATGTATCTTCTACACACCTTTCTGTTTGAACCTGAAGTCTGTTTTTATTCTTCCTAAATTGATGATTTGTTTGAAATCATTAATGTCACTGACGAGTTTTAGTGCTTTTATTTAATTTTCTTCACATGTACTGCTTTCACTTTAAGTTCCTTATTGTTAGACCTGTTTATTTCTACTTTAATTCTTCATCTGTAAATGTCTTTAGTTTGAAGTGTGCAGATTCATCTCTGATTGACATGTAATGAAGCTTATATATTATGTTATTTTCCTGAGTCCCTGCCTTTACTTTGTCACTTTGTAAACATGTTTGTAAAGGTGCTATAAAGAAAGCAGTAATTTACTAATAAAACCCAGTTCATAGTAAAAGGAGACAGCTCTTAGTTAAGTTACTGATCTCTTACCTCTTAATCCAAACGAGTTCAGGTCGCTCTGAGAAACATTCATCTTCTGTTTCACTCCCACGCTCTTCTTTATTTTTGACAACATGTCCGTCATGTCTACAAAACAACTTACTGTAAATGTATTTTAGTTTATGAAGTAAATGTTTCAGACCGAGCGGACAAACACAAACACACAGACAGTTTCTGTTTCAGACATGTACAGACACAAACACTCCCCACTGTTGTTATAAAGTCCACTTCCGGACTGGGTCACGTGGTCGAGTAAAGGCGCGCGCTCCTGTTGAATGGTTGAAAGTTGTCTGTCGGTATTTTTAAAACAAAAGATAAACAAACAAAAAAACTACGTAAGAGGCTGTTTAAAAGACATCATGTGCATTTGGAAAAAAAAAAAAAAAAACATTAACAAAATTTTACTGACTTAATGTTTTGCAAATGTGCAGCCTGTTTGTAGTTTTTTTATTATGACTACTTTTTTTCCAAGGCAATTTTCCAAAACTGTTAACACAGTTTGCACATCTGTGCAGGCTATACAGTTAACACATTTTTCTCACTGCTTTGACACAAAATGCATCCAGCTGACAACTTTAAAATGCTTAGACTTCTTTTACACACAAGCTCAACCGAGAGCAAAATAATTGATCACAGCCAAATTTACAGATGTGTTCACAGAATGTGTCAGGACAGTGTGTAATTATCAACTTGACATTTACCAAATGTGTGTTTTAGGCGTGCCTGTGCACTAAGAGTTTAGGAAGTTGTTAAAAGTATTGAAAAAAAAAAGTCATAGCAATCGTAAGAAACTGTAACATACATATTTAGTGTAGGCTATAAGCATTAAACATTCATAATAATAATCATTAATTTCCTCCTGTCTTGGCCAGGACACTCTTGGAAAAAGAGATTTATGTACTTCAAGTACATGAAGCAGCATCAAGGCCTAGTGGAAATACTATAGGCTAATGAAAAATCAAAACTATAGAGGCCATATATACAGCGTATATATATATATATATAATATGCTTACAGGTGAAACGTCAGGCTTTTTGGTTTGTCTTCCAAACCTTTGTGCAGCATGTTACACTTCAAGATTTATATTACACAACCATTAAACTGTTCAAGGACTGAATTTGTAAACTTTTTGTGCATTACACAAATATTGGAACATTTTAGAGTTGACTCTATAAAATGTATGAAAAAAAACCCCACCTAATATTAATAAATCAATCATCATGCATAAAGGTAGAATTATTTACTTTAAGGCAACACTTTTAACTGATTATACTTTTGGACTACTCCTGTGGTAAAAGAAATCCTCTTTTTTCAGGCAGCAAGTAACAGCATTAGGTAGTTCCCCTTATTTTATATCTCTGAATTATACACGGCATTATTTCAGCTCAATGTTGTTGATTTCACGTCACATTTTCTCCTCTCACTCTGCATGGATGGAAATAATGAGGTTCACATTTCTTGTTCTGCAAAACCTTTCAAATTCTCATTTATTTCAGATATTTACAAATATTAAAAATCAAGACACATTAAAATCAATAAAAGTGATCAATATATACAAGAAATCTATCGCTTCAGTGATCAAAATATCCAAATTAGAAATGTTTGTACATAAACATGTTTCTCTGCTGTTTCAGACCGCCCCTCTCTTTTATAAATGCTCTTCATTCAGCCAGAGTCTTCCTCGCAGCGACCGACCTCACCTCAAGCTGACAGACAACAACTTCAGTATCGCCTCCCTGAACATTTAAAAACATCGATCAGACATCAATTCATGAATAACTAACGTGCAGATTCTGAACGTTTCTGCAGCTGCTGAGAATAAAAGATGTTTAATGACATACCTGACACATGGGATGTACGACAGACTGTACCTGCAAACAAATGCATGAACAGATTATACCTAACAAATCATTTTAATCACAAAACTGTTTGCCTTAGTTATAGTTACATATTACATATAAACTCTAAACAGGAGAGAATTTGACAAACCACTGAACACAATCACAGAACAAACAGATATTTGTGTCCACATATAGAGGGAAGCTTTGTTTCAAAGACAGGAACTTTCCCCGGACATGAGGAACTATTTAATTACTCAGGACAAGGCTGTTTATTTACCCTGCGTTTGTTTGGTCTGGAGATAAACAGAAAAATTCTTTCCTGATTTGGAAAATTCTCATAAATGGACTTTTATATTGGAACAACTTGGCCTTATGAAAACAAAATAGTGGTACAGAGAGTCCATAAACTTTACTTTAGAAACGTATTACTTGACGTATTCTTGGCTTGATTTTGAAAAACTTTTAATCAATTTCCATTTTGCATGTACGTTTTTGCTCACATTAAATATTTTGCATTTCTAACCCTAACTCTGTCCATAATTAATGTTAATGAATTGTTTTTCACAGGATTACTTTTTTTGGCCACTTTTCTTAGTCCTTTAAAAAAAATATATATATATATATATCCTGCTGTGCACATTAAATAAATAAACAAATGCAAATCAAGGGGCAGCAGTAGATCAGTCCGTAGGGACTTGGGTTGGGAGCTGGAGGGTTACCGGCTCAAGTCCTGTTGAGGACCAAAATATGGAAGTTGGTCTGGTAGCTGGAGAGGTGCCCTTGAGCAAGGCACTGAACCCCCAAACCAGCTCAGGGGGCGCTTCTAGAGGGGGCAGCCGCCCAACTCTGACATCTCTCCATTAACACATGTCCACAGATCCTGCTTGTGCACGTCTGTGATTCATGTGTGTGAAGCATGTCTGTACAATAACAGAGTGCGAACCACAATTTCTCCCTCTGGATTAATAAAGTATATTTAAATAAATACAAAAATCTAATATATGCTTGAATGTACTGCCTTTGCTGTAGGGCAGCTGAAAAAGGGACAAGAAATATAGAAACGAGAGAGAGAGGGAAGGACGTATGTCAAAGGGCTGCAAGTCTGAGTCAAACTGTGTCAAGAACCTTATTTTAATACATGGTCCACGACTGAGCATCCCATTGATAAATTCTGAGAAATAATAAACTACATACACTCTTTTGTGTTATTTTGTTGTCTGCATTATTACCTTTAAGCTTTCAAACATAATGAGGTCTAAAGAACTGGACAATTAGAAACACATAAAAACAAGTTATGGAGGAGAGAGGGGCATTAGGGCTAATATGTCCACCATATTCTTTACAACGTAAATTTAATTTCACAAAATAAACCATCTTTGAACATTATTAACAATCAGTTCTAGTCTATATAGACAAATGACTCACCAGGCGAATGACAAGACTTGCAAGATGACAAATAAAAGAGCGAGGCCAAAGTTCTTCCACTAAAACACAAACGCATTGAGATCAATTCTGTATTTTTTTTTGTCACATTTCAGGGTTTTTTTCCGCTGTTTCAGGTTGACTCACCCAGAAAGCTGCACAGAGCGTCAACACAAGGCACGTCTGCAGAAAACAAAACAGGAAAAATAAGTTTCAGACATTTATCCAAGTTTGTCCCCCATTAAATTCTCAGTTTTCTAAATGTCTCTGTCTCTAAGCTCTGCTTATGTTATAATGCACTAACCTTAAATCATTGTTGTCTGATACCTGTTATGCACAGGCCTAAGTACCGAGGTTCCTTAACTGTTTAGAGGTCTCTTTTAAATAGCACATATAGATTTTATTTTCCTGCAGGTTATGTCCATGTGTTGATAAGTATGAATCTATTTTTAATTGTACAGGTTTCATTTTTATTCTCAGTCATATTGGGGGCCTTCTAAATCTTGTTTCAGGTTGTTATATATATGTAAGGGAAGGGGAACAGCAGTTGCTTATTGTAACAAATATCTTGTGTCCTGCATGTCTTGTACGCTGCTACTGCTAATACATGTTTTCAAATAGCTAACAGTAATTAAAGGCATTTCCTGGACAAACAAGGAACACAATCTTAAAGTTCTCAGTTATCCGTTAAGATCAACGCCATCATATTTTCCTTAGATTTCCCTTTTAAACTCTGCAGAATAGTTCAGGCTGTGATTCCCAAACTTTACCATGCCAAGTACCCTATATACCACTTTTTTTTTTCTTTTTTTTTTAAGTTCCCTTTCCCCACCTCTTTCCTCCCCGGTGTCAGGATAGCCTAATATTGGTAGCGGATTTTTTTCATTGAATGTGCAATTATAAAAACTTTTTTTCAAATTACAAAAACAGGAGAAAATTCTGTTTACAGTAGGCTGATTTAAAATGTTGTTAAATGTATAATACTGTCAGCATTTTCTGCAGCACATAGAAGAAGAACAGCAAACTATCAATTTATTTATAGAGGCCACACACAAATATGATTATGTTAAAAATACTGTGATAAAGTTACTTTTTAAGAAGGAAGAATTCTGACTACCTTTGCAAAAATTTCAAAAACTAAAATATAAAAACACGTAACTTTAGCCTTCCAATAATGCACTACACTGTCATCTTCTAAAATTGTTATTGATATCAAAATTCCCATCTCAGTCTGGATCAGTCTTCTATACTCACACAGATTGTAAATGAAGCTGCAACAGAGCAAAATGAGACATAAGATAACTGGAACTTGAGCGCTTACGATCATAATTGTTGTGGCCAGTGCTCTCGTCTTGTCACACATCCTCTTCAGCTGCTTCATTGGACCCATCAGAAACATGGTGCTTTGGGAGCACATGGACAAGAACAGTATTTTAGAATGTACATTATATATTCAAACACATAGTAAAAAAAACTTAAAGAGAGAGGAAACTATTAACAGTTTATATTCCCACACAAAGCAAAATATGATGTATTAGTCAGAGTTCAATGCTGGAAAAAGAGACTTCCAAATCCAGAGGTGGGAAAAAATCTATGTTTAAAATTTTTGCAGTTTTCTTTTAACTTCCAATAATATTTTGTTACCAATTCCTGTCCTTGTGATAAACCAAAATCCTCAGTAAAAATACACCATCGACATTTCTTCATATTGTAGAGAAAAGGCTACTGACCTGCCGAGAGTACAGATGTTTCCAAAGGTGTATAAAACGATGAAGAGAGTGATTCCAATCTTGGGGATGAAGAGCATACACACTCCCTGCAGGACCAATTAAGACAAGGGCGTCATTACGTTTAATTAAGAAGTCAATCTGAACGTGTCACGTGTCAGTTCTGTTTTCAAGGCCTGATGACTAAATGAACATCTGCATTCCTCAGAACAAGGAGAACCAGTATGGCCACATTAGCTCTGTCCGTCTGCGCTCTTCCTCAATGTGTGTGAGCTGGAAGATTAGATGTTCAACACAAATTAGTTTTATGAATTCTTACCAAAAGTGTGCACACACCCCCAAACACAAAGCAGGCGACGAAGCCCTTCAAACGAGTTCCCCAGCCTAAAGTGGAGGCTTCATTCACCACCTGCACAAACGGAGATTAATCTGTGATTGAGTTCAAGTTTGAGAATTGAGGGAAGTGTTCTTTATTTTTTACCTGTAAAACGTTCCTGTCATCTCTGCGCGCCTCTTCGCCGCTCAAGACGGACTGTAGTTTATCCATGTCCGCGGAGGATCCCTTTAAAGTGAATATCTGCTTGTTTCCTTGACTGATAAAATAAATTTGCCGGTTTCCTCCAATCTCAGGGGACGTAAAACAACGTCACGTGGAGCTGGCAGCCCGAGGAGCCGTCAGGTAACTTACCTGCTCAGGTGGACGTCTTGAGCTACTCACACCTGAGCCGGTACGAGAAAGCGAGGTCTCACTCTGAGTTTTTTTTCCCCACAGTGAATTACCAGTGACTCTTTTTTCCACCCCTTAAAAATGGTCGATGAAAATCAACAAGACATTTTGGACACATAGTTTACAGAGTTTCTTTCAAGATAAATTGAAAAATGGCACCATTCCCTCAGTTAAGATTAAAATAGGCTAGTTGACAACTGCTGTTACATAATAAATCAATGAACATCATTCATAAAATAATCAAATCTAGATTAATCAAATGAATCAAAACAAACGTAGGCCTATACTATAATTATTTGACTTCCAAGCATACATTCTTTGTTGTGAAGGAATTTGCAGGAGACATTTTTATTCCTGATGACGAAGCTCAGACATGGGACACATTTTTAAGAACTGGGTGGATGCTCACTTTAATAGACAATCTTTGTAAAGGAACGTCTCAAAAGAGGTGCAATAATTGACAATTTGTATTTATGTATAATCAATTGCCATTTAACACCACTTCTGAGATGATTCTGATTCATAACTATGTGATATATGATTCAACAAATAGAGTGGGAGCAGAATTTAACATTGACAATAACTCAGTTTTTAGCTGTGTTGAGAAGTGTGTAATACAAATATTAATGATGCTTAAAATATTGATAAAAGCCTAAGCATTATCAAAAATATATTTGAATCTAGCCACGTTGTTACTATTTTGGAAATCATCCAGAACTGATAAAGTAGTAAAACAATTTAAAAAAAATAGAAACAAATGATTGCTAAGGAAAAGTGGGATTAAAAAGAACACCTGCTGTACTTAATAAATCATTTGTCTATGATATCTTTTGTTAGAGTAATTTAAAAAATATATATTTGGTCTCCTGACAAACTATGTTTGTGCAGATTGTTGAATTATTTTGGGATAGAACTATAGTAAATAAACACTGCAGTGACGACACGGTGTATTTTTCTATATTCTGTATTATTGTAAAACAACAAGATGAAAAACATTTATAACAATTGAATGAACTTGTATTTTTTTCAGCATTTGGGTTGGACTCGTGTGTGAAACGATCTCTGAACACTCAGAAACAAACAAAGCAGCACATAGAATATGTACGCACATGCTTTCAGTTGATGTACTGATGTAAGTGATTGTTTTCAACACAGGATGGCGCTCCTGACTTCAAAAAGTCTGAAGTCAGTGAGGTGAAGGAAAAGCATGCGATGATTCAAAAGCGTCTGATCTTCCCTTATACTGTGTGCAAATTAATAATGCAGAAAAGAAAATATATGGAAGAGTAAGTGGAAAGTGTTTGGCCATTATAAATAAATAGAATGGAACAACAATAGTCAAGCTAAGGAAGATTAAACGAGGCAGAGGTAGAGAAATGTCTCTAAAGCATTAAGAAACAAAGTCTTTGTCCCATCTTCTGCATCACTTTTTTGTCCCACTGCTTATCCAAGCTGTCAGCATCATATCCCTGATTTGATTGTGTATTTGCACAATGACATCTTCATAAAATCTCATCCTCGGACTCCGGATCTCTGTCTCTGGGCTTCAGAAGCCCCATCTCCATCGGAGGAGTCCTCTTTAATCTGGAGCGGACCACACTGCAGAGACACACGAACGTAAACTATGATTAGAGGCACACAGATTGATGATCCTGATGTGAATGAATGAGCAACCTCAGACATGATTATGTCACTCTGGGTCAGTTTTTTATTGTGTGTTTAAGAAGATAAGGTGAGGTTTAAGTTCCTTATGTAACATTATGTTTGTACGACTGCAACCCTTACAAGACATCCCGCAGTTTTTTAGACATTTTAAACCTTTGTATTAATTTCTCAGAGTATTTTAATATGTAATTGGGAAATGTGCAATTAAATAGTGAAAAGAAATACATTAAGATTTTCAACATAATGTGCAATAAAAGCCTGCTCAGGAAAAGGGTCTTAATTCTGATATTACTGTGGAAGGAAGATTTACTAGGAGCTTTACTAGGACCAATACAGAGCTCACCTGAGCATGCACTGCAATAATCTGCAAAAGCACATCCTTCCAGGTGATCAAATGTGCATGTTTGCAGATGTTTGAATCAGATTTACAGTGTGGAGCAGCTTTCTTACCAGCTGACGGTGCAGTAGAGCACGCCGACGAGGAGCATGGCGAAGGCCAAGTGCCAAGAGTAACACATGGTGATGAACATCATGTTGTTGTGATCCTTAAGGTCCCACTCAGGACCGTGAGGAGGGTACAGGACATAACCAATCTGTGGCCACAGAAAAGAGAGTGTTAGTTACATTACATTCTGATAAAGGACAGGACAACTGTTTAAAATATAGGATATTATTTTATTGATCCAAAATGGGGAAATTCAGGATTTTATAGATCAGATATACAGATATTATACAAAACCTAATATGCAAAAGTTAAATATCAAAATCCGGAGTTGTAAACCTTTTCAAACCATTACATCATCATCATCATAATAATAATAATAATAATACATACATTTGGTACTGAAGATTAAATGAACAAATCTCCATCCCTTTGAGAAAGGTAACTCACGTCTTCTGTCAAACAGCATCACAATAAGTGTCCATAACACCCAGCACCACTCTGACTTTGTCATCTGCACATGTTGTGTTGATGCTTACCTGCCAGAACCAGCTCCCCTGCAGCAGAGTGAGGGTGCAGCGCAGCAGCTCCAGGATGATGTTTCCTCGGTGGAAAACCTCCAGGAAGGAAACGAGGGCGCCGCCAAAGATGGCGTAAAGAAGGAGCTGATGGACATGGACGTCCAACATACTCCTGCCGTGGAGATGGTAGAGAAAAAGAAATCCTGCAGAAACAAAAAAAAAAGATTCTTCAATTTGTCAAACTGTTAAATCACATCCCTGTACTGTATGTTTGGTCCTAAGCATGATTTTATGTGCACATTATGGGTGACAAGTATCCTTTAATCTCTTAAATCTTTTTATTTTTATCAACCTTTTGTTGATTTTTTTATATACTGTATTATTGCACATCAAGGAATCTCCGCCAGGAGTGTTTCTGCAGGAAATATTGTTCAGTAGATAATTAATTGTGAGTGCTTAATTTTTATTTTACTTTAAATAGTTTTAATGCATTGTTCATACAAGTCTTACTCTTGAATATTTTTTGGTATTTTCTTAAGGGGGGGATCTTTGGAAAGAAGTCGTCTGCTGGTGCAACAAAGAAACTGTGAGACAACTTTGGGTTTTCTCGATTAAAGATTCGACTTCATCTACTGTGATAACTTTGCCCTATTAAAGTTCAATAAAACCATTGATGAACCAATCAATGATGACGTCTGTGTCTGACAGGGTATCTATCAGAAAAGGTTGTAACTTACTAGTCAAAGTTAAACGTGAGTGAAGACAGGGAAATAAAAACATCTTTTTCTCACCTTCATTAAAGAAAGCGACAGCCGGCATTAACCTGTCGAGTGCCAGCGGGGCGGCCTCTGTGGTGTGAATGATCAGGGACACAATTGCCGCCATTCCAAAGAAGAGATACATGGTGGCGTGCTGCCAGTTCATCAGGTCCTCCCAGTGTTTCTCTGCAAAGTCGTACAGCTGGAGCTTCGGCCCGTCCGCTGCAAACTGCTCCAACAGCATCCCTGAGGAGAGCGGAGGAGGAAGCAACTTGATTTTAAAGGATTATTTTTACAGACACATTTTTACTCTTTCTATAGAATAATCTCTGCAGCTGGAAGAAGACTCTTTATTTTGTTATCTGTATTTTTTTTGGAACCTTTTGAGTTGCTTTGCATGGTTTACAGCTCAAAAAACTTTGTTCATGTTTAGCATGAGCATCCAGCATTGTCACAAAATGGAGTTTTAAAATGGGGATCGGCTTTCTAGGTCAACCTTAAACACGACTACTTTTGTTCTGTTTTATGTGTAAGATGTTCGGAAATGACAATTAAACCTCCAAAAACATTGACATATTAAACAAAAAAGCCTTATTTATTTAGTTAGTTTGTATGCCTCATGAACAGAGCCTGTAGTTACCGACTCTAACCACTGCCCTGCCTCTCTAATAAAGGCACAAAAAGCTAAAGAACATTTTTTTTAAATGAAAATTTAGTTTTAAAAAAAGCCTTATTTACCAACAACCGAGAAAAAGAGTACGGTGGAGCTTTCGATGATCTCTAGGCGGCGCTGTGACGCTCTGCTGGACAGCCGTGTGGAGCCGATGCTCTTGTTCCTGCGAGTGGCGTACCACAAAGAATGCTTCACTGTCCACCAGATCCCTGCAACCAGGAAGAAGCTCCCAGGTAGAGCGTGACCTTTGAAGCTTCCCATCATGCACAACACCTGAAACCAAAGAAGGACACGTTCCAGTCGTGCATCGGTTAGATAAGTTCAGTCTATTAGGAGTGACTTGAACGTTCTTTCTGCAGTCTTTCTTACAGTCAGCAGGGGGCGACTCCAAAGGAAGAAAAAGAAGACTTTTAGAAAATGACCTTCTGTCCTCAGGAGTTGTAACAAAAAGACAATATCGTGATGAGCTTCATGTCCTGATTTGTTGTGTCTTTAAGAATCATTTTAAATACAATCCCTTAATCCCTCAATCAGCGAACATCAACAGCTTTTTTACTCTTCTATTTGTAAATAAAAGTTCTCACTGTCTGTGACTGCAACAGCCGGTAAAATCAAACTTTTACTCTCATTTTTGCCTTGTTCCTTTTACAGTAAATAGAAGAAGTTAATTTTTCAAAACAAACAAAAAAACACTGTATATAATCAATAGTAAATAGTGATTTTTAAACATGTCTATATAAAGTTAGTATTTAAGTCAGGCTGGCAGAGAGGGATGAATAAGACGTGCAGGTAAACATGGGGTTGTGCCTACAATTTAGTTGAAGTGCATAATCAGAGATAATTAGGGTTTGTGTGTTGTTTGTGTGTCTGCGTGTGCGTGCATGCATTAGTGTGTGTGTGTGTGTGTGCATGTGTTAGTGTGTGTGCGTGTGTTTGCATGTGTGTATTTGTGTGTGTTTGTGGCCGTCCTCCAGCTGACATCATCATGAGTGTGTCTGGATGGAAAAAGTTAGGGACCATAACTTCCCCCTCAAACATGTAAACCTCTCCGCTGCTTATATGCATTACACTAAAGACATGATCAGGATATTTAAGGCTCACTAAAGGAACTGACACTGATTGCATGATGTCATTGAAATGATTTACTTCTGATTATTTAAGGGATCAAAACATATTGTCAGAGAAAAGATCAAAATCAGACTTTAAAATCAGTCCTCTGTTTCATCTGTCGTGTGTCACTGTAAAAAAAATAAAAAGAGAATAAAAAGCTTCATAAACCTTTTTGTAGCAATTCTTTAAAAAGCAGGAGTGACATCAATAGTGTGCCTATAGTGATTTTAGGAGTGAGCTGCATGGCTGCACTCTCCTTTGTGATGGAGATGACAGACGATATTCTGCCCGGCGACAAAGAGGAACCTTTTGAAGGACCACGCTCCAAACAAGCTGATTGTTCGAGATGTTAAACTGAGCTCGTCTGTGTCCGACGGCCCCCCCCCCCCCCCCCCCCCCCTCGGGGCTGAAGAGGTAAACACTTCAGTTTCCATGACAACCGATCCCTCCTTATGTCGCTGGAGTGCATCAGAAAGGGGCTCCAGTGTTTGGTTTGTTTACTCAAAACGTCAACAACAACAACTGTGCAGTCACGATTACAGAACCACCTGTTCAAACACTTTTCAGCTCAAGTATAGAAGTAAACATTTCACACTCAATCAGTATTTAATGTTTGTCAGGTTCAGTACAGCAGTTTAAGTTCCCTGCAGTTTGTGAATATGCGGTTAAACCACAGTGACGAGCAACTTAACCTTTAAAAAACATTGTTTCTGATCGATTCTATGAACGATGAAGGGCAGGCTTGATCTTTTGAATGTTTAGTGTTTAGTGTTTTTAGGCTCTAAGCAGCTGCACACATGCACTACAAAGTTAGTCAACAGGAAGTAGTAGCTCAAGTGACAACAAAAAAAAAGTTTATTTGCGTTGCCAAAGTTTGTTTGTGTCTGTAGATGGAAAAGATAAGTAGCCCAAAGTGCCTGTGAGACATTTTGCATTTGGCTCATGTGGATTTGACTTTGAACTTACTGTAGGTTTGCAGAAAACAAAATGACCTCCTCAAATTCTTAAAATCATCAGCTTCTTTCACAGAAATAAAAACCTCCAAAAACCAAGAGACTCGTCTTCACTGTCACTTATGACAAAGAAAAGCAGCGGCAAAGGTTTGATGTTTTGACATAAATCATTTGAACTTTTATCAACCGATCCATTCGTTAACAAGTTTCTGTAGTTTGAGGAAGAAATTCATCGGGCAAGGTGTTGTCATAAAGATATTTGGACTTGTGAATGGGAGGTGCTGGGAATCGAACCACTAACCCTGTGATACGTGGATGACCCATTTTACCACAGGCACATGAGACAGTGACTGTTACAGGCTGTACTACCAAACACAGATTAAAAAAAAAGAAATTTAAGCAACACCATCATTAGTTATAAAGGCATCAATAATAGGATTAGTGGACTTCTAGTTTGGACACTTCAGAGCTCCTGTGAGGAACTTACAATTAAGCTTATTACCTGCACGGATCATACCGGTGTGCATACAGTCAGTGGTCTTGCACTGATCGCACACACACTTCTAATAATATCTGCTGTCGCACTTTCACATAAGCTCGCTCAAACTCGTAAACAATATTTGAGCGCTGGCAGGAGAAACTCTTTAAAGTCAGGGTAAAGATTTTGGATGTTTGCGTTCACACAAGCTCTTTTTTTTTTTATCAGTTTGGTGCATGTGAAAGGGTTGAAGTTAATCTTAATGTAGTCAAAGAGAGGCATACATGTTTTTTTCATAACAAGCTAAAAGTTCTCACTCGATCTTCATTAAAACTTTACAAGCAGGATTTTGTCTTCAAATAAAGTGTAAAACTTTGTGCTTGATTGTTTGAGTCAGTTTGTAATCATACAATGGACTGATTGATCTTGTTGTGTTTGTGATGTAATTTTTTGCCCTTTGTCTTTTTTTACTGTCTTAATTGCTGTCCCTGTCCTTGTACTGTCTCGCCACACAACAACAAAAAAAGTTAAAGTTGAATTCAATTTGTAAAAATCTGGATCTTTACATAGCAGGACAGGATAGATCTAACATGCTTACAATTTCAAAATGGTGTTGGGCTGTATGAAAACGAAAATAACTAAACATTATTATCGATTAAAGGAAGGTCAATGATAATGATAAGTGTGTAACCTCTTAACCAAACATTTTATACCAAACTAAAAGATTGTTTTCAAATGTCTCATATATGGGCTACTTGCATAAAAGAACTTTTGTGCAAAGTCTTTATTTATAAAGCACTTTTGAAACAATTTGTTCCAAGGTGCTAAGATAAAAAAATAAACGTGGCTCGAGGGGTAAGAAGCATTAAATTCAGAAAAACAAAGGTTACTTTTAGAAAAACAAGTTTAAAGGGCCTGCAACATGTTAAAAATAACACTTGAAGAGTCGACAAAGGCACTATGTGGTAAAACAGTAACTAGTAACTAAACCCTTTAAAACCGACTTTTATGAACAATTCTATGAACTATGAAGGCAACAGGCTTGATCATTTTAGGCTTTAAGCAGCTTTATGCACTACAAAGTAAGTCAACAGGAAATAGTAGCCTGGCTCTGTAGTGACAAGAAAAAAAAAAGTGATACTTACCAAACTTTGTGTCTGGAGATGGAAAAGATAAGAGCGAGAAAAATCAAAACATCTTCACTCTCTGATCCCACAGATCCAGTCCCCCTCCTCCAGGTGGAGATGAATTCAGATCAGACTCAGCTCCTTGTTAGGACATGAAGTAAACATCAGAAGTCTCCACCGCTGCCTCCACATCTGTTTCACAACCTTCTTCTTCTCAGTTTTCCGACTCTGAGCACTTTAGGATAGGGCTTTTTCCATCCAATAAACGATCCTATTGGTTGGTTTAGTGGAGCTTACGTCATCAATCTGCACTGTCATTGGCTGTACTCTGCGTCCGTCTCAGGTGTCCACGTGTGCACTTTCTCTCCGCCTGCTCTTGCCCGGGTCGGTCCCTCCCTGCTTGGAAGAAACCGCTACTTTCCATCCCGACTGTGAGGAGGGCCGGACCAGGACAAGACCGCGAGCACGTAGTCCGACACCGAGGGAGCGTCTGGAGGACTTCCGTATCAGGACGCTCATACCCGGTTAACAACTTAGTACCATCCCTCCTGTACTCCAAAGACTTTTATTGGGATCATATTTTTCTGATTTTTAGAAAATGAACAAATACTTTTTTTGAAAGAAAAAAAAAACATTTGCATTGAAATCCTATAACTTTAATAAGTGAAATTTACATATTTCTGCATACTTTTTCAGTCGAAACATGAAGGTGATGAACTCCCTTCAGAGCTCCTTTTACTGGTTTTTAACTGGTTATAAAACACTGAAATGAATCATGATGTCTGACTTAGAAAAGTACCATCAGAGACAACAGTGACAGACTCTACATTGTTCATGTTCATGCCTAAAAACAGCTGCAGCAGTCTGATCTGATTAACAGCTTATTTTACAATTTAGTTTGACACATTATAGAAAGCAGAACGATATTTTTACAAAACAGTACTTCAATATTTAAAGGAAAAACTCAACACTGTAGGTCTATGAATATGGACGTAGTCTCAGTGATGCCACCTGTTGATTTCTGAAGAGGACTTTTGAAGCCCATCTGTGGCGCTCACCATATTGGAAATGCTGTCTCAACCTTACTTACGATTAATTATGAATAACTCTTCACCTTCATAACCCCCCACCAGACTGTAAACATTTTAATTCTGCTGTAAAGATGAGTGCATTTCCAATAGGCATGTATATGTGATTTCCAGGGCTTATGCAGCCAGTTCGAGGAACCTTGAAGAAGTGTAGGTTTTTGCGCCTCAACATTCACTCCATTTTTCAATACTGAGGTTGTCACTTGGACAAAAGAAGCATAGATATAGGATGTACCACTTTGTCCACAGGGGGCGCCGAAAATTTGTCTCTGAAGTTTTAATAACGTCAATGACTGCAAAATTTGTCAACCTGTGGGATTGCACATTAAGTGAGATTTTTTTCTTTGGGTGCACATGAAGATATATACAGCTACATACACTCCCAGCTGACCCATTTTTATTATCTTGTGAAATTGTTTGCTTGAGCCTATTTTGTTGACTGTGTAATAAAATTTTAATTAGATGAAAAGCTCTTATCAACAGGAAATGGCCAATATTCAATGTCAATATTCAGAGCGATAATAGTGGAAGGCTAATGCACGTACATTTAATATGACACGATTGAGCACTCAGCAGTCACCATTTGCACACAACATGACTTTATATTGGCTTCGGCATGATAATGGATCACATCAGCTGCAGGCACCCTCAATGCTTGTTCACAAATGTGTCTCAGAATTTTTCAAGTTCCTTGGCTAGATGGTTTTATTCGCAGTACATTAGCAACTCCGAGGAAAGATCTATGGGGCCCTTTGATATTACTGGTCAGGAAGAGCCTTTAATTGGTTGTTATTGTTATTGGACTTGTGCCTGGTAGTTTTTTAACCTGAACAATAAAAGCATAACAAACAACTGCTGTACATTTTTAATTAAGAAGAGGAAAAGTGGCCTCTAAACGAACTCCAAACGTACAAAGGTCTTAAAGAATAAGGAGTAATGTTGGATAAGAAAAAAGACACGGCGTGATTATGTGTAGGACCACAGCAGACTGGTTTAATGTATGCATTTCTTTTTTTTTTTACTGGAGAAAATGAGATTTCTAATGGCCAAGAGTGATGTAGCTGATGAGTGTTGAAAAGGACGGATTGAGTTTATAAACCCACAAAGAAAAGATTTCCAAAGTTGCTCTTCTCCTCCATCGCCCCCTGGTGGTGGAATGAACAAAACTATATTCGATCTGTAGATTCCCATTTCACCTTTAAAAAAAAGTAAAAGACCCAGCTCTTTTATTAACAACTACTCACTTATGTAATGATATTGAAGAAGGTGATGATGATGATCATGAAGGCTTTGTTTGATAATAACAATGACAGGATGGTTTTTTCTCAAGAATAGATGTCGATGTTGTGCTCTGCCTCCGTGCAGCGCCTGTCTGTCGATTAGACATAAAACAGCTCTGACATTGTATCCTCCAGTCTAGATCCTTGCTTGTGTTGTACATACTCTCTTATTGTCTGTTAAATGAATTGTAGATTTCAAAGAGCTTATGTTGTATCATAATTCCTCTGGAAACACAGCGATTAATTAACACAGCGTTTTAATTTTATTGTTTGTCTTCTATTTTTTGATTTTGCTCAAAAAAAGAAATACATGATATTGTAAACACAAGTTGATCTCTTACTTAAATATAAAAAAGAGGCAAAGTATTGAAAGAAAAGAAAAAAATCCAAAGATCAAAATCTACAGTACTACAAGCGTTTCACTGATTTAGTCAGCTATGTTGGGACATCATATTTTAAAAACATCCAAACATGTAAAGTGTGTCATGTATGCAGACAGATATAGTAAGTACCTCTGCAAACAGGGCTTGTTGTGATGTTCTTTATGGAGATAAATAAAACGTGGATAAACCTGGTTATAAACTTAAACTAACAAACTCCATCTGTTCTGGGGGAAGCAAATGGACTCTGATCCTATGTAACAATAATAATAATAATAACAATAATAATAATAATAATAATAATAATAATAATAATAATAATAATAACAGCATAACAGCATGACAGGACTGTCTGCTGTAATCTCTTGATTTCGAGACGCAGGATACACTAAAGTGTAGAGATAAATGTAGATGAGACCTTACATGCAAATCAATTCACATGCAAAACTAAAGCTTAGACACGGCAGAAGGATGGAGCAGATGGAAATGAGGATTCACTTAGAGGAGTTCTCTTCGTGTTTACATAGTGAAAACTGAGCACAACATGCATTCAACCCTTTTAATGAAGCTGATTGTGAAGTTGGAAGAACACTGCCTTATCAGATTTCATAAAACATGGAGCAAGTATACAAATAATGAAGAAACCACAGGCCATAAAAAGTTTAAACATTCAAACATTTACTGTGGACACAGATGTAAATGTGTTACATTAAACTTTTTCTGTTTAGAAAAGTAGAGTAGCTGTTGAGATAATTAAAACCATTTCTAAGACATTACATGTGTACACTTTTTTTTTGAATAACACTGATCTTAAGAAACAATACTTTCATTCATTCAGGTCATGCTCTAAGTTATCTGTCTTACAAGAGTT
The DNA here is from genome assembly GCF_947650265.1 of Symphodus melops. Classification (NCBI taxonomy): domain Eukaryota; kingdom Metazoa; phylum Chordata; class Actinopteri; order Labriformes; family Labridae; genus Symphodus; species Symphodus melops. The sequence goes on along the minus strand of NC_136698.1, from coordinate 25,775,267 downwards.
AAAGGATAAATGAAAAAGATCTACCTAAAAATGAAAAATGTGTAGACTCGTAAAAAAACATGATGCCTCTCAATCAGATCTAAAGATTTATCGTGGTGTCTGCAGAGAAGCTGTCTTCTTCCGTCTTGTTTTGATGAAATTGCTGTTAAGCTCCCTGCAGTGGTGTGGAGCTCTGAGCCAATCAGAGCGCACAGGTAGAGACTCAGAAAACTGTATCAACAAAAATACACTGCTGTTGAAAAGTCTTCTCCTTGTTCTGAAGGAGCGTTCATGCAGAAGGATTGTTGGGGGTCAGTGGGTCACACGGGCATGCAGACATGCAGACATGGGAAGGGTAAGGGGCCGTTATGGGACTTTTATGCGGGATGAAGACCAGTAGAGCGGCTTGGGCATGAAGACGTGGACACGACATGTGGGACACGTCTGTTTCTTCCACAGCCACTGCTGCATGCACTGAAACACATTTTAAAAGACATTATAACATCTGCATGTTTATGACGTCTCTCTTCCTCTCTTGTGATAATTTTACTCCACTGATGTTTCACTGCATTTTCAAAGAGTTCAGATATGAAGAAAAGACTGTTTACTTTACGTATCATCTCGACAATTGAAATGCAAATAATTAACATTGAAGTCAACAGTGAACTGAGGTGATTTTGGACTTCTTTGAAACGACTCTCAACAAAGAAAAATTAAAAAGAAATGCTTAAAAGTCCTCGACTTAAACGCTAGCAGGAAAAATAAAGACAATCATCAATCCATCCAGATTATTTTTATTTACTTTGTCATATTTCATATTTATTCACACTTTTTTTTACCTCTCAGAATGTTTTTAATTTTTAGTGTTTTTCTGATAATGTTTTGTTTTTTATCCAGAAACAAAAAATTAGCCATGACTCAAAAATACAATCACATGACCTGTGACAAAATCACGTTTTATTTGCATTTTCTTTTTTTACATATTTGCATTTTATTTATTTTATTAACTATACAAATATTATACAAAAGTGTTTTGCATAAGCTCTGAAAATGGCACTAGCTTATCATTTGTATGTAATACTCATACTGTCTTCATAAATTATTCCATTTTATTGAACAGATCAGGTAAACTGACATGGTCAAAAACAGTCAGACAGTTCTGGCCTCCCATGAGGGTCACAGAAGAAAGATTTCCCCTTTCCTCAAGCCTAGCTGGCTTCAACTAACTCTGGTTTCTTGCCCTAAATGTCTCTGTTTTTCCATTTCAGTCCAGTCGGTGATGTTAATGCACCTTAAACAAACTCTTCAAACAGTCAATCAGCACTAAAAGAAAAAGATTAGATGCACCACCTTTCACTGAGTTGACTTCCTGTGATATTACTTATGTGTTTTGTAAAATGCATTTTTCCGTTGCCTTCATTATTATTATTTTTTGTTACTAAAGGTTACCCTATTTGGATGCATTGCAACACCTTATTACCTTATTACATTAAATCTTATTTCCTCTGCTTTATCATCTATTTTCTAATATATGGGATAATAATTTACAATATTTAATTCATGCTTTATTAAAGAAGGCTTGACACCTGCAGAAATTGAAAACTTAAACTCATTAGGAAGTTTTCACCAAGGTTATAAATAAAGTGCCGGTAAATAAGTTTACCGTTTTCTTGCACGTTTTCACCATACAACCAGTGGTGTTGCCCCCTGCTGGTCAGTGGAAGGAATGCAGGTTTAATGCAGTTCTTTTTCTCTGCGCACCTTTGTTGCCACTTTTAATTAAAGGGTGAGAGGAGCCAGCCATTGACAAGACTGTCACTCTTTGAATCATAAATTATAAAGCTAAACTACACAACAGCTCTCAGCAAAGTATCACAACCGTGCAATCTGAGAGCTTAACTCTCAATATGTTTAAAACAATAATTCTGGTTGTTTGTTTATTTTTCTTGAAAATAATGAAGTATGGATAGTGGATGCTCCCATACTGGCTCATCAGACACATAGGAAGAGAGAGATGAAAATGCCTCCAAAGCTGACGTAGTGATAGGACCCACACATCTGTTTCACAGGTTCAGGTCAGGCACTCGGACCCTTGAGAATTTTACATCACACTATAACTCATTAAAAGTTCAGGGGAGAATTTTAGAAAATCATCACTTGTCTCCACCTCCTTCCACATATTGATTTCAGCGATGTCTCCGCAGGGAGAGCTGACGGCGTAGTGTGAGTGGCTCCTTCTCCATGATGGGTCCATCTTCAGATCTTCTCCTCTCACCTGAGGGTCTCCTTCCCTGACAGGCCGCGGACTCACTGCTGCTGCACGGCTTACTTTGCTCTGACCTGCGAGCCGCCTTTTCACCAGACAGAGACACCATGGTCAGTAAGTTTTCCTTCAAGCATGCTTTGAGAGTTTGCTCCTTGCTTCAGAGGAAAGTGTCCGATGTAGGCAGATTGCTTCACATCATGCACATCCAGGAACGAGCTGATTTCATGCACCGTGGATGTGATATCTGACATGCTGGGAGTTGAGAGTGGCCAAGACGAGACTCCTTTTTGCAGTTTGAGTATAACGTAAAGGAGGAGACATGCAGTGTGTCTGAGTGAAGGAAGATATGTTACCTCTTTGTGGAAGCGGTGTGTACAGTGAAGCTCCTGCACGCCTCCTCCGCTCCTCCGTATGTCCTCATGACAGATCAGACACAGTTTGTCGTCATCATTCTGTTAAAGAAAAGTATCAACCTTCGCTTTAAAAGAATAACATCTGAGCAAAATGAACTAAAACTGCAGTGATGTTGAATTGATCTGTTATATATTCACAGTTTGTCAGACAACACTGTCCTCTTCAATCATAATGTTATATTTGCTCTTTACAGTATTCAGCTGTATGAGTGTGCAGCCACAGTGCAGAAAACGATGCTTGACTAAATAATTCAGTAATTCTCCTGCACTTTCTTTCATCAATAACCACATTGTGACTTCGACGAGGCATCAGGCTTTTAAAATATTCAGTTTCAAAAGTAAGTAAAGTGATTCATTTGGATTTCATGACTGACGAGAGTTCAGAAACGTATGGAGTCAAAATCATTCATCTTTGCTTACGTCCTATCCTCTATAACCCTCAAACATGCACAAGGTTTTATTCTCTTAAAGGCGCAGGACATGGCTCGTGTTACTGACTTAGATGTATTTAATTAGTGTTTCATTTATTTTGAAACACTAACTGGACTATAATACGTTTAATAAAGCTTTGGTTGGGACATATATCATGCACCTTGGCTTTTGTTTGGACAGGAAACAAATTCAACCACTCTTCTCTAAATGATATGTTTGCTGCACAAATCATGAATTGTATAAACAGTAAATCCAAAGTTTGTGGAAACTGTAGAGTTGCAGTATAAATACTGCTGTGATATCTCTTTTGAAATAACAAGGCACAGAAAGGGTTAAAAAGAGTGAAAAGTTGTGAAAATTCCAATAAACAGTGATTCAGCCCCTTACTATCCACAGAATTATGTGATTATATTTTTAGTATTAAAAAACGCTGATTAATACGGATATAATGAGGGTTTCATGATCTGTCCTGATATGAACGCTTTTTTATCTTTAAGAGAACAACGCCAACTTTAAAGTGTGAAGTTGTGCTCACCACAGATGTGTTCCTCTTATCTCGGAGAAAAAGTCTCTTCTCAAAGGACTCGGTGAGCTCGGGGATGGTGCCGATGCGGTTCTCCTGGAGAGCTGTCTTTCCTCTGCTGTTGTCGTCTGAAGAGGCGCGTCGTGCTCTCTGGTGGGACCGGACCTCTCCCTTCTCTTCCCTGGGTTTTATGTGGCTCGGGGTTGGGGCCATAGCAGCTGCATGGAGCCTGTTCAACTTCATGGCATCTAGTTGTGACTGTGGATAACACAGTATAGGGGATGATAACAATACATTCTGAAAACACTTATTCAACCTCAGGCAACATAGAAATGTTAACACTTAAGACTGTGCATGAAGGAAGGACATGAAAGATATGATGTTGGACCCCACCACACTGACACTGACAACTGCTATACATGTAACCACACCCACCTTATTTTAAATAGAATACAGAGGCTGCTTGAATTGGACTTTTTTAGTCATACAATCAAGAAAAGTTTTATAAGTGTGGAGAAAGTCTTTGTTTATGGCGATGGGTTAATAATGGAAGATGTCAAAAATGAAAATGAATATTGTAATACTTAAAGTCACAGACACTCAGTGTCATCTGAAATTGTTCCCCTCATTCAGCGCTCAAGACTCTATGTTGTAAAACACACATATTGAAGCCTCTTGTGGACTTAAAGAAAAGAAAAGATCTAATCTTTTATGATTGAATCTGCAGCAGTGGCCTTCACCACTGAAAGCATTTAAACGCTTGTGCACTGTTGTGACTGCCATGTTCTGTGTTAATTAAACAGAGATAAGTAATCATGGCCTCGTTAGCCCTGTTTTGGTACCAAAATAAGAGCAGCTGCTTTACAGAGCTGACACTTTCAGCTAAGAGTTAAAGAACATGAAATCTTTCTGAGTGTCAATCACAGTTTTAAAAAAAGGCAAACTGCTTTTGAGGATTTTGACCAGCCGACTTCCCCCCAAGTCAAGAGCCTTGTTGTCCTTCTGGACAGCACTCTCTCATTTGCACCTCACACATATAGAAACATCACAGGGACTGCCTTCTTCCATCTCCAAAACATCTCCAGACTCCGCCCATCACTGTCCCGGCCCAGCACCCAACGCCTGGTTCATTCATTTGTCACTACTGCAATGCCCTGCTCACTGGACTCCTCGTCAAACTCATCAACAGAGCTGCCCAGTTTATCACCCGAACCAAATCATCTGACCACATCACCCCTATTCTCATAGAACTTCACTGGCTCCCTGTACGATACAGCATCCACTACAAACACCTCCTTACATACAAAGCTCTTCACCATCGAACCTCCGCTCAACCTCAGCCGGACTGCTCCCCATCCCCACACCACACCTCAGCACCATGGTACTGAGACTTTGGAACACACACACACACACACACACACACACACACACACACACACACACACACACACACACACACACACAAGACAGTCAGACTCCATCTCCACCTTCAAATCCAAACTCAAAACCCACCTGTTCAAACTGGCACACTCACTGTGGTCACTGTGCACTACACCTGATTTTTTTTATGTTTGGTATTAATATTCTCGTTATTTTAAGCTTTTATTCTGTGTAAAGTTACTTTGGGTGGCTTGAAAGGAGCCATCAAACAAATATAATGTATTATGTAATGGGTGCATAACACCCACAGTCTTTATAATGAAGGCTGGGCAACATGCAGGTATTAGAGTTTAAAAAGTTACTTTTTTCAAAGTCACTTAGATAGTGCTTGAAAAATAAAAAAGGGTAGAGAGTTAGAACTGCACTCTGACTTACATATTAAGTATCATTTAAAAATCATCGATGCAATAGGTAGAAAATAGTTTGTAAAATAGCTTTTCCTTTTTTTCAGTTTGACATTGACAATAACAGTGGACATATATACAAACATTAAATTGTGAATACATTTGCTCTTTTATTTTCATTTTAATTAAAACTCAAACAGGAGAGATGAATAACAATATAATCTACCATACTATTTTCCTTTCTAAGTTTACATACAAAGTTCTTTTTGGCCCTTTTCTTCTTCCATATTAAGAACTTTGTTATTAAATATAAGGCTTTATATAAGAAACTACAGCAATTAAGTTTAACACTTGGACGGCTCACAAGAGAGACAATGCAGAAGAGGCAGATACATCCTGACTTAGACTTAGACTTAGACTGAACTTTATTGATCCTCTTGGGATGACTCCCTCAGGGAAATTTAAGTTCCCAACAGCATATAAAATGTATAAAAACAGACAATAAAATGTGGCAGGTAACAAAAAAGTAACAATATAAAGAATAAGAGAATAAATAATAGAACACTCTTCCGTTGGAAAAAAGTAAAAAATATCCCCAAAAAAATATGCATGGAAGAAGCAAAAATATACAAAATATGGCTTAAAAAACAATGATTATTATTATTGCGATTATTGCACTTTGGTGGAGATTGTTGCACATATAAGTGAAAGTGTCCATGTGTTATTTTTTACGTTATATATGTTTTAGTAAACATCACAAACACATGCATCCTACATTACCTATGGTTCACACTTACACCTCTTCATCACATTGGACTGTAGATTTTGTTCTCCCTAAAACTAGAGACTTACTGCGTTATTCTTTTAACAACAACCTGGGGATCTGAAATATGTGTACTACATAAGACTCAATGGTTTGTGTTCATTAAGTGACTACATAACAGTTTGTTTATGTTCTTATGGATTAATAGATGGACTATTTGGCTCGTCCTACCTCTGGATCAAATGCTTGTTTGCACTCATCATTAAAATAATTTAATTTTCTGCTGAGCTTTTTGCCCTGATGGTGCAGTTTGGCACCACCTAGAGGCCAATCTGTGTGGGCACATGCTGTTAAATCTTCTGGTAGCTGCTTTTTGTTTCATAACGCCTGAGAGTTTAATGGGTTCCCAGGAAGAAAAAAAAAAGATAATTAAAGTTAAACAGTGATGATATTGGGATCAAACAATTCTCTCGTTGTTTATTCTTCAGCTTGTTCACCAAAGAGCTTGCACATGTTGATAAACATTCACATTGCTGGCTCGTTGGTGAGCAGTGTGCATCTTCTATATGAGCCAAAAGCTTCTTCTGTGTCGTCTTCTTTGACCTCTGTGCTCCCTGTGACAGGAGACGAGCGAGTCGAGTGAGTCAGGTCCCTTATGACTAAATAAAGCACCACACTGTCCACAGGAGAGTGCACAGACTGTATGTGTGAGAGCTTCTGCATGCAAAAATCCATCACTACTTTTTCTTTCTGGGACCTAAAAGAACAAGATTCCCTGATTTTTTTTCTTCAATTTCAGTCACATATACTGTATATATTTTTAAACATTAAGTCTTGATTGGAAGCAAAAATCCCATCTGCATTTTATTTACAATTTCTTTAAACATTTGAAAAGAGTGACACAGTTGATAAGTTTTTTTTGTTGTTTTTTTTTATGGAATTTTGCACAATATAAAACAGAACAGGACATTTAATAAGTGTATGTTTCCACAAGTTTTAGTCACCATGATAAACTGTGCATGTAAGAGCTGCAGGAGTGTCACTTATTTCAGCTGACATTTTGATGTGTACAGTCAGCGCTACACCATAACACAACGTCATGGGCAGCAAAGTACTCATACTAATGTTTCATTTTTCCACGTTTGCAAAGGGAATACATGCATCAGCCTGCTGTCCTTTTCTGCCTCATTTGAAACATATCTTAATCTTTGACTTGAATGCACACATTTTGTTTTCACATCTTCCAAGCTGACACAAAGGTCTAAGGCCAATGAAAGACCCTTTTTTAAAATGCCTTTAAAGTTATGCAATTAACAGTTTAAAGGCACTCTTCACTTTGTGGTCAGGTATTACTTTCTCAAAATAATGTTGGAAAATAGAAATAAAAAAGTGTTGCCTTTTTCTTTTATTGACACTTTATATTGTACACTAAGTATTTTTCTAAATGGTAATAATTAAACTTAACAAGATGTTGAAGCCGTTGTGAGCTCAATACATGAATCAAAAGACTTTAAATACATGGATACGGAGGAGAGTGAAAACTATACTGTTTACCTTTGGGCTCAGCGTGCAGGTATTTTTCATGCACCTTAAATGCTTGACGATGACATTAATGAAAATGTTATGATTACTGCCGTAGATGGTCCTGTTATTATTTTGAACCATGTGCACCCTGTTATGGACTATTAAGTATTTGTTTAACTGGCATACTTTTAAGAAGTCTATTTACTCTGGGCTGTAGCACAAATAATGTCTTAAAGTCTGAGTCACATGAAACTCTGCTGGTCTTACCACAGTTGGCAGTGAGGCTCTCCGGTCGCTATGTGTTTTTGCAGGTCTTCTGAAGCTGCGTTTTCTCTCTCTGGAGTGTCCAGCCTCTGCTCCGTGACCCCAGTAGCTGCTCATCCATTTAGTGAAGTTCCCGTCATCATCCTCATCATTGTCCATGATGATAGCAGGCAGGAGCCTGAGAGACATGCTGGAGCTGTGCAGGGAGCCTCTCGCTGCAGCAGATAATAGTGTAAGTCCAGCCGAGTGGCACAGAGTGCAGAGACAACACTGAGCTGACCTACTAATCCTCTGACTGACTGCCTGCTCTACTACACAAGGCAGAGGTAACTTACTCCAATTAGAGCCCTCTGCAGGCTCAAGCACTGCTGCTGTAGTCGCGTTATTCTTGGACCACCCAAAAATAAACTGCACTGCATTTACTCGGTTCTTTAAATAAGTGAATCCCCTGTAATCGAGTTCTTGTAGCTGGATTGAGTAAACAATGGAGGTGATGGGCGTAAACAGGGAGGCAGAGAGGAGCGGGTAGTATTTTGGCACGGGTTGACCACTGTTTTTAATCTTTCCATTACAGTCATGGGCCTGAGGGTAGACAACTCAAACTCCAATTTCCCCATACTTTCCACTCGCTGAGTACATCAAACCTGTCAATAATTATGGAGTGCAGGCCACCCTGTGTTACACTGTTACACTGAGAGCCCGGGGCCTGTTTGATACAGGGCACAGAGGGCACATATGCATACTACTACTGAATCATGTTTTTGTTCTTTGCATGCTGCTTTGTTTATAATTTAAAGGTAAAATCATGCATCTGTGCAGCTGGGGAAACGTTGGATGCACAAAGAGAATAAAGCACATGTGACATCAAGTTACATTAGACAGTGAGAGGAACCAAAGCACAAATAACAATACAATGCAGTCAACCATATCACATTTAAATTTGTCATCTAACAGATATTCTATCACATTTTTATTTCTATTTTTTCAATAGATTAAAAAGTCTGCAGAGTGCTCTGACAGTATTATAAGAATAACATGCTGTCTGAATAGTTAAAAACAGTTTGTTTTTCAGCTTCAGGGACTTAGACATTTCTTAAACTGATATTTAAGAAACGTGAATAATTCCAGTTCTGTTATTTTTATATGAAGTCTCTGACATTTCAAACCAGGCAAAACTAATCATGCAGTTCCTTAAAGTTAGGAAACCTTATTTTTTTATTTAAATAACTTATATGTATCATCCTGTCATGTTTTTTTGTTGTTGTTTTTTTTAATTATTATTATGCAAGTCAATAATACATCAACTCACCGAGTTATTAAGGATCAATGTGTTGCAAACTGTCTGCAACGTGTGACGCTCAAACAGGAGGCCTGATCCTGGCAGGCAATGTTATGAAACGCTGATGGTGCTGTAACATCAGATAATGACTGGAAGTAGGATTACTGTGTTTTCTAATGTTGGAAGCCAATTTACACAACAAACACTGAACATTTTGTATGAAATTAACCTAATAAATGTTCACGTATGGAACATTATGAAGTTCATGTTTTAGAGATCAGGAAAACTGCCACTTTCTTTTTGTTTACATTTTTTATTAACGGAAATAAACGTGGATTTAAATTGTAGACCCTCATCGAAATATACTTTAAAAAAAGGATAAAGCAGGATTAGCATTTTTTTAAAGACAGAAATCTCAGTGATTTTGGATAAAAAAAATATGCTGACATATGATGAACATGTTTAGAGTTCCTGTGACAGATGAGACATTTTCTGTTGGTCGTGAACGTGTGCATGGAAACAAATGGTGCTAAAAAAGTCTACAAAGCGATTTTGAAATATATTTGTTGGGGTGTGAGTGGCCATGTACTGTAGTTAGTTTGTGCACTCCATGTACAGAGGATGTAGTCCTCGAAGCAAGCAGCCCAAGTTCAAATCCAACCTATGGCTTCTTTCCAGCACGTCACTCATATCTCTCTCTCTAGCCTTGATTTCCAACTCACGTCCAGTCTCTACAATAAAGACTAAAATTAAATAAAATTTATATTTAAAAAAACATGTATATGCAATGTTTTGTTACACTTGTACTATCAGAGTTTAAAACTTCACAATTTTTCATTTCATAAACCTTGTTTTTTTGTTGTTTTTTTTAAAATCTGAGACTTGGTTTCGCAATTTATATTTTTAAGGAGTTGGTGGTGACTCCTGAGGCTAAACCATTGGTTCTTAACTGATTAGTTTGCACCCCATGTGCTATATTCCTCCAAATCAGTGGCCCGGATTCAAATCTGACCTACAGCTCCTTTCCTGCATGTCTTTCTCCCCCCCCCCCCCCCCCCCCCTTCTGTGTTTGTGTTTTGGAACCAGGACTAATCAGCCAGAGGAAAAAAAGATCCTAAATAAACTTCTGTAGGATCTGTTGGAGCACTCAGAAGTTAATCTGATTAAATGATCTCACTGGAACTATTTGGTGCTTTTAAGTAGTTGATCTGCAAAGATTAACATTTCTAAAGTACCTGCTGCGCTCATCTAAACAATTCTCAGCATTAAAGCAGCATAACCGCGTCTCAGTCGTCACAGGTTTCCAAACAATCAGTGGTAGCGACTAACACTAATCCAGGCTGTGCTAACAATAGCAGACATGTTTTCAAAGAATAACAGACACGAGAGTCATGAATAACAAGAAGATCAGACAACCTTAATGTAACCTCTGTCAGAGGGTTAGGGTTTCCACCTTTTTTTAAAGCATCAGCATCAGCTGCTGCATGCTCAGTGAACAGACAAACATCACATGCAAGGTTATTGTGTGTCATCATGCGCTGCGGACTGGTGGCAAAATTGATTTGTAGGCTTTTCAAAACAAGCTACTGTGCCAGAGCTTTATGTTGGAGGCAGCGAAATGTTTCAAGTTCCGAACCTGGACACAACTGTCCACACACGTACACAAGTTTAATCAAGCTATCAAGTTTATGAAACTGCTGAATCAACGTGGAATTTTAATATTTACTGTTACACACATTTGTAGGCAATTATGAGCACAAAAAAAACAGATTCTTATTAAATAAAAAAACTTACATTTACTGATGTTGTACATGTTATCTTCTTTTCATATAAGTTATAAACAAAAAATGTGTATTTATGACAAAAATTTGACTTTTTTATATATAAATGAATGATAGTGTAGGGTGGAAATAGTAATTTATCAATCCACACATAGAAAACCACGAGAGAGAATGACTGTCCATTAAGAAGGATGGACAGGGAGTTTGATTACACAGAGTAACCTCTAACCAGCTGCAGGTTGTTGACTTAAAGAACAGCTCAGTGCTGGTTCTCACTGTTCGAGGACAGATGGCCTTGGGCTCAAATTGAGTGTTCGGGCTCCAGCAGCTTCCGGAACTGACGTGCAAAGGGGAAGCTGAACCTGGCAATGAGACAAAAAAACGCTCAAACTCATAATTTGATCTCACATTGATCAGAATAAGAAGGGCTGAAAAACTTTTCACATTTGAAAGTAATTAACCTTTATTTTCACCCTGCATCTACATAAACATGCAGCTCTGATTTGAATAACACAGGGACTGTACAATTTCAAAATGATCATGTCTTGTTAACATATCAAGTCACTTGTTGATGAAAGTTAAATTGACACACTACATACTTACTAGTGGTTCCTAAAGTAGGGGTCAGCAACCTCGAGGGGTTGTGAGCCGCCAAGAAGGGGTCATGAGAAGCCTTCTAAAATCAAGAAGTAACAACTTTAAATTGTTTAACCCTCATTGTAACACAAAACTGTTCAATTCTAAATAAAACCATATCATTTAGGGAAATCAAAATGAAATGAATAATATTATTATATCAACTTCTTTATAAATTACTACAGTTTTCGCTTGTTACATCCTAGGTTAGTTTTTCAGGATTTAAATAAAACAGTTTAAAAAATAAAATAATATGAAAAAAAAAGCAGGTGGAAGGGATTTAAGGTAATCAGCAACACTGCCCCCTAGTGGACAGAACAATTATATATATATAAATATATAATTTGAACATAAGATTTTCTTTTGTATGGTTTTACTTATTCCATGTTCATATATGAATCTTTATATGCCTGAATATATAAGGACAGACCTCAAATGCGATTAAACAATTATCATGATAAATACCTGTACAGAATATATATGTTTAAACATGGATCTACTGCCTATTAGCATATGAACATCTCAGACTAGTATTACACTTTTCTATGCACTGCAAAAGAGGCAAAACTGCATTGTTTACTTAATCCTAAATGGACTAGTGTGGGCAACCTTTACATCTAATTAAATTAATGGGATAATGTCATCTGTGCTTCAAAACTCAAATCATCAGAGGGCTATTACACATTAAGATGGACACATTTGATAAATTAAACAATCTTATATCTAATAAAGGAAATCAATCTGGATACTCTGTTGGGTGGAGTTGAATGTTTTAAATTTGCTAAAAAAATAAATAAATAAAAGCCTATTGTAATCTCTCTCTATTGTGTTGATATTAAAAATACAAAAATAAATTACCATCCAATTTATTTATAAATCTTTTTCAAAACGTGAAATTAAGATTATTGTCAGGGGAAACACCATTGCTCAACCCCATAAAACAGTAAAGGCAAAGGTTCAGAATTAACAGGAGGATAAACATAAAGATTATGTCAATATTGATAAGCAAACACAAAATATTTACTTTAATTTAAGTTTTCTTTTGAGAACAGTTTAGAATAATTCCTACAGTATTATGTAGCTTTTGAGTTAAAGGGATACTTCACCCATTTGCATGAATGGTCGTGAATCCAGCCCTCATTTTGCCCTGAGACGAAAAAAGTATGTTTTTCTTTGCTTGAAAGTTTTTTTCATGTGATGCAAAAAGCGTCATATTGCATATTGCACCATTCAACACTACTACCATGTTTCTATTGATACACAGCTTCATGTAAATGGATGAAGCACCCAACAGGCCTGTGTGAACATTGTCAAGAGCCAGAAACAACAGAACGTACCCTGACAACATGCAGCAAATACAGACAGGAGAGAAAAAGAATAATGGAAACGTTGGAAAGAAAAAGGAGGAGCAGGAAGAAGCGTGCAGGTGATGGAGGGTCTGGGTACCTTTGATGATCCAAAGGTACCTAGACCGGGTCATCTCAATGTGACAGGACAATTCAATTCAATTCAAAAAACTTTATTTGTCCCCGGGGGGGGGGGCAGTTCAAGGGCACACAGAGCAGTAAATGAACGACAGTGCAGGTATACTAAAAATGTAATACAGAGATGCAGAGACAGAGTCAACAAAAGACTTAAGTGTCACAAAAAAATAATTGTCAAGATGTTAGTAAAAAGTGAAAATACAAAAATTGCAAAGTAGCCTAAGGTACAAATGAAAACTATTTAACAGACTATACAGTGTCTAGTGAGTAGAGGGGTAAAGAACAAAAGGTGGCAGTAATGCAACTCTTTGGATGCCAGCTGCCGGTGAACCTCATAGAAGAAGAAGAAGAAGCGCCGCTCTGAGCTGTTTGGACTACAATTTACCACATTTGAACTACAACTACACGCAGCCCCGTGCACTGTTTTCCCATGATGCATCGGTTCGACCTCGCTAAGCACGGGAAGAAGAAGAAGCAGAAGCGGGGCTCGCTCACGCTGCTGTCTGGCTAACTGTATCGCTCCTTGGTAGATCATGGCTGCTTCAAAGCCAGTCGAGCCCCAGTCCGGGTCCGGACTCCCCCGCTGGCAGCTGGCCCTGCTAGTCGGGACCCCCATAGTGCTGGGAGTCGGGGCGGTCTACCTCTGGAACCGCCGCAGGACGAAGGACAGGAAAGGAACCGATGAGAGGAAGACACCTGAAGGCAGCGCGAGCCCGGTTCAGGGCCAGGACGGTGCAGCGCGAGCCAACCGGGAGCAGGAGAACATGGTACAGTTACCGTAACCTCGAGACCCCCCCTCCCCCCCTGTTCACGTAACGCTAGCCACCTTAGCACGGGTTGTCTTGTTGCAATAAGAAGCTACTACCTGTACATTAAAACGTGTCGACGCCGTGAACGCGCAGTCAAGGACACCAACGGTTCAGCTCGTGACAGCTAGGCCGAGAGCAACTGGCGGATTAGCCTCAGGTAACGTTCAGCTACCTCTCTCGTTAGCCAGCCAAACTAAGTGGGCTAACTGTTGGCTGTTAATAATAATCGACAGGTAGGTAGGTGATATACATCTCTGAAACGAAAGGTGTGAACACCACGAGACAACCCGCGTGTCAGTGTCGCGAGCTAGCAGAGTGGGGCGGGGATGGCTGTCACTTGAATGAGAGGCTCTGCAGAGGTGACAGGTGTCTGTCTGTCACCTGTTTGATCATGATGATTGAATGTTTATTTGGAAACATTTTTTTTTTTTTTTAGACTAAAAATGAAATCACAGAAATACTCAGCTTCTTTCGTGAAGTATTACGCAAGCATAATGTGAAAGAACTACCTGTGAGGCAAACTTTAACATCTTTACTTTCACACACTTTATAATAAACAGTTTTTTTTTTGATTGTCGATATATTATTTTTTAAGGTTTTAATTCAAGTATCTGCTGCGCAATATCATTTATTTATTTTTTTAGGGCTGTGCAATTAATCACGATATCAGTCTAAGCAATAAACACAATTCTGATTGTATCGCTATAAATAAGAAACACTTCATGTTGTCAAGCAATACCTTTTAACTCTAAGCATGTTTATTTTGTCTGGCTTTAATTTACATGCTTTCTCACCATGTTGGTGCAGTCAGATGAAGCTGTCTGTTACCCTCGGGTTAATTAGTGCCAACTATGTGGAGAAAAATAAACAGTTTTTTGGATTTATTTTGGATTCAGGTGGGACATGTTGCAACACAGGTAGTCTGTTAATAATAATACACTTTATTTATATAACACTTTTAAAAGCAAAGGTTGACAATAAACAAGAACAAGTCAAACCCAGAAAAACATAAACGACAGCAAGAACAGGACAAATGCGTAAAACTAAAACCCATCCTGACCATTACAAGAACCATCACAAGAACCCAGGAAAAAAACAAGAACCCAACAACGCGAGCTGAGACTGAGAGGACAGAAGATTAAAAGGATTAAGAAACTAAAGGAACTAAAAGCAAATAAAAAGGTTCCAGCAATAACAAGATAAGAGCAGTAAGAGAAATAGATGCAAAGACAATAATGATAACAATAACACATAAATAGACAAAGTAAGTAAGATGAAAAATTAAAGTAAAACAGATGAGAGCATAGAAAAAGGGGACAGTGAGAAGTGAAAGAAGAATAGTAAAAGCAGTGAGATAAGACATTGAGAAGACGTCATGACATAAAAGCAAGTCTGTAAAAGTATGTTTTAAGAAAAGGTTTGAAAGGATTGAGGGAATCGGCGAGTGTTATCACTTCATGGAGGTCGTTCCAAAGTCAAGGTCTCCTGACTGATAAACAAGGAGAGCAGCAGCAGAAGAATGAAGAAACTGTTTTATAGCTAATAATCATACTTTGCGTCCTCTGCATGGATATATTATATTATTATTATTATTATTGTATCTTCAAAAACTTACTGTGTTTGTCAATGTGTAGATAACATATCAGTTTTTTCTAAATCATTGCTCCTGTGAGATATGGTTTCTTAACTCTCTTTCTTAAATCCTATTACAGTGTAAGATGCTGAAGGGATACTTGATTATGTGGAAAACAGTCTGTAGGCTCTTGGAGCGTTAAGCCTGAAGTCTAGTGAGTCCACGGGGGGATAATTTAATCAATAAATGTCTTTCTTTACCCTCCCTCTTTCAGAGCCCTCTGGATCGAGCCCAAGGAGCGAAAAACAAGGGTAACAAATACTTCAAGGCTGGAAAATACGAGAACGCCATCCAGTGCTACACAGAGGCCATCGCTCTCTGCCCCACGGAGCAGAAGACGGATTTATCAACATTTTACCAGAACAGAGCCGCAGCTTACGAACAGCTGGTGGGTAACAAAGACTTACATGGTGTGCAGCTCTTACACAAAACATGATGCACTGTGAGATTTGTCCAAGAAAGGGAATTTATCCATATAATATGTTCGCTGCTGTGCAGTGAAGGCTTAGTGTTGATTTTTGTTCCTGAAAAGTAGGATGGTGTGTCTCGCAAGTGTGTGTACAACTTTTATACTTTTTTATTATTATTATTTGCATTGTGCTGAAATGCTTCGTAGAAATTGCAGGAGCAGGAAACACAGTTTATCAGAAAGTGTCCTTTTAATGAGTTCAGTTGTAATCTGGCGCTATGTAGAAAATTCAATAAAATGTGAAGGTGGGCCGCAGTAGTTAATGTGTGTGCGACATGTATGGAGCCTGCAGTCCTCCAAGCTGGTGGCATCTTTAGTTAAATGTTTTTTGGCCTTTAAATTGTTTTATCTTTAAATAAAATGTTTTGCGTGCAGCTGCAGTTTAATGTGGGTAAGCTGTGTGACAGATGCTTTTCTGTTTTTACTTTTTTATTTTTTAATTTGTGCGAAATACAAACAAAAAAGTCTTACTTAAACCTAAAACCATATATGTATGTTTTTCCTTTAAGTCTTCTTTTGGTTGTGGAGCTGGAGATGCAGGAACATTTAAAAAAAAAACAACAACATCCTGTGTCTTTGATTTCAGATGAAATGGACAGAAGTGGTGCAGGACTGCTGTCAGGCGGTGGAGCTGAATCCACGCTACGTCAAGGCTCTTTTCAGGAGGGCTAAAGCTCTGGAAAAACTGGACAACAAGAAGGAGTGTCTAGAGGGTGAGACGCTCTTCTTTTAACTGAAATCTAATCTTAAAAGTTTTGACTTTGATTGACAGTCGCCGTTGTTCTCTCACAGACGTCACAGCCGTGTGTATTCTTGAGGCCTTCCAGAACCAACAGAGCATGCTGCTGGCCGACAAGGTGCTGAAACATCTGGGAAAAGAGAAGGCCAAAGAGAAATACAAGGTGTGTGTGTCCACTTTGTTCGACGCGTTTCTTTTATTTCTGTGAATCACGACGGGTAACTTACCTTTCACCCCCTCTTCTGTAGAACCGTGAGCCGATGATGCCTTCTCCTCAGTTCATCAAATCCTACTTCAGCTCGTTCACCGATGACATCATCTCACAGGCGCTGCAGAAAGGGGAGAAGAAAGACGAAGACAAGGACAAGGAGGGCGAGGCAGCGGAGGTCACTGAGAGGTAAGACAATGTGTAATTAGTTTGTGTTTACTGTTACTCAGACTCTGTTTACTCAGTCGTTGTCTGGTACACGAACAGTGCTACTGTTCCACTTTACTCTCTTTTGTTTTCATTAAATTGAGACTGTTTTCAAATAGTTGAAAGTCCTCACTGTAGGTTTACAGCCTTAAAAGAGTCATTTGATTTGATGTACCCAATTTATTTAATTCCAGACCAGTGCAGTGCTATTAATCAGAGATCAAATGTTTGAACAGTTCTTGAGAAATATGCATCAACTTAACCTTTAGACAGTTTTCGTACTTCTTTCTCTTGGCTTGCATGAAACTCCCTTCTGGGTCATTTGTAGTAACTGTTTGATTTTTAACTTTCCCCGATCTGTGTCTTTACCTCTCTTTAGCTCTGGGTACCTGAAGGCGAAGCAGTACATGGAGGAGGAGAACTACGACAAAATTATCAGTGAATGCACCAAGGAGATCGAGTCCCAAGGTCGATACACAGCTGAGGCTCTGCTCCTGCGAGCCACCTTCTACCTGCTGATCGGTAACGCCACGGCGGCTCAGCCAGACCTGGACCGGGTTATCAACATGCACGACGCCAATGTGAAGGTACAGATTTATCATTTCTTTGTGAGGTATTTACTTTCAAACATAGGCTTTTATACAGCTGTTTCCCTTTTTATTATTTTATAAAGTTGTTCTTTTAACATCTTATTGTTGCATGTTTTAGTCATAAAGCAATTCTATTGATCACTTTTGGCCGTATGTGTCTTTGGAGGAACACGTGGCTTTAACTTGAGTTATTTGTTAATCCTGTTTTCATTCAGGTTTAACAACATCTGGGCTATTCCAATACTGATTAACTTATGTAGATTAAGTGAGACGAGAGGAGGCAGAAAACTTATTTTGCAACTTTTTTTCTAACTTTTACAATCAGAATCTGTTTTATTGCCAAGGACATTTACATATAAGAAGAATAAGTCTTGGTGTATAGGTGTGAAAGAAAATAACAAGTACTTAAATGAAATAAAAGTATCCTGTACTATGACAACTGAGTGACTGTAAAGCCCTATGTAATGGTTTCAGTCAGTGATAGTGCTTTTTGGGTGTCAATAATAATCCGTACAGGTGTCCTGTAAAAGAAGAGAGAAGAAGGTTGAGTGTTTTTTTTTTGGGGGGGGGGGGGGAACGGATGCAGTCTAGCGCCCTGAAACGACAGCCTCTCTAACTGTGTTGAAACACAATTTCCAAGCATCATGCTCCAATTACTTCAGGTTTTTTTTTTCTGTGCTCAAGAAGACTAAATTTGGTGGATCACGTTTTCACGTGTCAACAAAGATGTCTCTTAAACAGGACTTTAATGTCTTCACTCTGTCACCCTCTCACTTCTTTCAGCTCCGAGCCAACGCTTTGATCAAGCGTGGAAGCATGTACATGCAGCAGCAGCAGCCACTGCTCTCCACACAAGACTTCAACATGGCCGCCGAGATCGACACACGTAACCCTGACGTCTATCACCACAGGGGTCAGGTATGACAGATTCTGCTTTATCAGGTTTAGCCTCATCGTTTATCAGGATCTGACTCATCTTACTAAGTGCCAGAGTGAAATCTCTGACATGCATTTCCCCTCAGCTGAAAATCCTGTTGGACCAGGTGGATGAGGCCGTGGGAGACTTTGATGAGTGCATCCTTCTGCGGCCTGACTCTGCTCTGGCTCAGGCACAGAAATGCTTCGCTCTCGTAAGTGATGAAAAGAAAATCTGTCTGTCGATAAGCTCTTTTCAGAACCAATCTTGGTGACTTGTCTCGTTTTTTGGTGCTTCAACTGATTAGCTTTGCTTTCTTTTTCTTGTGCTCTTCAGTACAGACAAGCATATACTGGAAACAACCCCTCTCAAGTACAGAAAGCCATGGACGGCTTCGAGGATGTAATTAAAAGGTTTCCAAAGTGTGCAGAGGGCTACGCTCTTTACGCTCAGGTATAGAAAATATCATTTCATGTCACATTACTGCATGAATCTTGTGCTCTCAATCGGGTGTTTTGCTTCATGACTGTTTTGTGCGTTTTCAGGCTTTGACTGATCAGCAGCAGTTTGGAAAAGCAGACGAGATGTACGACAAATGTATTGAACTGGAACAAGACAACGCTACCACATACGTTCACAAAGGGTAGGCATCCTTCCCTTTTTTTTTATTTATTTTTTTTAAAGGTGATATTTTAAAAATAATATGAGAACCACATGTCTGAGTTTAATGTTAAATGTTCAATGTGTGTCCAGTTTGTTACAGCTTCAGTGGAAACAGGACCTCGACTTGGGTCTAGAGCTCATCAGCAAGGCCATCGAAATTGACAACAAATGTGACTTTGCCTACGAAACCATGGGAACCATCGAAGTTCAGAGGTGAGAGCGCCGGCTCGACTCTTTTTAACAATCTGATTATCCCAGGTCATAAAACCTTTGAAATACATGGCTAATGTTGTAAAGCTGTTTGGTCATGATTCCTTTTTTATAGTACATTTTTACAGTATTTCTAATCAGATCAATGTGTACAGTTTTTATTTACAGTAAGTGTTATAATGTACACAGTCATATTTATAATGTACATGGATCAGTTAAATACATTTTTAAAAAATCGTGGATAAGCAGGTGACTTGTTTTTCAGCAACTTGACCCATTTATGGTGACGTAATCTTGGAAGAGGAGTTAATTTATTCAGACGAGTAAAGATGGAGCCGAACAAGTTTTTCTTGCTTACAGCTTTGATCAGTTCAGAAAACAGTGCAGTATTTAATGTGAGGGTTCTGTGTGGGGGGTTTTTTCCATGTGAAATACAAACATGGGAAATCTTTGGAAGCATCAAGCTAAGGCTTCATCTGCAAGCATTTGTCTTCCCATGTGAGGCTTCTCCTGTTAGTGTTTAAATAGTTTGAGAACAGCAATGCTTTTGCAGAAAATGGTTTGATGTTGCATTTGAGTTTATTGGAAGTGTGGTGCATTTCATACAGACACACAAGTCCCTGAGTGCCAGCATAAGATGCACTCAAAGGTCTGAAGAATCATCAGTATTTGATGAGCTGGGATCTTTAAAGACTTGAATTAACTGAATATTGTTTTTCCTTTCAGGGGCAATCTGGACAAGGCAATAGACATGTTCAACAAGGCCATTAACCTCGCCAAGTCGGAGATGGAGATGGCCCATTTGTACTCGTTATGCGATGCAGCGTACGCCCAGACTGAAGTGGCGAGGAAGTACGGGCTGAAACCCCCGACATTGTAATTCCATCGCCAATCTCCTCACTGTTCAACCTAACTGTGTTCAAAGTGCAAATGTCCAATTGATTTGTAAAAAAAAAAAAAAAAAAAGGGAGAGAAGTAGGTTATAAGAGAGAGGGGGAAAAAAAGAGCCTGGATATATAAACAGTGTTAACATCATATTGAAGAGGTTTGTTATCAGAGGAGGAGGGATTTCTGTGAACATGAGGCTGTGATGAAGGTTTGAAAACCAGAACATCTCCATCAGAATTTAGAGAAAGTTTATGTCATGTATGGAAATGAAAATACATGATGACCATGTAAAACTGTCTAAATGAATAGAAACTATGTAAGAGAATTGTAACGTGCGCAGTTTGTTGAACCAATTACTGACTTAAAGGCTTTTGTGACACTTTTAAATCTACAGAAAAAAAACTGTGAGAGCTTCATATAGTTCTACTGGACTGTTCACTTGTTAATTTATGCCGATTTAAAGTGGTTTTGTCCAGCTCCTTCCACATTGTAACATACTTTATCAGTTCCAAAAGCAAGATAACTATTATAGTGTAATGTCTGTGTTTGTAATGCTGGAATTGATCCCATTGATGCGAGGAAACAGATGGGTTAGCTTAGCATCCTGAAGTGTTTTTTTTTAATATGGGATTACTTGTTTTTTGTTTTTTTTTTCTTTCTTGTTTTTTTTTACAAACTGTGCAGCATGTTGACTTTATAAATGTAAATGCAATGCTCGTGCTGTCTTGAACACTAGGACAATTCTAAGACTGGGAAAATTTTTGCATTAGAAACCAGCTTAACACCTTTAGTTTTTTTTTTATTTTAAATTATTGTTTTCAAATTGCCTCCAGAAGATGTCACAAGGGATAATGATGGTTTCTCCTAGCTCACTTTAAATGCGAGACATGATTGATTTTCTATCATATTGTCAAGTGTTTATGTTTCATGCTGCACTTGGTTTCATACTTTGACAGTTAACTCTGGAAAGCTTTTTTTTTTTTTCACCTCCCCATTTCAGATTATGTCACAACTCAAGCCTTATTTTTTTAAGACCCTAAACAGCCAGAAGACACTCTTGGTAAAGTGTAGGATTTTGTTCCCAAGTAGCATCCATGCCATCAAGTGAAAGTCAAATGAGCCACCACTGCTTACTGTTTGTACTTCGGGAGTAGCACTCATTCATGTAGCAGCAGAAATGGCTGTATGCTGTTGATATGTGGTGATGACGTGACGTGTAAACAAATCACACATTTGAAGATGCATCTTCAGGAATCAAACGAGAGTTGACCTTTTGAGAAAGTTACGTAACATCATCAGCAGATACTCTGCCGATATCCTCCTTGTTTTTGCTTTTTGATAGAAACTCTACCTTACACTCTTCATCAACGACATGTATGGTGACCAAAGTGACAGAATATATGAATCCTAATAAAGTTCCTGGAATGAATTTAACATTTTGCATATTTCTTCAAGTTTGTAACTTTACAGTTTTCATAAACACTTAACGACTTTACTTTGCCTTTGTTTTACTGAGCTGAATCGTGTTTCATCACTTTCATCTTTAACAAATCTGCTGCGTTCAAATTCTGACCTGATGACGGATAAATCAGCTTTTTTCTGATATTTATGAACTCAACCAGCTCATGAAACAGGCCTCTTAGACAAGCTCACATAATACCAGTGTTGTGCATGCTAACCTAGGCTACCTTTAGGCATGCACATGAGGATGATGATTTGTAAATGGCTGTTTGAAATGTAATACTTCAACCTGTCACAAACATTTCTTTGCAACCTTTGTGCAATAAATAAACTATTTGACATGAGAGTTAAATGATTTTGTTTTTGCAATATTGGAAGTCAAATCAAAGAAGCCGGACTCCTGAATGAGTCAGACTGAATTCCTACAGAGAAAACTTCAATGTTTGATTTCATAATGTTACAGATTTGTTGTTAAAAGTAATCAAAAGACTAAATAGGTCATTATAATTTAATGAAAGTATTTAGCATTAGAATCTGTTTTTCTGTAACTGGGTTAATGAACATTTTCTTACTTTCTTCATGGTTGAATTTACTAATCAATCAATAAATCAACAACACTGAAATGATTAAGGTGCGTAATAAGAAATAGTTTGTCCAAAAACTTGTAAAAATAAATCTGACATTTATCAATGTGATTGTACTGTGATTGAATAACAGTGTAAATAAAGAGTGTTTAGCTGTGAGTTTTAACAATAAAAAAAGTGCAAAACATATGAGTATGCACATTTCTTTATAATCTTGTAGGCACAAATATGTAACAGGAGTATATATTTACAATATAAAACAAATGTTTTCAAGATATTTAAGTAGCTGCACTTTTCCCTCTAGTCGTACTTCATTAAAGCCAACATGTTGCTGCTGGTTTGTTATAACCAGAATGAAGATAATCCTGATTTATCCTTAGTTTCTTTATTTGATGACACATGGGCCATTAATCAGTGGCCATAGTCCTCTGGTTTCTGCATCTACTGTTTAAAGATGTGTTCATAAACGCTTACATGAATTCTACAGCAACATAATAAAAGATCAAAGTCCTGAATCTGATCATTCAGGAAGTTTGTTTCTTCTTATCAATATTATCCTAACCATTATCTCGACTCAAGTCCAACTTTATGAGGTGGCTGATGATGAATATCAATGGTCTTAGCTGCCCGTTGATAAATGACAGCTTTGCGACACCTCTGCCGCATTGACGGTAACTGACGTGTCTCCGTCAAAACACACAACAATGGCGGACGCCGTGGAGGAAGCTCTTCAGGGCAGCTGGTGAGACAAATCAGACACCTTTTATCGATTGTCAAACACTTATTTCACCTTATTCTGATCAGATTTGATCTGCAGTGACTGGAGTCGAGTTTATTTCGGTGATTTGCTGTGCTGACGGTCGATGCGTGTTTGGTACCGTTACTGCTAGCACAGCTAACGATAATTAGCCAAGTTGTTGCTGAAAAAAATGAACAGACCGGTTATAAAGATGGACACAAATGACCTAAAAGTATATAAAGTAAATAATCCTTTTTAAGTATTTATTGTCTGCACTTTATTTCTTTACATTGACAAGTTGACAGTCACTGCTAGTTAGCCAACATGCTAACAATAACGAGCCAGATAGCCGGTGTTATGTCAAGTTCTGCTTCCTTTTAAAAAAGATCTAAACTGGAGCCCCAGACATGACATGTTATATTAACCTGAAATATACTCGCCTCACATGATTGACATTATCCGGAAGTTTCTGACTTGACTTCTTGATAAAGAGATGAATATAAAGTGAACATTTATTTACTGTGAAGTTAAATCTGAACTATCTGCTCCAAATCTTTAAAACTAAGAAACCTCATCGGGTTTTTAGTTTGTCTATATAAAATTAGGGCGGATCTAATATTGTGCACAAAAATAAATAAATGTTTTTTTAATGTTAAATACTGACTGGAAAAAACAAGAAGACAAAGAGAATGAAATGGAGACAATTAAAACAGTGATTGACTAAATGAGACATGTCAAAAACAAAGATTACAAGAAGTCTTTGAAAGGAAATTAAGGAGAGTGATTTTGAGAGGTTATTTAAAATATTCACTTTTACATTTATTGATAAATGAATGTAATAATGAATAGATTGATTGATCAATTTGTGAACAGTGTACACTGACACATGAACACAAACGGACTCGCTGTGAGCAAACATTGACATCATTTATAATCACTTTTATCCTTGAGAGAGTTGGAGATTATTTTCTGTTTTTCAGTTGTTGATTCGACAATCTGAAACCAGAAATCGTTTAAAACAAACATCAGTGCTTTTAAAATCTCAACATGGTGTCCGTGAATGTTTAGTTTTGTCACAAAGATATTTAGTTAAAATGTCTTACAAAATGATTGAAAATGAAATTAGATCATTGGAGCTACTCGATGACTCTGTACACTGGCTTGTATTTACTGTGACGTCTTCACAACTTTGTGTACGGAAATCGCTAATATTACTTAAAAATAAAAATGACTTTTAACGATCGTTTGTCTTAAATATGTTTATTTCTTTTTTTTCAAAAACTTAAAAACGTGTTCTCCTGGTGGTTCTACAGGGACCAGGATCTTGCCGAGGCTCTGGACTCGGGCAGCTCTGACATGGAGATGGAGAGAAGCATCATCCAGGTCCAGGAGCAATCTGCCCAACACAGGGCCAAGATGTGGAAGGTGAGACTATCAGGAGTCAGTGCACACATGGTTAAAATGACCTCCTTTGACTCTTATCGTTAAGATATATAAAAGTTGATTATCAGCCATGAGAAGATGTATATGCATATCATACAGTCAGTAGTTATAAATAGAGCCCACATGCTTTAAAGGTGAGACAGTCATATTGAAGTAAACAGACTGGAAAGACCTGCCTCTCTGGCTGGAGTTATGTAAAGGCTCTTACCTCTGTCTAACACACCCGCAGCTCACATACAAAAGGAAGTATTTGGACAATGCTGGAAGCTTTGTTGTGGTACAAAAAGATCATGTTTGTACATTTCTACCTGATGAATTCATGCAATGTTACAACAAAAAAATCTGCGCTTACACCGCTCCAGGACAAACCACACCTAAGGACGGTTATCTCTTGTTCACAATGTCGTAATACAGCACATGCATGCATTATGTTATTATGACGTATTCTCTGTTTACAAACAGGCGAACTCGAGGAAAAAAAATTACAAAAGGGGAGCTCAGTCGAGTCTGCGTCTGCACATCGAAGAAAAACCCAGAGAGCTACTTTACTGATTTATTTTGAGTCATTTTAGTACCGTGCTCATGCAGGAAGTGTAACGTGCCCGATCACACCTCTGTAAAGCCCGGGAGGGAGCGGTCACACTGGTCAGAAGAGCTGGACATTAAGGTTGAAGCGTACTTAGTCACGGTGCGGATTGCCAGTATGATCGCGCCCCTTCGTGTAGCAGTTGAGTCACAGATTTCAGATCAGTCCCTCGTGGTCACGTGCTCTTCATGTGTCTCGCTGTCACTCAGTGCTGCTTGACTTATCACTTTTTCCATGTGCTGTTTGTGCAGATCGCTCTAAATGTGTCTGGAAAAGGAGACAGTCTGTCACCATGGGATGGCGTTCTTGATTTACCAGAACAGACCCTCATTCACAACCGCAGTCAACAGCTAATCGGTGAGTAGATTCATTCACACTGTTGTGTGAACAAACTACAATAAAAAGCATGAGCAGAAACATCAGCCGGCAGCTGTGCAGAGACCCTACATATAAAAGAACCGCACATACCTTAACCACACCGTAAACTAAGCTAATAGGAAGGAAGATGGACTACAAGAAGGGGGCTCGCCCTGAAAAAAGATGTTTTGTTTATTTCATAGTGGGAGGTGCATTTACTAACTTAATGGAAGACAGTATGACTGCACGTGTGGATGCAAAGTCTTTGTTGCTTCACGACATTAAAACTGTGAAATGATAAATGAAAAAAAAAGGCAGTATTGTTGAGTAATCAATCCCTGTATGAACACTGAATGAAGCAGCTCTTTGTTTCACAGATCTCGTCGGTGGCATTAGTTCTTTAAGCTGCTGGTTTTGTGTTGAAGGTTAGGAGTATCCTCACAGACCTCCTCCTCTTTAAAACACACTGAGCCAGTAATTCTAACACGTGAAAACAACACATTGACTTCAGGTTGAGCCCAAAGTGCCTCAAGAGGATTATGGATTTCAGTAGAACAAAATGCTTTCTCTCTGCTCTTCTGACAAGATGACAATGAGACCTTACATATGGATGTTCGTGTTATCACTTCCCACTTTGGTCTCCGTGTTTAGACCAGCTGGACATGTCAGAGGAGGAGAGGAGTGACCTGGTGTCTGATGTGGAGTCAGTCATCACTTTCTACTGTAAGTCCAGAAACATTTCCTTCACGCCTGAGCTGAGCTGGCCGCACATCCTCAAACCGCTGCTCAGCCTTCAGCTGCCTCGCAGCGACCTCTACAACTGCTTCTATGCCGTCATGAACAAGTACATCCCCAGGTGAGCTCCGGAGTTCTGATCACACCAAACTTAAAAATCATCTGGAAACTGAAGCTTGAGGCTGTAAAGGTGTCCACTCTGTTCTCTTTAGGGACTGTGTGGCAAACGGCCGACCCTTCCACCTGTACAGACTCCTGCTGCAGTACCATGAGCCAGAGCTCTGCTCTTTCCTGGACACCAAAAAGATCACACCTGACTCCTACGGCATCAACTGGGTATCTAAGCTCAAATCTTCACACTTCTCTGTTTATTTGAAGGCTGACTGTACATCACCAGGTTTGACTGGTTTATGTTTCCTCCACAGCTGGGCAGTCTGTTTTCCAGTAACTGCCTTCCTGATGTGACTCAGGCCTTGTGGGACTTCTACCTTCAGCAGGCTGACCCCTTCCTCATCTTCTTTCTCATGCTCATCATCCTTGTCAATGCCAAGTAAGTGACTGAATAATACACAGGCCATGTGTTTGTGCCCTGCGTCGGGGTCGTGTTTCAGTGAGTGAGGGCAGATAAATTCACTTGCTGATTGTTAGTAATGAAAGTCCGTCCCTATATTGTCACAAAATTTACATCACATAAAACATCCTTTTTGACTTACAGTGTTTAAAAAAACATGAATAAGGTTTCACTGATCTTGATTTCTATGCTAGCTGCTGTAGTGCACATGAATCCTTTTTAAACTGCTGTAAATATGTGCAGGAAAAATGCTTTTATTTAAAGTCATTAGTGTGCCTGATGTTATCAGCCTTACAATGAGCTCTGCTGTTTGAGAAGGAAGGATAAATTGTTGTTGATACGAGCATGCACGAGCCTTTTGTATGTGTGTTTTTGAAGACCGAGGTAAAACGTGCAAAAGTTGTTCACACTCAACTCTACTGTGACGTTTAAAAGTAGTGGCGCTGACATGGTCTGGACTGCCTTTAAAGTCTTTGAATGATTTCCCCTCAGAGAGAGCATCCTTTCACAAGAAGGAGCCAGCAAAGAAGACATCATTAGTAAGTCTGACTTCCTCTTATTTTTTGATGTGTGTCATGATAAACGCTGGCTCTTAAAATGTCTCCGTCTTTGTCGCAGAAAATCTTGAAGCATCTCCTTCTCTCCTGGAGTCCGAGGACATTGAAGATTTGTTCTCTTTGGCTCAGTACTACCAGAGCAAGACCCCTTTGTCCCTCCGGAAGGTAAATGACTCTGTTCACAGGATTTGACTTGAGCAGAATCAGAAGTGTGATGTGATGGCTGATAAAGAGATGAAGGCAGTCATTAAATGTTAAACGGTATTATTTATGTGTGTGCATTTTGCCGCCCCTGTAGATGAACCAGAATCTGTTTGGCAGCAGTCTGGTGGCTCTGAAAGAAGAAGACACTGACCTGAGTCAAGCTCTGTGTCTCCCCGTGTCTGTGCCTGAAATCCTGCAGGCCAACCAGCTCCAGCAGGTCAGTAACACTGAGGTCATTTTTAACTGACTAAAACTAAGAACCAGATTCTTCTTCTTCTGAAATGAGCCGTGAAGATGTACTCTGATCATAAACTCTTCCTGCAGGACGGCGTGCGTTTCTTTGTGGTGGACTGTCGGCCTGCAGAGCAGTACAACACTGGGCACCTCTCCACTGCCTTCCACCTCGACTCTGACCTGGTGAGAGCCAATAACAATGATTCTAAGCTGAATATGATGAGCTATTTAAAAAGCACTGTAGTGAGGTGTTTTTGTTTCTTGTAACAGATGCTGCAGAACCCCTCAGAGTTTGCCCTCTCAGTGAAATCCCTCCTGGAGGCTCAGAAACAGTCCCTGGAGTCCGGCTCCATCGCCAGCGGGGAGCACCTGTGTTTCATGGGCAGTGGGAGGGAGGAAGAGGACATGTACATGAACATGGTGTTGGCACATTTTCTGCAGGTGAGAGACCTGAAAGAAAGAGAAGAGCTTAGCTGTAAGGGAATAGAAGTACTGTAACTCCTTGAACAGGAATAGAAGTCGCTGCGTTAGTTTTTCACTGATGATTTTGCTAATTTCGTTTTTGTGTTACAGAAAAACAAAGAGTACGTCAGCATTGCTAAAGGAGGCTTCATGGGTAAGTCGAGGAATTTGAGAATACTGAGGCATACAACTTCAAGTCTTCATATAAAAAAAGAACGTTCTCATTTTACGTGTTTGAAATAGTGTGTGCATGTTTTAGCTCTATGCCTCCTTTATCTATCCAACCCTGCGGACACATGCAGTTTGGACTTTGGTGGGCGCTTTAAAGTCATGATTTATTTTTTGCTTCCAGCGCTCCAGAAGCATCTTGTGGACATGAACATCGAAGGTCTGGACTCTTCATACCTCCACTGGATCGTCAGCACATCGGGCTCTCACAGCAGCCTCAGCTCTGCTGACGTAGGTTGATGAAGACAATGTCACAGACTGAGGCCATGTGTGTCCAGTTTATTTTGACTTTCCTCAGCAGTCCTGGAAGTTCTTGAACTTTTCTTTTTTTTATTCTGATACAGGGAGACTTACTCAGCAGCCCTGGAGACAGCAAAGGAGTCAAGTCTCTGGTCAACAAAATGACGTTTGCACTTAAATCGAAGTCAGTGAACGTGAAAGAGAAGATGATCAGCTTCATTGAGAATACCTCCACCCCTGTAGAAAGGTGAGGCCTAAGATCATTGTGAAACCCCTCTCTAAGGCCATGTTTACACGATAAGGATTTCATCCAAAAACTGCAGATCTTTATTTACACAAAGTTGGCATTTTGGGTGCGAGTCCAGAGTGCAAGCTTTTGGATCACCATCTCCATTGCAGCGTAAACGGGCACCTAATGCACCATAGCTATGCACGAGTCGGCTCATCACACATGCATATATTTCATCTCTTTGTAGTTCAGGGTCAGTTGGAGAAACCAGCCCAACTCATCGTGCGTCCTCACAGACGTTCATGTGTTGTTTCATACCAACTATTGGGATAGTATGTTTACGACAATACGTGTAGTTGTTTTTGCTGAGCCGTGTGCGCTGCAATGTTGAGGTTCAAACAAGGAAGTCTCAAAAAAAAAAAAAAAAAAAAAAAAGGCTCAGTTTTCAGAAGGTCGTTCTCGTGTAAGCATCCCTCTGACACCCTACAGTCTATGACATCAGGGAGAGTTGACTGTAAGTGACATTTAAGTTTGTCATATTTTTAAGTTTCACCAAACCTTGTGCCTTATTTCATGCTAGAATGTCTTTCAATCTGCCCTGGCCTGAGAAGGTGCTCCCTGATCGGTAAGAGCTCCCCTGTCTGTCACCAGCATGCCCACTGGCTGTAGACGCGCACCAACAGTCTGTGGGGCTTTTAAAGAGAGATGACCTGTGTCACATTAACGCATGCCTACTCCGCTCACTCATGAGACTACAGAAACGTTCCCATGGGCAGGCTGTGTACCAGATGTTTAGGATCTGTCTTCATGCTGTCACTAACAACATCGAGCACTGCTGTTTAGTTGTCACCGCTGGAGCTGCTGCAGAAGTCATCTTTACGTCTGAGGATTAGAGGTGTTTCAGGGACAAAAGTCAGCTTCATTGCTGTTTGCTTGGAGATGCTCTTAACACTCTGTTTTTCCATTTCATTGTTCTTGTAGTTGATAAACAGGGCTATTCAGAAAGTTTCAAAAAGAAAATCTATACCATGATTGCTGTAAATAGCCCTGAATATCACACACTGACTAATCTGTCAGCGTCCCTTTTAACCTCTTTCTTTATGTCAAACATTAGAACCTGACTGTTGTGGGCTAACGTTTGTTACAGCAGCCTGGAGGTCTTCGTGCCATATTCTGTGTGTGTGTGTGTGTGTGTGTGTGTCACCACAAACATGAACCCATCTGTGCATCCTTCACTCAGTGCTAATGTTGCCTTGTTGCTCTTCATCTGTAGGCACGTGAGCAGCAGCGACCGTGTCGGTAAACCTTATCGCGGCGTGAAGCCTGTTTTCAGTATTGGAGATGAAGAGGAGTATGATACAGGTAAAATAATCACAGTGGAGATCAACATGTTTACTTTCTGGTTCTCTCAATAAGAATATATTTACACACAGGACAGACTCTTTTGGAGTCCTATGGCAGTTTTGACCTTGTTTTGTTTTTCTGTATGACTGGGCGTTGGCTGACAATGCAATCCCAGAAACAGTGGACTAGAAACTTTTGACTTCTGTATTTTCTAGACACAGATATTTGTGTTGGAGTGCAGAATCCATGGCGCTGTTCAACAGGCTTCATGAGCGTTTCATAAACTTCTATTGATCTCAGGGGAAATCAAATGAAGAGCAGCTCCACATGTAATATGTAATGTAACAAGTAATATAACAACAAGTGGCGTGAAGGCCATTTAGCGTTAAGATATCTTGACTTCCTGGAATGTATCAGAAAATGATCGACCCGACCTCCAACAAACAAACAAAGTCTTCTTCTCTTGAAGACATGTTGTCTTAAAAGCAACTTTAAGATCCTAAATCACAAGAGAAGGACGTTTGTTTTCCTGCTTCACAGCACTAAAGTAAGACAAAGTGAAGGATCAGTGTAGCTTGTTCACAGTGAAACTGAGACTCAACAGAAACAAACAGACTCCACATGCTGATGTCATCAACCAAGAAAGACGCATCTGGAGCGCTAACTGTGGCTTCACTTTTGGTCTGAACACACGGTTGTTTCTGAAGTCGCTGATTGGACTGTAAACATTGTGTCACACAAACAAGGAAGTCAGGAATGAATAGCTAAGCAGTGGCTACGTTTGAATGCTGGATAGTGTCAGTGTCGGTAGGTTCAGAGATTAGTATCAAACATAACTAGTAAAAAGATTTCCGTATGGAGAGAAGAAGAGATTGACAGAGTAAATCTCATTTGGGTTGAAGTTGTTGGTAAATAAATCATGTGAGACGATTTATTCTGTCGAAAAGCAAAACGACCACTGATGCCTCTCTTCCCTCCCTCTCAGATGAGATCGACAGCTCGTCCATGTCAGATGATGACAGGAAAGAGATCGTCAACATTCAGACCTGGATAAACAAACCAGATGTTAAACATCACATTCCATGTAACGAGGTGAAAGAAACTGGTCACATGTTCCCCAGGTGAGTCACTTCCTCAATGACTCAACAACCATTGAGCCTTAGTACTACCCTGATCATGATTGACCAATAATAAGGGGAGGAAGGGACTGACGCGTCTCTACAGCTTTAAACGTGCATGAACCCGAGACATGGCTTTCTTCTATAATCTCTAACTCTGTGTTTGTCTGCAGCCACTTGTTGATCACAACAACTCACATGTACTGCCTGAGGGAGATCGCCTCCAGGAAAGGCTTCGCTTACATCCAGTCGAGACAAGCGTTGAACTCTGTGGTGAAGATCACGTCCAAAAAGAAACATCCGGAACTCATCACTTTCAAGTTTGGAACCAACAACTCGGCTGGAGTCGAGATATCAGCTGTTGAAAGGTGCTCGTCTACAGGAGCAGTTTTAAATGAAATTAACCTGCATATATATTTTTTTTCCAATTGGCTTTTTTGAATCAGATCCTTTTATTTGAGTTTTTTAAGTTTTTTTGTACTATATTATTCCATTTGAGCTCAAACTCCTTTTTGTATTTATTATTCTTTCTAATGTGCGTGTAATATTTTGTCTCTGGGAAACATTAGCACAGTTTCGTTGTCGTTTCAGTATGGCACGCATTTTCTGCTGTTTCCACTGACTTCTGTTGGGGTGCCAAGTATATCAATCCGACCCTAAAAGGTTGAGGTTAACACAGCAGTCCGTTGATTGGTCGAAAGAATCGTTATTTCCTGTGTGACAGCGGCAAACAAACCTGCCGTTTTTTTAAAACGCCCAGTTGATTGATTTATTGGTCTGTGTTTCTCCTCACAGCCTTCTCTGAAACACAGCTGGATTGTGTTTAGTAGCAAAGAGACGAATGTCAGTGATGGATGAATTACTGGATGTTGGTCTTTGTTAACTGTGTCGCGTTTTTCTCCTTTTGTTGAATTTATCAGCGGGGTACACTGTGTCGCACTCCTATGATGTCACACTATTACTTAGCTGATGCAGCTATCGACATCCGGCTTACACGCCGCCTACCAAATAAGGCAGGGGTGGCTGTGGAAACACAAACATGATCAGGCTTTACCAAACCGTACCGAGCTGTACTGATCCAGACCGGACCGCTTTGTGGAAACGGGGCTGAATAGCTTTCCAACGAAAATCTCATCCTGCTTTTTTTCTTCTTTTTTTTTCACACCAACATATTAATGTGAATCTGAAGTGTAGAAAATGTAAACAAAGGCTGATCCTGCAGCTTGCCGTTACTCTGCTTGTCTGACATTGAACCAGTGGTAACTTAGCTTTACGTTAAAAACAACTATAAAGAAATAATGTTCTCGCTGATACTCGTCAGCATTGAACTATTAAAACCCCTCATTAGCTCTAAGTTCATTTAATATTTGAATTAAAAGTCTTGTCTGTTTATGTGTTTTTGTTAATTCTTGTTTACCTGTTTCGTTCTTCTCAGATATCTGATACCAAACGCAGGAGACGCCACCAAGGTCATCAAGCAGCAGATCATGAAAGTCCTTGACGCTCTGGAGAGCTCGTAAAGAGAGGTGATGGGGGTCGAGAAGGCCCGCCGTTATAAAACTGTAAGAAGAAGAAGAGTGTGGGTCTGTCAGGAGTGGAACTTGTCCCGCTCTCCCTCCCAGACAGATCCCGTATCCCGAGCAGCGATGACTGTCGATCCCTGTGTGTCTGTGTTTGGGACATGTGGCCACACTACTGACTGCTGCAGGCCTGACGGATGAGCTGTGTGATGAAATACTTGGGTGCTCCGCCATCATCAAACTGTTCTCTTACTCTTAATTCATCTTTGTTGTACTGTATTATTATTTTTTCTTTATTACTGACAAAAATCTCATTGCAGTGCAATTTCTCTTTGGCGACTTTCCTCTGGCCTTAACGTAGCGTACTGATCGACATGTTCACACGACTGACCCTTTCCTTTAGGCATCTCAATCCTAACCCGATGTTATGCAGTGAGCAGTCTGGATTTGTCTTTTTATTTACTTTTTGGATTTATTAAGAGTAGATTAAATTGCTCTTGTTAGAAAGCGAGTGTGAGATCACTAGAAGGAAGGTTTCAAACCACAACAACTGTTTTCGATCACTTTATTCCCCAGCAGGCAGCCTTACCAAGAGGGTTAAATTTGGTGGTGTTTATAAATATTGACGTGTATATATTGTTATAAACTGCTCTGCACAGACCTTTGCAAAGTCATGTTCTGAAAGCATATCCTGATGGTTGGACTGTGCTGTGAAGTTCCCCTCCCTCCAGAGTGACAGAGGGTTTCTGGGAGATGACTTATTCTCAGCTTTTACAGAAAACATTGATTTAATGTTGTTTTACAGCTAGGGGATGTAGCTGTTAGCATCTTCACAGCCCCCCCCCCTCCCCCCTCCACAGACAGTGTTACAAACAGGAGCTTCAGTGATTGCAGTTTTAAAAAGCCTGAGCGCCTCAGTATTGTTCCATCTTTTCAGATTATGTGGAGAACATTTCACAGTAAAACTAACAATGACTTGGATCCCATTTATGCCTTCAAATACGACTTGAGCTGTAACTGGAAGATTTTTACACTACGCTAGAATCTCTCTCTCTCTTTAATCCCGTTTGATTCCTTTGAACATCTGGCTCGAACAGTTTGCATCTGTGAACAAGTTCAAACCTTTTCAGTTTTACTGCAAAAAAATCTGGACTTAAGTGAAACTTAATGATCTCCCTCCTTGATAGTGAAAAGTGCAGCTCCAAATCAAGGTCATCGTGATCCAGATGAGACCTTCAGAACGAGCTGGGTTTGATTTTCCCCTCTCACCTGGAAGTGATTACATACATGCTTATTTCTAAATATTTAGGACGAAAAGATGTATCTAAGCTTTGAACTGAATGAACGATTGTTTAAAAAGAAAAGTCATTATATATCCATGTTTTCAAATCATTCTTGTCCACTGTTATTAGTCTACAATAAGCAGCTTACCTCTGTTGCCTTCGGCCTCATGCCTGTGATGTGATTTTTGGCACCAGCTGTGGCAACACATCACAGTCATTTGCTGCTTGTCCTTCAATTTTCTCTTTTCTCTTTCTTGCTCTTCTTGCTTTTTTTATTTTTCTTTGCTAATGTACTCATTTGTGTTGAAGTCTAGTTGTGAAGCCTGCCTGGGTTTAAAATGATGCAGACACTCCTGAGAGGGTCTGTCTCCTTAAATAAACAGAAGGAAAAAAAAACATTAGAAACACGGGCAAAACCAAAACTTGAAGATCATAAATCTGGTCTTCCTTCACTCCAGTCGTACATAGCATTCCTGTGTAACTCATGCATTGTGTTGTAGCTTTGTAATATTTATCAGTGTTGACTGGAATCAGGGTTTTTGCTCTGTAACATCGCAGGATGTCACCACTTGTCCAAATGCAACATGTCTCTCAAGTGTAATTTGCACCTTACTGTTCTGCTATTATTTTCTAAACGTTTCTGTTTTTAATAAATGGAGATTATTTGACTGTACCTGTGGAGGTGAAGTCATTGGTGCACTCTTTTACATGAACTCTTCTGAAATGAAGAGCAGTCGGAGTGACCCCCGAAGGAAAGTGGTGATGTTTCCCTCTCATTAGGGTGCAGGTTTTTATTTATATACGTATATATATCTCACTCAAAATAGATGAAATTCAATAATCAAAACCTGGATGTTACAGATGCTGAATGTTGATTTAAAAAAAAGATGTTACCTTAAAGAGTAGAATAAAACGTACCTGTTCTTAATCCCAAAATGAAAACAAGTAGTGTTAAAAAAAACAAAAAACGTCTGACTGAACTGGAACACAGAAACTGATGTGTTGACTTGTCATCAAGTGAAATGGAAACAGGAATATCATGCTTTCTGTGTTTACCTGCTGCATTATAAGTTAGAGTGTCTTTTTCTAAACAAAGTCAAAAACAAATAACCCTTCAAGAAGCAGAAAAGCCAACAGCTACATGAAGAGTCTTGTTTTCAACCCTCTGCCTTCACCATACACTTTATATTACACTTTAAAGTCATTATGTTTCTCAGTAGCTCTCAAGTGTTACTCTTAATTATTGGAAAAAGTAATGTATTATTTTCTTCTCATCACATTAAGAAACATGCAGATGTTTTTTTCCCAGATAAACCGTTGTCCCATCTCGTCTTCCCTTCCTCAGAATATAATCCCATTTAAAAACTAAACCCGAAAAAAGTAGTTAAATTAGGTAAATAGTATTTACAAAATGAGGTGCAGACATAAATAGATGTAAAAATAAAATCTATGTTTGAAATTACAATACATATGTATTGCACGATTAATGCACATATGAATCTGTTTATGATTAAAAAAAACGCAGGTAGGTTAATTCATATTTGTCAAGAATTTATGTTAACTTAAAGTTAATATTTGTTGCTGATTTATTAGACCAATCAGAGTAGCATCTGGTTAAGCTCCGCCCCTTGGTGACGCAACTTCTTCTCCGAACTTCACAATAATTTTTTTAATTTACACACTTCCGAAGAAAAGTGACTTTTAAGGTTAGGAGTTGGGAACATGAGTGATGACGATGAGTGGTATTATTAAGAATTATTTTATTTTAATTTTTTTTTTTTCACTTTAAATTTTTAAGGTTTGTGAACACTTTAGATTAAAGGATAGACTCAGATTTGACTCTTATTTTGAAGGGCAAACCGCTCGTTTGAATCACGTGGTATTCTGTCAACTCTGGACAGTGAAAACAAACAAACTCTGCACTCTCTGCACGTATGTCAACTTTAGCTAGAACAATGAGTAGTAAGTATAATACATTTCAATTAGTTTTAAATCAAGTTTAAGCTGACTGATGAGCGCGTGCTGCAGGACTGACTAGCGCGTGCTGCAGTGATAAAGTTACAGGTTAAAACAGTGACAGTGTCTTTGGTTGTTTCTGTGTCCTCAGAGTTCCGTCTGGCGGTGGTCCAGCTCCAGGTGACAGGTGTCAAAGCGGACAACCTGAGCAGAGCATGCCGGCTGGTGAAGGAGGCGGCGGGTCAGGGCAGCCAGGTGGTGCTGCTTCCGGTAAGGTGTGGAGGTCTGATCTTCACCCAGCTGCTACAGATGTTTCTTTGAAAAATCATTTCTTTCAATAAAGTTGCTAAAATGGGTATGCAGAATACACTCTATACATGTTCCTATAAATAGTGCACATGTTTACTTACTAATTTATCAAATGGGTTCACAAAATAAATCAGATCCATGACACATCCAGGACTCCAGTACACATTAGAGTTTTCACTGCAGGAGTTTCTATAAAAGAATAGTCAGCTCAATCTGTGCTTTAAAACACTTCTTCACTTTCTCACCTTTCATTAAATCAGGAATGCTTCAACTCTCCGTATGGGACGAGCTTCTTCTCTTCTTACGCTGAGAGGATCCCCGGAGAGTCCACACAGGTGCTGTCAGAGACCGCCAGGGAGAACAAAGTGTACCTGGTGGGAGGTAGGGTGGCTTATTGTGAAATTGATGGAAAGAGGTCACAGCTGTCATTCCTTAAAATAAATTCTAATGATTTTCTTTGGTGGAGTAGTAAAGACTGTGATTTGTCTTTAACAGGATCCATCCCTGAAGAGGACGGAGGCAAACTGTATAACAGCTGTACAGTGTTCAGTCCTGATGGGGAGATGATTCTTAAACACAGGAAGGTAAATGTGCATCAACTGCACCATGTAAATGTGTATAAATTACTTAAAGGTTGTGTTTTATCTTCATTCTTCAATGTTTTCTTCTTCAAGATTCACCTCTTTGACATCGACGTTCCTGGGAAGATTCGCTTCCAGGAGTCCAAGACGCTGAGTCCAGGCAACAGTCTGTCAATGTTTGAAACTCGTACGTGAAATCTCCTGACTATTCGACTCTTCTTCTTTTCACTGCGGCAGGAATATACTGTTCATGTATGCACGTATATATTCTCACCGGTCAGGAGGCCAGCAGAAGCATTTTGGAGCAGCTGCAGGCATTAAATGGCTGACTGGTCCAAACCCACAAACAAGGAATTACAATAAAGAAAAATCATCCTTTTTTTATTAGTAACTCTAAAACCTATACTGTTACCTATATTTTAAAGAAAATAGGGATATTCAACAATTTTGTCCTCAGTTAATTGAAATAGAAAGTTCAGTCTCAAGTTTTTATAAAGTCAGAAAATTGTACAAAATCAGGATAAAACAGTATCATGAGGCCAGTGTTGTATTGTGAATCTTATTGTGGGTTATGTATACTTGCATCCCTAATAATAATGACACATCTGATTAATAATTTTCTTAACCTTTTAAGTATGAATTATCAAGCAGAATTGAGAAAAGCTCTTTTTTGAAGCGGCTGTGTCTCTCCTCCTGCAGCCTTCTGTAAAGTGGGCGTGGGGATTTGTTACGACATGAGGTTTGCAGAGCTCGCACAGCTCTACGGCAGGAAAGGTGAGAGCGGCTCATTTAGACTGTTTACTCTCCCTCACGTGGCGGGATGGTTGATCAGTATTTGTCGTCCTCAGGCTGTCAGCTGCTGGTTTACCCCGGAGCCTTCAACATGACGACTGGTCCGGCTCACTGGGAGCTGCTGCAGAGAGGAAGGTCAGACTGACACCTCGGCCTCTGGATTGAGCTTTTTGTTTGCGTAGACTTTTTGTAATGTGTTACATTTTAAAGTAAGCGGAGTTATATTACGGGAAAGAAGAGGAACAATCAAAAGAAAATAGCTTTAAGGACAGTTTGGTTGTTATTTAAAAACTTAACTTAAACTTAAATTAAATTTTGATTTAACGTCATTTTATTACGGTCTAAGTACGTAGCATGTTAGCCACTGCAGCACTCCAGCATTTATAGTAAAAGTGACTTTAACCCACAACAAACAGACAGTTCTTCACTCATGTTGCGTCTCCTCTGCAGAGCTCTTGATAATCAGCTGTACGTTGCCACAGCGTCTCCTGCCAGAGATGAAAGTGCTTCTTACGTGGCCTGGGGTCACAGCACCGTCGTAAATCCATGGTAGGAAGAAAAATAAAAACGCTCTTTGTGAAGCACTTTGTCATTTTATTCAGAAATGTGCTCTGTGAGTAAGTTTGATACTTTTAAATCTCATCTGTGAATTCTAAAAACATCTTTCTTTTACTTTCTTTTCTTTTTTTGTGTAATGTGAATTATTGATGCCATTTCTGATTTCAGGGGAGAAATTATCTCAAAGGCAGGAGCAGAGGAGGCTGTCATTTATGCCGACATTGGTTAGTTCAGATCCTATAGTTTCCATAACATTGCACAGGTGTTGTTTTTTCTGTTCTTCCTTTTTTTTTATCGCTGTTTTATCTCTTCCTGTTTGTTCTCAGATCTGCAGTATTTAGCCGACATCCGGCAGCAGATCCCGATTACGGCTCAGCGTCGAGAAGACGTCTACACGGTGACGTCTACGCAGGAAGGATCAAGATGAATGAGATAAAGTGTGAAGGTTTGGACATAAAGAATGCAGCTGATGCGTCCTGATCGTGGAAATCACACAAACCCCTCAGCACTGCTCACTTCCTGTGATTTGTTTTATGAAATGTCAGCTGCTGAAATAAATAAGTGATTTGAAATTATTACACCGTTTTGGTGAGCGGTACATTGTTGGCATCAAATAAGTGAAAATAAACATTTTCAGGCTGCAGCTTCTCTGATCTGATCATCTGAATCAGTTTCATATGAATAGAAATGAAGCTAGTCTTTCAGCAGCTTTTGTTGTGTGGCACCTGATTTCATATTTCATTGTCATATTTTCTGTAAAGATAAAAAAAAAGTTTAAGTTTAATAAAAAAAATCTCCATTTACAGTTTGAGCATTTTTTTATTGAAGCATGAAAAAACATGAAGAGTTCAGTAAACAAAAGAGAAAGTTTCAGCAAGTGAAGGGATGGTACCTGTCTTTGTATTTACATTGTCCCAACCCATCACTTGTTGTGATAAGTGCTGAGCTACCACAAACATAGCTGCAGTTCAGTGCTCTGTTGCCTCGGCTGTTGAGGCTTTTTCGGACTCAGATTTTCACACATCCGTCTCCTTTTTGTCCGTTTTCATCGCCTCTGTCTCCTCCTGGTTCGGACGTCTCCTTCTGTATCCTGATGACAGAAAACAATCATTTCAAGAAAGGGCAAAATGTGTTCACTTCACAACTTCCTCAGAACGTGTAGGCAGCAGTTTACTACGTTACGTGATTGCACCAGTCGTGCGCTGCTTACAAGTTATAAACGTCATCACCCTGTGCAGCTTCTCAATGTGAATTTTCCTGATAATTTCCTGCTGTATTCACACAACCTGACTTCACATGGACATTTTACTTGAGGAGCTGGTAGGACATTTTCAGCATTTTGTATTAATACATGGAGCTCAACCAAAAATGTTTCTGGTTTATGTGAAAGTACTGTGACATGTTCATCACAAAAATGCTGCAAACTGAAGTCTGATGGTTTCAATGAAAGATGAAAAAATATACATATATTTTGAAGGAATTAGGTTTGAGCACCATGTCAAACCAAAAGGATTTCTTTTGAAGACATTGGAGACACTTTCAGACATATTTTAGTTAGAAGTAGAACAGCGAGATCCATCCTCTCAACATCACACGATCATATCAAGAATGAAACTTTGTGTTGAAATTAGACATTTTTTAAGGATTATTTTTGGCCTTTTTGTGCCTTTATTTGGAGACAGGACAGCAGATAGAGTCAGACATGAGCGAGAGCGGAGCATGGCATACAGGAAGGTCAGATTTAAACCTGGGCCGCCTGCTTGGAGGAGGATAGCCTCGGTACTGGGGCGCTCACACTATCAACAAGGCCGACGGTGCCCCTGAAATAAGACTTTAAAGAACTGCTGACTTCCCAACTAATGACTGCTATTAAAACACAGAGGAGATTGTTTTTAAGGTCTTCTTTCTCCATGACATTTATTATCGTTGATTGGTGACATTTAACCTGCAGAGTCCTTGAAGTGCTGGCAAGGAAAGATCTTTTTTTTTGGTTTACAATGGTGATTCTCGAGTCTGGTGGGGCCCTAGGCCAAAACTATTATGGGGCCCCTCTTACCAGCATTTATGTAATGTCTGCCAGTTACCCTCTCTTTTCTTCCTGCTTCTTATTTCTCTCCTATAGACAGATAACTCCTTCTCATATTTCTTTGTTGACTTTCATTGGCAATCTTTGGTTTTCAAAGTAAAAATGCTTACAAAGCTTTGCAAGACATCGAGAGTGAGCGCTTTCAGATCGGCCCCCCCGAAGAGAGTTTTCCTGTTGTTGTTGCAAAATGTGCACATTTTGGGTCATTGCTTTGGTTTGAGTTTGTGAGCCCTCAGGGGCCCCCTAATGGAGTGGGGCCCCAAGCAGTTGGCTGCCTTGCCTGTTGACAAGCAGCACCTCTGTAGCTGGTAGTAGATGTAGCGATGACGTGTAACCAGCAGGTACCCACCTCTGTTGGCGTGTGTTTGTTGGTATTGGTATTCCTTCTTCTTCCTCTTACTTATCCTGTCCAGGAGAATCTGGTATCCGACTCCGATTATCACCATGACCCCGACCACCACACAGAGGACCGTGCTGAAGATCCACATGGCCTCTGATGCTCTGCTCACCACCGGGCTGCCATCTGCTCCGTCTTCAAGACCGTCCAGAAACAAGAGATTGTTTACAGAGCGATACGTTTGAGGCTCTCTAACTGATCAGACGATCACTTACAGGTTGTGGCTGTCAGGGTTTCATTCATGGCTGGGTTCTCTATGATGCACGACACGCTGGAGTCTTTGGAAACATTAACCGTCAGGCGGCTGGTGATGTTAAATAGCTGGGAGTCTGGGGGGGACGTTATGAGGGTCTTCACTGAGCCTTCAGGGGGGTTTGCTGTGTTGTCTATGAGCCAGTGAACTGCAGGGTCAGGAAATCCACCTCCAGACTGACAGAGGAAAGTCTTGTTCCCCTGTGCTACCTTCTCCCTTCGCAGAAGAGGGAAGCTGAAACTGGCTGCGAACAGGCGACAAGAGACAGTTTTTATATACAGTTTTATATACAGACTGTTTGCATCTCTGTCCCATCTCAAGCCCAACACAGTTTTAGCAGATGGCTGAGTCTGGTTTCTGCCTCTTGAAGGACGTTGCCTGTGAAACTTTGTGAGGGGCGGGAAAAATAATGTGTTTTTTTTTTTTTTCCTTGCTCATTCCTGAACATGGAAGCGAGAAAAATAATTTATTAATATATTTTCCTATGTGAAGAGCTGAGTATTGCAATTAGCAGAACCAAAGAAATGAAGATCAGAATGTGTGTGTGTGTGTGTGTGTGTGTGTGTGTGTGTGTGTGAGTGAGATAGATGCTAACCTGCTACTCTGAGACACACACTGCACAGAGCAGCACTCTGGTTGTCCCCTGAAGTGATGAACACGCTGTAGTTTTTGTTGTTGTCTGCAGGATCCACTGAAGGAAGCTCCAGAGAAATGTTTCCGGTCAGTAAAGCTTCAGCTGAAACGCTGGCCCTGTTAATGCTCCACTCCACCACATCTCCGTCATCCCTCCATGTGGCTTTGAGCACCACCTGGTCATCCTGCCTCCACTCGATGGAAACATTCACAGAGGTCAACAACTGAGGGTAAAAACAAGGCAGCGAGACCGGCCGGCCAACTAAACCGAGGACGCAGTCTTCCTCTGCAGAGGAACAAGAGAAAAGAATCAGAATCCTTCTCCTCACACTTTGAATCTATTCAGACTTAAACAGATGACTTTAAGACTAATAAAAAGTTAAATAAAGTTAAGTGTTGTGCTCATGATACATTAATGTTGAGTCTTGTAAATAATATATAAAGAGTACGTCTGAACCTCTGGTCTTGGGATAACATTTGTTATGATTTGAAAGATTGATTATTAGTGATTCACTGTGAAACCCTTTCACATCTCACCCAAACATCTATGAATCTGCTCCATGCAGATCACAGCTCAGCTGCCACACTTTCAACCAGAACCATGAAAAGTGACATTACACCTGATTTAGCCTCTCTGCACTGGCCTCCTGGATATTTTAGAAATAATTTTGAGATCTATGCTGCTGACCTCTGAGGCAGTCAGAGGTCAGAGGCTTCTCTCCATGCTGCATATCTGACCTCTTGGTCACATGTGAGCCAGTAAGCAGAGGCCTTTTATTTGTTCTTGAGGCATGGCTGTGTGAGTGAGATAGATGCCAACCTGCTATTCTGAGACACACACTGCACAGAGCAGCACTCTGGTTGTCCCCTGAAATGATGAACACGCTGTAGTTTTTGTTGTTGTCTTCGTGATCCGCTGAGGGAAGCTCCAGAGAAATGTTTCCGGTGAGTAAAGCTTCAGCTGAAATGTTGGCTCTGTTAATGCTCCACTTCACCACGTCTCCGTCATCCCTCCATGTTGCATTGAGCACCACCTGGTCATCCTGCCTCCACTCGATGGAAACATTCACAGAGGTCAACAACTGAGGGTAAAAACAAGGCAGCGAGACCGGTCGGCCAACTATACCGAGGACGCAGTCTTCCTCTGCAGAGGAACAAGAGAAAAGAATCAGAATCCTTCTCCTCACACTTTGAATCTTAAACAGATCATTTACAGCAACAACTCAACAAAAACATCAGTCAGAGTTACTTTAAAGGGGACCTATTATACACTTTTTTCACCTTTTCAAACAGCGCCCCCTTGTGGTCTAAATGAAACATCTGCGCTGTGCTTTGGTCCAAATATAACAAGAATCAAGAACCAGAGGAGGTTTGTGACCCTGTAGAAACCAGCTCTCTCAGAACGCTTCGTTTTGGTGTGTGTGTCTCTTTAAATGTGATGATCCCCCCCGAGTTTTCCCACTTCACTCCTCTGTAGAGACAATTAAAAAAGGAGGACCTGTGCAAAAGTTTAGCTCTACGCTGGAGGTGGAGTGTATGGGTGGAGATATCAGGGGGGATCCCACTTGTGATGTCACAAAGTGAGAAAATTTGAAACGGAGTATGATAAGACTTCTGCAGACCACAAACAAAAGGACAGGGTGGATTTATTTCAAATTTTGTGGGTTGAAGGACAAACAGATGACCCAAATAAATGTTTAAAAACACTGTAAAAGTGGATTGTTCATAATATGTCCCCTTTAAGATAGAATAAAATAATAGAAATAAAAATAAACTAATGATACGTGGAATGCCATACTAAAAATAATGTTAAGTGAATTTTAAAATGGGAGAGCAACAAATAAACATTTAGGGTAAAAATAATACTCTTAGTAATGCTAGGTGTTTTTCAGTAGCACACTATGTATGCACAGGTAATATTTCATATTAGATATGTGAAGGGAAGGAGCAGGCTCTACCGGTAAGATATGTCCTCTAATCTTTGTTTAGTTTAAATTTCAGCCTGTGGGAAAACAGAACACAGGGAGTGCCATGTGATGTTTGTATTTTAAGGACTCTACCGTGGTTTAATGGTTCATGTAATAAACATGAAATAATTGTGAAGGTTGCAAGAATTTGATATTAATAAGAAGTTATTTTGACTCTAAAGGTCAACTGTATGAATGTTTCATGACTCTAAAAAAACATTTCACCAAACACCAAAAAACATTTTACAATGCAAATAATCATTCAACCTTTCTAGAAATCATCCCTCGAAAGGAAAAAATTAAAGTTGTTTAAAATAATAGTTTTTAAATACATTTGCCATCCATTAAATATTTTGCATTAACTGAAATGTTATTTACAGTCATGAAATGTTTGTGACGTTGACCTTCAGGGCCAGCGTTAATATTAATGCAAACATGAAAATTAAACGGAAATGAAACATGCATAGATGTTTTGTTTTTAAAGTGACAATCTGTGCAGACATCACAATATGCAAACTCAAAACTAAAGCGCAGAGACTTTAAAAAACAATTTATATTAATGCTCTGACAAAAACACCAGAAATATCCCAAATACAATCTCCAAAAAGGTACTGAGTTTGAGAGAGTATAACTATGTCAGCACAGATTTAATACCCTAAATTACTGACTAAATACAAATTCAGTTG
The DNA here is from genome assembly GCF_947650265.1 of Symphodus melops. Taxonomy (NCBI): domain Eukaryota; kingdom Metazoa; phylum Chordata; class Actinopteri; order Labriformes; family Labridae; genus Symphodus; species Symphodus melops. The sequence continues at coordinate 25,730,694 of NC_136698.1, read as the reverse complement.
TTTCTGCAGATTTGTATTTTTCCCCATCACTTCAAACCAGCAGCATCCACGACAAGTTGCACTGTGCTGCAGTCATCATTTGAGTGTATCTGCAACTGACAACTTCTGTTTTATAGAACTAAACAAGAGCTGAGTCCAGGTCTATTAACTTCAGGAGGATATTAAACAACAGTACAGTGCAAGTAAAACAAAATGTAATGCATGTCAGAGGCTTCCAGCGGTACAAACAGAGTGTGACCACACTGAGTGCAAAGCTTAAGTTACCATCAAAGCCACACAAGGTTTATAAAAATCAGGACAGGAACATGGTGTCAAATAACATTTGGTATGAGTTAAAGGGGAATTATCACAGAAGAGAGAATAAAGGTAGATCAGTGACAAGGAAGGTCAATCATAAGCCGTTGAAAATTCTGCATTATGAGACAGAGAGTCACCTCACCCAAACATTCACAGACACCGAGGAAGCAGAGCAGCAGTCCTGTGGGCCAAAGTCCCCTCGGCATCGCCCCGCTCAGAGGACCCCAGCTCTCAGGAAACACACAGAAACAATCCAAAGAGGACTTTTTCTTCAGACTGGAGAGAAAGGACACTTTCATTACCGTCTCCTACGCCTGGTTAACTTCACTTCCCTGTCTCCTGCTCATTCCTCAGCTCTTACACACACCTCTCTCTGCTCTCTGGGAAGTCATTGTAGGTCATGTTGCAGCATGTTGAGCCATACCTGATTCTCTCTCTCTCTCTCTCTCTCTTCTTTTTTACTGAATGAATAAAACTGAAGAAACACTCAGAGTAAAGATCAGAAATCACTACAAGTCTTCAGCCCTCAGTTTTCATCTGCACACATCCTATGAGGAGCCATATATGAGGGGTGGTCCGACCTGTTTGACTTCTTTTTAAGTCACACCCCAGCACACACACACACACACACACACACACACACAAACACACCCAGACACACACACTCACACACACACCCTCGAGCTGAGAATGGGATGTTAGTAAAACATGTGACAGCACTCTGAAACCCCTGTAAGGACAAGTTTACTATCAAGTCTGACGCACATCTGTGTCATGATATTTCATAATAATAATTCTCTTCTTCATTTAAGAGGGAAATATAAAGCTGAGTGTGCAGAGGAGGAGGAAACATAAGATGAAGAGATGTATCTATTACAGGATCTTCTGATGATTTATAATCTAACAAAGATTTTGATACATTGAACACGTTTATTCGATTCTTTAAATGTTGCTGCCAAATATGAACGTAATACAGACAAGCACCTTCAAAAGGTTTTATAATAAAAAGTTAAGACTAAAAATAAATAATTCATATTCAATTAAATTAAAATTAAGTGAAATTCGGGGGGCTTTAATCAGAAAAAAGGGCATTACAAAAACAAAGTGCAGCCTCTTTAATTAAACATGAAGAGGTTTTAAGTTCTTAACACGCTGCAAGAATATTTCTAAGTTGTCCAGCAGGGGGCAGTATTCACCCTCCTGGTTGGTTTGTGTACCTTTTATGGAGAGAAGAAGAAGAACACGTAAACAGTGCAGCTGTAAGTCCTACAGGTCACTTTTAAGTAGGTTTAACGTGATGGTAGTTTAGCATGCTTTTGTTTTAGTAGCCTCGATGGCTCCTTTGGGCGAGCTCCTCGTGGCATCATGACGTCATTGAGAAGGATCCAGTCATGTTTAGCGCTCCTGAAACAACCCTGCACGTGGAGCTGTCACACAGCAGCAGCCTGCAGACTCCTCCACACAACTCACCGTGCACCTGCAGCCAACAAGCAGCAGCTGCACCTGTCTCCTCCCTGCGTCAGAGCGTTTTCTCTCTCTGCGTGGAGGCGACACAGCTCAGATGACTCCAGCTGTGGTCAGCACACGGGATTCACTCAGGAGGAGGAGGATGAAGATGTCCTTGATGACAGGGAGGTGGAGGAGCTGTTTCAGCAGCAGGCTCCTGCAGGTATCGAGGGTCACCAAAGGGTCTTCATCGTTCACCCTGATGTGAAGTGGGGCAGCAGGAAGCAGCACCTGACCACAGGTAAGAGGAGACTGTTTGATTTGGATCCTCCTCCCTGCCCGATCTCTGCAGAGAGGATGGTGTGAGGGTCCTCCAGGATGACCTTTGCCCTCTGAGTGGCTCTTACTTTAAAAACCTCATGACCCAAAAATCATTCAAGAGTGAGTGCTAGCCTGATATTCCTCATGTGTTCATGATGCTGGAGGTTTTTTATGAAACTTTGTATGCAGCTGAGCTGATGATGGCCGAGGCTGTGGGGCTCGTCAACACCTTAGACAACTGGAGAGTGGTCGACAAGATCATCATGTCCACCAAGACACCAGAGAAGAAGATGATATTTGGCAAAGGAAACTTCCAGACTCTGACAGGTGTGCTCTGCAAATCTGTGCCCAAGTGTTTAAGTTTCTGGAAAATGTTTCCAATTACACTAAACATGAGCCATATGTCCCTTAAAAGTCTACATAAACACATTAGTTTACGATGTCATGAGCAAATGAATGAGGTGTAAGTTGCTTGTAATGTGTTAAAATAGAAACATGCATAATGTACTTGTTAAGCTTCTTGAAATAAGACATTACATCAGTGGTGTCCAAACTTTTTTTTCTTGCGGGCCAAAATTGTCGCGTTAGAATCGCTTTTTTTTGTTTTGTTTTTTTTAAATATTGGAAGGAACTTTTTGTATTTTGACCTCTTCAAAAAATAATGTACCGTAAATTCCGTACTATTGAGCGCACCTGGATATAAGCCGCACCGGCTAAAAATAAGTAAATAAATGTATTTGTAAATATATAAGCCGCACTTGATTATAAGCCGCAGGTGTCCACGCTATAACAAGAGCTATTTACACAGACGTAGGCTACCGGTAACATCCGCAAATACTGTAGCGTCCGTACGGACGTTAAAGGACGACGAGAGCGTTCAAATAATAACTTTTAATAACCCGATCACTGTCGGCCGTGACCACGCCGTTTACAGCAGAGAACAACACATAACTTGCCGTAACAATCCAACTCTCTCCCCCAGCGTTCTCTCATACAGCCACTCAACACGTTCTCGCTGGTGCATTCACTGACTCTCCACATAATCGGAATTATGAACACATTATCAACTACTGACTTTACAACATGAACCGTTACAATACGAAGCCTAGCCGACGGTGTCTGTAACACGGCTGATGAAAAAGATGACCGTAATATATTTCACAAGAAAAAGTCCATCCATTCACTGCCTCAGAATGACTTCATTACTCACTTCCTCAGTCTCTGTTGTCGCTGTCAGTGTCATCTTAACGTGCAGCAGCTCTGTTAGCTTCTTTGACAGCCAGGTCGATCGCCTTTAACTTGAAAGCTACATCATATGTATTTCTCCGTGTGTTTTCCATCATGAGGGTGCGTGCATGAAGCGCAAAATGACTGATATTAAGATCCGACGTGACGAAGTCAAATGTTTTTGCGGCAGAAGCTCATTGTCCCCCATAAAAAAATCCATGCATTAGCCGCACCGGAGTAGAAGCCGCAGTGCTCGAAGTGTGAGAAAAAAGTAGCGGCTTATAGTCCGGAATTTACGGTAAATACACAATAACTAATTGCAGTGGGAAACTGTTGTGTTCTAATTTTTTGGAAAGAATAGTCAGGCTTTTATAGGTCTCCCTCGCTAACATGAAAAAGAAAAAAAAGAACGAAATATGCCATCTGATGAGGCCTGGGGCCAAAATCTTCTGATTCTTCGATTGAAGTCAAGGGCCACAAACAATCCACTCAAGGGCCACAAATGGCCCCCGGGCCGCACTTTGGACACCCCTGCATTACATTTTACTCAATGCCACCAATGCAGGTCTTAATTTTGTTCTGTTCAATATCTTGAAATAAAATGTCAACCTGGATTGGTCTTACAAACACAGCCAGATGGTCCAACGTTAGGAGACTGATTAAAAGTTGTTCATGACATTAACATTATGGAGAGACTAATACTTTGTGTTTAGAGAGGTTGTGTTGGGAGTGAATATTTATGGACACATGAGTGACTGTGACATCTTTTCCTCGTTTGTTCAGATGTCTGTCGTTTGTTTAAAGTAAAATGAAAGTGAGGGCAACAACACCGAGCTCTTATTGAGCCGTGGCTTGGTGCATTTATCTGAGCAATGTTTGTGTCAGCATGTCTTCATTATAGATCATCTAATGGATGCTTTTCCTCCTCTGCAGAGAAAATCAGGCAAACAGCCGGAGTCACCGCTGTGTTTGTGAATGTTGAGCGTCTTTCTCCTTTATCTGAGGTGAGCTCATCTGAGGATCACTTTCTGGCTTTACGTCTGAGGTCCAAACTGCGACATTTTGCATTTAAAAAAAAACCAAAACCCTGATATGTGTGAAAAATATCTGAAATCTGAGTCGATATTTCTTATGAAGAAGTTGGAGGTGGTTCCTGAAGCTAGTTGAGAACCGCTGACCGAGAGCGCACTCTTTGTTCTGTTGTTTAAAAAGACCCATCATGATGAGCTTAGCCTTAAGAAACATTCAGCAGAGGAAGAACTTCACTTGTAGAGGCAGAAACCTCGACCAGAACCAGCCGTCTCCTCAGACCGTGTTGAGCTTTGAGAAGTGGGATATAAGATAGATCTGTATCTACAATGTCAGTAGTAAAGGTAGCAGCACGGGTAGGCTAGACATGAGATTAGCAATGACAGATGGACAAATACATGTTATTGTCAAACCCTGTGTCTTTGGATATATCAGACTGTTTAAAGTCTTAAAGTCCGAAAGAATCAGTGAATCTCTGTCGTGTAAGTCAGTAAAGCTGTAAAGATGATTTGGTTGTTTTTATCTGCTCTTAGTTTATGAAGGAATAAAAAAAGAGGAGGCTGGTCGATAAGATAAATTTGTATTCTGGGTACAAACTTCTTAAACGCATGAAAACATTCTCAGGAAGGTGTAGCAGCATCTTATTGAATCACAGTTTAAAAAGGTTTGGAAGTGAAAAACGAGAACATGAAGATTTCATGATGGGATGGAATATCTCACCAGGCACAAAACAAGTCGGCGTTATTTCCCTGATTCGTCTGGTGAACACTTGTGCTCCTCCTCACAGAGGGAGCTGGAGGAGGCCTGGGGCGTCAAGGTCTTTGACAGATACTCGGTGGTCCTCCACATCTTCCGCTGCAACGCCAGGACGAGAGAGGCCAAGTTACAGATCTCCCTGGCAGAAATCCCTCTCTTAAGGTGGCTGTGTTTTTTTGTTTTTTTTAATAATCTCATAATGCACACGCTTACTGTCTCATGGGCTTATCAAGAAAGTTCTCTGCACCATTTGAGAAAAAGAAAAGAAAAGCGTCCGTTTTTATCGTAGTTGCAAAATTCACCGCCTGTCATGTATTTTAATTTTAAATAATGTGGGCAGTAACCTCACAAAAAAAAACAGGCCTACTGTCAGCGTTCTGCATTATTTCCTATCAGTATTTATGTATTTCAAACAATTTACCAATATCACAGATTTCTATGACAAAAAAGGAAATCGATCTTCATTTTGGATTTCCAGATTTGATCAAAAACTTTAGGAGGAAAAAAACCATTAAACATTCTTTACCGTGATGTGCACAATTCCTCTCCAATATCAATGATCTCTGCTCGTCTTTAATTAATCTGATTGTTTTGAGCTGCTTGTGATGCCTTCAGGTCTCGTCTGAAAAATGAACTTGCAAACTTGGACCAGCAGGGTGGAGGAGCGAGATACATCGGTGGTTCAGGTACAGAAGCCCAACTGCTGTGTGACAGACGGTGACTGAGCTGAGCTGTGTATGAGAGCAGCTTCACTGAGGTGATGTGTTTCTTTTCCCAGGTGAGACTCTGCTGGAGGTGCAGCAGAGACTTCTCAAAGAGCGCGAGATGAAGATTCGCTCAGTGCTGGAAAAACTGCGGAAAAAGCGCCACCTTCTGCGCTCTCAGCGGAAACACAAAGAGTTCCCCATCGTGTCCGTGTTGGGATACACAAACTGCGGTGAGAGCCCGGACGCGGTGAGGGAACACTGTTTGGGGATATTGTAAACGTTCCCAGTTTCACATCTTCACGTTGCGTATGTGCAGGGAAAACCACGCTGATCAAAGCTCTGACAGGCGATGGCGGCCTCCGGCCCAGAAATCAGCTCTTCGCCACCCTGGACGTCACTGTTCACGCCGGCCAGCTGCCCAGTCGGATGACGGTTCTGTACATGGACACCATCGGGTTCCTGTCCCAGCTGCCCCACCAACTCATTGACTCCTTCTCTGCCACCCTGGAAGACATAAAACACTCTGTACGTTCCTGGTTCTTGCACCAAACACGGTGTGTGTGTGTGTGTGTGTGTAAAGTCTGACGTGTCTTCCACCCTGCAGGATCTGCTGATCCACGTCAGAGACATCAGTCATCCAGAGACGGTGAATCAGAAAGTGAACGTGCTGACCGTCCTGAAGAACCTGCAGATCCCTGACCGGCTGATGAGCTCCATGATTGAAGTCCACAATAAGACTGACCTCATTGACGAGTAAAAGAACCACTTCCTTTTCATCAGAATTTCAGAGATCTTTAGAAATTCATTTTATTCTTGACCTTTAATGTGGACGTTGAATCAGAGTTAATAGTGATCTGCAGCGTTAAATATCTCATTGTGAGCGTTGTTGCTTGCACTGCCTGTCAGAGAAAAAAACAACATGATAGCAGTAGAAAATAAAAGTATTATCTTGCTCTCAGCTACCAGATTACAGAGCCCGATGTGTTGCCCATATCTGCGTTGGAGGAGCGAGGCCTTGATGAGCTGCAGAGAGCCGTGGAAGATCAGATTGTAAAGTCGACAGGAAAACACATTTTAGATCTGAAAGTGGACCTCAGCACTCGTCAGCTCAGGTGAGCGCTGTTGAAACTCTCTCTCTCTCTCTCTTTTGAGCGTTTCGAACAAGAAGAGAACATCCATGGCGAGTGTCTTGTTTTCCTTCCACAGTTGGCTTTACAAAGAAGCAGCGGTTCAGGACGTGCAGGTGAACGCAGACGAAGGCTCAGCTGTCATCAGAGTCATCATCAGCCGCGCTGCCTACGGACGCTACCAGAAACTGTTCATGTGAAAATAGTTCAGAGGAGAGTGATCCTGCATGCTGCTGCAAACTCCACAAAACCACAAAAAACTCTTTATAAAAAAATGACTTTTTAGATTGAAACAGAATGATGTACATTCAGGCTGACATGTATAAACTGCACTTTAAAGTGAATTCAAGAAGATGGAACGTTTTCTTAATAAAAATAAAAGATGTAAAGAACCTTAGTTTGTCAGTCTTTTGTTTTTAGTTTGAATTATAAAGTACAAATAAATCAGTGACTGTATGAGAAGAGGGTAGCTTTCAAATGTGGAGTTTGGTATTTAGTCTGTTTGAGCGGAGTGAGAGGCTATGAGTCATCACCTACCTTGTATTTAAAAGCAGTTAATGGTGTGTGCATTTTGTACACTGACCGTCACACCATGTTATTAAATTAAAAGGTGTTTTTTTTAAGGACAGCTGAAGACAGACAAAAAAAGAGTCAACCCCTGACCCAGCCTGTGTAGGATCTCCATCAAGTGAACTGTCCAGCACCACACGGGTGCTAAGAAAGAAAAAAACAACAGACCACATCCAACTGTTCTCACTGAAAAAGCAAATACTGTTGACAAGTGTTTGTAGGTTTCCGCTGAATGAAAACTTAGCTTAAAGCTCTCATGATTCCCTCGAAAATCTACAAGGCCATTCAGTAAAAGTTTAACTGTTTAATTAGACAAAACAAAACAATACAGCAGAATGGTGGATGCAGCAGCTGGTTTACAAATCAGGCTCCACCAATCCGGTCCTGATCTTCTCCTTCCTCCCTCCATTCAGCAGCAGCCTCTGCATCTGACTCACCAAGCGCCATATAGTGATTGTCATTTAAAGTTCATATTTGTTTTTACCCTGAGCCTATTGAATGCGTCAGTGGGCGTGGTCAGGTGTATCACTCTTTGGCGCTGGACTCACCCAAATCACCTGACCACGCCCACTGACGCACTCACACAGACGCCCGCTGACACAAACACTCGGAAACACAGACTGCTGAGGAGCAGACAGGGGTAAAAACAAATATGAATATTAAATGACAATATGTTAATAATGTAAATATACCTTCTACATTATCGTTCACACACACTGAATTCTGATAATTTTAACATAATTAGGTGCATTTAGGCTCCTTCAGCCTGATTCAGTTTAAACTCCGATTCTCTGAACAACAGCGTTTATCACATCTTTTATTAATCACTTTTATATTGGAAAAAAAAAGAGTTTTAATCTGAAGAATCTGGCATGACACATTACAGTCATGACGGCTTACCAAGTTTTTACAATGTCCTTCAGTACGACTGAACGCTGAGCAGGACATTTCTGAGGTTACAGAGTGAGCATCTTGTAATCAAAAGGTTCAAGAAATAAATTTGATTGGTTGAAAAATATCAGAATTTTTGGTCATCATTTTTCATGAGGTAGCTGGTTGACCAGTCGAAAACCACTATCCTTATGTACACTGAATTAAAGGAGCAATATGAAAGCGATCTACTAAATTGAATCATACAATTATATTTTATTTTTTCATTTCATGCACTTAAAACAACAAACAAACAAAACAGATCAAATTAAATGATTAATGGAAAACGGACAGTATGATTAGTTAATGCAAAAAAAAGAGGATATCTTAATAACATAAGAAATGTGCTGGAGAAGCCAATTAAACCCAGAGGGGCTTGTCGAGTGGCTCTCCGAACAGGAAACACAGAAACAAATGATTAAAGTAGAATAGCTAACCAGACAACATACTCAAAATGTAAAAGAAAGCAAGTAAATGTCAAAGAAGACATAAAAAGGAAAAGGCACTTATGGCAAAGAATGATTATGATTGTGTTTTGCTTAATTGGCCAAGAAGGAAATAAATAGTTTATTTATTTTTTTAATGAGTTGAAGCCGGTGCTGTTTCTAATATAACTGGCTAAATGATTCCAACAATGAGGTCCTCTGAATCTGATGGAGAATTGTAAAAAAAAGAATTTGGGAATTGAATTGAAGTATATCTTGAAAAGTGACCTTAGCATATCAACAGACATTAAAGAGACATGCTTCCAAATAAAAAATATCTGATATTAGTTGACAGAATTAAAAAAAAGAAGAAAAGAGGTAAACTGGATCATTTGATACCCACGTACAGAAGCCCTTTGAGGACATGTCTTCATACATTTTGTTTTCCTGTGATATTAACAAATTCCATAATATTCTTGAGATCTCAACTTGTTTTTCTCATTGTGAGAAAGTTATTTTGGTTATTTTTTCTTGTGCTTTACGGGATCATTTTCATGACATGCCCTGCTGACAGCTATGTATAATACATCATTTATTATATCTTTGTTTTATTATTTTACAACTCTGGGAATATAGGATAAGTAAGTCAAGATTCAGGAAAACAACTGGGATATATCCGTTGTCGAAGGAAAACAAAGTAAACACATGTATGAGTATGTGTTCAATCGGTATCTCTAGCTATGATTTTTTAAGACTTTCTTCTGTATAAGTTTTTGGTTCAGTTTAATGACCAGAGGGCAGATGGGGAGAGGACCCACAAAGTCTCCTGCGATGATGTTGAGGCTCTCAGGACCTGAGCCGGGCGTCTGCTCCTCCAGCCATTTCCTCAAACAGTCCCAGTTACTGAAAGTTAGCGTCCGCAGAGACTGTTTGGGGTTCTTCGTGATAAAACTTCTGTCCGCTGTCAGGTTCAAACCAGAGACAAAGAAACTATCTGGAAAGAAGAAAAAACACAAAATGGAATAGAAGACCAGGAAAGCCAGATTGAAATTGTGCTGAAGTGTGAATTAAACTCACCTGGACGTCCCATCTCTTTGTGCCAGTCCAGATAACTGATCACTCCCTGTGCTGTGCGCTTGTTGGCCCACCAGTAAGGGATCGCAGGCCACAGCTCCCGATGTCTGGCTGCAGTTTGGGAGTCATAGGAGAGGATGACCTGATAACCAGACGCCCACAGACTCCTCAGGGACGGCACAGAGTCCTGGGGAGGACAGGGCTGGTTGTGTGAGACAGTGTGTTGTCTTTTTTTATACATGTATCAGTAAGTCAGCTGTTGGGGGGAGAAAAACTCACCTTCCTCGGGCAGAGTTTGGAGCCAAAGAGCTTCTTCAGGGAGAAAATGAACGCTTGATGGAGTCTGTCGTCAATTCCTTCAAAGTGACTGCAAGCGAGGATGAGAATCTCCTTTGGGTGGGACTCCAGCCAGGTGACAACAGAGGACAGAGTGCTCTGTAATCAATAAAAATTTTTATAAATTAGGCTTTTTATGAACCCAAATAAGGAGAACTCAAACAACACACATTTCGACACCACAACAACTATAGAAGTCCGAAGCAACCTATAGTTGGCTATTTTAATGTTCTTAGTAAACTCCTGTAAACTCTCTAAATTACGCAGCATCGCAGACGTCACCTCTTTTGGTCTGTTGAGACATAACTTCGACTTCTTTATGAGTCGCCAAAAGGACTTGAGAAACAACAGTATTTGCCAAACTGTGACACTGCTCTCTCGCTCCCCGACACTAAGTCACTGGTGTCCAAACTTTTTTTTCTGCAGGCCAAAATGTTCGTATTAGAATCGCTCGCATTTTTGTAAAAGCTCTCTGTATTTAGCTCAGGTTATTAAAGGGTTAAACAGCAGTCCGCTTGTTTGCAAAAATGAGGCATAGGTTCATTTTCATAGTTAACAAAAAATGCTATTTAAAAAAAGAGGGAAAAAAAACAGACATTGTACTGAACCTTTGCTTTTTTAGGAATATCTTTCAGCCCTCGCTAACGTGAAAAAGAAAAATAACTAAACATGCCATCTGAATGAGGCCTCGGGCCAAAAGCCTTCTACTTCTTCGATTGAAGACGTGGGCCACAAAAATACCCTCAAGGGCCGCAAATGGCCCCCGGGCCGCACTTTGGACACCCCTGCTTTAAGTGTTTATCTGTTCAGATCCCCATTAAATGTGCTATTCTTCCTGTCCACATTAAAAACCATCAACATGAATACAAAATGCACATTTGAAAAACATAAAGAAGCACACAAAGGTTTCAGAAAATACATTAAACTTAATGTAAATAAAACAAAAACCTCCAGACACATCATAGAGATACAATGCCCTGAGATGTGTCTTTGTGTGTGTGTGTGTGTGTGTGTGTGTGTGTGTGTGTGTGTGTGTGTGTGTGATGGAAATGTTGTAAATCATAAAGAGAAATGTGAACTGAAGTCTTGCACAGGAATGTTCACTGTAACTGTTTAAATGTGACCTGTGACCCTTTGTGTGGTTTTGTGACACACTCACTGTATTGACTGATCACTCAAGGTATTGACTGATCACTCAAGGTATTGACTGATCACTCATTGTTATCACTTCCTTCTCTGTGAATGCTTCCTTTAAATGCAGGAGGGCATGCATTCGCACCTGTCAGAGTGACAACACCCCCACAGGGACAGATAACCAGCAGCTAGCATGTTGCTCTGTGAACGCTCCTCGTCTAAAACATTAAAACCTTGAGCTGACTCAGACCTCCTTCCTCAGTTTACTTTTTATAAAACAGTAACGGCTGTAATCCTCTTATCGCCACCCTCGTCTTCTCTTGATGAAATAATTGAGTCAGTAGCTTACTTAAATATTTCATCCTGTAAATCTGATGTCACAGCTCTGATAAAGGTTTAAGAGAGGGTGACCCTATGAGCTGTTGATTGAGTAGGCTTAAGTTTGCAGTGTGAGTCGTGGTTTATACCATGACATCTCCTGTTTGTAAGACTAGATGTTTGTGCATAACTGTGTCCTGAGGCCGAAACAGGTTTATCTGCTCGCAGACTCAAGAAAGTCCAACACAACACCTATGATGGCTAACGTTATGATGTTACATAATGCTGTATGTTTTTAAATGATTATGTACATGTTTTAAAAACCAATGTGTTTTAAAAAACTTGATCTTTTTGTCTGTGTTTTTTTCCCCCAGTAATTCATTTAAGCAATGTTCACACCTCGCAGTGTTAATATGAGGGTAACACTTTTCAACCTTCCAGTGTTGAGCAAAAGAGACACTGCTTAGTGTTAATAGGTGTTATATTTTAACTCCATAAAGAGTCAATAGTATAAGTTAATGTTAACTCTCCAAAACTAGTTAAAGAACACTCTGAGGTTTGGACCCATATCAACATTTTAGAAGTGGTAATATTACCTTACCTTACCTTAAGTAAATATGACAACCTTACTATAACTAAATTACAGCATTTAAAAGTTGCGCTCACCAGAACTGTTAGATGTGTGTAGATGACATGTGTGAAGTAGAGGTCGCTGGAGGAGTCTTTGGGTTTGTGTGCGACGCGCAGATCGAAGAACCGAATCCCCATCGACAGCTGCTCCTCGATGCTTTTGTCCTGCAATGATTCATAAAACGTCGGCAGAAATATTTTTAAACCGTATAACACTGTGACAAACGTTTTATAGAAGAGAATACGTTCTTGTTATTTATAATACAATATACAATCAGATCTCAGTGAATCTCCTCTCAGAGGTCGATCATTAAAACAAAACAAGAAACCCAAAGTTAAAAATGACAACATAATTACACCTTTATTATAATCAGGACGAGTTCAGTGTCTTATAACGGCACAAATAACTTCAACACTCATTTTAATGATGGATATAAATATATACAGTATATATAAAATTATTGTTAGCAGGTAATAAGTAAGGTAATTAAACCAAAGGCTGCAACAACAGAGCAATCCACAAGAGATCCTCACACGTCTCCATAATCACCTGTGACCATAAAGTGCACCTGTACTCTCTTTTCAACTAGCTCACCTGTGTTGTTGCCCATTTAAAGATGGCCGGTCTGGTGAAGCAGTAGAAAAGTCCATCCAGGAGTCTGAAATAGTCGGACTCAGAGGGCACCAAAGGAGAGTTTATATCCAGGCAGTAACTCATGGCATCATGGCTCCCTGGAGAAAAAAAACAAAAACAAGGTTGGTAAAAACACAGAAACTTTTAACATTTCTTTTTTTTTTTTTAAACTCTATAAGAATTTAAAACATTTTGTTTTGCTACATTTGCAAATTTAAGAATCTAATAAATGATGATGCATTACAACATATTATAAGAAACAATAATCACTTATTATAAAGTGTTTGAGATTTTAAACGTCACATCTTCAATGTTACAAAAAGATACACACACACACACACACACACACACACACACACACACACACAATCAGACTAACAAACACATCAGGTGCTGTTTAGAGTAAGGATTTATTAATGCACTGACATATTTAGGGAATCAAGCAACACTAGAGAAGAATTGACGTCTAGAATAAGATTAGAAATAAAAACTCAATACAAAACGCAAACGTGAAACAGACTAAATGATGACACAAGCAGGACAAGCTGTTCAGTGTAACCTACCTGGTATGGCCAGGTGTGTGAGAGGAATGTCCCACAGCTCCTCTGGAAGAGCTGACATCCAGTGCTGGCAGCTCGGCTCCATGTCGGTCAGTCGACGTGTGAAGAAACCCGTTTAAATGAGTCTACACATGATCGATCCTGGCCTCTTCCTCTATCTGATTCCTCCACAAACTTCACCACAGAGGAGAACAAAAGGGAGGAAGAGGAGGAGGAGGAGGAGGTGAGGAAAGTTAGAATTTCCTGATTCTTCTGCTCTGACTGACACCAACTCAGCGCAGTAAAAACAACAGGACGTCTTTAGTTCATGCAGGAGTTTTAATTTACTAATAAACAAACTCAGCATAAAGAGGATATGACATTTATTTATTTCTAAATATGTTTTATCTAACTTGCCTACACGCTGCTTGTTGCCATGACGTCGGGATGGGGGCGGAGCGAGCATTAAATCAGGAAGTGTGTGTGTGTGCGCGCGCGCGCGCGCGCGCGTGTGTGTGTGTGTGTGTGTGTGTTTGTGTGTGTATGTTATGTTAAAGTTTGGCGTGTTAATGCAAAACAAAGAGGTTGAATTCTCGTGTAATAATATTTTGTGTAGGTTTATATGTAAACTCTGTTTCCACAAATGTATTTTATTATATTTATTTTAATATATTTTATTATATTTTATTTTAATATATTTTATTATATTTTATTTTGAGGTTTATCCAAATTGTGTAGCATTTAAAAACGAAATCTAAGTATTTAAAAAAAAAAAAAACTTACTTAAATATTATAAAATGTGTTTAAATTGATCAAGTTGTTAGCCTATTGCTGTATTGTTGTTTCTGTCAGTTTGGTTGTTTTAGTTTTCATTTATGCTGCTTAGTGTATTTTCTGAAATGTTCAACAGTTTAAACGCCTGTATGTGTTTATTGAATGAATAAAAGAAAAATACCTCTAAAAAGACATCCATGAAGCAGAACTTTATTAAGACCTTCAGAAAACTAAAAGAAGCAACAATAGTTGCTCTTGAAATGTCTTTGGTAAATGAAAACTATTATTATATATTATTTAAATATAAATTAGATGTAGATTTGTTTAATTTTATAATGCAAAATATATACTTTAAGAATTATTTTTACATTTATAAAACAAATAAAGGGAAAGGTTGTGTGGCTTTTATTTACATTTTAGGACTTATTTACCTGTTTTTCATCACTATTGAAATGACATGAACTGAACTGACCCCAGATTAGCAGAGTGATGATTTAAAAGAAACTATTGTGAAAGAAAGCTTTGGGGGGGAAAGCACATTTTGAAAAGGGAACACAATTGCATTTTAACCCTTTATGGACTCGTAGTTTGAAGCACCACCGACAAACAAATAAATGCTATTTTTATTTCTAATTTTCAGGATCTTAAATGCATCGTGAGGAGGGAAAAGGCTTGCACAGTCATCCTTTCAGGAAGTCTTTGCTGTATTTGTGATGTGTGGAGGCCCGAAAAATATTAGATAAAGCAGAATCAAAATGTACACCTTTGTATACTGTGTTGATTTTTATTGTTTTAAACATACTTTGGTAACTAAAACATGAAATAACGCCCATTCAATTAGAAACCAATTACTAAGAGGGAATGTATTTTATTCAATATGGCATCCTATCTTTTCTTTCTCTGTTGTTATAAAAATGCAAAGAATGTATAAAGACATGAACAAATGTATACAGTATTTTAAAACCCTGGGAAAAAAAGAAAAAAGTTTGTTTCACTCTGAAAGTCTGGGGCTGCTATCGACATTTTCCCTGGCTTCCTGTGTCTGACTTAAATGTGCCTTCACACAAATCAGTCGATGTAGAAACATTTTTAGTTCCCATCATTCTGTTGCAAGAGTGATCGTCATGGTGAGATTAAAGGAAATGTGTGAGGAACGTGAAGGAGTGAGGATGTACAAACTGAGAAGATTGATGACTTTGTCCCTACACTGTCATCATTAATTGATGAAGTTAACTCATGATGTTGTGTACTTTGTCCCCCCCCCCCCCCCCCCCACTGTCCTCATTAATTGATGATAGTGGAGGGGGGGACAAAGTTCAGTCAGATTATTAATTAAGTTAAAGTTCTGGAGGACTTGCTTTTTTTTCATCGCCATACATTGTTTTATTTTCACAACAGGTGAGTGCAGTCAAGAATACATGGGTGTATATTCTGCCGTTATGTTTATGTAGAAAATGTCCATTCTCTAAACTCACATGCTTCAGATTTTGAAGTAAGAATAAAAAATAAGAGCATGAAAACTGTCAGTCAGACTTTACACAGTAAGACAACATTCAGGGTTTTTTTAAACTTCAGTCAGTGAAAGACCTCTTCAACTAGTGCTGAAAAAAGTCCCTTTGCTTTTTTTCCCCTCAGTAGTCGTGTTAGCATCCGACATGAAACAAATAGAAAGAGAAGAGTGTGAAAACCTCTTTATTTCACTTAATGAACTGTCTGATCTGAGTGATGTTTGCATGGAGACGTGCAACACACAGGTGCAGCAACACCACTAAGATTAACACGCAGAACCAGTTTAGTGACTTTTGGATCAGAATTTAGAAAAGATGAAAAATGTACTGAAGTACAGAAACTCAAGAAAATGTTCTTCACGGTCTGATGACGAAAGATTAGAGTGAGAGATTTGCTTACAAAGGCTCATGTTTATTGGAACTTCTCCACAGGCACAGCGGTGCAGCATGTTTTTAAACCAAGGCCTAACCTGTTGGCTAAAGTGATCTATAAGTAAATCGTTGAGGATCAGGTTCATGCAAAAAAAAAAACAATTCATGCACTCTGCACATGTTTCAGGTCCTCTTTACATTCTCTTTTGAACAATATAAGTGTTACAGGTGATACAGTTGAACTATTTGCTGCCTGCTTGTCAGGACTGTAAAAGTTCGAGGCCTACATTACATCGTATGTGCTCGTTGAATAAATGCGCTGTGCTTACTCCTCTAAATGTCTACTGTAGTGGAAGATTAGTTGGATCATTATTGCTTTGGAGAACATAACACAAAACTACGTACTTAGCTAACTTGTAGAAAATGATAAAGTGCAAAAATAGTCAACTGAGTGCGAACAGACAAGTGCAGATCAAAGTACCAAGACAAACTGTATTCAAGTAGCTTCAAGGCTGAAATGTATATTTAACAGCCTTCAATGAGTGCATTAATAAATCATTCAAGTAGAATGTTTCTTTAAAAAACAAGCTTGTGTGTATATCATGCTGTGGTTCACATTTGTTTCTACAGAATAATGCAAAAATGTCGAGAAGTCACGACGACCATTTCAGTAGTTTCTCATTCAGTGCAACAACAGTCGGTACGAAGTGGCTCTCGCTGATAAAGTCCCCTGCAATGATGTTCAGAGATCCGACCCTGGAGCCAGGAGTCTGCTCTTTGACCCAGCCGAGCAGCGCCGGGTACGTGGACATCACCAAGTCCTTCAGAGACTCTGTTGGGTGTGTGCAGATGTATTTCAGGTCCTCTGTCAGATTTATTCCTGTGACAAAGAAGCCACCTGGAGCAGGAAAACACACGTGTAAAACATATTGTGGTTTCGCCTATTACAGTTAATATGCAAAAAAAAAAGAAAAAAAAAAGAATGATCAACCTGTTACCTGGTCTGCCGTGTTGTTTCCTGTGTTCAAACTCCTCAATAAGGGCCTCTGCTTTGCATTTATTTGCCCACCAGTAAGGAATATGTTGCCACAGGTCGCTGTGAGAGCTGGCCATGTTGTGTTCATAGGACACAATCACAGTGTAGCCTAAAGCCCACAGGTTTCGAAGAGTTAACACTTCCTGAAATCAACCGCAACAACAACAAAAAAGTCACACAAATTCATGCTGTCACTTCCTGTCCGTTGTTTGTTCTTCAAGCTTCTGTACTGAGTGTAATCTCTCAAAGCGCTTTACTCTCCGTACTCTGAAGTTTCTTTGACAAACTACCTGAACTGTATTTCTTTCCCTTTTATAATCTCTGCTGTTTAAAACCCTCTCTAGTGTGTTCTCAATGTAATGTCTCACTTTTAGTGACGCTCTGAAACCACCTGCAGAACTACAAGGTCCACCACTAGGGGGCGGTGTAGAGTCCTCAAGAGAGGAGGACCTGCATTCTGTCAGTCCTCCTTCTCATACAGAGCTATAAAAGAAGGAACAACAACAATATCCCCCCCATGACCTTTACCTACATACTGACGTCCATCTGTTCTCACAACACATCAAGAAATGGATTGTAAATAACCAATCATGCTCACATTAGTTATTATTTTCCTGCAAGTGTTTTCAGAATTTTAACTTTGATGATTATTAAAAACATTATTTTAAACGAAGCCTTTGTGTGGAGTTTTATGTGTGTTGTGATATGATGTGAATTTACATGTTTTATTGTATTGTACATTGATTGACCCTGTCCGGAGACTGCAGGTGGAAATTAGCAATAATCTTTTCTCTGTGAGATTAATGTTATTTCTGTACATGGTTCCTGACAACTAAACTAATAAGGAAGTTGACATTTCACACAGCTCACTACACTTTCACTTCACTCTGTTCTGTCGGCCCAGAATTCATTTGATGATTTCTAAATGAGCCTCAAATACAATAGTGTCAAAAGCTTAACACAATTCAAACAGGAGAAAACTGTGCGTTTGTCGGGGGACTATTTTTAGCTGCGCATTAGTCTGCATTTGGTGCTCTAGTGAATATTTGGGGCAGCAGGATGGTGTGTGAAGGATTGAGTCAAAACAAACTACACAGTGTGTGTCCGAAGTCATGAAGGAAAATGTCAGTCAGTACTAATTGGCGCTCACTGAAGCGCTGTTTACGGTTAAGAATGGCGCTCTATTACAGACATAAATGAGCTAAATCAAAGTATGGCTATACAAGAAAGATACTTATCATGAGGACGGATTCATGACGGAGCTGTGGTACCGTTTTGGGACACAGTTTGGAGGTGAATGTGTTGCGGATGGTTGTGAGCAGCAGCATGTGGAGCTCCTGGTTTAGGCCGAGGAAGTGGCTGAAGGAGAGGATGAGCACCTCTCTGGGATGAGCATCCAGCCACTCTCTGATCTCTGTTAAAACAGACTGTCAGAAAAAAAACCACAGGTAACTGTTTAGTCTCCTTCTACAGCATTTAATGCACATTTCACAGCCTTGTCTAAAAAGCTACTAACACACATGAAATAGTTCAAACGAGCTGGTAGGATCGTATTTTTGGCATTCACACTCAGGTCTATGTTTAGTATGACAGAGGTGTGTAACAACCTGCAGGGTCTGTTCCTTCACCACCTGTCAACTCTGCAGGAGCCAAGGTCAGCTGAAGGACACTCAAATGTATAATTTAAGCCACATTAAAGATCGTCACTCTTCCTCTGCAGCCTGTTTTGTTTCACATGTTGAGCAGGAATATCAGAACCTCTTACAAAAAGCACCCCTTAATGTTCTCTGTCGAGGTTACAGTGGACATTAAGGACTGTTTCCTGTGCAAAGATCTCATCACATTAAAGGAAATAACACTGATTTTGCACATGGTAAAAAGTGAAACTATGTCACTATAAAATAAAAAATAACAATGACTTCAGTCAATACACTTTGGTTTTGTTGCCGCTGTCAAAGTCTGATACAACGAGTATAATAAATAGAGATTGGGAGAAAATCAATCTATAATAATACTGTATAACACAATAAGATATGATAGGATACAACCGCAGACAGTGCTGTATGGTATTATGTTTCTCTATGATATAATATGATAAATACACTTTATTGTAGTGCAGTTTGAAAAGAGACAACATCAGACGAATCAAATTTCTATTTGAAAGCGTAAAAGAGCAGCGACAGAGGCTTCAGTATCTCACGATGGAGAGGAGAGTGTGATATGGTGTGGCATTGATTGTTCTCATTGTGTTTATTTTGAAAGGGTTTTTTTTGCATTGTGAGCTTTTACTTCACCTCGACAGTGAGCGTGGTGTAAACGCCGTGGTAGAAGTACAGATCCGTGGAGCTGTCGTTGGGCCTGTGTGCGATTCTCAGGTCACAGTATCTGATCCCACAGTCCAGCTGCTGCTTTATTGTGAATTCCTGCAAGACACAGGAGGCCCACGCTACATCTGAAGGCTTAAAATAAATCCATGCATTTAATATAAATGTATGCGTTCCTTTATTACCTGTGTTATGGCCCACTTGTACACAAAAGGACGAATCAGAGGTTTCATGTACTTGTCCAGCTTTTGAAGCATGTCTGGCTGAGTGAGGTCAACAGGAGATCTGTCATTCATGTCCAGACAGTAGGTTATTGCATTGTGGCTGCCTGATGGGGGGGGGGGGGGGGGGGGGCAAGATAATAAACACAAATCATCAAAAAGATGATGTTATTTTTTATGAAGAACAACAACATGAAAGCAGTGATATGTTCAGAATAGTTGTGTTGTCCTGTAACAGGTAAGGTTGTCTGCGCTTTCTTTACTCGACTGCACTCTCTGTACTCCGGGGTCTATAAATGAAATGTGTTGTGTTTTATGTAACTGTTTGGGGTAAATAAATAAGGGTGTCTCTTTGTATCCCAGTCAAACTTGTCAGGATATTTTTTTTCCCTTTATTTATTTAAGATTTTGTCTATTTGCTTGTGTGTTCTTGTTTGCTTTTACTATTCTACATTGTATGCAAAGTTTGCCTGTTTTGAATATTCAGTGAAGCATCTTGAACTTCAACTGTCATGGCTGTCTATAAACAGTGCCCTGTATAGTCTGACATTGTGCTATATAGTTACACCTCTACACCCACCAAATGTATCTATCATAACATGTGGTGCTGTCATATGGCGGGCAGCCTACCTGGGATGGCCAAGTGGTTCAGCGGGATGTCCCACAGAGCACCGGGCAGGTGAGACATCCAGCTCTCCATGGGCAGCTCTGCCAGACTCAGCTTCCTCTCTCCGGACACAAGCACCGAGGAGGACATGCTGAGCTTCAGCGCCTGCATGCAGCCCGGCAGTGAAAACACATTTAACAGTATCATGCTTCTGCAGTAACAACGGGGACTGGATTTATTATGTGCAGAAAACTTGCAGCATTTTGTTCAGTCTCACACACAGCACAGTGGGAAGTGTAGTCCTTTTTTAGCTTGCACACTTACTTGATCGGACTGCTGCTCCCTCCAACCACCAAACCCGATAAACCGGTCAGATCTCTCCAGAGAGGAACTAATCCACGGACTGACACTACAGACTCGAGCCACGAGGACTCATCCATGCCAGAGCGATAGGAAGTGTCATAGCTGTACAGGGAACATGTGTGATGTGATCCGGAGATGAAGGATGTCTCCTCACCCTGCAGTCTGGTAACCTTTTACACCTGCAGAGCCCGGGATAACGACAACAGAGGACCCGGCGCATTTCACCTCCAATCATTGATTATCCATAATGAGAGAGGATGCACGCGCACACGCATGAGGGGCCGTCGGCCCCAGGTAAGTTCCTCTGGTTCACCGGGTGTCTGTCCGTCCGGTGCAGCAGCAGAGTGCGCGGGGAGGGAGGGAGGGAGGAAGTGGGGAGGGCGGCACCGCGCCGGCTGACAGATCAGCAGATGCAGAGAGGCTCCCCTCTTAAAGAGACAACTCGCATGTTAAGTCTTTAAAGGGGAACTCCAAAAACATGCCGCATTCCTGCCCAAAGCGCTGACAAGGTGACGTCACAGTGGGTGTTTCCCATTAAACTTACCTGGGGAGATGTCAGAGCTATCATTCTTTAATGGTGACATAATAGACAACTTCAAAAACAGACAGAGTGGCCTTCAGGTCTGGAGAATAATGCCAATGAGGAAGTACAGCAAGCCTGCATTATTTACAGTGGCCACTAGGGGGCGACTCTAGTTTCCCTTTTGACATTCTCTCTGTCAAAGTTTTATTTGGCTTATTATAAAAAAAGAAATCTCAGGTTTCTGCTGAAACTCCAGATTCTCAACATTTATAATGAAAGAAAATGTCTCAAATATGTGTTTTTATTCACAAGACATGAAGTGATTATCCCTGAACACTAACTTTTTATTTCTCAGATCCCTTCTTGCTTCAGATGTGTCTTCTCCTAGACGTTTGACTTGGCTTTGGTGTCACCCTCACTCACTCACTCACTCACACACACACACACACACACACACACACACACACACACACACATTGTGTATTCATTATTTTTATTATCTTTATAATATCGGGTGTTTTTATTTTATTTGTTGCTAACTGCTAATGCTAACTGCACAGGTTTAACATATAATTATGTTTATTCTTAGTCACATAGGGGCTGCTATATCTTGTTTGGGGGATTTTGTATACAGAGGGGAGGGGGGACAGCGCGTGTGTATTGTAACTAATGTCTTGTGTCCTGCCTGTCTGTATACTGCTACTGGATGCCTTGAATTTCCCTCGGGATCAATAAAGTATCTATCTATCTATCTATCGATCTATTTTAATTTCAAAGAAAGACTAAATCCTGACCGTAGAAGCTGTTTCAATGACCATAATGGGATTATCACCACATGTAACGTTTTGGACCAGCTTCCCTCATCAGATAGATGAAGAGCGAGACAATGCAACTCCAAACAGAAAATGCAGCTGAATTCACTCAGATGTAAACAACATAACCAATTAGATTAAACACAACAACAAATTACAGACAGCAAAACTGTTCAAACCATGCAGCTGAATACAGACACTGAAAACCTCACAAAGAACAGTTTCTCCTGGTGCACATACTTAGTCTATTATTATTATTATTATTCACATGTGCATGCTCTTTGATATTTGTGTGATATTTAAAACATTATTAACCCTTTAATAAGTGCCTAGGTGAGCAATTAAGTGACTATTTTTGGTAATTTCCATACACATTACATACTGTACAGCCGCCCTTCTGCACCTCAGTCAGGTCGAGGAGCATGTGACCCTAACTCATCCAATCAGAAGAGATCACCCTATCACTGATCCTTCTATTGTGGCATTTTAACCAAATACGGTAACTTTGTCAATGTTTATTTTTGTAGATGAAATTGAAATTTTTTTGAAAAATGTTTTAACAGAAACAAAGTTATTTTATGTCCCCCAATAAAACGCAGAGGTTGAATTTTTGAATTTGAAAGTATTTCAATGAGTGCCCTATAAAGGGTTCATGTCGAGGAATCAAATCAGCTCTTTGAGTTGTCTGCTACTTTCTGCATGGTGTATCACCTATTATTTGTGTGAATGCATTCTGTTATTCCCAGTTTGACAGATTATCTTCCACATGAATATATCTGACCATTCCCCTCAAAGCTGCACAAACGTAAAGATTGTATCAACACTGACCTTTGTTCTGACTTGGACTCTGCAGGAGAGAACAGAGTAAGTTGTGTGTGTTTGTTTGTGGTCATTTGTGTTGTCAGGTCTTTTTTTTTTCTTCAGCATCTTCAGCAGGTCAATAAACTCTGAGACAGCACTAACCATAGGAACAAACTGCCCGAGGAGCACGAGGGCCAATCAAGTCCAGACTGACTGCTGATGAGGATTAAAGTGAGAGAAGAGTTTTAACCTCTCGGCCTCTCTCTTCTGATGAGATTACACACAATCAAATTAAATGCAACAACTTGAATTAATCACTTCAGTCAGGAGTACATTTCCCTTTCATTCATGTTAAACCACACGAGAGCACTAGGTGTGTTATTGATCAGTATTTATTTACGTTTGTATTTTGTTTGTTCATTCATGTGTATTATTAATTCATTGAGTAAGTTATTGTCTTTAAACTTTAAATAAATAAAATTCTCTGAATGAAGTCACATATAAACAGTGTATATACATTCATTTTATCAGTCATGTTATTATTATATTATTTTATTGATTATAAGAAAACAAATTTTTTTCAGAGCATTTCTTCTTTTATAATTTATTTTTTTTACAAATGATACATTTGTAAAAAAATGTTATGAATCTAAATTAATGACTTTATGAACTTTAAGAAATATATTTATCATATTTTCTTTTATTATTATTATTGTTATTATTATTAATAGGTAGTAGGAGTAAAGAAGTCAAAGTATTATTAAAACACAGACTGTTTTAATTTATTACACACAATATGTGAAGTGTATTCATTTAATTCTTAAATCTTTATTTTCCGTTTATTTCATGTAACCAGCTGAATATATTAAAACATATAAATGTATCTTATGTAAAAAATAAGATTGATGAATAAAGTGAAAAAGCTTTTTACTTGCAGCAAGAGTCCTGATATACATTTCATTTTTTATAATCTTCCTTTTTTTAAATCTGTTTTAAAAGGCAAACTTTGATTGTATTTGTGTATCTCATACATTGCAACAAGTCAGGAAAACATGTATTTTGCATAAACAAACTTTTACAAATAAATGTAAATTTCTTCCTTTAGCTGCGCTCACCAAAAAGAAATTTACCAAAAGTCAAGAAGGTGCATTCAGTCACCATGGTGCAGCTTTGAGGAGTAAACGACCTGCTGATCTGAGGTCTGTAGAAACTTTAAGTTCTTTTAAAAACAATCTTAAGACGTTGAGTTTCTCTCTCTCTGGCTGCTAGTTTGTGTGTGTACAGTGTGTGTGTACAGTGTGTGTATGTACAGTGTGTGTGTGTACAGTGTGTGTACATCTGGTTGGTGCATGGTCCTTGTGAGCGACCTATAGAAACAGATGAATGTATGTTTTTTGTACAGGACGGTGCATGCTCATTTTACAAATGTTTTGGTTTAAAGTGAGCTCTTGAATCCACTTAATCATTCATTATTATTTTTAATGAGGTTTTATTGTGTTTTTTTGTTGTGCATCTTTTTCTTCTGTAAAGCTCAGTGGGTTTACATTTGTATGAAATGTGCTATACAAATAAAATGTGATTGTTGTGCATGCTGCTGTGGCTCGCTGACTGGATTGATCTCAAACAATCAGTGTTATAAATAAAACCTCTGCTGCTACCTGAGGAGCTTTATGCACGTACAGGCGCTCTGCGAACCTTTAAAGAACCGTTATAAACGTTAAACGAGCCACCGCTGCCGTCCAGATCGTTACAAATAAAAATATAAAAAGGCTTAAAACACAATCACACTTCTGTGTCATCAGACATCTCACCTTCTTATCGTAAAAAAACTTTTTTTTTTTTAACCACTTTGAAAAACTTCTGAGCAGAAAAATCCTTCTCATAGTACTCAGTGTAACATAATTTTCACACAGACGGCAGTTTTTAAATTTAAAAACTTTATTTAAACATTTTCTTCCCACAGTAGAAACATAAAAAAAAAACATGAGAAAGCTTCTGCTATGAAATGTGTGAAAGAAAGATAAGATGGTAGTGTTAAAGTTTGGACCTGTTCAGTCCACTTCCGTCACAGCTGGGTGGGTTTCCTCTCACAGCTCCAGAGAGAAAACAAGAAAAGGCAAGAAATGAATGTAGACAGTTTTTCATGAAGGCTGCACAGTGTGGATGTGCTGTGCTGATAAGAGACGTACTTCCTCTTCTTGGACCGTTTCACAGAGGAAGACCCCGTCACTACAAATACAACCAGATTGATGTAGAGCAGAACTTTGACACTTGGCCACTTTAGTCAGTGTGAGCTCAAACAACTTTATTAAAACACTGATTTTGTTCTTTTTTTTTTTTTTAAATCAGGTTTTAAAATATTCAACTGTTGCAGAAATCTGTCCCTTGTCAAAAACAATAAAACATTAAAGCGTGTTCAAGGTGAGATTAGTTCACACTTTGCAAAGAAAGAGATCGAGGGTGTTCGAGTTGTGCCTGCAGGACATTTATCATCATGTTTGTTTTTTTTCAGTTTGTGAAAATGAAGTCTGATCATGTGATGATCAGAGGCCAGAGCTTTGTACTCGTTCTATGCTTTAATGCACTGACGTTTGAGTTCAACCCTTAAAGATCACATATAGGTGAATATAATTATACTTTTATAACCACACGGATTCATTTTAAGATGAAAAATATTCTCACAGTTATTGTCTGAGGAGCGTGATGATGCACTGTAACCTGCGGCGCTGCAGCTGTCATAGTTTCAAACATCTCTCCTACCATCCATCGCATACAAGAAGTGGACATAACGTCTCTGTTTAAAAACTGAAGCGCCTCAATCCTGCATTCTTTCTGATAGCCAGCAGGGGGCGACTTCTCTAGTGCAAAAAAAAAAAAAAAAAATCTTTTTAAGAAAGTGCCCCTTCCTCTTCCTGGATTTATTCCCTCCATGTACAGTCGAGTCGAGAACAGAGCATGACGTTCATTCTGTTCTGATCCTGTTTGGACTTAAACACCATCGAGCGGGGTACGCGGGGCACGCTTATGGATTTACATGACAACGTTCGGGAAGCCAAAGCTTCACCAAGTCACATGTTCTGAAAAAGCCGAGCGTGCACGAGTGTTATCTGATAACTTAGTGTTTGCTTTTATTTAACTCCTCACTTTTATTTCCAACTTGAGGCTGAAACACAGCAGAACAAAAACCAATTGGTTACACAGAGCTGTCTACGTCCACTTCTTATATAAAGCTTATGAAAAAGGGGGTTAGTGTTCATAACAAATGGCTCCGTTACTTGGTGGGTGTAGAAAGGCCGTCGATCCGGTTCATCAGGTGTTTGACTGCCGTCGAGTCTACAAATCACGACACCTGTCGGTTCAGTTGAATTTTTTTTTTGTTGATAGCGTGGAACATTTGTGACTCAGGTACACACTGTTTACATCCCACATCTTATATACAGCAGGTTTAGTCAGTTAGGTTTGAGTACAACGATGTGATGCTGGCTGTGATGAAAGGCAAGAATGATCTCAGGAGTCTTCGTCTTAAAGCAACCCTCACAGAGCTGACGCTTCTTGTCCACGTGTACAGCTCCGTGTCTCGGCCTGGTTCCCTGATGGAGACGCTGCCCGGCACTTTGGAGTAAAACGGCGGCAGTGAGCGCGGCGAACAAACGGCCGTCACCTTTGCATGGAGTGTCTGGATCCCAGCGACTGTTTCCCGCTGCTGACTTCTTTCCTCGGAGCGTCCTGCGGAGGCGTCCCGACCTGTCGCCTGTGCCTCCCTTTGGCTCTGTGTCTCTCGGGCTCTGAGTCGCTGAGCTCCAGGTCGGGACAGTACCCGTCGCTGTCCTGGTACGATCTACTACCTTTCACTTTTTGTTCAGAAACAGGTTTGGCCCATATTCTCTCCTTGGCCGAGCCCTTTCGGGACAGTTTGTCAGAGGCCCGCAGGTCCTCTGTGGTCCGTACCAGGTTAATGGTCGCCTCTTTGAAGGATCGGCCGAAGTGCTCCATGGCAGATTTCCTAAAGCTGCTTTTGTCCAAAGCCTGATTTGAAGCATCCTGGTCGCTGGGTGTCTGGCAGGAGCTGTCCTTCTGAGCAATTAACTTCTCTAAGAGGCCGTTGGCTTTAACCGCACCCGCTCGATCTTGCTCCAGTTTGCCGTTGCTGTTGGACGAGTGGCCGTGCAGCGCTGCGTGTAAAGACAAGGGTTTACCGGAGGATTTAACGGGAGCCGCGAAGCCGCTCGAGGACGACAGGCGTCCGTTTGAGCGTTCATCTCTTCGGCCTCCTCCGTGCAGCTGAGGCTTCCCCTGACCGAGCCCCTCACCCGTGTGCTCGCTCACATTCAAACTGTTGTCCAGGCAGAGAGGCGCGTTTCCAGACTTCGAGCTGCCGTTTCCAAGAACGGAGGATTTGGGCATTTTCAGCTTCAAAGTGATCCTGGGAGGAGGACGAAACAGCACGTTCTCCACTGGGAATGAAGACTGAAGGCCTGATGAAAAAACACAGAGACTCCGTTAGATTCAAAACATTAGGAATATTTGCTGCTTGAATTGAAGTGACTGTTTAGTACAGACATAAAAAATTACAAGTTCTCTTTTTTTGGGGGCTTTTCATTTTGACAGGACAGCAGACACGATGAGTCGAAGGATTTTTATCATCCATGTTTTCGTCTTTATTTATTCTAATTGTACGACATCATTGTAAATGAGCTCGCTGCCCTTTAAGGATTTCTTGAGAATAGATAAAGGTTAAATGAGAGTAGGAGTGGGGAATGACATACAGGACTCAAACCCGGGACCCCCACTAGGAAAACCATTACCTCCTTTTTCATTATATCAGTGTTGCCTGCTCACAGTTTGAGTCTATATTTTTATGATTAAGATTATACGATTAAGAAGTTTAGTCCTCGCTGTGGAGCATCTGGGACACGCTGACTGTGACCTGACGTCGTTTTTTTTGTATTTCACACGTTTGAATCTGTGAGTTTCTTTGTTTCGAACGTCTGGGGAGGATTTTCCTTCATGTAACAACAAAAGTAAACCGAGCGCTTACAAGTTAGCTCACGGCTCAGAGAGCCTCCTGATGTCATGTGTCCACCGAATATATAACGTTAGCGTCAGGTTAGCCTGCTGTGCTAATTTGATATTTGACAGACATGATGTCTGTTACGATGAAGCCTCATTGATGCTAAGATATAAATACAACAACATGTGCAGAAACAAAGGGAGTCTCACCTGCAGAGCTCTCCTGGTTCACCAGCTTCACGTGCAGGTTGAACATCTGCTCCTGAGCTTTACTCTGCAGCAGCTTCAGCTTCTCACGCCGACTCACCATGTAACACAAGTTCCTCACCTGCAAATATCAAAAACACCGGCCGTTCAAAACAAACAGTCTGTGACGCTCTCCTTCACTGTCGTCTAATAAATCCTGTGGTTTGATGTTCCTGAATGAAAACATTATATATGTAGACGTATATTTAGCCTCTAAAGTTTTTAAACTCTGAATAACAAGTGGGTGAGTTACATTGTACAGTAATGACCAACACAAGTATAAAAAAAGTACATTTAATTATTGAAATTCAAACAATTTTTACTGATCCAAATTAAAACTAAAAAGATAATTATAACTGAACTTTTTTTAATGAATTAATATTAGAGCCATGTATTAGAACAGAGTGTGTGGACAGAGACCAGCATCGGCCTGGTTTGAGTGCTGCAGCTTTGACCTCCAAATCATTGATTTGGCACAGATTGTTTGAAGCAGGACACCAAACCAGGTCTTTCTGAATCATTTGTGGCTAACGTGCTCGCAGGAAGATCGTTCCTTTCTCTGCAGACTGCTTCAAGTTCTCCTCCAGGATCTCTCACAAACCCTCACTGAAATAAAGCTCTCTGATTTAAAACACATCTTCTGTGAGTCTGAAGTGCAAAAAAATGAAGATCAGACTGGCTGAATATTTTTGAACCTGAGCCAGGTGCGAACATACCAAGACTTATAAGTCTGCTTTATTAAAGAGCTGTAGAGGAGGAAGTGCTCACCCTCTCCAGGTCCTGCCTCAGGTGCATGAACATCCTCATGCGCGTGTGGATGCTGGCCTCCTGCGGCTGCAGCATCATGTTCTCCTCGTCGGCTTTCGGGGGCAGCAGCGCTCTGTTGAAGTTGGCTTTCCTCTTCAGCTTCCAGTACTGATAGATGAAGTCCAGCAGGCGCTCAGAGAGCCCGAGGACCCGGGCCAGCTCCTCTGGCTGGATCATAGTGTGAAACTCCTCCTCCAGCTCCTGCAGCCTCTGAGCCCGCGGGCCCACCTTCTCCGACTCCACGGGGGGTTTAGAGCGAGCCGGACTCAGGCCAGACTCCCCGGTCTTAGATTTACTGTGCTTCAGGCAGTAAGACTTGAACTTCACTTCGTCTCCCTCGTCCAGGATGGTCTTCATCTCCAGGCTGTGCTCGAAGGCGCAGGTCACATGGAACGGCGTGGTGCAATTCTTCACAGAACACTGTGACAGAGACGGGTCATTACAGAAGGTTATTAAAACGTACTTTTAAGAATCACGCAGGATGGGAAGCTTCAGGTTTTCACATCCTTTTTAAAAACACACTTTCTAAAGAGTTTCAGGGCTGGACTCGGCTCCACGTCTTCGCCTGTTCCCTGATTAGCTGGAAGTTAAATCGAGTCAGCATTTTCCAATCCCAACAATCTTTCTGCTT
Organism: Symphodus melops; assembly: GCF_947650265.1. Classification (NCBI taxonomy): domain Eukaryota; kingdom Metazoa; phylum Chordata; class Actinopteri; order Labriformes; family Labridae; genus Symphodus; species Symphodus melops. The sequence goes on along the minus strand of NC_136698.1, from coordinate 25,701,159 downwards.
TATGCTTCTTCAAAAAACCAAAATGTGAGGTCAAGACTTTTATTCAGGCAGCCTGTTGAAGGTGTGACATTTACACCCCTGTGATATATAAAGGGGGAGGGGGAGTGGTCCCTCTTCTGTGCCGCCTTCAGAGGAGGCACTGAGTGTGTGTGTGTGTGTGTGTGAGTGTGTGTGTGTGGAGACGCCGCTGACTCAATGCTGTAATGTGAATTGACAGACTGTCTGTGCACATGATTTATTTGCAAAGACATAATCACGGCAGAGAGATGTTGCTGAATCGCACTAAAGGACGACTGAGAATACGTCCATGTCTTAGTCTGTGGTTAAAGACTGTAGAAAAAGATAAATGGTATAAAAAATAAATAAAAATGATCTTAATGTATAAATAAATTTAAACTGCTACGTATTTGACTGCATAATAAACTAGAGATACATTTTAGTTGCACCATCCCATGATGACTGATATAAGCTGATTGAAGCTTCGCTAACATTGCATTAATGTGATTATCATAAAATAGATCCACTCAGTGTCGTCCCGACCACCGCCGTCATGCACGACCTGCTCCGAGTGAGGAAGCGTGGAGAGCAGGAACGCCAGGATGCTCTTTTGTAAAGCGTCCTGAGGTAACTCTTGTTTTGAGTTGGTGCTGTTCAGATGATGAGTGATTGATTGATTGATCGGTCCACTCTTACCTGGATGCACGCTCCCGTCTTCAGTTTACACAGGCTGCAGATGAGAGACCAGCGGCTGGGCGGGATGTGGGACACTTTGGTGATGGGCTCCATCCTCTCTGGACAGGCGATGCTCACCTTCAGGAGGGACAACGCGGCGCGTGTGATGAGAGTCACCGTGCATCAGTGTAAATAATGAAACCACAGTGTGTGTGTTTGTTTACCTCTGGTATCCACAGTGCACAGCTCACGTGGGCCCACTTTGTGCCCGCTCGCGTTGCCTTCATGGCGCCACCTTTCTGAGGGCACAGGAGGCACTGCGGGTCGAGGCCGAGGACACACGTCCTGCACAGCCAGTTGCCTACGGGCACTTTGACAATGCCATAACAGGCCTGTGGGACAAGAAGAGACATGTCTTTAAACTCGGCTTTTTCATCCTCTTTCAGCACATCTGAAAACCTTATTTACAACGAAGAACATCACGGTTCAGTTTCTCTTTATTCTCTTCCAGGACGCTGCTCACGCTCACTTACATCTGATCATTAAATGAGAGATCACCGATACCTGGTGCACACAGATGTTACACTTGTCACAGAACACCATGTCGTTTCCCTCTTCACTGTCGGGAGAGCGGCACACGTCGCAGATGACATCCTCGTCGTACTCGATCCCCAGGCCCTCCACCGTCTCGATGGCGTGATTCATGTTGTCATGGCACTGACTCTCCAGAGCCTCCATGGTGCGCTCCATCATCAGCTCGTCTATGGGCTCCTCCCCTGAAGAGAAACACAACGGAAGCAGAAACCCGAGGAGGTCAGAGAAAAAACCCAGCAGGCTACAATCTAAATGCTGCAGATAAAAAAATAAAAATAAAAATCAAATGTTCAGGATGTGAACGTTGGCTCTCCTCCTCCTCACCCATGCCCTGGAGCTCTCTGTTGAGCGCGTGCAGCCAGTACAGGTCCATGTCGTCCAGGTCGTAGCGACACATGGCCTCGGCCAGCTCCTTGATGTTGACGTATCCTGGATCCGTCGTCTCCTGGCTCGAGCACTGGATGTATTTCCTCTGATGACTGTAGAGCACCTCTTTGGATTTCTCTACAACAACCCTGAACACCGAGACACAAAAAAAAAACCTAAATCAGTCTATGAAAGTGATTTTAGATGATGAAGTGACTCATTCGTGCAGTGAGGTACAAACTGAGTGTCTACCTGAGTGACGGCTTCGGGATCGTGTCGGGACTCGCCAGCACCTGGACCCCCTTCTCCCACTCCATCTTCCAGGTGTCTGCCAGCAGGTAGTAGTCCTCAGGAGACACGTGGTGGGAGTCAGGCAGCTTCATGGCACTGATCAGGTCTTTTCTGAACACCTGCGGGAGAGATGGAAGCACACATCAAGTTCCACCGCACTCAGTCAACAAGGGTCAGAGCGTCTGTGATTCATCGGTTGTACCAACAAACAGTCCAAGTGAGGATGTGAACTTACTTCAGCCGGTTTCTTCTGGTTGGAGGCGGGGGTTTCAGGTTTGCCGCCATAGTTTTTGGAGGAGCAGAAGGAGGTAGAGGGACCTAAAGAAAAGAAAAGAGGGTTTGAGTTAAAGAGTAGCCCTAAAAAAAAAAAAAAAAAAGTAATCAAGTCATGTTAATGTGATCTAATCCTTGAGAGAGAGGACTCACTCTCATTGTCTGAACTGTCGCTGCTGCTGCTCGAGGACCTGAGACGTTTCATCCTGTAACATCCTGAGGAAGGGAGAAAAAAAGGGGGACATTAAAAAACAGCATCTTCTTCTTCTGTGTGGAAAAATATCGCACATTCCTCGTTAAGATTGATTAAAATTCACCTTTTAAAACATCTTGTCACTGGACCATGTGACACACGATAACAAACAGAAGGAAGTTCTTACCATAAATTTCAAACTGAAGAGCATGCTAATGGATTCCTCTGAAAAACTCTCCACAGCCCAATTTTCTGCCTGCACAAAAAAAAAAGAAAAAGAAGCACTTTCTTCACACGAGAAAAAAAGCGATGCACTAAAAATCTAAGTACATTTTTTCTCCACTCTCCGATGTGCTGATATTTTCCAGCTTGTTGTGAAACATTCAGATTACTCAGAAGTATTACAGCTCATGTCGTGTGTCCTGTAGTGAGATTCACATCACGTGTGTTATCGATCAGGATGTGGACTCTGCATGGATGCAATGACCAAACATGATCTAATGTCTCACTGTTGTTCATATATTCAGGTTTACAATGTTAACACATAATAGTGATGTTGATTTGCGACATAATAAAAAAGGGAGTTCATATCTATTGGACTGCTTTTCCTCACTGATGAAAAAGAAGCCATGAGCGCTAAAGGTAAGCGTTGGTGACGTCCAATCCCATCGACTTGTTTACAGGAGGATCATAATGGGAAGATGCACAGCCCTGATCCGAAACCTTAAATAATATAATGTTACGCAGGCATATTAAATGTACAATAAGACATTCATTATCGGACAGAGTCTGGTTCATTGGCTGCAGTTTTGGCTGAAATACTCGTTTAGTTTCTGACAGTTTCATTTGAAGTGAAACAGAGCGGAGGTTCACCGGGTTTGCTTTCCGCCCCACATTCATCCACTGGGACGACTTCTTAAAGCTTTCTGATGAAGGACTCAAACCCCCAAGCGTGCTGCACATACAGTAAACTGCTTCAGCCAACAGGACATGCCTCACATTCCCCATGAGGACAGGAAGGTGTAAGCACGAGGCTGATTTAACTCTCTGCTGTCATATGAGTGAAATATACTGCTGAGAAAAACTACAAATACCACATCAGACAGAAATGAGCCCGATAACAGAGACTGTTCATTCATTATCAAAAACTCCAGGATGTTTCTGCAGCTCTCTGATCGTGCAAAATCTAAATAAACCCAAATTAGACTTTTACATACAAAATGCATAGCTGGGATAAAAACCACGAGACCCCCCCCCCTCCCCCCTCCACCAAGTCTATCTGCAAAGACTTTTCCCATTTTAAATAAACACTCACGAACACAGCAGAGCGTGTGTGCACTTAGACAGCAGAGTCGCTGCAGCTGCACTCAAACTGTCGGGCATCTGTTAATGACACGAGTGTTTCCATCCCTGAACGCAGCACAGTGTAATCAGTTACTGTGGACCCCTAAATAAACAACCTTAGACCTGCTAAACCGGTTTGATCGGCAGCTAAAAGAAGACGCAAAGAGAGACCGGACCTGAGCGACATTAAGTACAATAAAACATCATTTTATCCTGATTGAAAATGTTTACATCAAGTTTTTTTTTTTTTTTTTTTTTACATTATTTTTAGAAAGTCTTCTGGGTGTGGACTCTTTTATCGTATGCTTATCTGTTCAGATACGTTTTACTTTTTGCACAATTATTACAAAATAAGTGCTTTAAGCTCTGTGTTGCTGAATAGATAATAATATTAAAAAAACAGGCCGTGAAAAATAAATAAAATCACATGATTTGTTTTGTTGTGATATAATGTCACAGCTCTGGGAGGACAAAATATTAGCAACACTTATTTAGTCCACCAACCCAGACTGTAAATCACTCAGAGACTTTTTGGACAATAATATTTAGTTGCTGGTATCACAACGTGTGCTGTTTAGTGCTTTAAAGTTCGGCCTGCCATTGAAATTAGATAAACGATGAAATATGATAAGTTATACAAGTTAAACACAAAAAAACAACAACAACTAGATTTGGTGTTTCCGACAACCAAGTCAAAAACTATGATCAGATACAAATAAAAACACATTCATCAGTCTGTGTTTGGCGGGTCAGTATTTAGTATTTCTAATTATGGATCATTAATAATTAATTTTTTTGAGACATTGGGACAGACAGTGACACTCCTCTATAAATAAACAAACAAACACCCTCTATAAATAAACACAAACACCTCTCAGCTTGTTTTGTTCTGTGTGCTAGGTGTCTTACTGTTACCCCCCCACATGTGTCCATACTGTAGCTGTGCGGAAATGACGTCACTGATAAGAACATACTTGTAACAGGAAACAATGACTTAATTGTGGTTGTAGTCTTTGTGTACTTTGTTTAAAGTATAATGAATATGATAACTTTTACCAGGCTGGAGTGTAAATGGACTTAGGTGGTTTTTAAAAAAAATAATAATATTAAAATGTCAGCGCGTGCCCTGCCCAAAGAGCCCTGTTGGCGCCAAACACACACAGACACACACACACACACACACACAGAGAGAGAGAGAGAGAGAGAGAGAGACAGACACACACATATTGAGGCCTGCACTGCAGACTGTGGAGAAATCAAACATGGTTGCCACCACCACACAAAGATGTCACTTCCTACAGACATGAACACAGATATTCATTGAGCTCAGGCCGGTGAACTGTTCAGACACACGGTCGATAACTTTTAATTTATATAAGAAGTAGAAACAGTTCTGGGGGGGAGCAGGACTTGAAAAAGGCCCCGTGGCCTGGATCAACCATCCAGGGTAAATCCTGACACACTGAGCATACTGTTTCACCCATCTTACCTCCTGTCCACGCGCTGCTGTCCGCGCGCTGCTGTCTGCCACGAATCACCTTCAGCGTACACCTTTTGAAAAACGGGGACTTTGGTGGTTTGTAAAAAAAAAAGGGGGAAATGTTGGGCTTTGTATCCCACCACAGTGGGGATCTCCAGGGCAGCAATCTGTCCACCACCACGGCACAACAGCTCTATTGTACCGCGCGTCCCGCCGGGTCCTAAACCCCGCCGCTTTCCCTCCAGCGCTGCTGCCAGGGTGCGCTCGATTTATCCACCGGCTTAGTACACAGTACACAACATTAATTTACTTCTTTTTTTTTTAAATCAACACAAACAGCTAGCTATATTTGTAATAGCTAACAAATTAGTTTGTTTGTTTTAATTGTGTAGTTACTTAAAACGTTTATTTATTATGACTTTATTGACTATTTACCCTTTTGATATTAGATTAGCAGTTTCTCACCATTTTGATAATTTTTATTATTAGGTTTTTTATTCTGGCTAAGTATCTGTTTGTGTACATGTAAAGCACTTTGGTCAGCTGATGCCGTTTTTAAATGTGCTATACAAACTTGATTTGACTCAGTGTTTGCTCGGATGATCCGTCTCCTCTCTTGATTCAAAGGCACACCACTGATATGGTTTCCCAAGATTTACATTTTTCCCATGTGTGAGATACAGCTCTCACGCCACTCTCAACATCAAGGCAAACCTCATGTGTAATACCACCTGTCTGCACAAAGGACAGTTTTCCATCATGTCCCGTGTTTGATGAGTCTTATGATGCAAACTATCATGGTTCTCGTACAGCAGAAATCTCATTTTCTGTAAAGGCTGTTTTTCAGTAGTTGCTAATTGTAACTTTTGTCCTTAGTACGGTTTCACTTCCACATTTGGATCTAACATATTGAATCACACAAGTGATTCATTAAGAAAAAGAAGGCAACAGATTTACAGACAATAAACAACAATTTAAAGACTCAGTCACATATTGTTCTTTAAAAGTAATCTGCTTTTCTAAAACACATTTGAACGCAGAGAAAAAAAATAGAGATCAAATGTGCCTTCAAGTCATACATAGACTGTTTATAAGATTATTTATAGTCTATGATTCAAACAGACTGGTTGCTTTCATATTAAACCTGTAAGCTCAAGTATAACAGTTTTATTAATACAAACGTCTTCAGTAAGGTCTTTTTGTGTCAGGTTAAATTAGTCTGAAATTTAAACTGCAACGTACGCAGAATTATTGACAAGACAACTTGTCTCCTCTGAATGTGTTTCTCAGGTGTGGGTAAGACTTGAAGTCTTCATGGTTTCATTTCTCTCATGGATTTAGAGCATGTTGTAAGTTTGCATCTCAGCCCCTCACAACAATCATCAGATGAGTTTAAATGTTTTCATTTAAAATTTCATTTTCAGAAAAACAGTTAGGAAGAGAAATAATCCTGGAAAAACTTGTGTTTCTCCAAGCTTGATTATATAAACGTCAACTTTTTGAAGCCGGTCTTTGGTCCTAAACAGAAAAGAAATCAATATAGATTAATATTATATTGGTTATGTGTGTGCCTAAAAAGGGCCTGAACACAGATGAGGAAGAGTCTCAGTGATAGTGACTCTAATAATGTTGAGTTAGGTGGGAGTTATACAGCAGGAGTGAAAGCCTCAAAGTTAACGTAAGAAGACGTTTTTACCACATGTATGACTCATTCTTCTTCAGAAAAATGAACGCCCCTCTGTTGCCCAAAACCAAAGTTCCCCCTCATGCTTTGTGTTTATGTCAACAGACAGTAAAACTATCTGTGAACCTGATGAGCAATCCTCACTTTTAACCCGCTGAACTGAAAACAGCGACAGCAGTGCTCGGTGTTCGAGCTTGTTTAAGTGTCTCACACTGAACAAGCGGTAACTCTTGACAAAAGAAAAACGATGGATGGATGAATCAGCGAAGCGACTCACTGACAGCGACTAAAGACGCCACAATAACGGGAATAATGATCAACTCCCAGAGGAAACGACGGCTGTTTGTAAAAATAACAGAACAGAGTCATGTCTGTATGTAATGACACTTTTACTATAAATGATATTAAACAAGATGAATCTATACAAAAACATTCAGTAGAGTGTAAAACAAAATAAAAAAAAGTCACATAATTTTTCCTACATCATAAACAACAAAGTTTTCAGTTTATCTGAACAACAGCGACACAAACATGGTTAAATGATTCCCCTTTGGCCTAACAGAAAGATGTCCTTATGGTCTACACATCATGTGTCAAATATAATTTCAGAACATGTTCTTTACCACATACACAGATAAATCTTTACAATGAATAAAATAGGATTTAAGTGGATATAAAATATTTTCCCTCAGGCATCCTTGTGCTTTTTTTCTCCCACTGAAACGATCATTTCAAACAACGAGAACAAACACTATAAATTAAAATGACTTCTACAGCAAAGAGCTACATTCACAAATCAATACAAGAGATGGACAATAACTGAATACATTCATAGAAGTATAAATATTCACAGCACTCACAGCAACTAATGGTTGTTCAGTTGTTTACAGCAAATGTTTGGGGAAGGTCTAAGGTGAATTCTAGTCGGCAGCTGATGAACTGAAGAGTTATTATCGAGACTTTATCAAACGTAGTTATTATCATTTTTCATTCCTAGATAAGTTTTGATTACAAAAACAGTCATATAATCAAACGCTCGTCTTATATAACTCCAGCTGGAAGGCATGGGGGAATTCAAAATCATATTAAGTGTGTGACGAGCAGTTTCACAAGCCCATCTGCATGTCAGCAAAGTTGAAGAAGTTGTCCACGTCTCGAGAGGACGTATTTTTGTTATCAGACACGTAAACCTGTGAAAAAAAGAAAAAGGCAAAACATTTTCTAAATGAGAGTTTCTGCTGCAAAGAAGTAAACCGATCTGTGAAAATCAGAAAGGTCCAAACCATCGTTACCTTTGTTCCACTGAACACTTCGCTAGCGAGGCTCTTGCAGGCCTCGACGACTCCGTCACCGTTCAGCTCGAGGGCGATGACCGGACCTTCAGAGGGAACATAAGAACGTTTACATCCTCTCCAAAGCCACATGCTCAATGCGTTTCTAAAGCAGCAGTCTGTCTGTCAGCCAGCAGGGGGCGACAACACTGATCACAAAGAACAGCAGTCCCCTTCTTATCACACTTCCTTCATGAGTTCATGGTCTCAATATTTAGATGGAAGTCTTCTTTAACACAGAGTGGGATAAGCTTTAAGGTGTGGATAACTGGAGTGAGCGAGTGCTTCCACAGTGAAAGGGAATCAGATATAAACACCAGTGGATGAGATCACTGCCAGGGTTTTCTCAGACCCATGAAAAATACAAATATTTAATATAGTAAAAAATTAATAAATGTTCTAATCCAAAACAAAAACAACTTTTCAATAAGAATAAAAATCATCATCAGGATGCAAATAAATGAATAAATGTTCAAATCATTTTTACAGCTCTGCAGCATGATCCTGTTGAATGTCGTTTGTCGCCTGTATTCGGAGTATGTTCTTTTACAAACATAAAAAACAGCCATGTTACATCTGTGATGCAATGACTTGAGGCTGATTAAGTGAGTTCAAAAGGTGAACGGTGAATTTGGAAAGTCCTCAGCACTTTCCAGAGAAAGTGCCAACAAAGTGTACGAGTCTGTAGTCCGGGTAAGTCCGGAAATTAGGGTTCAGCCAAATTTGAGGCTTAATAACGGCGAGTGTTACAATCAGCCCGTCCCTTCGCAACGCAACATCCTGTTTACTCAACACACACTTCTTTAGCTACAATGTTGATTCCGGGAGTTTCCAGCTTCAAATCTAAAAGGGCTGAGTCAGCAGATTTCTTATATCTGATGAACCATTGACAGGCTGTGGTCAGCGATGGTGTCATAAAAAAAAAAAAAAAATCATGTGAGCATGTTGAACAATCCCTCAAACAAAAAAAAATTCACAAAAGCAAACTTAAGTCTGAGAGGGAACTCAGTTTCTGTCATCGGGGTCGAAGGAAGAATAGGAAACAGCAGAAAACCTTTTTAATGGTTTCACAGAGATGAAGTTTGAAATAATTATAAAATCTGGGAGATTACAAACCAACGTCTTTTTTTGCAGTTCTGACAGTTTAAGACCCACAGAGCTGATTTCACACACAGCTTATACTCTCTGTAATGCAAAGCTGAAGCTGCAAGAAGCAGACGGCTTATGATGACACAACTTTGTCAGACAGGATCTGAAGATACATGAGGCCTAACAAACAACAAACACTAACGACAAAAAGAGATCACACAGACTGAGAGTGGACTTACCTTGGGTGATCCACTCCACGTGATCCTCTGCATTGTTCTGAAACACTCTCTTCACATCTTCGGGTCGCATCGACACTTCCTTCGTCTGGATCAGCACAAAACCTTTAGCAGACGCCTGAACCAGAGGAGACGGGAACAGTTAAGACGATCCATTCCCAAGTCCTAAAGGTCGTCGAGATGTTTCTACTCAAACAGTTTCCAGTTACCCAGAGTTTCAAAACGACATCATATTTGTTGGTAAAAAGGCAACAGAGGGAGCAGCTGTCGTCCACACTTTGAGCTCTTTGATGGAAAGTTACATTGATGTCTCTTTTCAAACAGAGAGCAGAGGAGACGCTGTGTTAGTATTGTTTTCATACTTAAAGGCGGACAATGAGGCTTTAACAGAGTCATTCGTTTTCATTCTCAGCTCGTCTTATGGAACTCAAGCTGGAAGGCATGGTCAGTGGAGTTGAGCTTGTTTGGAGCTTTTTCTTGTCTTCTGACTATTGGAAGTGCTTGAACACCACATGTCACACCTACACCTTGACACACTGATGGCAGAGGCTGCTACGTGGAGGGACCAGCAGAAGGAGCTCATCTCATTCATACTGTACACCGCCACAGCAGCAGCCTCACTCGGGCTGAAGTGTCTCACACTACATCGGACATGTAGCTGCAGGAGCTGGGGGTCGAACCCTAACCTTCCAGTGAGGAGACGACCGACTCTACCAACTGAGCCACAGCCGCCAACCGCCTGGGAGGTTTAAAACTCATTTTTTACCACAAAGTGTTTTTTGTCTCTGTTAACTGTTAAAGCACACAGAGGAGAGTAAAACGTGTCTTGCAACAATACATCCTCGCTGTCCCACATTGCTACCCGCTCTCATGCTTTAGACATGGAGTAATGCATAGTTTAGACACAACTCGAACATCACTGGAATGTTGGAGCAGCAACGCAGAAAGCTTCACCGTGACAAAGCGTCAGGTTGTGTGTTTAAGAGAATACAGGATTTCAGATAGGAAGGTACACACGTTGCTATCATGAAAATGATGCAGACTATCATCGTTCACTTCAGATAAGACACAGTAGGCAAAGTTAACGCTTGGCTGAGAGCAAACAAACTCCCTCAGTGAAGTGTCAGACAGTTTCATTCCTCTCACCTCATCGATCAGTTTGCGAGCGTTGGCCGTGCTGTAATCTCCGGAGAAGAAGACAAAGAGGCAGGACTCGTCGCTGTCCTTACGTCTCCCTCCCTTGGTCAGAGGAACGATGCTGCGCGAGGCCTCACCGGAGATCCGAATCGACTTGAATTCAGACTCCGGGTCCGGCGCCGGGACAAAATCCAGAACCGCAGAAGCCTCTGGCAGCAGGCTCCAGTTGTTCTCTCCGGACACGGGCGTGAAGTCGTGGATGTTGCTCCAGTTGTTGTTGAATATGCTGAGCCCGGAGTCCTTGAAGTGGTAGGCCAGCTCGGGGTAGAAGTACTGAAAGCAGGCGAACTTCATCCCCGTGGACGACTCGATGATGGGCTGAGTGGCGCAGCACAGAAACACGTCCATCTTTTTACAGTCCCGTGTGCGGAACTGCTGACAGGCCACCACACACTTCATGTCCTTACAGTCCCTGAAAAACACGCTGCCTTTGACGGGTCCCAGAACGATGCGGCAGTTGACGCAGTCATCGATGGTGATGGTGGCCGAGTGGTCCAACACGTAGATGTTGCAGTTCTCGCACTCCTGGATGACGAACTGCTGGCCGTTCAGCGTGCCGGGCAGACGGCCCACCGTGACGTCTTTGAGCCCTGTGAGCATGTAGTCTTTAGGATCGACCTGGAAACAAAAAAACAGATAAATCCACTTTAACATTCACTTTGACAGAGCCTTTGTATTTTCACTTCATCTCGTATTCTTTGAAAGAAAGAGAAACATCGATGCACATGAGCTAAATCGCTTGTATTTAAAGATTTGTGCTTTAGTTTCCCTTCCTCTTTGTCTCTGGTATTTTCCATTACGAGATGTGTACACAGAAGTTTCATTCCTCTTTTGCTATAAATGGGAAGTGTTTCTGCTTCACGCTGGTGTGCACAGAGTGTCTGTTTTAAGAGGAACATTATAATGTTGGAAATGCATTTGTTAAGCACTGTTTAAATTGCCGTGTTTGATTTTCTTTTTGCTGTTTTATTGTTCTCTTTGTGTCGTCAGGTTTGTGATGATAAAGCACAGACAGAAATCCTGTTAAAAAAGAATTTAAAAAAAAATAAAAATCACAACAACAGTCAGGTCTGGGTGATGTGACGAAAGAAAGTTTATCACAATAAAAAATGTTTTATGTTAAATCTTATCAAACGTTTGTTTTACTCTTAATGAGAAAAATGATATTACAATAATGAATAATATGGCTCATATTATCATTTCCATTTTACCGCCTAGGCCTCTCTACAATTATTGTTGCTGCCAGTTGGAGGATTGTCCCTGTGCCTTTAATACAACACAACACACACTCAGATAAAACACACAGATGTGTCCAATATAGTACATGCACATGCGCACAATAACACACACATTGATTTTTTTACACTAAGGGAAACTGTCTTAAAGAAGAGGATGTGCCCTTCACAGAGTTAGAAACAGATTTGATTTTAACCGGACATCTATTTAAAACATCTCACCACCAACAATTGAGTGTCTTTATACATTTTGAAGTTCATTTTGTTTTAATCTTTCTATTTGCCTCCCCAAGTTTTTCCAAGGAGAAATCATGGAAATGTTTCTTCTTCTTTTAAAATGCAGTTACTGTTGCTGCAGAATAAAAGTCTTAAAAGACAAGCGTGCAGATTGTGACTTTAGCTTTATACAACAGAGCACAGAGTCACAACCACATCCTGCACACAGACACACATTTAAAACGGACAGAACAAGCTTACATAGAAACATACTTTCATTTAAATAAACATGCACAATCATATCACATTTATTCGTTCCGTGTGCTTCAGCACCTTGACACCTTTATTGAAGCGATTCTCTATCACCTTCAAATCATCTTTTTTATGACTTCTTTATTTGCATATCTCTGATTTTTTTCAGACTGCACCATCGTTTATTAGAACATGTGAAGGTGCCACAAGCCCACCAGTCAAAACGGAAGTTGAACTACTGCTTTGATGACGCCTGTGTCCGAGCACAGGTCATGTGAAGTGTGGTTAGCGGTGTAACAGAGAACCACCAAGACAGTGTTGCGCAGTAATCCCATAATGAGATTAAACTAGACGCATGGAGGGAGAGGACAAGGCTTTGAGACTAAAACTCAACAGTATTGTCAACTTATAGTGTGCCTTGCACGTATCACCTGGCAGGTTAGGTAACACTTGTGGTGTACAGCTGAATAAATGGAGACAGAAATGAACGCCCTGATAAAGTGCTGCTACATCTACATGTAGGCTAGGAAGCAGTAAACCCTCGAGCTTTCCTTCCCCTTTTTTTGTCTCTGATGTTTTCCAGTAGAAGGTGTGTGTATGTCAGTGTCATTCTTCTTCTGCTATAAATGTGCATCTCTTCTCAATGAATGTATTATATTTCACAGCATGTTTTTAAAAAATTAACATGGAGGAACATTTAACCTTCATCGCAATGAATCATACCAACACTTATAGTTTCAGAGTCAAACGCAAATAGCAATACTGAATTTAATTTGTTAAAGACTGAATTATTATTATTTAATCACTGTTTAAGTGCAATGAACTCAATCTTTAATGGCTATTAACATAAATAGATTTTTATATTATATTAAATGATAGATGAATAGATGGAGAGTGGGGTTGGGATTCAATAAGTTTGACTTCTTCCCCTCCCTAACAAAGAATAAATCATTATCCAATTGTCTTTTTTTTATTTTTATGTTTTTCTTAATTATACTATCCGCTTTTTGTTTATTGTTTATTTTCTGTCTGTTTTTTTTTTTTGCATGTTCATCTTTGTATTATCTAACATGTTCAGAATCAAATCACATTTCGTGTACATGTCTATTTTTTTCCCTGGTAATCCAGGTTAAAATCCGCATGGCAGATTTCATCTTTTTTTTTTTTTCTTTGATTATTGATTTGAGGAGTTGAGTGTCGGACCACAGTGAGAGAAGAAGGGGCCGTTTTGTGGTCCCCGGGCCGCCACTTGAACACTCATGCGTACATTAAAGGTGTAGTTGTAGCTCTCCCAGCTAGTTAGCTGGCTTGGAGCGATTTTAAAAGACAAGTTAAAACGTACTAAAACAGTCATGATGCATGTCTAAAATGTTCCCGCAGGTTTGGCTTCATTTCTTTCCGGCGCATTAATTTTGGTTTCCTTGGTTACCTTTTCCCTCTTGTCCCAGCTGTACTGCTTTGGAGCCTCGTCGGTGTTGTTGCCAAGGGGAACCGCGTTGCCTGTAGTCGTAGTTTCGACAGTCGTTGTCGTCGGCGTTCGGTCCTCTTTTTCGGGCGACTTTCTTTTGGATTTCTTCGAGAAGAAACACCCCATGTTGGTTTTTTCAGCGTACCGTTTGCGAGGAGAAGACTGGAGTAAATGTGAGAGTAGAGAGAAGCTTACGAGCTCTTAAGTTGACAGGATTTTTTTTTCTAGCTTCCTGTTTCGGAGCTTCATTTTCCAAACCAATCAGTGGCGCGCTAGTCGTCACAACAGCCAATAAGAGTCCTGGAAATTGTGACGGCATCGAGATGAGTTTTGGGGCAAACAGAAATTAAAACTTTCCAATACGGATTTTATTAAACAGAATCAGAATCCGCTTTATTGTCCATGTAATATAATATTTACAGTCCATGTTATGCACAACGTATTTACACTTCGGTGAACTGTGCCCTCAGTGTACAATAACAATGTACGTATTACGTTAAATTTAAACATACATAAGCAAAGACTCATATATTCAAGGATAAGACCATAGTGAAGCTGTTAGTTGTGCAAAAAGCTGAGATGAGAAAACAAATCTTCAAATTCGACTTAAAGTCAAAATTAGAGCGATAAATAAATCGAGGTTTTAATTTTACATTGATTAACAACCCCAAATGTTACGTTTATTTCATTTAAATTTGATTGAAATGTCATTAAATATGTTTTTATTGCTTATTTCTGGTCAGTTTTCTTGTTATATATATTTTTAATTTGTCTTTATATGCTGTTTTTATTTAGTTATATTATATTTTATTTATGTCAATTGGAAATTACAGAATACATAACTTTAAAAAAAATAAGAAATACAATTTAGCTTCCTACAATTTAGCTTAGTCTAAGTTTCAGATCCAATTACCGGTAAGTAAAAACAAAAAAAAAGAATCGAAATGCATTCCTCCTCTTTTGAACATGTCCATTGCCAAAAAAAAAATCAACATAAAGCACATTATAAAGCAGGCAAACCTCAAATTTGATTGACCCCCATATCCCAGAGAACCATGTAAAATAAATAGAACTAAGGGTGGTTAATATACCGGATGACCTTGAACGCACCGTCATCTTCACGTTGGACACACCTCCCCGGGTGTTGTCCTCAACATGAAAAGCTTCAAGTAATTATTTAGAGATTCCTTCCAAAAAATCTTCTTCAACAAAACCATAAATAATGAAATAATGTGATTAAATTAATACATTTAAAATAATGCAAACAAGTCCATGTGTCTCAAGTAGCCATGTTTCTTTATTTACAATGTTGATACTGTAAACTTGCTATATGGATGAATGAACATAAACAGTCAGAACAAATAACAAACCACTTGTAACCATGTTCAAGCAGTCACCAGATTATCTTGTAATTTAAGCCACTGGGCCACTCTAATAATAGATAATCCCCATCATGCCTCTGTGGGAGATGCTCCATTGTGCAACCTCATGCCCTCAGGTGACTGTCGAACTGCTGTGACTTAACTGGTGTCTGATCAGGCGAGTTTAAGGAATATAAACGGTTTGATACATACACATGACTGGGAAAGAAAAAGGAGAAAAGCTTACAGACTGCATCAGGGTTTAATCACTGATAAAGTAGAGATCATTTGCTGGAGTTCACCTGAACCTCTAATCACAGGAGGTTATGTTAGACAAATCCTGTGATAAAACAGCATCATTGTGTTCTTTGTCCAAGGGTTCAACAGCAATGTCTTCAGTGGACGTTATACTTTGAAAATATATACTGTGCAGAACTATATACCCTTAAATCTGTGTGAATCCAGCAACACCTCTGTATTAGCGCCCGATGGTACAACCTGTTATGGAGCCTGGGGCACGTAGGGGACCCTCCTCCACTCCCTTGGGCCCAGCAGCATGGAGGGGCACATAGAGGTTTGCAAAGACATGGTCCAACCAAAACCACATTGTGCACCATTATTTGTTGAGGAAACAAAAATAAACATTTAGGCTTTTTAATGGACTGTTTCAAAATGTTAATAGTCTCTTCTGAAAATGATGCAAACTATGTTTTGTCTTATTTGTTTTGTCCTGTGTAAAGTTGTGCCAGGACCGATTTGCTTTTAGTCAGCTTTAAACACTGTTGAATATTGACCAGGAGAGTGGCCCAAGTGCTACTGATCCAATGTGCACGCTCTCATAGACTTTTTATTCCAAGAAGAGACAATACACTGACAAAACACACAAGAGACAATTACAATACAAGTCAGAAAAAAAGTGTGTATAGGTATTTATGAGTTTGTCTGGGTTTATTTGTGTGTGGATGTGTTTTATAAATTCTGGAAAAAAAATTTTTTTTAATGGAAAGTCAGAAGAGGAAGACAGAATTTGATATTCTTAAATGACACCTGGGGCCCTATTCTCTTCCACTATCCACTTCCGGTTTGTGTATGTTGTTGTGCCCCTTGTGGACAGAAATGGTACCTCATCTCTTTACTGATTTTGTCCTTTACATTAGTGGTAGTTTTGTAAAAGAAAATCTCGTCCTCATTGTGAATGCTCTATCTATAACTCATAAAAAGCAATCAAGGTTAATGGCACTGATAAAAAAAAAACGCCTCACAGTCTTCTGCTGGAAAGTACAAAAAAGATGAGCTGAAAGAAACCTGCTTTTCACATGGTTACCTGATGCATTGTTGTGTGAATGCTAGTGCAGCTTTAGAACTAAACACCCCCCCTCCTCTTTCCAGCTGTGACCCCGACTCTCATGCTATCATTCATTGTGTCACTCCTCCACTATGACTCCTACTGCCACATCATCCTGACTCCTGAGCGGATATTTACTTTCACTTCTCCTCTTAAAGGCAGTTTCTGTGGATTTCCTGTTTTGTAGAGGACCGACATCTAAATTGCACAATCATCACAATTCCGGGACAGTGACTCAGTAGATCAGCAGAAGAAGGGGTCTCATTTGGTTTTTCTTCACAATCTGGTTTTCTCCACAAGGGCAGCGCAGCAGTCTGTCTCCTCCTCTCTCCTCACACCGCGCAGTGTTTCTTTAAAAGGCTGAACTCGCCGGTGTGTGAGCAGCACGGCTCCGTGCACCGTTCGGGCTCACCAGTCAGCGTCCCTTCAGCAGCACCGACATGGCACACAGGCGGTGAGCTGTCCGTCTGCAGCATCCTGCGCCATGGACGCTCTCCGGCGGCCGTGCGCCTCGCCGCGCGCCACGATGTCCGTGTGGATCTTATTGAGCGCGGTGTCGGGTCTGAAGGCGGAGGACGACGCTATGGAAGAACTTACCACCGAGAAGGAGGCGGAGGAAAGTCACCGACAGGACAGCGTTAATTTACTGACATTCATTCTCCTGCTGACCTTAACGATCCTCACCATCTGGCTCTTCAAGCACAGACGGGTCCGTTTCCTTCACGAAACCGGTCTGGCTATGATCTACGGTGAGGCTTATAGGATTAAATATTGAATGCACAAACACACTCTCTCCTTCACAAGCAGCAGCACCACCTTCCCGTAGGCTTTGCATGATTCAGTGTCCCTGGTGGTTGTGTGGCGGCTGTACGTAGGCGATATAAAGATAAAACAGAAGAGAAAGAGTTGGTTTAGAGCTGAATAAATGCTCCGAAGCTGAAGCGCCTCTGCATCCACACCAGCTCACGCTGCTTCTAATTAGCTGGGCCGGTGCTAATTTCTGGAAGGTGCTATCAGCTGCGCAGCTCTTTTTAACTCGCTGGGTTGCTGCATGTGCAGCTGCATCTTCGACTGACACACGAGTGCACTCTTACAGACACATGATGTGTAGACTAAAGTGACCTTAACGCGGGGATAGTCTGACATGTATTCTTAAGGTCTTGTGATGCAATCACAAGAAAATAGACCATCATATTCCAGCATTTTAAAAAGAAAGATGACTTTATCTATTGAAGCCAAAAAACATCAGTAAAATTGAAACAAAGCAGGATTGCATAGTTTGAGAAAAATCTGCCGATGACCAATCACATTGCTTAGTATGCATGACAATATGTTCTGAGATGGCCCATATAAAAACTAAAATGCAAATGTTTGCAACAATTTACATTTAACATGCATCTTTGCATGCACTTACATGTTACACACTCGGCCTACTCGTGTTTTAAGCACATCTTTTCTGAATCCATGTCTCAGCAGAAGTGCGTTTCTCACTCTTCATCATCATGTGCCTCACTCTTCCTCTTTTCCTTTGCCAACACCAGTGGTGATTCTGGAGTCTGTTGGGGGGCAATTAGGCAGAAATTCTCTGGGTCAGGATTCATCACCATTATGTTATAACAAGTCTGACACAAAAGAGTTAATTGAAAACATTTTAGTATTTTTTTTCTTCAAAAGAGAGACCATAACAATGTTGTAATAAAATAAAGAAGAACAATCAGTTGTCAAAGAACAAACACCATAATGCTTGCAGAAGTTATTTAATTCAATTATCTCTCCGCAATTTGAAGGACTTGACTGAAAACATTCAGTTTTCTTTGAGTGACTTCTGCAGCTTCCAACTGTCCTTGTAAACTTTTGTTTGTCAGCCCTGGCCCCCTCCCCCTCCCCCATCCCCACTGGCCTGGGGCCCCCAAGCAGTTTTCTGCCTTGCCTGGTGACCAGCAGCGCCTCTGGCCAACACTCTAGATTACCTGCAGCAGCCCACAAACTAACTAAATGAAATGTGTAGTTTGATGGATGGCGAGCTTAGACCTTCATCTCATGGTCCAAATGGTGTCCTGAATGTTTTACATTACGCAGGGCTTCAATCAAAGGGTCAAATGTTTGCATGTTGAGTGTACACATACATTCATTCTGTGTTCTTCTTATCATATGTCAGGCTGTTTTTGTCTTTTGCAGTTATTTTATTGTACATGTTTACATCCCTGTGATGGCAAATGTGATTTATTTTGCAGCCCTTCAACAAAGTAGATTATATCACACCCATATATGACCTGGAAGTATTTATGTGCCCTTGTTCACTCCTGCTACAGACAAGACAAGTCTTGACCTTCATCACTATAATATGAGACAAAAACGAATCGCTACACAAAGTTAAAGTGAACCTTTAGACTGTTTGACTGCCTGATCTGTCTGAAATCTTCTCTTACAGTGCAACTTTTTAGGCTTCAGACAATTTATGTCATTGATTAGTTGTATGAAAAATGTAATCTCCAACAATACAGACAGTTTAACAAATAAATATCTTATATTTTACTTTCTAATCTCATTATAATATCCACTTTATCAAACAAGAAACAGACATTAGCTTATTATTTGTAATGACACAAAAAGTATGTATGTTCAAAGTCACAATTTAAAGTACTACAAAATGTATATGCAAACTTCTTTGCAGTCTAACTTATAATGTTATAGTCCTGACACATTGCTAGTTAGTTCGCTGCAGGTAAGATATGGTGCATCACTTTTTTTATGAACCTGTCTTATGGAATAGATGTGTAAAGATTTATCAACAATTGAAAGTACAAACAAAATTAAATATGCCACATAGTAGCCTTCTGCAAAACAAATCTCTAATAGTTTGTTTTCACACAAGTCCCGCCTCTGATAGGCTAAATAGGCGATCACATGTCAGGATATGTTGTGCCCCCCTTCTGGACACGCCTCTGCATATTTTTTTCACTAAGTTAGCCACAATACGATTCTGATTCAGAACAAGTCACTGGCCCGTTTATGCTACGACAAAAAAATACCTTTTTAATCAGTTAATTTATCAAATAATTAAATATAACTAACAAATAACAAAACTCTTCCAAATAGGGGTTATTGAGCTTAAAGATAAAGAAATGCTGCAGTGTTTTTCTACTTTGTGTCCACGGTATTACATTTGATCATTTATTTCATCATGTATGGACCCATATTGATCTGTTGGTGCAGCCCTCGTTCTACCTGGCTGAAGACAAATATCCCCTCAGGGATGATGAAGTTGAAGTTGGGTTTATAGGAGGTCAACGTTAAGCACTAATGATTCCCTAAACAGAATACAATCTGCCACATAAGTAGAGAACAGGACATTTTTGTTTATTATCTGACAACATGACCATAGTGAACTGAACTTGTTCCTCTGTTTTGTCTCAGTTCTATCAGCTCTACCACATGAGCTTGTGTTTTGTATAGCACACAGCAAACAACATGGCATAGTAACAGCCACACTTTGATTTATTTGATACCTAGAAAGTGAAGTGCATGTTGACTGTTCTTCCAGTTTAAACAGCCAGTGTATCGTTTCCTTCTTTTTCCTGCTTTACCAACATAAAGCATGTTGAGACTGTACAGGTGAAAAACACAAACTGTTTTCTGAGGAGGGAGCGCAATCTTTCAGCTATACGAACATAATGTCTTACATGCACAGACAAACATGTGAAAATAGTCAATTTAACCGTAATATCTTTATCAGGTGACCATTTTTAAATATTTGATAATAATACTGGTGGATTCAGTTCAGTATGATGATGTTTCATCTAATTAGATCACAGTTTGTTTTCTTGGACTTTCACCAGTATTACAGTGCTGCCAAGTGCAGCCATTGATTTTTCTGTATAAAGAGCAGACTCTACAGAAAAGCCCGATTTTCAGTTGGTTATTAACACATTTGGTTATTTTCAACCGAACTATAAATTCAAGAACACATCTGTAAAAGTTGGAGTGCCAGCGTTTTGGAAAGAAATGTGACACCTATGGTTCTTCCTGTAAAGGTCACATGCTGGAAAGAACCTGAAGTTTGTGAAATCAGTCATTTGAAGCAGTTTGATAAAAACTGAGACAAAGAAGCGGCTCAGTTCCCCGAGGTGGTTGAAAGAAAACCTTGAGCTTGTTGCAAGATTTTCACTATCTTGGTGTGTGTGTGGTCAGGCCAAATGCAGAGTGTGATATATGAGGTTAACCCTCTGTTAGACAGAGGTTCAGTGCAGTGTTGGCAGCTCTGCTTCACCCAGTCCTTTGCACATAGCTGCCGTCTAATCAGAGGATTTATGTTCTCTAGCTGCCTGCATCGTTCCTCCAGCTTCATGCTCAACATCTCCACATCTGTCTTCCTTTGCTGTGTGTTTCTGCCTGATCTTCTCGGCCTGGAGAGCAGCACCTGGAACATTCTGTAGCAATGAGCCGTTAAATGGATGTCTTTGGTTATAATGGCATTTATTTTGTGCTGGTGTTGATCCTTTTAACTATATATATAAAGATGAACAACACCTGAACTCCTCCTTTTCTGCAAAAGTAAAGCCAAAATCCCGCCTCTATGGACAGTGACATATTGTGCATTTGGAGCTCGGGTTTGTGCAGTAGAGCTTTGCTGTGTTGAAGTCCACTTTCACAAAACAACAACACATTACACGGACATTGAATGTGTTCTGATCTGGGTTTTTTTTTTAAGTATTCTGTTTTTGTATTTTTGCATGTAAACACCATATTCCTATTTCAGAAACTGGGCTACTCCTTTATCCTGATTTTGCTATCTGAAGGACTTCCGAATGAACACAGAACAGTGCGGCCTGTACATGCCTTACCCTGTTTTCTGACAGCTGCCAACTATCTAAGCAGTCATGGCTTCAGCCAAGTAATGTATCAGCATGGTACACATGGCGGTGGCAAGGCGATGGCTTACTTTTGGGGCGATGAAGAAAATGAGTTTTGCCTTGGTAATGAAAGAATTAAAAATAATTTGAAGTTTAGATGGAAGACAGAATTGAAATGAAGCGTAAATGCGATATCCCAAATATGATCGAAAGCAGGATAAGGCTCAAAATCAGAAGGATCAAGTCCCTGTAAATGTGTTCAGACATTATGGCTGATAATCAAATCTGTTATTGTGTAAAATTAATGCAACCTCCTCTTCACTTGTTTAAAAAGTGAAGATGTGGAGCTTTTGATTTGTACTGCAGGCAGTCAGAAGAGGAGCGTCAAATGTTTTGGCATCACTTTTGACGAGCTGTCATGTCGTCCATCTTTTAATTATCTGTACAATCCGGTTCACATTGTTTTGTTGTTGTGTTCGTTCTCTGCTCAGGTTTGCTGGTCGGTGTGATTCTGCGCTACGGCATCCCTGCCACCAGTTACCACAACAAGACCCCCCCGAGCTGCTCCCTGAAGGAGGGACCTACCAGCACCCTGCTGCTCAATGTTAGCGGAAAGTTCTTTGAGTACACCTTGAAAGGGGAAATCAACTCCAGAGAAATTCATAATGTGGAGCAAAACGACATGCTGCGCAAGGTAACAGCCAGAAATAAAGACAGCACTCTCTTTACAGGGTTAAAAAGGGATCTGGTGGGCCTTTTTTTCTTCTTCACTATCTTTATATTTTATATTTTGGGATCTAAGAGTCCATTTGGTACGCAGAGTTTTAGTATCACTTCAGATTGCTGTAGTGGCTTAGAAAGTAATCTTTGGAGGCAAATACGCTCGATCAAAGTAATTTAACAGGAAGTGCTTTTTTTTTTTCACTGAGTGAGAAGTTGTTTTTGTCACAGACACGTTCAGTTAGTTATTTAAAGTGTCTGACGACAGGGACCTTGGAGAAACAGACCTTTTTAAATACAAAGATCCATTTTCTTCACGTCAACAACAGCTGAAATATGAAATCTGCAATATCGGATGAAGATTGGAAAGCAGCTTGTGCCGCTGCTCAGTCTGAGTCTATAAATACACGTCTTAAACTATTACAGCATGAGCAGTTAATGCGGTTACACCAGCAAATTTACATCAATATGAGAAAACCATTCCACATATCTGCACAAAACGCCGGGGGACGGAGAGGGACGTTCTTTCATCACATTTGGAAATATAGGAGAATAAAGCTGTAAGAATTAAAGATCATTTCTAAATCAATCTTACTGACCCGAAACTTTTTAAAGCAGAAATGAGCAGGCGTGCATTGTGTTTGTTTTATGTCAGAAATGTTGAAAGGCCGAGCACTAGTCTGTGGATAAGACCGACGTTATCGAGCCTTCAGTTAGAAAGGATAACAACCATGCTCGAGATCAAACAGCAGAGCTTTCAGACTATATGAAGGACTTTTATTATGTTGAGGACTTCCACTTCAATGATCAAGTCAGTGACTGACTTTGTGGGCAATGTAGTTTCTGAGCATGAAACACTGTAATTGACTCTTCCAGTGGTTTCTATACTCAGCACTTATCACAATTCAAATACTCAACTTCAATAACTTTTTCAAGACAGGAGAAGCATTTCTGTTTCAGATAGTCTTTTGTTTATTGTCCATTTCTTTACTCCATTTAAGTGCAGTTAAAGAAATTTAGACCCCAGAATGTTTAAAAAATATATTCTGAGGTTTGATTTAAAAACATATCAGAATTACCCTTTTTTTTTTTGTTTTTTTGTTTTTTTCTTATTTCTAGGTGACGTTTGACCCGGAAGTTTTCTTCAACATCCTGCTACCTCCGATCATTTTCCATGCTGGATACAGTCTGAAGAAGGTGAGATGAGTCATGTGGAACGATGGTCTGTTTGTGAGCTGAACTTTTTCAATAACGATAATAATACATTTTATTTGTAAGCGCTTTTACAAATGCTCAAAGACACTTTACACATGTGAAGATCATAAAATCTACAGTTAAAAACAGCTCTTTTGATAAAGAGGAACACATGCTGAATGTGTTGTTGTTGTTGTTATGTGGTCCAGGTGCACATACAGTACGTGCTGCCACAAACTGCTGTCTCATTGGACAGGTGGTTCTCAAAGTGAAGCCTTCATTGGACAGAGAGGGAGCGTGTTCAGTGTTGACTGAAACACAAGTGGCTCTTCTGAGGGGAAGTCCAGAGCAGATGTCTTTCTCTTCCTCTCTACCGTTTGTTGTGGCTAGAATAAAAAAAAAAAAAGGGCTGACGCTGACAGTCGGAGTCAGGTTGGTTAAATTTGGGGAATTCTTTTGGTGGATCTGTGGTCTTCATGATTAATCCACCAACATATTTTCAGGTATTGTGTAAAGTGTGAGAAGCAGCAGGTCGTAGACCTCGAGCGGACAGTAGCTGCTTCAGATCCTCGACCTTGAATCAGAGGAGAGTGAAATGTGTAAAACAACTGATTGCTTCTGATCTGTGCTCATATTCTGAGTTATAATCCAGCGATGGAGGATTAAAAGGAAGATAAAGGAGGAACAGAAGTTCAAGAGAAATGGCTGATGGTCACTTTCTCACTTTAAAATAACGTTTTAAAAACATTTAGAGTATGAGCTATACGTTGTGTGTGGAGGATCTTCTTCACAACCTTTGTGTGTTTAAATGCCGTCATGGCAGCACCTTGTATCTTCAGTGCAACCACTTGAACAGAAACGCTAAAATCATGTCTTAAAGTTTATCAATCTGGTGAAAGCATGAATAATGTTTAATACATGAAATGAATGACTTCTAAATGATTATCAATATGGAAAAAAGGGGGTTATAATTAAAGACGATGCCTTAACCTTAAAGCTCTACAGGCTTACACAACATTAAAAACTGAATCTGTGAGACGGATTAGTGAGAAAGTTTGATGGTTGAACTCGAGCAGAGTTAAACTTAATTCTGTTTGGGTTTTTCTTAATTGTTCAAATGAAACATTTTGAAAATGAATAGAGAAGAGGAAAGATTGTGACATGATTGTCTGACATGATTATTTTAGATTTTTATTTGGCTTTTATCTGTTTTTGGGCCTTTATTGGAGAGATAGGACAGTGGATAGAGTCAGAAGCTGGGAGAGAGAGAGAGAGAGAGAGAGAGAGAGAGAGAGAGAGAGTGGGGAATGACATGTCGGATCAGAACCACAGGTGGGATTCGAACCCGGGCTTCCTGCTTCGATCTGTACATGAGGCCCCAAACTAACCGCTTGAACACCGGCGTTCAATGAATCTACTTCTGTTTTATCAGCAGTTGCTGCAGAACCGCTCTATGGATGTTATTATGGCCCTCATATTGTTTCACACAGTTCATAATATGGTGTTATATTGGATTGCGTATTTCGTATTGTATGGCATCGTGTTGTATATTGTGTATCATATAGGATCACATATCCTGTTTATGATGTAGTGTATTACATTGTGTTGAATCATAAATCATATCCTGTAACATATCACACATATCATATAGCATCATATAGCATCGTATCATGTCGCTAATCTTATGACATTATAAAGTGAGTTATCCTGTGGGTGCAAACACTAAGACATCCTGAACACAAAGTGAGTACAGCTTCTGTACACCTACAATAATAAAAAAAGTAAAAACTTCAAATAAACAACGTGATAACACACTCGACCATTTTGAACCGGCATACCGAACAGTTTGATTGGAACTTTTCTCACTGATTCACTGAAGCCAGCTTAGATCGGTCATTTTGTCTATTTATAAATATATACAGTTTACTGCAGGGCTGCATGCAGTGGATAAAATGTGATATTATAGGTTAACAAATCAGTTTATTAAATCTGAATGAAACATTTATTGCCCCCTGAGGGAATTTGCCTTTTAACCAAGAGCATAAAAACACAAGTGGAAAAGACGTTGAAAGAATGAAGATATAAAAGCAGGAAAACCAAATCTGAAGCCTCTTTTTATTTGTGTCTGATCAGTTTAATCTGTGCCAGCTATTAGTCCTCTGTTT
Source organism: Symphodus melops (assembly GCF_947650265.1). Taxonomy (NCBI): domain Eukaryota; kingdom Metazoa; phylum Chordata; class Actinopteri; order Labriformes; family Labridae; genus Symphodus; species Symphodus melops. The sequence continues at coordinate 25,675,600 of NC_136698.1, read as the reverse complement.
TTAAGGGAACGAGATGCTGGGAGTTGGTTGTTTAAATCTCTCTGACATACTGAAGCTTTGTACCGACGGGGTTGTTTTGTTTTTCTGGTTAAAGTTTAATTCAAGTTGGAATTTGCTGAGTCAGACGTCAGGCCTCAGGAAACGGGAAGCAGGTTGTCTCAGTCTGTTTTTAAAGACACTTTGTTCTACAACAACTACAACTGTTGCAGTGAGATTTTTGGTGTCGACATCTTCAGATGCAGCGCTCTGCTTTATGCTTGTTGGGTTGTTTTCTTGTTGTTGGATTGTTGTAGTAAAACACACAGGCCTGTGTAAATGTGTGTATGATTATCTGTCATCTTACAGAAGCTTTTCCCCCTTTCTCTTCATTTTTTAATTTTTTTATTTTGGATTTCACAGACGTTCCTCCTGCCAGGCACTGAGGAAAAGTCTGTTTCCTTTTAGAAATCTGAATCAGCATGTCGTTGTGTCTGTTTGACTTCTTTGCAGAAGATCAGCTCAGTGGAAGTGATCCAGATAAACTCTCGTGTTTGCTGTTGATTTGTTTTACAACCAGTCAAATAGCTGAACGTGTGTCTGTGTCTCTCATCCTGTTTAACAAGTTTCTCACTCAGCCGCATCCTTAACTGACCTGAATGCTTTCGTCTCGTGAGACATTTAATCTCATCGAGTCCTTCACTTAAAGCTGATGCTCTGGAAAATAAATAACTTAAACTCAAGGGAAGTTTTGTATCAACTGACTACATATCCAACTCATCAGACAGAAAATAGAATTACTTAATAATTCAAATGGATTGAAGTATCTTTCTATACACCCTACAATGAAAGAAGTCTGTTTATGAGTCTGCATGAACAGAAGTTTCAGAGAGATGGATCCAGCCACAACAGGTTATTTAATGAGGACAGTGCTTATTGATCATTGATCAGCAGTGTGTTCCATGTAAATATGCTGAATTTGGCACAAAAGCTAGATTTCATCTCAGCACACAGAACAACACACAGTCTCACAAAACAAAATGGATGCATTGTAAAACTTCAAATAAAAGCCCACCTCAATTTAATGCCCACTCACTTTAACGATCCTGATGCAGCTGCATATTTGGATGAATAAAAGCAGCCCTCAATCAGACGCGCCTACATGCATTTAATGTTGATAAATTAGCAGATTAACCGTTTCTGCAGAAAAAGCAGAGAGACACAAAATATACTTCAGCATCTGTCCAGGAAAGACCTAATGATTCTGCTATGTGTAGCAGCTGTGCTGCAGGTTTGTTTATACACTGTTTTAAAAATGAGTGTTTTTAAACTTGGACACTGAACATGACCTCTGTGTGCAGAGGTCATGTTCAGTGTTCTTACAGGTGTACATTTGGAATTATATAGTCTTTCCCTTATTTGAGGTTAACTAGTTTTTGATTGTAAATAATTAAAGGACTGTCTCGTATTGAGGCCTCTCCCAAATACAGGCAGGCTCGTTATAGACTGCTTCTTGAGCTGATCATTTTTGAGCAGAGGAGGGCGGCCACACCCATTTACAGCATATATGTTTCAACACCTGAAGAGGAGACAGATATTATACACGAGGACATGACTGGTTTGTTTTTAATGTTGAAGGTGAAGATGTCACAGTCTTGATACAGTATTTGCTGGTCATGTGCTTCTATAGACGCCACTGTTTGACTGGATTCAGTTGTACTTCTCGATCAGTCGTCGGCTTGTTCGTGCGCTGGTGTCGATCCTGTTGTTTTTATTTTTCTGAATAAAATCTTTGAATGGTAGGGAGGGCAAGGGCAAAACATAATAATGTAATATGGAAATAATGAGGAGAATAAGAATGATGAAGCAAAATGTAAAAAAAAACCCTGATGCATTTAAATGAATGTAAACATGTTAATAATGACTGTACAGTGTCTGATCTCATTCTTTTTTTTTTTTCTTTTTTTCGTCTGGTTGCAGAGACATTTCTTCAGGAATCTTGGCTCCATCATTACCTACGCTTTTCTTGGCACTGCCATCTCCTGTTTTGTCATCGGGTGAGTTTTTACGAAATGTCCGATGACATGAGGAGCTTTAGGATTCAATGTTGCCGTTGTAATAAACAGAAACTGGCTCTTTGATCTGTAGCCTTTCATTTGACTCACCTGTATGTTTTTTCTTCTGCAGGAACCTGATGTACGGCGTGGTCAAACTGATGCAGGTAGTCGGACAGCTGACGGACAAGTTTTACTACACAGACTGTCTGTTTTTTGGAGCCATTATCTCTGCTACTGACCCAGGTACGACACAAACACGTGCTGACCACGGTCATACGAGGCCTATAAACAAATGATCAGTAGGGCAGACTGATGCTTATTTTAAAACTCACATTCAGTGTTACAATGCTGGATCCTCATTCTAAACGTAGTCAAAGTTTCAGATCTTGAGGTCTGTTGAAGTACTTCCATGATAAATCTGCAGAGGGCGCCATAGTTCCCCGATATTAAGCCATGAATTTCCGAGACAGCTTCAAGCCTTTACTCAAGCAGCCCTCTTACATACAGTAGGCTCTCTTCCCCCAGCTACTAGATACTTGGCAGCCCCGCAGCGTTCTGCCCCCTCAGAAGGCTTCTGGAGAGCTGGCCAATCAGGAGAAAGTGGGCACAAGGGGAGGGGACCCTGAAGGACACAGTGAAATTGATTAAACAATAGATGTACAATCAAGTTCACATGATGGATTTACAGACATTGAAATTAAACTACTTAAGTGCTAAAGCAGTTTTTGATATCTATAATTATTATTAATGCTACCATTACATGTGTCTACCAAAGCAGTAAAAATATCAATACATCTGTTTGTTGACTGTTTTTCTTTTTAATTAATAAATGTTTCCAGTGACGGTGTTGGCCATCTTCAATGAGCTCCATGCAGACGGGGATGTGTACGCTCTGCTGTTTGGAGAGAGCGTAATGAACGATGCTGTGGCCATTGTGCTGTCCTCGTAAGTCAGACTTCTGCTTTGTCTCTCACAATAGAAGTCCTCTGAAAAGGGATTGAAACTGGGAATATTTTGTGGCTCTGGGAGCTTTTCATTCCTGATGCTGGAATTTAACAGGGAGGTGAGAGAAGGAGACTCACTTCTCCTCCGGAGGGAGAGATGGCTCTCTGGCTCCCTCTAGTGAAGGCTCAAAGTCTGTTACACTATTTCTGATTTTTTTTCCTCTCTACATGTAAGAGAAAATTATCTTCATAACACACACACACAAAAAAAGAGCCAAGCAGTGTGTTTGATAAGGAGATGAATCAATCCTAAACAATGTTGATTAATTGGTAAATTTGTGGCTTTTCTTTTCAAATTTCAGATCTATCGTTGCGTACCAGCCCAGTGGAGCGAACACACACATGTTTGATGCCTCAGCTTTTTTCAAGTCCGTGGGGGTGTTTCTGGGTATTTTCAGCGGCTCCTTTGTGATGGGTGCAGCCACAGGAGTCGTCACAGCGCTCATATCCTTCCTCTTCTACCTACTTTCAACTGAAAATACAAATATCAAGTCTTAAGTTTCAGATATGTGGATGTGTGAAAGGTGTAATTTGTTCGAGATCTTAAACTGTGTTGTGTCTTTAACTTGAGTCTCACGTCACAAAGTTCACCAAGCTGCATTGTTTCCCGCTGTTGGAGACGGCGCTCTTCTTCCTCATGTCCTGGAGCACCTTCCTGATGGCCGAGGCCTGCGGGTTCACAGGTGAGCTGTCAAGGAGGAAGGAGGAGGGTTCACATTTGGGAAATAGGCAGGATGTTTAAAGAAGTCTGCATGCTCAGCTTTTTTGAGTTCTCTCTGACGAAGTAAATTACATTTTTATAACTTAGATTTCGAGGAAACTCAGTGTTTTTAATGAGAAATGATTCTGTAAAGTCTTAAATATTTCTCTATCTGGACTCTTTGTATTTTTATTTGTTATTAGTCTTTTTAATGCAAGGTGAGGCAAGTTTATTAATATAGCCCATTTTAGCAACAAGGCCATTTATAGTGCTTCAGACAAGACATCAAAAGCATCATTATAAACTCTTTTAAAGAGGACATTTAAAAATCATTATACAAACTTTAAAGGAGAGCGTTACGTTGATTATACCGTCTTGACTGATTGAATGTGATGGACTAACAACAGGGTTGCAACTTGAGTTACAATATATACCAACTGTCTAAAAAATGACTGTTTGACTCGCACCATATACATTTGATTTGTCGATTGAAGACATTATTTGTCAACTGTTAAGAAAACATTTGTTCTTTCTCTTCTTTAAAAGTATATTGCGACTGGTTATGTTGATAGTTATTATATATATATATTATATTCATACTGTATCTCATGATACAGTCAAAGCATACTTGAGTCTGAGGAGGTTATAGTGCTTTAATACGTTCACTTTGTGCAACCCTCCTCACATCGACCGTTTATAAAACAATGATCTCATAAAGGCAGCAGAGGGCGCCCTTGCTCTGGATGATGCTGCAAAATCCCTGTATCCTACATTTCCCATAATGCATTTCATCATAATGTCTTTTTTGACTCTCTCAATAATTTTTTTAGACTCCGTGCACCAAATTTAGGATTATTTTTTAAAAGATCCTGGAGTAGTTATACTCGTCACCTGAGTCTGCGGTGTGGAATAAAGACATGGAAAGATGTGCTCATTTAAATCAAAAACATTATCTTTCAATGAAACCTGTATTTGTAACATGTTGAACATCTATGTACAGATTCTGTTTTTTATAGCTTTTACATTCAACTTCCTCACCTTGTTGATTATGCTGACTAATGTGTTAATGAGCTGTTTAAAGTAATTGCTGCTAAACCCCCCCCCTTATCCGTCCAACGTAATCCGACTGTTATAAAATGAAATATAACGGGGATTAAGATGCAGATGTGCAGCAGATGTGCAACAGATAAAATGAACTAATAATTTGATGCACAGTAGCATCAAAGGCAGTCAGGGGAAAAAGCTCATCTTTGTTTGGGCTGTTGTGATAATTGCTTTCCTGAATTACACAGCCCACTCTGTTTATTGCAGTTCATCTGTTTGACATTGTTTGAGAGCTTTGTTATGTGTGTTAATTTGTTTTCTGTTTGTGACTTGTGCAGGTGTTGTGGCCGTGCTGTTCTGTGGCATCACACAGGCTCACTACACGTACAACAACCTCTCTGAAGAGTCCACGAAACGCACCAAGCAGGTAGCACACAACCACTTAATGTACATGAAATTAAATCTCCCCCTTTTGTTTTCGGCAGTGTTGACCCCCCCCCCCCCCAAAAAAAAGTCTAAACAGGGTGCCAGATGGATCAGTGTTAGCCCGCTGTGACCTTAATCAGCATACTCTGAGGACATCCCTCCTGACTTGGCTGTTTAGTTCCTCAGAGGGGGTTCAGTCTTAAGGAGAGGGTACAGATTAACACCTCGGCAGCACGCAGCGTGACACCTTCTGGATCAGCACTCTTAAGACTCTTGGCACACTCCGGTTTCAAAGAAAGCAGCACATGGAAAATACAACTACAAGGTTAAAGTCCTGCACTTTGATCAGTGGGTCTATTTGGAAATACTCTGAGCAGCATGGAAAGAAAGTTGGTGCAACACAATACTGCATCCTCTGTTTTAACAAACGACAGACTTTAAACCATCAGGTGATGTGTTCACCTTTAACTTGGGGTATGTAGTTGGAGTACATAATCCTTAAAGCAAATCTTTTAAGTCAAAACTTTATTTTTAGTCAAGCGAAGGTGTCAGATAAAAAAAGAAATGAGTTAGGTACGCTGACATAACATACTCAACCTTACATGTCAAAGACGTTTGTATTTAGAAAAAAAAAAACTGCAAAGAAATAACATGAGGCCTGCGTCTGTCTGTTTTTTTTTTTTTTATTTGCCTTTAGCAAGACTTTATCCAAAGTCCCTGTCAATGCAAATCCATGCATTTGGACAGCTTTCATAGCGAGAGGGACTGTTCTGTATGAACAGCTTCTGCAAACCTGTTTAAATAAAAAGACACATACAGATAAGATATGGAATAGTTGTTGTTTAAATCATGGACAAATGTGCGTTGCCATTTACCTAAAGTGCTCAAACCTTTACGAATGCTGGGAAAGACTCAGGAACAGCTGTCGATGTTGTGCTTTGTCTGTCAGCATCCGTGTCCAATCGGACTTAAGGCTGTTGGTTTCCACTTCCTGACGTTGTGTCCTCCTTTTGTAGATCCTTACTTGTGTCGTACTTAATCTTTTGATGTGCGTCGCTTGTGATAAAAGCGTCTGCAAGATGAATTGGAGAACTGTAAAAGAGGGAAATCCGTTTTGCACAAAATTGAAGGATTTCATATTTTTGCTTTGAAGACTTTAACAATCTTAAGGAATGAATCCACACCCACTGAAAATAGAGTCAACTAACATTTAGGAAAATATCATTTACATAATTAAGTTGTTCTTCTTTAGGTTCTTGAAGCCTTATTTGAGAAACGCTGCCTTAGGTTAAGCGTGCATTTTCATCGCTATACGAGGAGCGAGGCTGTGCTTGTTTTGTATCTCCTGTTCAATTCTAAAAGTCAGCTCTGTAATCATTGCTGCAGCCTGAGAGTAAAGAATAAACAACTCTCCAAGCTCTCAGGATGTTTTTATTAAACAGCACAGTGTGGTAAATCTTGTGGGAAATTCTCAACTGAACATTTTAAGGGGGTTTACTTTGTATTCTTGCATCTCTAAATTGAATTACTCATGAATATTATATTTCCTTGCAGCTCTTTGAGGTCCTCCACTTCCTGGCAGAGAATTTCATCTTCTCCTACATGGGTCTGGCGCTGTTCACCTTCCAGAATCACGTTTTCAGCCCCATTTTCATCGTCGGGGCTTTTGTATCCCTTTTTAAAGCACTACAGGAATGCCTTTTTATGTTTCCATAAAAAACATGAAGAGTTGCCTGAAGCAGTGGAATAAAGTCTGATAATGATTTGAAGCCTGGGCTGTATTTTAAATTAAGTTACAGCCTCTTTGATCCAGAGATGTTTCAAGCCCTTGAGCCCAAAGTCCAGACTTTTTGTGGTTATTAAATTTACATCCAAAAGGAGGTAAATTGGTCTCATTAAGTTTTGGATTTTTTTGCTTCTCCAAGTTTCCTTTCATGTGAGTCAGATCACCCTGCTACTTGAGTACCTGCAGATTTTAATTGTTCAGCCAAACACACCTTGACCTGCCTGTCAGATTGCAATATTCATTGGAAGAGCTTTCAACATCTACCCGCTGTCCTTCCTCCTCAACCTCGGCAGAAGACACAAGATCAAGGGAAACTTCCAGCACATGATGATGTTTGCAGGTATGGAAATGTTATCAAGGTCTGTAAAGAAGTTTTATTTTCTCTAAAACATTGCTGATTATTGTTATTATTACTCTGCCTCCTCCGGCAGGTCTGCGCGGAGCGATGGCGTTTGCTTTGGCCATCAGGGACACAGCAACCTACGCCCGGCAGATGATGTTCACCACCACGCTGCTCATCGTCTTCTTCACTGTCTGGGTGTTTGGTGGAGGGACCACGCCCATGCTGTCCTGGCTGCACATCAGGTGACATTTCATTTCTGTTATGTATAAACAAATCTAAGTATATGCTCATAAACACAACAGTAGCAGCAGCTACTAGCAGCTTTAGAACAATTTTCTCAAATAGTCAAAATCATGAGGTAAATGAAGGATCTAATTATGATGAGAGGTTTGACTTCTGGGCAAACTGCCCATTATTTTATGAATTAACTTTTCTCTGTAAACAAAGCGAAAAAGACTACAATTAAACATTTAAAGCAATAATTCCTTTTCAAAGTCTGGCGTCTTTAAATTAAAAAGTTATATTTAAAGAGTTCAAAGCAATAAATATTTAAAGATTTATTATACGTTTTGTAAGTTTCTCTTCAAAGAATGTCCAACATGCAGCAAGAGCAAGAGCTCGCAAGTTAGCCAAAACTAGCTTTAGCTAGCTCCAACTAAATTTAATGATCTTTTTGTATTTATTTGTTATTGCAGTTTTTGTGTAAATAGTTTTTGGAAGTGATCCTGGTGCTAGTATGAGTTGAACGTAACCCCCAACATGAAGCAAAACCTAGTTCCTATTTTAAAAGAGGAAAAAAAATCTCCTGCTCAAGCTAATGAGCTAGCAGTACCTGACTTAGACTAGACTTAAATCGCAATGTCGTCATCCGCTTTTAATCATTTTACATTATTATTATTACATCATTTCTTGTAAATGAATTCAGTGTGTTTGTTAAAGCATATGAACAAAAAAGTAGCAAAACAGATGTATTAAGACTTTTGCTTTATAACAATTAAGTTGACATCCTAAACAAAGTTAATATGAAAAGACGCTGAATGGTCTAGATTGCCTTTCTGCTTGCATACTATGAATATTATCTTCAGTAAATTATAGTTGATGAATGGTTGCTCTGTTTTTGTATAAGTTTTATTTTTTCTGGTATATTTTTCCTTTTCAGTCCCCTTAATACAAATTGTGTCATGCTGCCTGATATTAATGTCCAGGAGGTGGGGCTAGAGCGCCCTGCTGCAATACTTTACATTTTCTATTATTCATAAGATGAAAAAAAGGAATCCTGCTTGTTCTGTTGCTTAAAGATTCTTGACTTAAATTTAAGATCTTTCCTGAGTTATTTATCGGAACATAATATTGTTAGGCCACAAGCTTTTCACATCCTGTAGTGACTGGGGCTGTGACGCTTTGCATTCATGGCTTTGCAAACCATCCTCGGATTTTGTATGACATTTTGTTACACCAGGAGCTTATTTGCCATGACAAAGCGGATTATGGGCTGATGATTTGTGTGACAACAACAGTCTCAGCCTGAGTGAACTGGCTCTGTTTAATATGAGTAATGCCTCCTCAGAGCGAGCAGGAACCATTGTGTACGGTCGAGGTTTAGAGCGCTGCCAAGATCACCCCCATGTAACTAGTTCCAAAGGCGTTTCTTGTCATCCTCTGTATATGTGCTGAAATGTGCCCTTTTTAAAAACAATTTGGGGCAAAGATTAATTTGATGGTCGTATAAAATATAACCAGCTTATAATTCATATTTTCCCCTCTATGTATTGCTTAGTATACGACATTTCAAAGGTGTCATTTATGAGAAATATTGACAGAGAAGCAGGCAGATGAGCAGCTTTTGATGGAGGACTGTTGCTGGGATAGAAAACGTCTGGTGTGAGAAGAGACACTGCTGGTTTCTGTTATTAGGTTGTTTTTTTTTGATGGATAGTTTGGAAGCACGTAGGCGTGCAGATTATCACGCCGCCCCGGCAGAGCTGCTATCGAGAGAGAAAGAGACCCAATGTGCTCCAGCTGGGTCAGAGAAGAGCTGCTAATCCGTCACTCCAATGGAACATTTTGGGTGCATTTGTTGTAACTATGGTTACGTGTGCAGAGATTATTCAAAGGTTTTGCAGCCTTGGTGGTTTGGTAGAAAAGTTTGGATTTTGTGCAGCCTAAATATATGCAAATAAAAGAAAGGCTTTATTTTCTGAACATGTTTCTATCGCTTGCAGCACAAAACCAACATTTGAAAGAGCTGTGTCTACTTGCATGCCAGTTAAAATAGTATAGTGCTAAAAGAGGAAGAAATGGGGAAATAAGCTGAATTGGCCATAAACAAGTTATTTAAGAAGTCTGAATGGTTGCTACAACACGAGTGATGAATTTTAGTGCTGAAAGAAGCTGAGTTGGCCTTAACAAAAATGAGGTATGAAAGTTGAACTAATAGTTAAAAAGGAAGTGCGTAGAAAGTTTATAAAAAGTAAAAGAATTTATTACATTTAAAAAGGCAGTTTAAAAAAATATGTTTTTAAGAAGTTGAAACTCTGTGAAAAACTGAAATATCATCTAAAGACTTCCCAAAAGATGTTGCAATACTCAAATGGGAAATGAAACTACTGGAAAAGGCAATAAACAGATAATAAGTGATACAAGAAGTTCTAACAGACCTGCTCGGATTGATGAAATATCAAAGGAAGCTGAAGTCACAGTCATAAAAAACCTCGTAAAAATAGTTAAAAGTTAGCATTTATTACAAGTTCTGCCTGTAAAATGTTAATATAGTTATGATTTAATTTATTTCTTAATTCATGATTTAATACAGCTATTAAGCGGTTTCCCACAAGGGTTTCAGAAGTAATAATCCTGATGTAGAGCAAAAGTCATCAAACACAATCTGTTGTGGTTCAATCCTGGATCTAATTGGCAGTCATGTAACAACAATTATTATCTTAAATCAGGGGTGTCCAAAGTGCGGCCCGGGGGCCATTTGTGGCCCTTGAGTGGATTTTTTGTGGCCCTTGACTTCAAATCGAAGAATCAGAAGATTTTGGCCCCAGGCCTCATCAGATGGCATTATTCGTTCTTTTTTTCTTTTTCATGTTAGCGAGGGAGACCTATAAAAGCCCGACTATTCTTTCCAAAAAATTAGAACACAACAGTTTCCCACTGCAATTAGTTATTGTGTATTTACAATATTTTTTGAAGAGGTCAAAATACAAAAAGTTCCTTCCAATATTTAAAAAAAAAAACCCTGTGGCCCGAGAGCGATTTTAACGCGACAATTTTGGCCCGCAAGAAAAAAAGTTTGGACACCACTGTCTTAAATGGATGTCTTCAAACACATATCTGCATGCACCTGCAGAAAACATTGCCTTCTAAGACTTCCCTCTTACCTCTCAAGGTGGTTGGCAGCCACATGTCGCATGTAGCTGGTGCTGGTGCAGTGACGTCATTGCCGAGTTAAGAGTTGGGCGGGTTCGGGACAAAGGGAAAGTCTCAACAAGAAGTCTCTATCACAAAACACTGGCTACAGAAGAAGACCTGAAAGTCAGTCATCAATCCAGCAGACTATATGTAGAGTGTGATAACACTGGATAGGGAACGAAAGCACAGTAATTTATCATATCAGCTTCTAGGGTTAGCCATTTTGTAAAAGATACAAATAGTAAAAAAGGCAGATTGAGGGATAAAAGAGTTTCAAGAATAGCTGCTGCAGACATCATTCACTGAGGACCCGTTGTGCTCGCCGTAACTGCACAGATATTCATCAGTAAAATGTTCAAAACAGGAAACCATGCTAAAAAAGGTTTGAACCTTGAAGCAGTAAAAACAAAACAAGTATTATAATAAGGAGAAGTCTTAGAATAGCATTCATACTGAAAGAAGCTTAAGTGAGACAAGTGAAAATGGTCGTTAAAACCAGAGTGTAAAAAAAAACCTGCAGAAGCTGAAGTGCAGACAAAAGATTGAACAAAATTTCGAGAGGACATCAAGACTGTCACTTTCATTAAAGGGATACTTCACCCATTTGCATGAAGCTGTGTATCATTAGAAACATGGTAGTAGTGTTGAATGGTCGTGAATCCAGCCCTCATTTTGCCCTGAGATGAGAAAAATATGTTTTTCTTTGCTTGAAAGTTTTCTTCATGTGATGCAAAAAGCGTCATATTGCATCACATGAAGAAAACTTCCAGGCAAAGAAAAAAAATATTTTTCTCGTCTCAGGGTAAAATGAGGGCTGGATTCACGACCATTCAACACTACTACCATGTTTCTAATGATACACGGCTTCATGCAAATGGGTGAAGTAACCCTTTTAACGCTGTCACAGAACGCTGAAACAAGTCATCTCATAAATCACTTACAATGATGTATGTGATGATACGATCAGAGTCCCAGAGAGAAGAGATTAGAACGTCAACAAGGATAAAAATAAACAATGTAAAATAGGATTTCATTTTTCATGTGCGAGCCTGAACATCTGCCCAACCTCTGGGCCAAGTGTGAGGATTAGTTCATGTCCCCCCAAAAACAGAGGATCAGATTTGTTGACATTTGCTGTTAGAGACGCTGATTATCTGATTAAAATATATTTTATGTCTTCTTACCAACGCTGCAGCAACACACCCTCTCATCCTGATACACGCTCATGTTACGTTAGCTGCTTTTTTAAATGCAACTAAAGCCTTTGATTCATGAAGAAAAGGAACACTTTTCTGTTGCACTGTGATTGTTGTTGTTCCTCATCAAAGTAAGATATCTACTTTTACCACAGAGATGCTAAATATACCTTATACCTTGTGTTTATGATGTGACAGAGTTGGGGACACCGACGCGTTGCAGAAAGAGCGACATCGACTGGGAAAGTGGGAGTACTTCAGGTGCTGTTTTTACGTGTGTGGGAACTCTTCGACTGCAGGTGGTGTTGGGAAAGTGTGTGGTTGGATCTGACGGGGATCTTTTTTTCTCACTCTTCACTTCTGTTTTTTTCTAATTTGAAGGGAACATTAAGTGCCCGTGAAGGGTTGTGAGACTTCAAATCTTGAAATTACACGTAATCTTCAAAAGCTACGTCAGCTGGTTTTGTTTGGGATATATAATTGATTCTTTAGGGGAAATAATGTGTTTTAAAAACTTGTTTGGAGCAGAGGAACTTCTGCGTCACGCTCCAGACCAGCTGTGTTTGGAGGAGGCGCCGCTGCATAAGCAAGGGCTTTTATCAAGGCTTTCTTTGGGTGATGTGGCAAACTGGTTCTTTGTTGTGTCTCCATGGACTGTCAAGAGCCGTGCAGGCAGAAAAAAACCAAAAACAAATCAAACAAACTGCATCTCAAGGAAGAAGCTCGACAGACACGTGAGCTGATGTGAAAGGTTCGCACAAAAGAGGAAGATTAGAAACCCAGAGCGTGCGTCGTGATAGTTCCTTTATTTTTTACTCTGTTTTGGATTCCCTAGAGGACAGAAAACACCGCAGACAAGATGGTTTACAAGGTTAATTTGTTGGGTTTAATGAGAGGGGGAGGGGAAGCTCAAGAATGGGATTAATGTCAGTGAACCCCCTCTTATTTAAGTATGTGTTTTTCTACACACGTGAAGGGTCTTTGCTGATTCTTGTCACAGGAAATGTGCAGACTGTTCCTCTCTCTTCCGGGGGCCCCCCAACAGTTGTGTCTTAATCTCAGGGGCAGATTCCTCAGAGATCCTTCGTAATGCTACACCAACACTCCTTGTGCGTCTCTGTTTTTGCAGATTGTTGACCTCCATGTGACCTCTAACCTACTGAAGGTCCTGTCCGTGTAGTTAGGAGGGGGTGTTAAAAGGCAGTCGGTTACTCCCTGCCTGACCGTCTCAAGCTGCTGAAGAGCAAATCAGAAAGACAAAAGGCATTACCTGATTCACTGAATGTGGATATTTGCTCTGTCATGGAAAAGTCTAAAGATGAGCGTGCACATCATTTAAACCTCCCACTGTACGGTCAGTGTCAGTCGTAGATTCCTGTAGCCATGAAATGTTACACGTCTGCTTTGGCCTTGGTCCTCAGGGATTAGACTCAAACACGCTAGAGCTTATGTGAATTAAAAGGGCCCCTGTAAAATCTGCTCGTGTTTGGTTTAATCCTTCTCTGTTGGTAAGAGACACCAGGGGGGAAATTATTTAAATGAAACCTCCTGTTAAATAAAAGTCTGCGAAATGTTGCTGCACTACTGAACAGTAAGGATTGGAAGTTTATAAAATACATGAATTTTATTCTTATTCTAAAAGTAAGATAAGAATTTAATACCACTTTGATGCCTGTCTAATAACAAACCCGACGTCTGCCAGCAGATGTTAGCTTAGCTTAGCATAAAGATTAGTTTGGAGTCAGATCAGTCTCAAGACAATATTTGTACACAGAAGGATTCACGATTTATATTTTAGGATATATTTATAGATTTCTTTTAAGTACGTTTTTCAATACATACAAAAATATTGTGACGATGATATTAATGATGAATAATGTCATGTATAAATCCAGAAGATTCACAAATGTTTTTCTGACGCACTCGTGAATATTTCTTGTTTTTGAAATATTTAAATGGAAATCAAGTTGGATAAAATATTGCCACAAAAATGTATCTTCATCATGACGTGTAATCAACAATTGGCTAATTGCTGGTGACAAATATTGTTTTTTTGTTATACATTTATTTTTTGATACGTTTCTCTAAACAGATTGAGAATAACAAATATTGAAAGACATCTTGTTTTTTTAATATGTTGAAAAAAAATTGCATTTATATTCGGGCTGTCAAAATAATACATATTGTTATTGATTTATCTCAAAATATTAACAGTAAGTCACATTTTTAATCACAACCAAATAAAAAATGGATAGGCTTTTATTTTGAAATGTGCTGTGTCTTAAGCTAAAAGTACTTTGCCTGCTGTTTAAAGTCAACCCTGCTTTTATTTTGAAATAGAGTAAGGACCCTCTGGTAGATTTGAAGGGAATGACTTTAAGTTAACCGCAGGAATAGGAACTCGTTACAGATCAAAAACCAAAAGAGAACCGCGCAAAGGAACAATAACAAATGTAAACGTTTGATGCCATGAGGTGGATGTGGCTGAAACTGTCTGAGAGTATTTTAAAGTGAAAGGAGAAGATTTAAAGATGAAGCAGTGTCAGTCTCTTCCATCACTGTGACTACAGGGAGACACTGTGGCGGCTTATCTATGGTGCGCTTAAAGGGACAATAGAGCATGTGATAATTTCAGACCTTAATAAATTGTGATGAGCTAATTAATGCTAACAGTCGTAATTTATCTAGAAGTACAAACATTTGAGTGTGAATCGCAAACAAAAGAGTTGTTGATAAATAAATCCTTGAATATTTTTTGTGAATCCTTCAGTTGTGCGTTTATTATTTTTGGGATGAAAAGGTCCTTAGGATTGAGACGGGGTAAATAAGCCTTAACCGCATGCACATCTTTTGAATGCTTCATTGACTAAAATGGGTCAAATTTGACCTAAGGGGAGCAGTTTATCACTAAAATCACAGAAAGATATTAAAATGCTCTTTGTGTCATTCACATGATTTTCTTGCATGCTAAAATGTTTCTCTCTGTCACGGGTTGGGGGTCCTTATGGTGAATGAAAAGGTTTTGGTTTTTGGGTCACAAGATGAAAATCTCTCCCTTATCAACTTTTCTTTGACTCATAAAAGGTGTGTATGTGTGTCTGTGTGTGTGTGTGTGTGTGTGTGTGTGTCGGGGCTGAATGATAATTTGCAGCATTTGTGAAGCTGCTGAAAGCTGCTTTTGATGTGTGGGCTTTTTAGGCTACTTCACACACGAGCAAAGCTATAAAGAGAACACATCTACATCCTGTATGTGCAGAAGCGTCAAAGCTTAGTGGATCATTTTTGTGTCAAAGTAAACAGTCTATAAAAACTGATCAAATGCAAACCGCACAGAGAAAGAAGAGCAGAGATTATAAATGGAGGATGTAGAAGCCGACCAAAGACAACCAAATGAGTTAAAGTGCATTTCCTGAGTGGTTAATACTTTCTTTTTATTGCAGGGTTGGTGTGGATCCGGATCAAGAACAGCAGCCGTGTGGAGACAGCTTCCAGGTCTTGCAGGGGGTGAGGACGTCACTCAGAGCTCAGTTCATCTTTGTTTAAAGTCTGTGCTGCACCGGTTTTGCTTCTGCATTTTTGTGTCCAAAAGAAGCACAGTCAGCAAGTCAGAAGATGTGCAAATCGTTCAGTCTGTCAGGAGAAACGGAGGCTGAATCTGCTGAGTGAGACAGCAGAAGCAGATTAGTATGGTTCGTTATGGTGTGCGATATGCTTGAACTTCGTTTCCGTTGTGTTCTCTGGTGATGAACAAGCTGCGTCCCCTCTGTCGTGATGTGATTTTGGGATCATTGTGATTACTCATCTCAACATGGAGCTACAATATGTGGCATGAAATTTACCTGCAACCTGTTGGGACTTTGTGTAAAAAGAAACACAAAATGTTATGAATTAATCAATTATCAAATTTAAAAAAAAAATTTTTAAACTGTAAATAGAACAGGTGTTGAACGTGAGAAATGTTTTAAACATATTCTGAATCTGATGCTGGCTCTGTTTGAAATGGGCCTGTAAAGCAGAAAATAGAAAACAGAAATAAAAATATATAAAGTAATCTGCATCATAATAAAATGTTAGCATGCATTATAAATGAAAGGAACTGAGACCTATAACGAAGAAGTATTATCGTTATTAAAGGCAGGTACAGTTGAATTAATGAACTGTAATTAATCATGTTCAGATGTTATTTACTGTACTCAAACACTATCACAGGCGGTTCTACCATAAGATGGAACAAACATCTGTTCCTCTTAAATGTGCTGCATATTGGACTTCTTGTAATTTTTTTCCTGTTTAACTGAACTCAAAAACAAACTGTGACCCCAAAACCGAGGTGCCAACCGAACCATCTCTCCTCTATAACAGAAGTATAAAAGCAAATCAAAGGCAGGATACATTTAGCCCGATGTTAGCCTGGATTCAGATCATTTGTAAAAATATAAAAAGTGATTAATGTTATTGTTTGTCGTTTCAGGATGGTCCCCAGGCTGAAGGACAAAGTAAGACCAAACAGGAGAGTGCGTGGCTCTTCAGGCTGTGGTACACCTTTGATCACAAGTATCCTTTTGGATGTCTTTGAATGTATCACGAGTTCTTTCTGATGAAACGGTCGGGAGGATAATCCGGGGCCTCGTCTCTCTTTGTCCGCCGTCTAATCCCTCACAATCAAAGTTGGTTTCTTTTATTGGATCATCCTGAATATGGGATTAAAATAATCTATAAAATATTTTCTCTCCCTGTTCAGACAGGCTGCAAAAACAAACTTGAGTAAATCTTTTTTAGCAGCCCTTCTTATATTTCCTCCTTCCTTCCCCCCTCGGCTGAACAGTTGTATCCCGAGTGGCTGCTTGGAGTCTAGCAGCTGTGTTTGACAGAGGAGACTTTCTCCCTGGTGACACGTGCCACACGCAGCTGAAACCAGCAGGGTTGAGAATCGCTGAGGTAAACATACAGACACAGGGGTGTTGAGTCACTTTATTTATGTGCAACAAACAGCTGGTTTAAGACAACTGAGTTAGATTTTTGTTTAAACGCTCTCGGACACTGAGCAGACCGTTGAGCTGATCGGGTCACAGCGAGCAGTGAGGACAGAGACAGAGTATTGGTCTTTTCCAAGAATGCAATAAAGCCTGACTAATGAAGAAAGAGAGGCAGAAGAAAAAAAAGAGGCGGAAGAGCTCACTAGTTCACTCCCAAAGTTCAGGCAGCACAAAAAGACTTTACTCACAGGGTACTGCACAGATCTCAAAATATATCCAGCTCAGTGACGTCACCTATCCTATCTGTTTCCTAAGAGAAGTTTTTAAGCCGAACCACAGCAGTGGAACGACCTAAAAACAGGCGAAGAGGAGGGGCTGAGACAGCAACAGCTATGTTACACTACTGCAGTATACCTGTCAGCAAGCGGTGGGTTAAAAAAAAAAGAAAGAAATACATCTGATGAGCTCATGACTCCATCGGCACACATTGGACGTCTGTTTTTCACAATAAGACGCGTAGATGACTTGGTGCTATGTAACAGCTGGTCAAGAGGCCTTAAACTCGCTTCAGCTCCAGCTACAACTAGGTTGACTAAAAGTTGGCTTTAGACACCATTTCCAGCAGGGCGGCCTCCATCGATGGGACTCCAAATCCCCCTGCAGTAACAGATGGGTTATGTCTCTCCGACTTCAGTTGACCAAAATAGAGTTACAAACTCCTAAAAGCTGAGACCAAGTGTCATACAAAGCTGTTAAAATTCTCGACTTTGGAAAATCTCTAAGAGTAAGTCGACTGTGGATTATTCAGGAAACTGCAAACCTAAAAGTATCCCTTGAAGAAGTTGGTATCTGATTTTAAACTTTTCCTCTGCATTTATGTAAAATATAAACCATCAGTTGCTGTGATTTTCCCAGCGTCTCTTCAAGTGCAGCTTGTTAATTTACTACATAAGTGCCGTCATTAGATGCAGTTGAAGGTCCTGAAGAACAACTTGCTTCAGTCTTTTTTTCTTTTCTTTTTTTTTTTTTTCTCCCCTGAGTCATTCAGGGTTCATCTTGATTATGGCGGCTTAAGAGGACAAGAATTGAAGGAGAGAGAGAGTGAGGATGAGATGCATCAAAGGTGTGGCAAGACCCACATAAACATGGGACACTGGAATCTGTGCCACACTTCAGCCCTCTGCTCTACAGATAACCAAAGTCCAAAAATGCAGAGTTTACTCTTTAGAGTATTTATTACATTCTTTTACAGGCATGAATGTGTATGTGGGTATGAGTGAGATGTTTGTGTGCATGTGCTGATGTATGTGGACATACTTTATATGCTGCAGCTGGATTTCTCCAACAGAGTTTTGTTGTATAAAATGCAATGATAATAAATATCTATCCATCTAAATTAAAATGAAATACAAAGTTTGTAGAGTCTGTGGTTCTCTATCAGTATATCAAAGGGAGCTTTCTTGCATTAATTGATTAATTTTATCAGCACGGATTAGATATCGACATATCCATGTAAGGTCAATAAATATTTACTGAGTTATTCACCACTGATGAATGTTTGAGTTACTGCTTCTAAATCGATCATGATGGTTTACATTTAACAGAAAAGATTTTCAAGCAGCTCCTCTCTGTGAAATAAATTGTTCAACTCTTTGGATCCTTAATAAGTGCTCAGTTACCTGAAGCCCATTCTGACGCACAGCGGTCCTCCTCTCACCTCCACGCTGCCTGCGTGCTGCGGGCCGCTGGCGAGCTGTCTGACCAGCCCACAGGCGTATGAGGTGAGTGTCCACACGTGTGAATATAATAACAGTAACAATATACACACAGTGACACTGCTGAAGGACCAGCCATGTGTGGAAAATGTGTGATCACATGGAAGGAAATCTGCACGTTGTGAAGGAGGATTTAAAGGAAAGTTTCTTTTTACACACTTTATAATGGCACAGCTGGAGTAGCCTTTTTTTTAAAAGTTACATTTAGAGACTGAATGAAGTGTCTCCTGTTTTACATTCAACAAATACAACTGTGTTATTTTCACTACATTGGTGATAAAAAACCTTTCATGTGTAGTCGAAGTATAAAAGATAAATATGAATTGGCAGCAGTTACCAACATCCAGCTACATGCAACTCTCAAACTCAATAATCAGCTTAATAGTGTTTGTTTAATTCACAAAATATCTGAAGAGTTTGACAGAGAACTGTAGACGATTTAAAGTATTTGTTAATCGCACTTAATCTCATTTTAATTCGCATGTTTAAAATTCCATTATTGTAACTTATTAGGGATCAAAAACTAAATGAAACGGGAAGCTAAAAAGTGAAATGTTCAATGTATTATTGAGGATATTACGTTTTGACTCAGCGGTGTCGTTCTTAATTCAATTTTCTTTTGCACCAATGTTTTGTGGTATTTGGTAAATGCTAAATTCCCATTTTTGCGACTCTTTTTGAGGGTTTTTTCTCCATAAAACTCCCAATATTTCTCCCATATTTTTGGCGGAGGCCATTTTTACAAATCTGTCTTTATATCATTTCACTGTTTTAAGGGTTAAGAAGCTGTCTACCTAGTCTCTAATGGCTAGTTAGTTGTTAGCTAGCAGAGCAGGGTGATATAGTGTCAGGAGATATGTGCAGTTTTTCGACTGCAAAAAGTTTTCAAATAATCATGTTAAGGCAGTATTTATTCTTTTGATTTAATTTCTTTAGAGGCTACGAAACGACTGCATGTAATGACATTTTAAACATGCTTTTGTTTTGCTGGTCTAAAACACACATTTAACTGATTTTTAAATAAGCTCTGACTGAATTGTGCTGTGACATAAATAAGAGTTTTCCTTCTGTGTTTGTAGCCGAGCTCAGGCTCTCGCTGAATACTGAATGGTCTTCTCTCCGGAGGATTGTAACACTGTCAAAGTATTCTCAGCGCCTGCCAGTAAACAAAGCACAAAGCCTTCAGCAAGAGAGAAAGTGGACAGTTAAGAAGCCTTTTTGCATTCAGGGGGGACAAAGGGCTCTTTTCAGCACCTCCTCAATGATGGTCACTGTTCAAAAAAAGACACTTTGCTTCAATATTTGAAATACAGAAACATCCATTCACGGAGCCGTCACACTTACATTCACTCCGGCACATTCTTCTTTGTATTTTTCATATGAAATACTTTCAAAGTGTCCTGAACTTTCCCTGCTCAGTAACCCGACGAGCCCTTCACTGTGTTGGACCAAACATAAACTGCATTTATTTACTGTTCAGAACACAAAGATATGGAATGTAATTCTCTTCTCTTTCTGGTATGATGCTTTCGGTTTCCCAGTGTGCAGCTTCCTGCCAAGCGAGCCTTGAATTTAGTGGGTTGTTCACTTAATCTGACCCGTCCAGGCAGAGCGCTGTGTCTCCAAATGGAAAGAGACGGGATTAAATAAATCTCCTTGCCTGCTTCCCCTTTGGTTATGGATATTGTGAAATGTTGAGGGGATAGAAAGGCTCCACAAAGGAAAGCTTCAGTGCCCCTGAAATTGTAAAGCATTATAACACGATGGTAGGATATTTTATTTAAGCCGTTTGAATAGTTACAAAGATACTTAACTCTGTTAAAACAAATTTAATATCACAAATCTGTTTGATACACAATAAAGGTAAACTAGCTCAAGATCATTATTTAAATAATATATAGATATTTAGATTGTTTCTACTGAATCTTGGTTGACAAATGTAATTTTAATTAAATTAGTCGTAATGTCATGATGTAGATATTCTACATTTGTCTTAATTTCTTCTAACATTGCTTTCTTGATACTCTTGAAGACAGTTGTTACCTTTTTATTCCATTTTAAACTCCATCGAGCAAACGTTTTAGTTTTTACCTGTTTTTAAATATGTAGCCTTTCACTAAACTTGATCTAAATTGGTATTTTTAGCATGAAATGTGTCTTTTTTTTTTTTTTTAGCGAGCAGAACTTTTACAAAGATGAATCTGGCGATGAAATGTGAAGTTTTATCACCGGATAAACACAATCACAGATGTTGAAAGTTTACGAGAGGCGAGCATTTGGCATGTCGACTGCAGTAATGACAACCAGATCTTTTACTTGAGTGTTCATTTCATTCGAATACATCCAACTGGCCTCTAAAGGATGAAGACATGTAACCCGATCAGCAGAGATTCGTGGGTTGCATCAGCTGTCTGGATGTTCGGTTTTGTAAGATGTTGCAGGTGAAGAAGCCGGATATGGAAATCCTGTGTTGGCATGGTTACGTTTGGTTTGCGGTTGCAAAGCCGGGTTGGCCGTATTAACAAATTCACGGGCGATCTTTTTATTGTGCGATAAGACGGCTCATGATACATCAGTCTTTTTATCGTGACAAGCCGGAGTCACGCCTGTTGAATAAAGTTGCTGTTAATTCTGAAAGACACATACTGATGTAATTAAGACTTGTATGTGCACTGGAAAAAAAGTCCTCAAACTTTTTTTTCCACTGGGGACAAATGGGATCAATAAAAAAAAAAAGTTTAAGTTTGTGTTTTTTTGTAGTGCACAGAAAATGCAGTGAAGACTTATTAGGATTTGTTTGTTCCAATTGGTCCCCTCGGATAATTGTTGGAAAGAAGAGGTTATGCAACATCTTGTTTTTTTTTCCCTCATCTGAATAATCCCTGCTGACCCGATGTTCACTCATCATGTTTCCCCCGAGGACACAGTCGGGTTATAGATTGTCAGCTGGTCAATTAGAGCTGCGAGAACCAATGCTGCTGATTTAGAGCCATGTACGACCCACAATTCAATGTGTGATTTAAACATTGGGTGTGAAGACTTTTATCACTTTTAAAACAAGTCTGTTTCCCAGCTGTCGTCACACGTAGCCCTTCACTGTGGGGTTTGTTTGCGTCATTTTGCAGCTTGTGGTTTGTAATCTTAACTTGTGTTTCATTGATTTTTTTCAGATGTTGCTGAGATTAACTTTAAGTTAAAGTCTTCTCTTCCCCCTTCTGTAAATCCATAGTGTCCCTTATGAGCCTTGACACCGTTAATGTCAGTCTGTTCACACTACATGTTTCCACTGTGTGTGTCCTACATCTGTGTGTGTGTGTGTGTGTGTGTGTGTGTGTGTGTGTGTGTGTCCCCTCATGTCCTGCTCCCCTCCCCCTCATGTTCCACTGTGCGTGTGTTTTCAGAACCACGAGCAGCTGAGGGACCACGACTCTGACCTCCTCCGCAACGACAGTGACATGACCTTCACGTTCGGTGACACGGCCATCACAGCGAACGGGGCCTCCGGTGGCGGTGCCAGCGGCGGCGGCGGTGGGGACGCAGCCGGAGGGACGGGTTGGAGCGTTAATGGGAAAAGGAGCGGCAGCACGTCAGAGGAGGCACTTGAGCGTGAGCTGGACTCCCGCGAGCAGGAGCTGCTAAGCCGAGGCACACGGCTGGTTTTCCCTATGGAGGACCACGTCTGACCCTCCCCTCTTTCTCACCTTCTCGCCAACCTTCCTGTCCTTAACCCCAGCCCAACTCGCCCCTCCGCTCTCTCTGTATGCGCTGAAAGCAGAGCGACCGTTCCCTTAGAGATAAGACGGCGTACAGAGAAATGGGAGGAAACAAGACGGTTAGGTGACAGAGCCACATCTCAGCCCCCAAGAGCAGAGCTCAAGGCTAATTTCATCTTCTTTTCAGATCTGGAGTTTGTTCTCCAGGAGACATGTGTCCTCTTGTACACGAGAAGATCAGAACTTAATGTTATTATGCTGTGATTCAGTTTATTCTGATTAAACAAAAGGGAAACTTTTATGCAGAAAAAAAAAATGGGTCAAAACTTCCTCATTCTTGATCAAATCTGCACTTTTTGAACATTTGACACTGTGTGTGTTCAGCTGTAGCGAAAAAGAAGTTGAAACATTTCCTGGAGGCCCCTCTCCGTCTTCATCTGACCTGTTCGTCCTCACGGAGCACCAGAAACCGTCATTGACATCAAATCACCTTTTAAACGATTACGTAAGGCAGAACACAAACTAAGCTTTAATGGGTCAAACTGGAGTCCTGTGGTAAAAATGAACCACTCGTGTGTGTTTGGTGAGGATGCCCTTTGAGTCCCACGTGGAGGAGTCAGTGTGAGGGCATGTGAGGAGGAGCTGCCCTCTTAGCGGCCTTAGCCTGTCATGTGTGAAGTAACAAGGCTGAAGAATGTGAGCATGTAAAAAGCTACAATACTGGACTTTGTTCCTCTTTGGTGAGACCGCTTCTGTAAGACCATTACACCCCTGGACTCGAGCAAATAGCATCTCTGGATCTTGTCTTGGAGCTGGTCCGGATCTCTTCCTGTGTTCTGGGCCGAACACGAGAAAAATTTAAATTGAGGTACAATCAAAAGAGTAATTTCAATGGTGTTGAAATTACTCTTTTGATTGTACCTCAATTAAAATTTTTCTCAGTAAATTATATATATATATATATATATATATATATATATATATAAAGGGCAGGCTTTGACAACCATCTGCAAACATGTTTACTTTGAGTTATGAGATACTTTAATTTTTGTTGGCTGTAACTAACAATTTTTTTAAACGATTAGTATGCTGATGGTTCCCCTGATAATCACGGCCTATAAAAATGAGAGATGTAAAAATTAAAAAAAAAAAGTCCATTCCAATGTCTCGGATCCCAAGAAGATGTTGCTTGCCTTTCCAGCCATTCATCGTCAAAGAATTACTAAACAATGATTGTGCAATGTAGCTTCAAGCAGGAGAAGATGGAACCAGTGAAAACGTGACTTTTTTTGTTTTGTCTTGAAAAACTAAAATGTTTTGGTTGATGCAAGTTTAGGCCATGCAGTCCGTGCAAAAAGACTGCAGAGTAGTTCTTCAAACTTTTCTTATTAGAAGATTTAATTGCCGATTTTTTTTAATTTTTTTTTTTTTTTTGACAAGTGCAACTTAGATTAAGAAAAGACGCCATGGAGAGATTTACAAGATGCTTCTGTAATATTTCATCATCATCTCGTTAGAGGTTATTTAAGAGATTTTGTAATGAAGTGCTGGCACATAAACTCAGCGAGCAGTGCTAACCCTTACCATCAAGTGTTTGAACAAAAAGTTCTCCCAACGTGTCGGCCTGGAGTACCTGTTGAAACTGCTTCTTCCACTTCAAGTCAGATGAAGTGATCTCATGAATCAGCCACACACGGGAAACGTATGGAATGCTTTTATCATGTCTCACCTGTAAGTCCTTAAACTTAAATTCCTGGATCGACTGTAGGATCAGCACAGACATCGACCTGTTGTCTTTTTTTCTCTGTTTGTTTTGGATCACTTTACTGGTTTGTTTTATATCCCTACAATGATTTATCTTATTGATGGTTGGATGATAAATTAACTATTACAATATCTGAGAAGTGAATTCAAAGTTTTAGCTGCTCGTTAGCTTATCTTAGCACAAAGACTACAAACAGCTCATCTTCTTCAGTGTGAGGAGGTTAAATTCCTAATTAACAGAATCTGTTAAGCTCGCCTGTTTCTGTAAAGATTGCACTCACGTGTTTACTCCACACATTCAAACAAAACACTATTCAGCTACCTTCAGAGCAAGCTGTTTATCACTGTCTCCAGTCTTCGTGCTAAGCTATGCTAACTGACTGCAGGCTGCAGATGAGAGCTCTCACGTGCACTCCTGGAAAAAAATCAGACCAAATTAATTTCCCCAACATGTTGACCCCACGGCTTTAAATTCATTACACAGCTCAGACTATTTATGTTGCACGATGATACAGAGGCTTCCCTGAGGTTTGATTACAAGAAGCCTGAACATCCGTTTCCCTGAGAGACGCAGCGTACCGAGACGTGAACACATGTTGTTCTCTTTATCCTCCCTAACTACAAAACGGCCTGAACCTTGTAGGATTCAGGAAACGAATGAATGCCTCATTATTGGATAGATTTCCATATTCCCAGCAGGTATGACGAAGTGTACTATCGTTTCACCTGAGGCACACTTATTCCCTGCAGCACAGAGGCTTTACTAAAATGGTTTTTAAACTATTGCCAACATGCAAATCATCAATAAGAGACAATGGTTTCTAAATGTTACAGCGTTTGTTCCTGTTGGCTGACATTTTCCAAAGCAGACACCTGAATCATAGTGATTTCCTGTGGCTTGATTTGCATCCCACTCATCGAAATATTCTTACACAAAAGATCCTCACTGTGGGAATTCTTCCTACGCAGCATGAATAAGAGGAGAACCATTTAGTCATTTGCATATCCCCCCTCCAAGCTGTTATTACGCTTATTAAATAATGTACATAGTATTACAATAACATGCAGATTTTCTGGGTTTACAGAGCTGTATCTCGGCCCTGTGGGCTGGTGGAGCAGCTTGTGTGAACCAACGACTCGCTCCGAGAGTATGAAGAGGTTTTTTTTTTTACTTTTTGTTTCAGGCCATTGCCGCATTGTGTGTTCCCTTTCCCACGTCTCGACATCTGAACCTCTCCCTGTTTGAAATTCACCACACAACACGTGTCGCCTTTTTTCTTTTCTTCTTCTTCTTCCTTCGCCGGTTTGCATTTATGTACGAGTACAGAGGGGCCAGGTGTGAAAGGCTCCACGGTGCGAGTTGAATCAGAGGGTTTCACTGGAGGGAGAAGCCCCGCACAAGTTTGATTTCTCAGGAGGGATCTCCAAGAGAGGAAATGAGTGTGGTTATGTAAGCTGTGGCTGAGCTGTTTGCACTGTAGGTCATTATAATTCTAGCTGGAGAGAGAAGTAACGCACGGCTGTGCTTTCCAACAACTACTTTCTTCTGAAAGCAAAGCCTCTTCTGTATCTAGGGCATTAAATAATCACTTATTCGCCATTTTGTCTCAACTTTTAAACTCTGACTTCTGCTCTCAAAATCATGTTTTTGTGCAAAGAGGGGGCACTCACCTTCTAAATAAGTATATCTTAAGGCATAGTCTCTGGACTGTGCAAAAAAAAAAAAAAAAAAGAAAACTGTGAGAATTTTCCTGTAATTCCTGCTACATCGACTAACATAATCGAAGAAAAAGAAACGTGCATTTGTCAACATGTAAAAGACTTGAAGATGCAGGAGCACTTTGTGGGCAGCAGCAGCATCATCGACGACTTTCTTGGATGCAGTCAGATATGTGAGCAGAGTAATGGCACTTTACCTCAATCAGAGGACACTCGTATAACCTTCATGTGCACTCTCTCTCTCTCTCTCTCTCTCTCTCTCTCTCTCTCTCTTTCTTTCTGTCTCTGTCTGTCTCTCTCTCTCCCTCTCTGTCTCTCTCTGTGTCTCCTCTCTCTATGTGTGTGTCTCTCCCTCTCTCTCCCTGTCTCTCTTTCTCCCACCCCCCCCCCTCTCTCTCTCTGTCTCTCTCTCTCCCTCTCTCTCTCTCGCCCTCTCTCTCTCTCTCTCTCTCTCTCTCTCTCGCCCTCTCTCTCTCTCTCTCCGGACTGTCGTGCTGTCAGTTGTCCTGCTGGCTATATTTAAAACTCTCTGTACCTGAGAAATGTGAGATGTAGCTCAAATGTTGAAACGTGCACCTGTTGTTTCATTGCAGCAGCTGGCTGCCCGGTTCTACCTGCCATGGATTGCATGTCAACATGTTAATAAAAATTGTCAAATCATCACGAATAGTGTTGTTTTAATTTGAGTTTAAGAGGAAGAAAGGGAAAGTATGCATTCCTTGTTAGATGAAGCGTACCAGTCGAAGCAGTTGGCATGTATTTATCGCTCTTGTATGTCAGGTGTGTATTGAAGTGTGTTGTGAAAATAAAATAGAAAATCTGCATGACATAAATATCTCATTCTGAAAAACAGCAGATTTGTATTTATTTTCCCTCCAAGGATTTTCCTCATAATTCTGAGCTGACTATCTTGTTAATTCACCAAAATATATATATATATTTTTTTTTATTGTCGAGGGTGAATGCACATACACTTCTAAACATATTTAAGTCGATGGTAATAAAACTTGAAACATTAGGCCTTGTTCTTCTTATTTTGGATCAACCATTGCAGCCTGTGGACTGATTTCTGTGAAGTGGACTCCAGACAGTCTTCCTGGGAAATCTAAAGGATGTGCATTCTTGTACTCCAAGAACCCTTAGGGTTAACACTCGGGTTCTTTAAAGTGCATACTTTATGCTTACATCAACAAACCCAAAGCACAAAAGGTTTTCTTCGGTTGAGGGCGTCTGCTCGAACTACAATGAAAAAAAAAGAAGCTTAAGGAAGGCTGTGAATTATCATTTCCCTTTTTATGTTTTTAGCTTATTAAAGCGGATATTTTCCAAAGGTAGTGTCAGAAAATGAATTTATTTTACAGGAGCTCATGTGTTTGGTAATGTGGCAAGTTTTCACATTATTTTATCATCTTTTCTTTCACAGTGTCTTTCACATACAAAGAACCGCTTCTGAACACAAAGTGAAAAGCCTCCTCTGGGAGACTGTTGATAAGTATTCTGATGTGTGCAATCTCGGATGAGCAATTACAAAGTTCAATATTGCGATAACATGAGGTGCAATTAATAAACAGAATTCAAAGAGTGCATTTGGGCCAGTTTTGAAACCAAAACTTAAATCAGCAAGACATTTGGTAAAGGGATGTTTCAGATGCAAACTAAAGCCTCATTATTGGGTAGATTTCCATCTTCAAGGCAGGATGAATGTCACAACCTCATTTCACCTGAAACATTCTCTCTACACAGAATGTTTCTAGATTTGATCAATAAATAAGAATCGTCCATATTGTTCATCTTACGTTAAGATGCAACCATGCAGCAAAGCTAACGTACAGCTAGCCTGCTAACCATACAGTCGTGTGTGTTTTATAGCTCAACATTATAAGCATGGTGAATGTGAATGTGTAAATTGGCTAATTTGTCAACACACATTTTGCAAAGTGTTTTGCTCATTGTGGATGAATGTCATGTCTCTGTAACTCCTATAACAACGTGTACGGTCCAGACCTGCTCTGTATGCAAAGTGTCATTATAACACTCCATGACAGATTGATTAAGCTATACTCATCCATGAATCGAACTCTTGTATTGACTGAGTGCTGATGTTAGCCAGCAAAGAACAATGTGGCTATAGTAACAAAGCTAAAAAGTACAACAGGTGTTATGAGTCAGCCATTTTCAGACTTGTTGTTTATGCTGATTCCAAGGCAGCTAGCTTACATCTTCATGATGTGAACATGAGCAACATAAGGCGTTACATGTGTTTTTGTCATCTGTTTCATCATGCTGTTAAACTCTTTGGTTAGCTTAAAAGTACCACACACATAAACATGACTTGACTACAGTTTCATTTATTGCCACTGGTAGCATTAATACATGATTTTCATGTTTCCTTTTGTCTTTTAATAATCTGTGTTTGTGTAAAACACCACATGAATGTTCTTAAGAGCCATTTAAGTAGTTTGTACTAACTCTTTTTTTGAAGTCACTTTCATAATAGTTATGACTTTCTTTGACAAGAGAACTTCTTCCTTCTTCAGGGTTGTCCAACCAGAACATTTAATACAGAACCAACTTCTAAAGTTGAACACATGGATGCTGCTTAGCGTCGTATCCCTTCAGTAACCAGAGAAATATATCGCAGCATTTAAAAATATTTTAGACAAAAAAACTACAAAAATTCTGAAAAATAAAAAAAACAGAAATGAGTACAGACTGTTGTGTGTGAGAATGATCTAGAAAGTTCTTTGGTAGGGCAGAGGCAGCCCTCCAAGACACGTCCTTGAGATATTAGAAAATTTCACAGCCATGTGAGTGTTTTGTCAGTGGGGCGCTGCAGCTGTCCAGATTCCTGAGGGGCCGGAGGAGGAACAATGGTTCCTCAGTTGGGCCTCCTTTTCAGAAAATACTGTACTTTCTTCTTCCCAAACTTGGCATTGGCATTGTTAGTAAGCCATCTGCAGTTAGGTGTCAGTAATGCTTTGCTTAGTCATAGGCTGGACGGATAAGTAACGCAGGTGAGAGTGAACCTGAAGCTGCCACCCAGGATCCTGGCAGACTCACCTCCCAAGAAGGACCCATCCCGGGCTTTTTGTGGCCTCGCCTGCAGGGGATTTGTGGAGGGATTAGTGCTACTAAAAGGACAGAGGGATAGAGGCAGGCCAGTGTAACAGCGACACAAACCAGCCTCATCTCACTCTGCCTTTTTACGTCCCCTCCCACCTGCTTCCTATCAGAACAGATTCTGCTGGAGTTAAAATCTAAAAATAAAATAAAAAAGCTGCCTTCTCCCTGTTTCGTGTGTCTGTGATTGGCTGCTACTCTTTCCACTTAGTTTTTCTCCAGTTCATCGACCCGGCTCGGCGAAAGGAAAACGACCCATGAGCCGAGCTTGTGAGCTCCTGGTGGACAACATTCCTCCTGCTTGTTTAGTTATTCCACCTTCTGCCCTCAGTGTCGAATACCAGGCCCTGCAAGAGAGAAAATATTAGCTGAGGATTAAAATAAATGCCTTAAGTTATGACACAGCTGACCTGCATAGATCTATCAATGCGAGGGAGTCAGGGTGGAGGTCGAGAGACAAGGGTGCAAACAACATCTCCGCCCTCTTTCTGCTCCCCAGAGAAGGCTTGCAGCCAGCCCGGATCTAAAGGGGTGTGCTTGTAAGAGCTGGCGGTGACAGGCTGGTGGTAACCCTGGGAGCTCCATCCCGTCACACACAACCGTGCACAATGATCCCCTTCTTGACAGCAGAGCCCGGGTCCCAGACAGTCTCTGCCAACCCCCCGCTATCCATCAGAGCACCCAGCGATGCCAGAGAAAAACAATAAGACCTCTATTAAGAGCAGATCAGTTCGTCATTAAGGAGGGGGAAATAATCCTGTGACTGCCTTGCTCCAACGGAGATAAAAATCTGTTATCATGGGGCCACTTGTGCCCACGTGTTGTTTTTTAGAATCAACTAAAATGTTTATTTTTGACCTTAATCGGTTAAATGAAATGTTTTAAGTGTTATCTAAAGAGACAGTGCACCGGCAAGAAAACAACAGCAGTGACATATTTATAGGTTCTGGGTGTGAAGCAGAGCTGTTATCTGCAACAAAAGAGCAGAGTGTCTTGTTATCTTGGTACTACAGATGAACTGCTTCAGAAAATGATTACATACAACACAATCAACAGGTAGATTTTATGTCGCTCTGCATACTTAAAAAAAAAAAATTCCCATTCACTCAATGAGTTAAATGAAGTGTGTTAATTAGAGTTTTTGATACAAACTCTGTACTGGAAACTGGTCTAATACAGTCGGAAATCCTGGACCAGCAAACGCTCGTCTCAGCTTACATTAACCCCAAAGAAGTGGACTTGGTTTTCAGGTGATTAACTGGACAGCTTAAAAACACAGCAGCACGCACTCTGCTGCCACAAGAGAAGGTTAAGAAATCTTATATGCAGACACTATTGATTTATTACAGCTGCCCCTTGTGAGAAGAACTGATGTCAGGTTAATAATCATGTGACAGGAGAGAACAAAATCAATGCTGTTATTTAGACATTCACTGAATAAGGAAGTTTCATGTTGAGAATCAGTGTCACTTCGACACGTCTCAGCTTACCCAGGAAGAAGAGCTGTGTGCAACTGTTCAGTTATGACTAACTTTTAAACAGGCCTCGATGATCAGAGGGGTAATAAATAAGTGATGAGCGCTTACAGTGAGTCATATTGTGGTAAAGAAAGGAAAGTAAGAAACAAACAAAAATGAAAGAGTGCATTTTACTCACACGTTCTCTAATGTTTAACACACTTCTTGTGTTTGCACAACGCCCCTCCTGAATTCAAAATATATCCCAATAACGTGATTTTACCACGGAATGACTCCAGAAAACAGGATGGAAAGGATGGTCGTTTTACCTGCAGCCCTCCATCCACAGAGTTCACATGCCGAGTGAGAAAACATTTCCTCTTAAAATTCAATTACGTGTCTTATTTACCGCGATGAACATAGACATTAGCAATGTGTTTCATTTTGATAAAATCACTATAAAAAAAGTATCTCCACTTATTGCACATCCCTACAACAAAACCAGACCAGAGGGAAAGTTAATAAGTGCTCATGGTCTGTATAACTTGTGTTTTAAAATGTAAACTCCACCAGAACACAGTTAAAGAAACAACAGATTACAGGGCGTTCCCATACTTCCTGATGTCACATATTTTAAAACATTTTAACTTTGCTATGTTGATGAATGCTAGAACAAAAATTATAACAATAATTATATATTTTAAAACATTTTAAAACATTTTAACTTTGCTATGTTGATGAATGCTAGAACAAAAATTATAAAAAAAAACTTACAGAAGCTTTACAAAAAACAATAAATCTTACTGTGTGTCATGTGTTGGCCAAAAGCTGCTGTGAGCAAAGGACAGAGCGAGCACCATCTGAATTGCACGTATACTGACACTTTGCAGACAAATTTCTGCAATTCTTGAGCAGTCTTTGAGCCTGCAATTATTCTGCATAAAAAAAAGAGATGACACAGTATTATGTGACTGTGACTTCAATTTCCGGTGCTGTGGTATTCAAGGTTTCAGAAGTGGTTGTTGTTTTTTTTTTTTTTACTCAAACCATAACTTTAAAAGGTTGATATCATGACACAAACACTTTTTAGTAAAGCTATTAAATGATGGCACCAGTATGAAATCAGTTCATGGTATCAGTTAACTTTCAAATGAATCAACTAGTTTTAAGGACATACTGGCACTGTTTGCAAAATGTTTTTCTGTGTTGAGAATTCATGCTTCTGCAAAAAATGTTCAAGGGAGATACCCTCAGAAGATCAAAGCGAAAACAACCTTTAGTCTCTCTGCACATAAATCATTCTCCTTGGTGAAGGTGAAAGAGTAAAGGGAAGGAATAATCAGTGACACGTGTTCTCTAGAAAAGGTTCTAAATTAATTAATTTTAAATTTCCTGTCTCTATCTGCGGTGTGTTTAAGTGAGAGGTCAATGCATGGCACAGTAGCAGACCTGCAGGTGAAGAATGGTTTCTGTAACTTCCTGCTTTGAAAAAAAAACATGAGTGTGCAGTAATGGCACTTTAAATACTCTGCAGATGTCAACCTCTGTGTGCTCTTTAATCAAAGCCTTTTGTGTGATTGCATACCTTAGTTTTTTTTCATATTCCTCAGGGCACTTCTTCATGTTGTCTTTTCTATGCTGTTCTTCTGATAGCCCAGCTGCCTCATGACTTCACTGCAGTAGGCTTCCACCTGGTTGATCTGCTCCACATTGAGTCTCTCTCTCCAGGCGTATATTGCCTCTTTAGCATCCCTGGATGATATCAGGAACGGCCTGTCTGACGAATATCCCTGCCCGTGCGTCATGTTCAGCGCAAATTTCTCCAAAGCGGGGAAGGAGGAGAGGTTGGAGAAGCGGTAGAGCCTCTGAAGCTCCTCCATGGGATGCAGGACCAGGTCCTCGTAGCGGATGCGGAGGTAGTTCCTCCTTAGCCAGCGAGGCGAGTTCATCACCAACATCATGTCACTCAGCCAATTGTCACAGATGAGCTCCATGGCGCTGGAGACATAGCTCTCAGCCCGGTTCACCTTGTTGCTCGGCACCAGCAAACGCTTATACTTATCGGCCTGCTTTTTACTCCTCAGTACCTGGATGCTCTCCTTCACCAGGGCCTGCTTGGACTTCAAGCGGGAGTTGTGCACAGCCCTTGGGTCCCTGAAGAGCTGGATGACCTGGAGGTTTATCGCCGGATCTCTCATGAGAGGAACCAGCGTGCTCAGGTCCAAAACGCGCACCCCTTTGATCACCATAACCGGGTATTTTTTACACTCCTTCTCCAGATCTCTGATGTCCCGCTTCTGGCACTTGGCGCACTGGTCCTCCCTTACCAGGCCAATTTCGTGCCGTTTGTGCGCCTCGCATAACGGCTCCGAGCATATCACCTTGTTCATCTTCCAGCCGAAAATGAAGGATGTGGTGATGTTTTGTGATCCTGAGTAAAGTTTGAGGACGGAGAAGTCGCAGCGGTAGAGCGCGTTCATCATGTCGCGCACTGCGCCCTGGAGGCTGCCTGCGTCCCCCGGGTACAGAGCCTGCCATATGTGCCACATGGGCTCGTACAGGTAAAACACATCGGGGTGCTGGTTGAACAACTCCCCCAGAAACGAGGATCCGGTCCTCCATGTGGCATGCAGATAGATGTGTATCCGAGATTGGCTCCTGTTGACTGCGATGTCCGCGGGGTCGCTGCCGTTCACTTTGTAACCATTATCCCAAAGCAGCGCCACCGTGTTCTCCAAATCTGGACATCTGAGCTGCTGCTGCTGCCTGAATCCGTGTTTCGCATTTTGAACGGATTTATCCCGGTAATCTAACACGTACGGTATTAGCAAAAGTAACCCTGAATATGCCAGGATGAGAACCAAGTATTTTTTATGTAGCCTCCTCTTCATTTCCTCGCACTGTGAGGAAGGCTATTTCGCTTCTTCTCTGGAGGGTCGACACAGCGCGTAATGAGTGCCGTGGTTGCTACAGTGAAGTTATGTGTGTTTGTGTGTGTGTGTGTGTGTGTGTGTGTGTGTGTGTGTGAGTGAGAGAGAGAGAAAAGACGTGTGTGTGTGTGTGGTGGGGTGTTAACCACGCCCCTTTAAAGACAAAACATGCAATGGTTTTTCCTTCCTGTTTATGATAAATTGGTACATGCAATCGTGCACCGTTTCAAATGTAAATTATTTCTCTCTCAAACAGTCAAAGCGGCAACCATCGGTATGCAAACTGCAAAGAACTGTTGATTTCAACATCACAAAGAGTCTAAAAGAAAAGATGCTCAAAATACAACAAAGGGTCGTAACCGCGCTAGAGCGCAAAGACTCATGGGAGTTCTGGTGAGAGAACAGTGAGTACGATCCCAAGAGCCTTAAAGAGAGGAGATGTGCCAATACCACCACTCATAGTAACCGTGATGGAAGCGAAACATAAGTGGAAAAGTTAAGACCGAGGAAACACAGTTATCATACACTCATATGGTCGACCTCCCTTATCCCAGTATGAGCTCATTTTTTCCAGTTTGACTAATATTTACAGTTTGAGTGTGACAAAGACGTGTTTTGTTTTTTTTTTTACGATTTTTATGATTCACTATCCAGCAAAGTCATTATGTATATAGGTCGACCTGATAGCTAATTGGATTCCTTACTGCTTAATTATTAATCAACAATAATTGATTTAAAACAGATTGTTTTTCTTATTTCAGGCTTTTAAAATCGCTTGAGATTCCTTATTTTCCGTTTGACTCCATTCATTTTAGACGAAATGTTTTCATCAAAGAAGGGGCAACGGCGTTTGGGCAAAATACCCGGATGAAACTATAATGCGCATGCGCTGTCCTTGTACCGTTTGTTGTTGTCGAGACGCCGCGCGGCACTCAGAATGAATCAATGGAGGAAAAACCTTTAAAGCTTTCGTTGATGTTTTTAATAAATGACATGCATTATAAACATTTTCTCTTTTGTACGATCACCTGCTAGTCCGAGGACTAACTCACTATATGCCCATACTTTCAAAGTAAAGCTAAGTTAAACACACCATCAACATGGCACACTGGAGCACCTTTGACAAGGAGACAGAAAAGGAAACCAAGAAGTTGATCAAATGTCTCAGCGGGGTCGAGGATGAGGACGACCAGAATTTTCAGATGGCAATGAAATTTGCCTGGACAAATTTTAAGTAAGTAACCATAATAGACAGGGGGCGAGCTAGCTTGTTAGCTGCTAATATGTAACCAAATCGATAGCCACGACTAACGGTGGTGCTGTTAATGTTTTGTCTTTTTTTAAACAGATTTCATCGCTTCTTGGACGTGGACAGCCATAAAGTGCAACGCAGTATTAGTGGGTATGTGTTTAATATTGTCTCAATAACGTGACACTGTGTGCAATGATGTGCTGCTGTTTCTGTGGAGAGGAGTATGGATCACATTTGATTAGAGATGTCACGATTCACTCAACTCACCATACGATTCACGATACTGAGTCCACAATACGATTCACGATACTGAGTCCACGATACGATTCACGATACTGAGTCCACGATACGATTCACGATACTGAGTCCACGATACGATTCACGATACTGAGTCCACGATACGATTCACGATACTGAGTCCACGATACGATTCACGATACTGAGTCCACGATACGATTCACGATACTGAGTCCACGATACGATTCACGATACTGAGTCCACGATACGATTCACGATACTGAGTCCACGATACGATTCACGATACTGAGTCCACGATACGATTCACGATACTGAGTCCACAATACGATTCACGATACTGAGTCCACAATATGATTCACGATACAATTCTCTCAAGATTTATTCTGAGAGAACCTGGAGGTTGATTGGAGCTTCTCATCGTGTTAATAATTAAATGCTCCATCATGCTGGTTGTGCTTTTTTTGAAGTTCCTCGTCTTGTAATATTTGCACACACTTGTTGTCCGGTCTAATGTCCTCTATCTTTCTGTCTTGTGGAAGCAAAAATGCTTCCACTGCCACGATGACGCCTTTCTGACGCTCATGATATTACTGTACTGACTTGAACCTTCACCCCTTTTGAATTGATTTTTAACTGCCTCACCATTAATCTTTACGTCTCAATATCTTATCAATAACTCATCTTGAAGTGAATAATATCCCAGGATGTTCCAGATTATAAACAGAAATGACTGATTCTTTCATTAATTCCAGTTATGTTTTACACTACAGGTTGTTTGTCAGGGGTCTATGAGAGGAACTAATCCATCCACACCCTAACATAACGTGCTGTGTGTTTCAGTATCTACGAAAAGCTGATGGTCCACTCAGACTTGAGTAAAGCAGGAAGCTGGATGAGGTTGACTGACGAGTTTCTGAACTCCCCTTTGCCAAACACAGATGGAACAAAGGTATCACACAGACATGAGCTGACAGAAGAAAAAAAACAAGACAAACCCTAATGGCTAGATTTCTTAGATTTCTCTTGGCCTTTTTTTCTTGACATCCTCCCGACAAACAATGTTAAAAAGGATTTCACTGACCAGTTTTCTCATGTTTTCTTTAATTAATTTTGTTAGACTGATGCACACTACAGCCTGCTGTCACTGCTGCTCTTCTTATCGGGGTCCCCCTCAAACACAAACTTCACTGAGAGACCCAGGGTGAAGGAGGCGGGTGAGTTAATATGTCACACATTCAATGATTTAAGAAACCCATTCAAAGGGATGCTCATTATTTTTGCCTGGACATCTTGTCTGCAGAAGAAGAGGATAACTTCGACTGGGCCAGTTATCTAATGGAGGACATTGACACTGGACCGTATCCAGATACTCCTGTGAGTATACCATAAAAAAAGCTATCATTTTATAGTGATTATTAACCACAATGACTGCAGCTTAATATCATTTAAAAAGCTTGTGTGCTGTCAGAAATGTTTTCAGTGATTGTTGGCTGATGACAGCTCTTATTGGGTTTAGGTGTAATAACAC
This sequence comes from Symphodus melops, assembly GCF_947650265.1. Lineage (NCBI taxonomy): Eukaryota > Metazoa > Chordata > Actinopteri > Labriformes > Labridae > Symphodus > Symphodus melops. The sequence goes on along the minus strand of NC_136698.1, from coordinate 25,639,162 downwards.
ATCTCAGGTCTGTCCTCTAAATCTGGATTTATCTGTCAATAAGATCCTGAGATGTGAGTGTGGCTCACATTTCTTCTAGTTCTAGTTTGGATTTATGTATTGTTTGTTTGTTTGTTTGTTTTTTTCTCAGGAGTGGTCTGAGGAGGAAAGCGAGGATGACGACAGCCAGCAGCCAATCAGCAGAGAGGACTCCGGGATCCAACTGGACAGAACTCCACTCCAGGAAGACCAGGACAACAACAACAAGACAGTTCCCGTGACGTGGACAGGTGCGAAGGGATCACCCAGAAAAATGACTTTAAATAATACTTGATGAAGCCTTTATAGGAAAAAAAAAGCAAATCCCAGCACTTTCTGAACATAGGAATAATTCCAGTTTGTGTTTCCAGTGGGTGAGCCTGAAGCCCGGGTCTGGCTTGAACAGCACGTGGTGACACCGTACTGGGTGGCTCATGCACCGCGTTTCCCTCACAGTTTACATTTACACTCCAACCTGCTCAATGTGTGGTAAGACAGAACACGAGGATACATTCATTCATTTCCCTTACTACAACATTTTGAGACACTTAATGCTGAAATTCTACTTTCATTATCTCCTCGAGTATTTGGGACACGTGTCCTATGAATAGTTAAAAAAAAATGAAGTCATAATATTTAAAGTCCACGATGAAATACTGGAATAATAAAAGCATGGTGCATGTGATCAGGACATTGAGTAGATGAGGTCACTTGCACATTACTTCCTGTTATTACGCTGCTTTTTTATTTTAATTTTATTTCTACAATTGCCTTTTAACTGCACGTCTGTATTTAGACAACCAGCACAGTAGGAAGACTTTACTGGTGAAATGTTCACCGTTTTGAATGACTTCCCACGTTTCCTGTCTCTATCTTCAGCTGTCCTGTCCAACAAGGGAATTGACTTAAAATGAGTATCAATCTTAAAATGCTTACTATGAAATAATGGCTGTTGTGGTCATACAGTGAGATAAAAACATTTTTGTTGTAAGAGTCTGATCATTTATATACCAGCCCTCCCCCATAACACAGACTCTCAGCAGCCCCACAGTCAGAAACCTCACAGTGATATGAAGGTTTAAGCTGTTTCTTTCTGCGTTACATTAACGCTCACTGGACTTAAATGTATTTTCTCTCATGCATCCTCTGTACATTTTATGTTTTTTATTATTTTTTATATTTGACATGTTTTAAATTCTATTTCATATATTAGTAATTGCTTCTCATATTTTATTGTATTATTTAAGTATACTATGCAATGGCAAGGATACTTGTTATTTTAGCCTTGTTTTTTCTTTCGCACTAACACACCAAGACAAAGTCCTCATATATGAAAATGTACTTGGCAATAAGAGCGATTGAACAGATTGAGTTCTGTTGTTGATCCTAATGTATTAATGTGGTCAGAACGTTAACATGTTAGTATGTGATGTATCCAATCAATCTGTTACAGACATTGATTGCTCTCAACAGCTGTGGTGTTGTTGGGCATGACTTCAAACCCTGACTGTCTCTTTTCTCAGGGATCAGCACTTGTACAACACTGACCCTTTGTATGTACCAGAAGAGAAGGCTTTTGTCACAGAGACACAAGTGATACGGGAGACATTGTGGTAAGTTGTTAAGATGCGACGGTGTGTGACTGGGCTCGTTATACACACCTTGTAGATCCTTGATCAGCTGAGTGGTGTATATCTCAGGTTCATGTGAACACTTTGAGCTTGTGTTCTCAGAGAGCTTGAGCTGTTTGATTGTCATGTTTCAGGCTTCTCTCTGGGGTAAAGAAACATTTCATTTTTCAACATCATGATGGAAAAGTGTCCGTGAGAAACAACGTCGTGGTGACGCACCTGACCAGTGTAAGTGTGAAAAACATCTTGTTCTGTGTCTTCATAAATGTATCTTGTGTCTGATGTTAAAGTTGGTCTTTCTGCTCCGTGTGCTTCAGAACTGTCTGCGCTCTGTGCTGGAGCACATCGCCGTGTACGGGCAGGCCGTGTTCCGGCTGCAGAGGTTCATAGACGAGGTGACGGGCTACAGCTCGGAGCCCAGCCCACCGAGCTCCTGCTCCTCCTACAGCTCAAAGAAGGGCTCTGAGCCTCCCTTCAGGACCTACCAGGCCTTTGTGTGGGCGCTCAACAAGTACTTCACCGGCTTTAAAGAGGAGCTGACCACCATAGAGAAGGAGCTCATATGCAATGGCAAGTATACGTTTGTAGATGTATGTGCCAGGTTTATCCAAAAGAGAACCTTTTTTTTTTTTTTTTTTTGCAGATTGGTAAGAGCTGTAATAAACGATGCTGTAAAAGCACCTTTGATACCCTGCTTGTGTGCAGGAGGTTATCTATATTGTATTCCTACAGAAAACAGGAAAGATTCAAGGTTTACTTTATTGTCATTTCCAAAATATGTCAGACATACAGTGAAATCGAAATTACGTTTCCCCCCCACAAAATGAGGTACGGTAAAATATGAAATAAAATAAGGTAAAATAAGATAAATAATATTTACACTAAATGTGTAATAAGTACAAAGTTAAATAAGACAGCGACACTGATGTTGATCAGTGAGTGCATAAAAATGGGAATATTCTCTGAGAGTACTGCTGGCTGATATTCTTCTAATCATTTCTCTCTTCACAGAACATTTTAAATGAAAAGTGGAACAACGTGCTGTGAAGCATCTGTTTGCTTTGTTTGTAAAAGGTGATATCATGCAAACATACAATGCAAAGGGCCTGACATGTCAAAGAAGGCAACAGTCCATGCCTCAGTGTTTCATGATGTCAGTCATGCTTAAGCATGACTGAATGTGTCATGATGCTGCAGGCTGGTGCAGTATGAGAAAACTCTTTAAAGTGAGCCGTTAAAGACGTCCAATCGAATGGCCAGGGTGACAGCTGTTCTATTGTTCTGATTCTATGTTTGTAAGTGTTTGATGTGTTGCTTTCTTTTGCAGATGAGACGGTTACTCTGTCTGCAGTCCTGGAGCGACTCAACCCTCACCTGGCACAGATCAAAGTTCTCCACAAAGTCTTCTGCACCGGGGTCGCTGAAGTCCCCCCCGAGACTCCGAATGTCGTGCGGGCCTCTCACTTGTTGAACACCCTGTACAAAGCCATCATTGAGTACGACAGTGTCGGCGAAGCTTCAGAGCAAGCAGTAAGAGCGACTCAACTCAGCTGTATTTATATAAGCGCCTTTCATATATAAAAACATGCAGCTCAAAGTGCTTCACTAGAAAAAAGACAGAAAGAAAGGATCTTTGGAAGAAAGCAGTCGGTAATCATCATGCCTGTGTTCCACCTTTTCTTCCTAGGTGGCGTTGTTGTTCTCTCTATGGACAGAAACAGTGCGACCATATCTGGAGATAGTTGATGAATGGATCGTTCATGGTCACCTTTTTGACCCTGCAAAAGAGTTCATCATCCAGAGGTACGTGGCAGAGTTCAAACATCTCAGCTATTGACTGACTGACTGTTTATTTCTTGACTTTTGCTGTCTTTTCTTTGCTCAGGAACAAGGACGTCCCCGTGAACCACAGGGACTTCTGGTACGCCACCTACACGCTGTACAGCATTTCAGAGACGGTGGAGAACGAGGAGAAGCTGAACGACGCAGCCAGCGGGAGCTCAGGAGGAGAGCAGAGCTCCAGCAGCAGGCAGCTCACCATGGTGTCCTTCCTCAAACCTGTGCTCAAGCAGATCATCATGGCGGGGAAATCCATGCAGCTGTTAAGAAATCTGGACTGCAAAGAGACTGAACAGTCGGACAAATCCTCCAGAGGTCAGTGTTTACTTCCCTGTGCCTGTAAGAAATGCACTTTCAAGACTGTATTACTAGAAAAAGATGGCAGTTTGAGGTATTAACAAATGCATCTTAAATTAGTTAGTAAACATCATCGTCTTCATATTGGCAGGAAAGTACTTCAGGACAGCACACCGAAACCCCAAACATTTCCTTTTCTTATTGTGTAACCTGCGAGTTTGTTTCTCTGAAGCTACTAAAGAACAGACTTGTCTGAATGTCTGCAGCAATAAATAGACAATAAATAAATAAACTTATTGAGGTTTAATGAAAGCGATTTTTTTTAATTTAAATTAAAGAGCAGCATTTACATTTTTAAACTAATGTCCCGGCAGACGCAGAGAGGAAGAGTTTGTACACACTGTTCCTGGAGTCGGTGCAGTCTCGTCTCTGCAGCCAGGACGAGTCGCCCACCGACACGGTGACGGAGCAGCAGGCCACTAAAAGGAGCCTCATCAAGATGCAATCCATCATCGCTCAGAATCTGGAGATCGAAGACGTCCACGACCCGCTTTTGGCAATCAACTTTGCCAGGTGAGCAGCAACCAGCTACAGTCGCATGACGCTTCTGCTTGGGAATGAAAAATGATAAACATTAAAATGTTGGACTGTAGAACTCGTAAAACACATTTGTAATCCCCATCTGTTATCCTATCAAATATAAAGCTCACTGCTTCCATTCAGACTTCATTTTATATCCCATTTTTTCAAACTAGTGGTTTCATAATCCCTCAAATGGTTGAGTCAATGAGGTGATAAAGAGATTTACATTTTCATAGTGCAGATTTGGGTCAGTTAAGCAGCCGGGGCTCAGACTACAGGAGTTTAAAAAAAAAAAAAAATCCCAAAACAACAACAAAGAAGAAACTTCACAGGAAGGATTATTTTAAAGCTCAAACCTGCACACTGAGCAGCAAATACTGAAAGTAATGGTGCATCACTCAGTGAAAGACATTACTGAGATGGATCTCAAAGGTTTGATCTCACGGGGAAGTAGACATGAACTGAACAGAGATCGACTCTGAACTTGATGGAGCCATTGATTTATTTTGTCTTTAAGAAACGACTAAAGCTATGTGGTGGAAACGGAGTGATCTCACTTTTGTTGCGCCTTAAAGTGGACGAAGCCGGCGTGTGTGTGTACGCAGGTCTGACTCTCTCACGCTTCTGAAGACTTCACAGACTAACATTACGCTACTGCAGAATACGTTAGAATCTCTTTTGTGACAGTGGAGCTTCATCATGACGCTGCAGTGGAAATGCACTCTGATACTCTGATTCTCTGTCAGCATGAGCACGCTTTGCTCCAGTCTCCTCCCGTCTCTCATCACCGTCTTTGTCAGATACATGGACTGCTTCGTTTTTCAGTTCTTAACATCAAACGTTTCTGAAATGATCACAACAGCTCTGATGATTCTGTGAGCAGTTTCAGATTTTCAGCACTGTCCACCTTTTTTTGTGTTTTTATTTTTTTGAGTCAATGTAAATAAAAGATGAAGAAGAAACAAATTCAAGAGTTTGTGTTCTGCGTTCCTCCTCAGGCTGTATTTGGAGCAAAGCGACTTCCACGAGCGCTTCTCTGGAGGCGATTTCATCGTGGACCGGTCGTCTCAGTCCGTCACCTGTCAGACGTTTGAGCTCACCCTGCGCTCCTGCCTCTACCCGCACATCGAGAGGCGGTACATCGAGTGCTGCGGGAACCTCATGAAGACGCTGAAAAAAGACTACAAGTGAGACTCATTCTTGAGCTTATATGATTTTTTAATTTTTGCTCCTCTTTTCGCTCTGTCACACGTAGAGGTTTGAAATTCTTTCATGTGTTTAAACAGACTGCTGGAATACCTCCAAGCCATGAGGAACTACTTCCTGCTGGAAGCTGGAGACACCATGTACGACTTTTACACGGCCATCTTTGACAAAGTGCAGGAGAAGGAATGCTGGCAGCAGCCGTCTTTCCTCAACGTCCAGCTGCAGGAGGCTGTCGGACAGCGCTACCCTGAGGACAGCAGCAGGTAATGCATAACTTAATTAGTGAACATTTTAATTTAAGTTATATTTTACTTCATAGTCTCTCATGTTTTCTAGGTTGTCAATCTTCCTGGAGAACATGGACCCTGCCAGGAAGAAGCATCCTGTGAACAATCTCGAAGTTCTTACTCTGAGTTACAAGGTGAGCTGTGTGAAGCGTGCATTCATTCACGTCTTCTTGACCTTCATGATGTCATTAAAGTCTTTTCCTCTCCAAAGGTTCCCTGGCCTGTTGACATCGTGATCAGCTCTGAATGTCAGAAGATCTACAATCAAGTTTTTCTCCTGCTGCTGCAGATTAAATGGGCCAAATACAGTTTGGACACGCTTCGATTCAGCGGTAGGAGTTACTATGACGGCACAACATCACAGATTTTCACTTGAACACACGTCGGTTTGAGTCCGCGTCTTGTGCAGAATGTGACCGCGGTTGTAAAATGTGTATTTGTCTTTCAGATTTCACAGCCGTCACTAAGAAGCAGGAGGGAGCTCAGGCTGACGAAGTCAAAGTCAAAGAGCTGATTAATCAGCAGATTCACCGAATGTGTCTGCTGAGAGTCAAACTGATGCACTTCGTCAACAGCCTTCACAACTACATCACAACCAGGGTGAGACATACAATGCAGGAGATATTTTCCCTGCTGACATTTACACTAATCATAGAAACAGCAGGATTGAAACAACACCAGGAATGAAAGAGAAGCTGAATTCAATCTGTTACAGTTATTCCAGTAAAAAGGTGTCATGTAGGGCTTTTACACTTAATTAAATACTCCTGATATTTAAAGCATGAGCTGCACGTGTGAGCCACGTTTTTCACTCAGACTTTCTCCTGCCACACCCTTCATATTTTTTCCACATGTGAGAACACAGCAGGACATATTCAGGAGAATTCACCTCCAGCAGGTGGGAGAGGCTGGTGAGGTTTAGCTGACCGGTACGATCTTTGTACTCGTGATTGAAACTGCTGCATGATGCTTTTTGGTTCTCCAGTATGTTCTTCTCCACTCTTTTGTTGTTGATGTTTTTAAATCTATCCGACTACACGTTCCTTTGATAAAAAGGCAAATATTCTCATAATAGTGTCTGCTGCTTAATCCGACACTTCCGCGTCATACTTTATACGTCAGGTTATTTCTCTGGAGACCTCACGGCCCCCCTTCAGTCTGACCAGGACAGTGTGAGGCTCACATGTGAACATCCAGCTCAGGAGGATTTCAGGGTCCAGTCCTCCTGAAAATCTCTACAAAGTTACAGGAGTGCAGATGTGAAAATGGCTATGAAGACTTCTGCCAATTATTATCCCTGATCAAGTAAAATATTTGAAAATAATGCACATTTTTAATCATTATGCATTAACCAGTTTTAATATAACATCATTCAGGTGGTTCGTTCGACTGCAGGTTAATCACATCTGGCCACATTTAGAGAAGGTTTAATGTCCGTGATTTAGAAAATGTGAAAATTCTTTTTATAGTAAACCTTCCTTTCCTATCCAAAAGTGATTTTTCAAGTCTGAAGGGAATCTAAATTTATCCTCTGATTTAAAAAATAAATAAAACTAATAATAATTTGTAGATATTCGCACACATTTTAGGTGGAAAACTAAACTAAATTCTTGAAAGATTGTTTTCACAATTGAACGTGTGTGCTCTTTATGTGTGCAGATTCTGCACAGCACTGGGCTGGAGTTTCAGCATCAGGTACAGGAGGCAAAGGACCTGGACCAGCTGATAAAGATCCATTACAGATATCTGGCGACCATTCACGATCGATGTCTGCTGAGGGAAAAGGTAAACGCAGGATGTCGATTAACAACTCATATTAGGTGTTCAAAATGTTATATTTAACTTTAAATATCAAAATAAAAAGTTTGGGGACAGACAACGATAAAAAAAAAAGACTCGAAACGAGCCATGAGATATTTCACTCAGTGGGAACATCTTCAGTTACTGTAAAAACGCTTACTTTAAATATCGTCTGCATCCTAAAATGCTGAGACACTCGGGTCGATACCCCAAGTTTAGCCACCACCATCACCCACTGCACGAGACCTGCACTTTGCCCCCATTCATTGTTTACTGCTCAAAATGTGCTGGTATACATTAACACACAGAGCAGACTGGTGACGACTCTTTTAAACAGCTTTTTCATCCTTTAGGCCCGTTAAGTCATAATCAGGCATCGTATATTGTTCAGTAAATAAACTCTGTGGAGGGCTGGTTTGAAAAGACTCCTTACTTTAGGACAACAAGTGACCAGTAGAGACTGTGGGCAGCAGACTGGAGGGCTGTGGATCTGTACTTCACAACTCTCCTCGTAGACTAGGAGCTCAACTACCTCACCTGGAGCTCCCACAGGAAAACAGTTTGAACCTTTTTTTTTAAGCTGTGAAACTTCAGGAAACAGACTGTCACTGCAGATTTTACAGTAGGTCGTAAAACAAGTACAAAAGCCGACATCTTTGTTGAGCCTGTGAAGTCGCCCCCTGCTGGCCATTAGAAAGAATACAGTTTATTTGCACTTAACATCATGTTCACTTTCCAAACACAAAGTCAGAGTTAATTTCTTGAGTGCACGGTGAGGTTCAGACCTACAGGGATTTAAGGCACTCCGTGTTTCCCCTGCTGACTTCGGCTTTGGTGTTTTTTTTTTCTTTTCTTCAGGTCAGTTTCGTGAAAGAGGCGATAATGAAGGTGCTCAATCTGGTCCTCATCTTCTCGGACCGATGGCAAGCTGGATTTGGAGCCTGGAAGTAAGCGCTTTCATATCAACTGGAGAGACGTGTGTATAAAGTCTGAGCTGTACGAGTGTTTTGTGTTACAACAGGAGAAGCTGTGAGCCAGAGAGTCACAGTGTAGGTGAAATAATTTAAAAATAAGGTGTTCACATACAATATTCTTTTGCACATAAATAGAAAAACCGCACAAAGCACTGAATACAAACATTAGATGTAAGTGCATGTCAGTTCATAAAACAGTGACAGTTCAGTGATTCCCTCAAGGTTACAAACAAGATCCATTAATCTCAGGATTGTAAAAATGTTCCTGCGCTCTTATTTAGTCATTCCCTCCATACTCTGAATGTTCATCATAATAACTCTCCAGCCAGTCTCTGTAGGCGGTTTGAGCTTGTGACCACTTTCATGTTGTCCCTTTGTCTTGTGCTATTTATTTATCCTGCACTGAAAAGTGAGCTGCAGTGTTGCTTAATTAAGAACAGCTAATCCCAGAACTGTTTTTTTTTTTCTGTTTCATAAGAGCCGACCACTAATCCTAAAATCTTTGCTGCTGTAGCTTTTTCACTTACCTTTTTGTGGTGTGTTTTGATCTTTCACTTTCAGGATCGAGTCAATCGATAAAATGGAATCAGATTTTAAGAACTGTCATATGTTCCTGGTGACCATCCTCAATAAGGCAGTTTGTCGAGGCTCCTTCCCTCACTGTAAGTTACACACTGATCCTGTTTTTTTAAAGTCATACATCCCTCTGATTTAAAGAAAACATGTTTTATAGATGCTTTGCTCTCTGAATTTATAGACCTTAGAAATACTGAATTTTTGTTTGTTTGTGTTTTTCTTCCTGGAACAGTGGAGTCTCTGGCTCTCTCTCTGATGGCCGGCTTCGAGCAGTGCTGACGTTTGAAGCGATGGACTGAACTCCTCTGTCTGTTGGGTGACTGCTGTCATTGTGTGTGATGATGTGCACCGTCTGATGTCACTGTCTGTCTGCTCTGACTGTTAGTCTGACTGTGATGTCCGAGGATCATCATTTAGGGCCAGAGTCACACAAGCTGCTCGTGAACATACATTAGCTGCTTTGTTTATAAAGTTACAACTTTTTGTACATAGTGGGGTTTTTTTTAAATGAGCTGTTAATAGTGTTTATATGTTAAGCACAAAAACATCTTGCACAATCATCAGTACATGTCATGTGCCATTGCTTTGTAATAAAAGTTTGAAGACTTTACCCCCTCTGTGTTCTTTTATCTTATTCTTTTATCTTAGTCCCTATTCTGTAACTTATACCATTTTTGTACTATTATACCATTATATTATTATTGTACCATAAATAGAATAAACAAATTATATGAAACAGTGTTGATGTCGGCACAGGATATTACAGCCCATCAGATGTTGCACAACTTGAACTTGAGTTTATATCAATAAACTACGAAGCTGCTAATAAGAAAAAACTCGTCTGAGAACATTTAACTCTACGCTTAATTGTTGTGCAAATGAAAAGTGTGAAGCTAAGGAAAGATTTCAGGAAGATCTTTGGAGAACAACGAGTATGAGAGAGTTCAAAGTTATGTCTAAAGTCCTAGTTGGACTCCATTTTGATCTTGAATTGCGATGTGAATGGTTTCTCGGCCATGTTTATGTCAGAACATCTCTGGTATGGAGGAAAATGAAAAAAATCACAAGGTTCAAAAATATGTTACATTAAATTAAGTGTGCACGCCAATATTCATGCATTTAAATGAATGTTAAACAATTATCAGATTTGTAACTTTGTGTTTTAACCTTAAGTTTTTTCGTCCATGTTAAATAAATTTCCTGAATAGAAGGAAATGTTATGTTTTGCACTTAACAGGTTACACTAATTTCAAATACAGTAAAAAAAAACAAACACGAGCTGTCAATTGCTAATCTAGGTTTTTATGTTTTTAAAGAAGCAATATGTAATTTGGACACGTAGCATTTAAAATTCAAATAATTGAAGATCTTAGGTCTGCATCCTTTTCCATATGAAGCTGACACCTTTGGTTGCCAAGGAAGCTTCAGTGTTTAGCCAGCTCTGCATCGCTCTTGAAACCTGTTCTGCAGTCTAACCTCTCTTTATTTTATAAAAGCAGGTCCAATGTTACGTCGGGTGGAATCGGTTTTATTATCTGAACCTGTTGGTTCATAAGTGCACATTGCACATGATTTGCACATGTGGTTAAAAGGGGGTTAACGCTTAACCTAGAAGAACTCCAGACGGTGTTGACTTTCTATTTTCTGTTCAGTGAGTGTAGTAAAGCGTGAGATTAGAGTCATCCCATTAGCCTCGTTTATCTCAGAGTTCACTCAGAGAGGTTAGTAGATCAGCACTGCTATCCACGGACAACTACAGAGAAATCTTTTCTTTTCAATCACCTGTTTAAAGTTGCATGTTTACATTTAAAACTTCCTGTGTAGGTGCCCCATCGAGGCTCAGGGTTTCTCCGCTTAGCTCAAAGATCTATCTATCTATCTATCTATCTATCTATCTATCTATCTATCTATCTATCTATCTATCTATCTATCTATCTATCTATCTATCTATCTATCTATCTATCTATCTATCTATCTATCTATCTATCAACTCCAATGAGTGTGTGATTCAAGACAATTTGGGAATTTTTTTTTGTTTTGAAATTTTGTTTATGTGAAACAATGGGGAGAAAAAAGGTAACTTATATTATTTTTTTACTTGTTTGAAGAGTTTTGTGCAGGCAGGTCAGTGCTGTGTGCAGCCTGATTTGGTGGGGGGGAAGGGGAGCCTGTTGTGGCACTAATCACCCTCCATACATACCTGGTGGGTGGGTGGGGGCAGCAGGTCGGTTGTTACTGTACATTCCTCCACCTTTTCTCCCTCTCTTATCCCGCTTTCCTGCCCGCTAGTGGAGGAAGGTGAGCACCGCAGCTGTGAGCTGTGAGTTTCCTGTTGAGTTTCCCTGTTTGAGGGACAGGAACTCCCTGCTCGGCTTCTCTTCCCCCGCCCATGATAATAACACCGAACCGAGGAGAGAGAGATTCCTCCGGCCGACGACAGAGGAAGAAAAAGAAAAAACTTCGAATTAAGGAGGACTTCTTAAAAGTGGATTTTGGGGAGTCGCTGGAGGGTTAAATGGCGCTGAATTAGTCCCGCTTTTACAAAACACACAAGTTTTCCTTTTCTGACCGTCAACAACTCCGGTGAGTCCACCGATTGATCGAGAAGTTTAGTTTCTGTGTGAGCTAACACACACACACACACACACACACACACACATAGAGGAGCAGCTTTGCCTTTTGGGTGTAGCCGTCCTAACTCTGCTTCTTTTTTTAGTCTTTGTCCGCTCATAAATAAACACTTATTTCAATGTGGAGTTATCATAGCTTAAAATGAGGTTAAAAAGGCTTGTCGCAGTGCAAAGCCATTTTTTTCCTGCAGCACAGGCCCCGAGCTGGGACTAATCTCAGGCCACAGCTCGGAGCAGGGAGACTTACATGTTCACATTCCCACTTTTACTCAAAGTTGTAACCTGAGTTTTAACCTAAAATTCAACATGAGCTTTTTTGCAGGAATTGTCACTGATTTAGAGTTGAGGGAACATGTTGCCACCAGGTGTGTCAACCACTGTAGGATATTAGCTTTAAAAAAAAATAATTATTATTTGTATCAGCTCTCACGTGTCAAACTATTTGCTCATATTTGTTACTTTTGGAAGAAATGTTGTGTTCAGGAACCTCACTTTATCCCTTCCACCCTCCTCCTGGTGTTGCCTTCACTGCTCAGTCAGTAAAATATCTTTTTTTCCATCCATTTGAAAACCTGTCCATCATAAACACGTTTTGAACTAATATAATTTTTAAACACTTAAATTAAATAAACTAAATTCAGAGTTATGCACGTTTTTTTTTATCCACACAACTAACTTTTTTTTAAGAGAAAGCCCAGCAAAGAAAATGAGAAGAATAATTCACAATTTGGAAACTTGTTAATTCAAATTCATTGATCAACATCCACACAAAATGAGATTTATCAATTACACTCAAAAAAAGTGGGTGCGACTGTTTTACAGAAAATAACGTTTATAATCATGTGATGTGTATAATTTTCACACACGTCTATATATGCCCAAACACAGACAAAAACACATGAACTGATCTTTTATCTAATCAGTAATTTACATTTAGTTTCAGGAGCCTTTTGAAACCTTTACATGAAGGTTTGCTGTTGTTTTTTCCATGAAGTACACTTTCTGTAACATCTCTCGACATTAGTGGAGGGTGGTGCTAAGTGGTTTGAGCCGTGATAGTGTGATCATTCTCCTGGCCACATGTCGAAGGATGTGGACAAATGTAGATACCCAAGATTACACATCAGAATTGCTGTTTTGTGAGGGAAAATCAGTCGATACAGAGTCGGCTTCGGATCGATGCCAGCGAGAAAGAAGAAAGAATTTTAAGTAGCTTTCTTTCTGGATTATTATTACTTGGTCTGTTTGTACTGGAGGGGAAAAAACCTGCAAGAAATTGGGTGCCGAGAAAAAAAACGTGAAGGATCCAATCATCATTATCGATATAACCGTTCCCGTTTGGGGTCCCGGGGGGGCGGCTGGAGTCCATCCCTGCTGTCATTGGGCGAGAGGCGAGGTACACCCAGAGCTGTTTGCCAGTCAATCACAGGGCTGACGTATAGAGACACACACACTATACAGACTCACCAATCGAGGAGTCAGAGAGAACCCACGTATCACCCGCTCCGCACAGAGAGGCTCCTGTCCGTCAAGGATTTGAACCAGGAACCGTTTCCACTGCACCACCATCAGTGTTATCCCTATTTTAGTAACAAGTAGGGAGGACGTTAGAGTTAGCCTGGCTTTAAACATCCTCTGATGTCCTGAGTTAGCCTGGCTTTAAACATCCTCTGATGTCCTGAGTTAACTCAGAGGGGTTTCCAAACATTCGACCAAATCAGACCATCCTGACACGGACCAATAAAACCACACTGCTGCTGTTTGCTTATTTCAAAAACAAGTTTATCACAGCTTATAAATGACAGAATCTAATTGGTGGGTATGCTCTCTAATTTCAAGCAGTGTCTTTGACATTTCTGCTACTTGTATTTATTCTAAAATAAACTTTAGAGTAAAAGTCAGACACTTAAATTATTGCTTAACAACGTTTAGTACTTTTGTCTGTTTAGTACTTATTAGTCAGTTATCAATGTCAATGTGGAGGAAATGAGGAAAGGAAGGAGGGTGATGATGAGGCAAGGAGATAGTGTGAGCTAAACCACATCTGTTGATGTTTCAGATTGTGGCTTTGTGTTATTCTACTTTCGGCTGGTATCATTTCTTCCTGAAATATTCTCTGAATATAATGAAGCTGAGTCGTGGTTATCCATGTCCCTCCCTCCCTCCCTCCCTCTCTCTCTCTCTCTCATTCATTTTGACCAAAAATATATTCATAAAAGCTCTTTTAAAGGCTTCAAATGTAAATTGGTCACTCAATCTAACAGCTTTTTATTTTTAGCTCTTGTCTCGAGGTCTCATGTTGGAGCTCTTGAAGTCTAAAAAATGTCTTTGTGAGATCGAGGCTTTTCAGCTACGGTTTGTAGTGCGTCCAAAGAAGTGCTGTTGTCAGTCCTGGTGAATGTAAAAACTGGATTCTACAAATCAAGTCCAGGCTGAGATTGAGATTTTCCTCATAATTAAGTTTGCATTAAGATGTGACACCTCAGAGAGCCACAGCTGAATCTTCTGTTAGAAATCTCTCAGAGAAAAACTGTTGACTGTCAGAGTTGTCTTTTTATTTACATTTTATAATATAATAATAATAATAATAATATATAATATACAACAAGGGGCAACAATCAGGTAGTCTCAAGATAGACTGTCAGAGTTATTTAACAGGAAGTAGAAACTGTGATATTCTGTGGAATAAAAGCGAGATTGGTACGATTTCACACCTCACCCTCGACACACATGTGATGATGATGATGATGATGATGATGATGGTGTTGGTGTTGGTACATACTGTGCAGGCCTTTGATTGTTGTTTTCAGCTTTAGTTCTCACTTTGGAATAAGACAGCTTCCTCTCTCTCTCTCTTTGCTGCTGTGAAGTTTAAAGGTGTGATGTGGCGTTTAAGCACCGACAGTTTGCATATGTGCAAAAAGTGTCATCAGCTCGATCAAACCCTCAAAAGGCCGATCGAGTGTTATTGAAAACAAAACTGTAGCAGCCATTGTTTCTGCTGCTGTTTGCACACTAACTGACCTAAAGGTCACTGGATATAATGTATTAGCAGGGGTCTCCAGGTATGCACTCTTCACATTATTTAGTGGTTAAAACATCATGATGATGATGGGGGGGTGTTTGATTCAGGTGGCAGAACCTTCTGGGCTGTTGTGGTTTTTCTCTAGTCTGCCTCCACACTCCTGAAAGACAAACTTGATTCTGTTTTCATGTAAATATCATTTTAAAATGTATCTGTTTGAAGGCATTTATCTTGTTTTCTTTTTCAGTTATTATTAGCTAACTTTCACAAGTGTTTATCCAATAGTTTTAAGTAACTATTTCAATTGTTAACTGTTTATTTTAGATCATTATTCCAAATGTTTTTAGTTACCTTTGGCTAGCTGTCTATTTGCTATTTGGCTAACACTTTTTGCTAGCTTTGATACACTTATGTCAGGTTGAGTTACTTTAAATACTTTAAAAATGTTTATTAATAACTTTAGTTATTGCAGATTTCTAGCATTGGACCGCTTGGCATGTAGTGACCCGATCCAGTCGTACTCAAAGAAAACGCAGCTGCTGCCTTCAGAGGAGAGCGTGTCAGATCGTCAAAGCGTTTGAAGAGTTTGATGAATGACTGATCAGCTGATTCCCGGACGCCAGTGCACGTACAGAATTGCTGCAACTATGTGGACACATCGCTCTGATTTATTTTTTTAACCTTTGGGGTATTTTTTAGTAGTAGTCTTAGTGCTAGTATTTTTATTTTTGGGTTAATCCCTTGCATCTTCTACTTGTTTCTACATCGCCACTCTCATCCTGATACCCCAATCGGATCCCCTCATATGGGGAGATGTGGGCGTGGTCGTATGCGGGTTGCAGGATGCAGACACGTGCATGACGGTTTTTTGATTGACAGACACGTTGTGGTGAGAACAACATTGGCTGGTGCCAAGTGTCATGAATCTGACGTTGATTTTGTGCATGCTGTTATTTTCTGCACAGATTAAGAACATTTCCACGCACATATCGGTGAATGAGGCGCATTGAGAGTAGAAGTGAAACGTCACTGTGGTGTAAATACGGCACATTGAAACAGCAGTGTGAATAGTTACTGTTACTGTCACCGGTTGACTCTCAGTCTGTGTATTGTTTCCCCTCCTGCTGTGCACACTGGGTTACCTGCTGGATTCTGGTTTAAGCTCCTTACTGTGTCATTAATGTGGGAGTCCTACAAACACCTGCGATACCTCTGCAGGGTGCGTAAGGACTAACAGGCTGAAGACTTAAAGAGGCAGGCAGCTCTGGCCTTACTTCTTTGTCTTTTGTTCTGGCTCTTATCAGAGGAGACAGCTCCTCATTTAGTCTTAACAGGAACTGTGCACTAAAGCACAAACCACCACAGTTCCCTATTTTAATGGTAGTGGTTTCTCTTCAGTGAAGGTTGACCAAGAGGCTCGACAACAGTTCAGCCTGCTTTACCTTAAACTCTTATCAAAGTTAATTGTTTTTTTTTTCTTCCAGTATCTAAATACAACAATGCATTGTTTGAATGAATGCAGAGGTGTGTGTGTGTGTGTGTGTGTGTGTGTGTGTGTCCTTTCTGTTTATGACTTTCAGTGTTAAAGTCCTAGTTGAGTCGTTCACTGTAAACTAAAGTGCATCACATGCTCTGGGTGTCTGGGATTCATACTTCCCTCTCCGTCCTTCATTTGTTGCTTACTTGGCTGTTTGCGCTTCAGTTCTTTACTCTATAAAAAGACACAAAGTCATTAATGAGCCGAGTTCTCAAAACAGTTTTGCATAGATGCACAACTTCCCATCTGACTTCCTCCTCTCTCAGAAACGGCATTACACAACTTACCACACCTATTTTTAATCCCATACAGTTGATCAACTTGAAAATCTGTCGGAGCCGGCCACTGAACTCCCACATATACGACCTCAAATAAAAGCGTCTCTGTGATTTAGAAGTGTGAACTCTGAGTGTGTTCACATCCACATGTGGTGTGTCAATATGTAATCAGCCAATCAGGGGGCAGCTTCTTCATGTACAGTAATATGTTCAAGCATACGTGTGCATCTCCTGTGAGCCAAGAAGCAAAATATAGAGTGCAAGTATCACCAACTCATCAAAATAAGATCAGAAAAAATATTTTGTTTGAAGTGTTGGTTTCTGCAGTGATATCTTTGATGGATAAATCCATCCGGCCTTCTGATAAGCTTTATGTATGCTGGAGGTCGTTTCTAGTAATATCTTCACCCAAAGCTCAAATCATCTTTGTTGTGCATGATGATAAATTCCCTGGAATAGAATCTCTCTTTTTTTTTTTTTTAATCAGGAGCCCTTTTCAGACTGCAACTCTGCTCGTGTGTGTGTGTGTGTGTGTGTGTGTGTGTGTGTGTGTGTGTGTGTGTGTGTGTGTGTGTGTGTGTGTGTGTGTGTGTGTGTGTGTGTGTGTGTGTGTGTGTGTGTGTGTGTGTGTGTGTGTGTGTGTGTGTGTGTGTGTGTGTGTGTGTGTGTGTGTGTGTGTGTGTGTGTGTGTGTGTGTGTGTGTGTGGTAAAAATATACAAAATCAATTTCTCTGAAAAACTTGAAATACAGTAACTAAAAAAACAACAACAAAAAAAAACGAGTGGGCAATTTGAACTTCATTCAGCTGAAGTACAGAAAAGATGAAATGCGTCCTGTCCAAAGATATAAAGCGACATTCAGTGTTTCCACTTTAAAAGCATCAAGCGAGGCGGTGTATTCACTTGAGTGCTGTACAGTAGAGACGAGACAGGTCCGATCTTAAATCAGGATCTTCAGATTGATGGCATCAATCCACGTCCATGTTGAAGACAGATCACAGACAGACAGACCTGAACTGCAGGAAGTGCTCCACGTATCGTCTCCATGACGACGTTCAGACGAGATGAAAACAGCTCACTGCCGATTCCTGTGTGCATGTGAAGCCAGCCCAACGTTAATTTACATGTTTCTTCTTTCTCTTTTTCAATAACAGAAGCAATGCCATGTTTCATGAGTGTGCAGCCGTACACATAACACCAACAACATTAATAACGATATTAATTATGGTTAAAAAAAATACCGCTATCAGATAAGAACTGATAAAAAAGTCGATTGATGCACCTCTTCTGTAAAGACAAAATAAGTCTCTGCTAATTTGGATGTCATGTAAGTGTTTTTAGATCACCGTCATAGCGTATCATTATGTGCAATATGAAGCTACGAGTTAACCAAAGTGTGCTAACATTAGCTTGCTAACACAGCGATGTAGACCACAGGCAGCTCGAGTAAAGGACAATTTAGCTCGCCGCTTAAGCTTAACGGTGTTTTTATGTTGCGTTCTAAATTAAAAGTCTAATCGTGTGAACGTGAGTGGAGGGGGGTGTTGAAGGAGCGTCACTGGAGGTGAGCGCAGGTGTCTCCAAACAGCAGCTTGTTTTGGTTTCATGCTGGAGCTCAAGAGCGACATCTACCGGCTCAAGAAGTCGCACACTCTTCCTTTTTAATGTAAAGAATCTTAAAGCCGCCACAACGACTAATAAAGCTTTTCATCCTCATTGTTTAAAGGTAAAGAGCAGAATACCATCATATTTGAATCAGTATTACTGGAAGGGCGATCTTTCTTCTGCTCTGATAGATTCTCTGTCTTTTAGTTTGATCTTCTCACATTTATCACATCAGCTAATCATGGATAAATAATTTGTAGTTTACTCTGCTGCACAGCCTCGCTCAACAACCACAAATCCCATGAGTCATTGGGTGGGACTGTGGAAACAGTATGGTGAATACATATTCAGACTGAGATTTTTCCCAGCTACTTTTCAGAAGAGTAATCCGTCCACAAGAAAGGCAGGTTTGAGCAACATTTTTAAAGACAGAGGTCGTTTCAAGGGCAAAGAAATCAGACATCTAAAAAACCTGCCAGACATGACTGACATAATCGATTGAGCTTGAAAATGTTTATTCAACTTCAGTTGATTTGATGGAGTTGTTCACAGCCGGCGGTGAGAGAGTGAACCATAACCGACCTTCAAACATCTCAACGGAGCTGACAAAGACCGGGGTCGATACACCGAGCCTTCCAGCTCCTCTCCACATAACAGCAGCTCAGTGACCTTCTCTGACCTTGAGTCCTGCGTCCACAGCCACTGCCGGCTCTTTGTTTTCGTCGTCAGTCGCTGCGGATTGTTTGACTCTGCCCATTCTGATTACAGTAGGATTTTTGATTGTTCAGTGACGTCTGAATGTCTGTAGTCAGCAGCACAGTGAGCGTGCAGAACGAAGCCTATCACTTAATAATACAGCACTGATCTATTTGCATCTGATTCATGTTGTAGACAGCGTTCATCATGAGCTTTCTGGTGGCTGTTGAGTTTGTTACGCTTGCTGTATCTGCATAAAGGAAACTGAGTGTCACTTTTGGGTGAATCCCTGATAACAATCATTATTGCCTGCAGAATGAGTCTGCACTGCAATGAGTCTCATTCTGAAAATAAGCTCAACGACTCCACTTTACTGCCTCAGTGGTGCTTCTCGTGTCTGCTGGGGCAAAAATGTACGGGGGGGGACGGGGGTGGTCCCTCCAACCACTGTTCATCAAACAGGGGTCGCTGGTTGTGCAGTGGTTGGAGCGCACGCAGGGAGCCCTAAGCTGGATTTTATTTTGGGGCCCCCCTTCCAATAACATAATAATAATAAAAAATTACAATTACTAACGAATCAAATGAACAGCCTCTATCAACAGTGGAACAATAACAACATAGATTGATAGGCTATAAACCTGAGCCAACATATGACCACCAACTGGTCATTTAAAAACTCCTGTTTTTCAATAAAGCTGAAAATATTCAGTTAACAAGACATTTAATAAAAGGTCATCAGGGCCGCTTGGAAATGTAATCTCCAGTCCACATCTAGACACAATTATCATCTCTTCTGTCTCATGATTAGCACGAGCAGACATGCCAGCAGTTTATATATGCCACAATGTTTTTTCTTTTTTATCTCAACAGCATATCCACCTTCAAGTGGGTATGTGTGGAGGCTACAGTCCTCAACATGGGCGGCCCGGGTTCGAGTCCGGCCTGTGGCTCCCTTTCTGCAATTGGCCCCCCCCCCCCCCCCCCGATTTCCGTCTCTGACCGCTTTCCCGTCCCTCCAATGAAGGCATAAAAATGTGCTAAAACGGTATTTTTAAATGTTCAGAAAACTATACAGATAGATAGATAGATAGATAGATAGATAGATAGATAGATAGGAACTTTATTAATCCTTTGGGACGGTTCCCTCAGGGAAATAAGGTTTTCTGCTGTCAGTGTTAAATGTTACACGCTGTCTTTTAAAGTTTGCCTGTGGCTCCGAGCAGCTGCCTGCACATGGAAAGATAAAGTCACATATGACTTCATTTGTAAACCACTGTCCAATTCTCAACCACGCTTCATGGAGTAGATCCATTTGAGCACGTTTACACATGTACCAAGTGTAGAAAAATGAATATGCATGAACGCCATTGGTGTGATGCAGGAACCAGGTTTGCAAGCAAAAAAAGTGCACGTGTTGCAGCGATGCCGAGGCCGTGATTCAGCACCGACCTTGATGGTTACATCACAAAAGGGAAATGCTTGAATTCTCTCAATACTCCGGGGATCTCGTGAATTTGGTGACCTTACAATGAAACCCGTGTTGGGAAGACCATGAATGCACCGTTAAAGCTTTGAGCAGTCACCTGCCGGAATATTCCAGCAATCACAAATACCCTGATAGCACGGGGATTATTGCTGAACTCTTTGGACTCTTTTCACAGCTGAGAAGCTAAAGCACTCAGGGAGTGTCTTTTGGAGCCGCAGCGGGTTGCTTTGTCTTCAGCTGCATCAGCTTATACGTTCGTTGGGGATTATTGGGATGAAATTTAGTTGACTTTTCTTTTACCCATCCTCCAACTACATTTTTTTAATCCATCTTTTTTTTCCCCTCAGCGTCAAGTATTTCTTCTTTTATCTCTTCTATTTGAGCTGTCATTTGATTTCGCTCGTGCGTGGACGTAAGCTCGTCATAATCGTGCTTCTTTTTTGTTCTTTCCAGCGCCATGGCGTCCACGGTGACTTTAGAGGACGCTCTGTCAAACGTGGATCTGCTGGAGGAGCTGCCGCTGCCCGACCAGCAACCATGCATCGAGCCTCTCCCCTCCTCGGTCATGTTCCAGGTGAGTGTCTTCAGTCGTGCTCCTCCCTCACACACCACGTGTTATCATGTCGACGGACAGGAGAGAAGAAGAGAGTGGTTATAAAATGTGCCCTTCTTTCTCACAGCCCAACTTCAACACCAACTTCGAGGACCGCAATGCCTTCGTCACTGGCATCGCCCGGTACATCGAGCAGGCCACCGTTCACTCCAGCATGGTACGACTTGAGGCTCACAGCCTCCTTTTTTAACATCCGCTCCCTCTCTCTCCTCTGGGACGACTTGATGGGGGGACAAAAACAAAAGTTATGAGAATGGGGTCAAACGCTTGTTGTGAAGTGGATGCGTGGTGGCGGAGCAGGCAGCGGGACAAACGGGAGCTTCAGTCTTTTGTCTAATTAGTGAGGGGTAATTACTGTGAGCTTGGACCAAACAGCACTTTGTATGGCCGGCCTGAATAACTCACGCTCCTCAATGGCCACCCACTCAGTCGTCCCTATTCATTGTATGTCTTGAGTTCAGTGTTTGGGTTGTGTGATGTGATTGTTGGGTTTCATTTGTTGAACTAGAACGAGATGTTGGAAGAGGGGCAGGAGTACGCCATCATGCTGTACACCTGGAGGAGCTGCTCACGTGCAATACCTCAGGTAACCACACGGCTAACGCGTCTTCACTTACATGACTTCATTAAATCACCTCATACAAAGCTGAACGTAGCGTTTAGTCCATCAGCAGCTGTCTTCTGTTTGTTGAGAGATTCAGACGATAATCAGATCGGGTTTCTATAATCCTGATCCTGAATCTTTCATGGTTCTACTGATCAACATGGAGGCTAATAACAGCCCAGTGCTTTTTGTGTGTTTGATGGAAAACAACACAATAACAATCGAACATGTCAGTTCATTTCCAACAGTGATCATCGCCCTTCATGTGACGCAAAGATTAGACAGATAAACAGACACAATAATAATTCTTTAGCTTTTATACTTTATTTCTAATTATTTTTCTGTTCATATAAGACCATGCTCAAAACTCACCTTTTTAAATTCGCTTTTAATACATAACCTTTTTTTTTTTGCTTCTGTTTTTCTGTTTCATGCTGTCTTTTGCTGTTATTAACTGTATATTGTGTGATTTTCATATGTAAAGTGCCTTTGAGCATCTGTAAAAGCACTTACAAATAAAATGTATTATTATTATTATTATTATTATTATTATTATTTCTGGACCAATGAAACAAATCTTTTGTCAAATGTAATAAGACTTAAACCGCTATTAAAAAAAAAAGAAAAAAAAGATGTTGCTTGAAGAATCCATCTTGACTCGACCCCTCTGTCGGTATCTGGGATTGAAAATATACTATCACAATCCTTTGAAAAAAAACATCAGTTCATACTGAAGGTTTGATCAAGATCAAAAGAAAATATGAACCAATCAGAAGCTCTCTTTTAAAACCTGAACTTCATGTTGACTTGATTCAGGTTATTTTGGGAAATGGAACCTCAGGATTCATGTGAGCTTACTTTAACTTTAACAAACATGCAGAGCAGTACATTACACACACACACACACACACACACACACACACACACACACACACACACACACACACACACACAGTACATTCTGTTGAAGTAAAATGCTAGCAGGCAGTGAGAGCCTGTTTCTTACTAACATTTCTTGCCGCCTGGTTTTGTTTCTCTCGTAGGTGAAATGTAACGAGCAGCCGAACAGAGTGGAGATCTACGAGAAGACAGTGGAGGTCCTGGAGCCAGAAGTCACCAAGCTGATGAATTTCATGTACTTCCAGGTAAAAAGTCGTCATACAAACAAACTTCCTCTTTTTCGTTGGCCGACCACATCGCGACGTTAACATCTCTCCCGTTGTTCTCCTCCAGCGGACGGCTATCGACCGCTTCTGCGGGGAAGTCCGTCGTCTCTGTCACACGGAGCGCAGGAAGGACTTTGTCTCAGAGGCGTACCTGCTGACTCTCGGGAAGTTCATCAACATGTTCGCCGTGCTGGACGAGCTGAAGAACATGAAGTGCAGCGTGAAGAACGACCACTCGGCCTACAAGCGGTAAACTGGAGCAGTCTGAGCTGTGCTGCACTCACACACACACGTCTGATGAAAATAACAGACACTAGAGGGCAGCACCTCTCCACGCCTCTGAAGTCACACATCCCTTTGTCTCTGGACTTTGAAGTAGCAACATGTGAATGTGCATGAATGGGATTCTGATGGTCTCTTTACATAGCAGCCTCATCAGTGTGAACGTGTCAGACCTGACCTGTAAAAGTAGTGCAATACAAGCTCTCATCTATTTACTATCTCCGGTCAATTCACAGATTCAGTGAGTTCCAGCTATCACTGAGTCCGACTTGTTCCTCCATATTTACTGAAGGAAACTGAAAAGCTTGATTTCTGCCTGATTTGATATCTGTTGTTGTTAAAGAAGCTGTTTTTTCTTCTTTACGTCTCTCAGAGCCGCCCAGTTCCTCCGGAAAATGTCTGAGCCTGCGTCCATCCAGGAGTCTCAGAATCTGTCCATGTTTCTGGCAAACCACAACAAAATCACTCAGGTTGGTCAGACGTGCGTCGCACATTCTGTTATTCTCATGATTTATTGTCACTATACTATAATCAAAGCATGCGTGGGAGTGAAAGGCCGCTCTCCTCTGATTGGTCATGCTTGAACCCTGGAACCCTGGACACTTATTGCACATTGCACGCATGCACAAGTTTCACTTTTCTTCTAATCTTGTTTAATAGTCCATTTTATTTAACTTTGTACTTTTTGCACATTTAGGTTTTATTAATGTAAATATTATTTATCATATTTTACCTTGTTTTATTTTATTTACCGTACCTTTTTTTACATTGCACCGTGGGGAGGGGGAAATGTAATTTCGATTTCACTGTATGTCTGACATATTTTGGAATTGACAATAAAGATAACCTTGAACCTTGAACCTTGAAAAAAAAAAAAGACACATACAGCAAAAAAACAGGACACATATAGAAGAGACCTGTTGAGAAGCAGTCCCACTGTTGAAGAGTACAAACATGTTTTTAATGTAAAGGATGGGCTCGTGCACTTTGTTGTGCAGCGTGCACTCTGTCACCGGCTGAGAGAAATTGCAGGTGCATTAATCGTTTTATTGAGTCTCTTTAAGCATAAAAAATATTGATTTATTTTTTCGCTGTCTTCCAGTCTCTGCAGCAGCAGCTGGAGGTGATTAACGGATACGAGGAGCTGCTGGCCGACATCGTCAACCTGTGCGTGGATTACTACGAGAACAAGATGTACCTCACGCCCAGTGACAAACACATGCTGCTCAAAGTAAGTGAAGCTCCTTCTGCACACTGTGATCAAACCCAAACATGAAAAAACCTCCAAAGTGTTGCAGTCACCTCTCCACTCTGTAGGTCATGGGCTTCGGCTTGTACCTCATGGATGGAAACAGCAGCAACATCTACAAACTGGATGCCAAGAAGAGGATTAACCTGACCAAGATTGACAAGTTTTTCAAGGTTTGTGTTGTTTAATAATGTAAACATGTAGAATAATAAGGTGCTGCCTTTACACACGTTCTGATTGAAGATAGCTGTTTTACTTTTTTTATTATTATTTGAGTCAGATGTCATATTTGTCGACTTGAGCACTCCTGAAGATCTGTAGATAATTTCACTGCTCCTAAAATGTTCTGACCCGTTCACACATGCAACTCACAGCTGGAGTCAGACTAGGAGGGGGGGGGGGGGCGTGCTCCGGGTCTACCAGACCTGGCTGTTCATATATATGAACCTCACGGCGGGAGACAGGAGGAGCTCTCCTGAGGTAAGACGTGACGTTTTGAAAAAAGACGTGGAACCAGCGGACAAAGCAACAGAGGCTGTTATACGATGCTGTGACTAAAGAGCAGAGAAGAACATAGTGACAAAGTAGATCATAGCCGTGTCGTTCATACACAGTCACAGGATATAAAGGTAACCTCTTCCCGTCAGCTCCAGGTGAATTCTCCTGATTATATCTTGCTGTATTCTCACTTCGGCCTACTTGCACTTGCTGCTGAAAAAAATACTTGGCGTCTGGCAGAAGAAACTCCGGGTGAAGTCCAAGTCTAAATGATCAGGATCAAATATCAGGAGTTGTTTTCAGGACTGTTCTGCATGTTTGAAAGCCTTACGTGTTACCTGTGAGGTTTGTTCCCTGCTTTTTCAGTCCTTAAAGGAGATTAGCGACGGTGTCGGCTCCCCTCTTCAGTCTGTCATTTAAAATGCAAATCTGCATGTTCTTGATGTTCACAGCAACTCCAGGTGGTCCCTCTGTTCGGAGACATGCAGATCGAGTTGTCTCGCTACATCAAAACCAGCGCTCACTTTGAAGAGAACAAATCCAGGTGAGATGCAAAAACATTCAAAAGGAGGAACGGTCGTTTCTAAGAGCTTTTTTTTTTTTTATTATTAGAAGAAACTTAAAATTCAAGCTCATTCAACAGCACTCCATATTTCTCACTCTGCCTCTCTCTTCTCTCTCTCTGTCTCGCTTCAGATGGACCTGCACGTCTATTTCCAGCAGTCCTCAGTACAACATCTGTGAGCAGATGATTCAGATCCGCGAGGATCACATGCGCTTCATCTCTGAACTTGCTCGCTACAGCAACAATGAGGTGAGTAAAACCCTTCAGTGCACGTCAACCCCGCCCTCTCCCCCCCCCCCCCCCCCCATCTCCTGCCTCTGTTCAGCTGTAATAATAATGTTATATTTAATTCACACAGCGCCTTTAAAGGGACCCAAGAACAGTTTATATGGTGGAGTAAAAATAAGAATACAAGACAGCGAGACAAGTATGGAAGGCCGGGTCCAAAGGAGAGTCGGAGTTATGGGAGGTCGTTGGCTGTGGTGAACAGAAGGTGGAGCATTGCAGGTGTCTGTAGGAGAAATGTTCCAGAGGGTGGGGGCTCCGTCGCCATAACAACAGAGTCTGGTGTAAGGACAGTGTCTGAGGACAGGGTGTCCCATCAATGAAGTCAAACAGTCCAGAAAGTATTCTGAAGAAAACAGATGTTTCCAAAACAGTCGATAAAGTGAAGCCAGGTCTTTAAACCTTTACGTTCTTTTAAAGCTGCCAGCAGGGGGCGACTCCACTGGTTGCAACAACCACATTCACCTCTCAATTAGTAAACTTATCCCCGTGAGTTTCTTGTCTCCATCTCTAGTTCTAGTCTCATTATTATAGCATGATCTTCATTTAGCACATTTTACAGATTCTGGTTTTGTGCTCGGATGGCTGCAGCTGAAACTCGAGGCTTCAAAGAGGTCGACGTATCAGCGCGTGTCGTCTTCAACATTTGTACAGTCTATGATTTTGATATTAGGATCAAGCTCTTTGTAATGTGAGAGATACTGGTCCTGTGAGAATGTGATGTTATTCCTGAGTCGATTTCCAGGAGCGTGTGGATCAAACACGTCGATGCCCCGAGGAGAAAACAGTAAAGACGATTCTATGAGGATGTTTGCGGCCAGACGTTTAGTTTTCTTTCTTTCTTTTTTTGATGTTTTTTTAAATTCAGGTGGTGACTGGGTCAGGACGTCAGGAGGCCCAGAAGACGGACACAGAGTACAGGAAGCTGTTTGATTTGGCGCTGCAGGGCATGCAGCTTCTCTCGCAGTGGAGCGCTCACGTCATGGAAGTGGTAAGAACACACGTGATTCACACCTGATTTCTTCAGGTTACATGAAGGACTATGTTGGCGGCTTTTTAGTTCTTATTTCACTTTAGGAAGCTTCTACAGTGAATATAATGGTTTTAAAAATCAACATTTTTTAATGAGAACTCTTTGTTTTTCCCTCTCAGTACTCCTGGAAGCTGGTTCACCCCACAGACAAGTACTCCAACAAAGAGTGTCCTGACAACGCCGAGGAGTACGAGAGAGCCACCAGATACAACTACACCAGCGAGGAGAAGTTTGCTCTGGTGGAGGTCGGTTATCACACACCTTTTATTTATTTTTTTTCTTTGACCTCCTCCCAATCGTTTACTGAGTAATTGTTGTTCTCCGTGCAGGTCATCGCCATGATAAAGGGACTCCAGGTGCTGATGGGACGCATGGAGAGCGTGTTCAATCACGCCATCCGTCACACCATCTACTCGGCTCTGCAGGACTTTGCTCAGGTCACCCTGCGAGACCCGCTGAGACAGGCCATCAAGAAGAAGAAGAACGTGGTCCAGAGGTACGAGACCACAGATCTCCTCCTGTCAGATGGCCAGGTTTCATTTATAGACGACTTGTTGTTAAAATCCAGATCAAGAGCAGCAAAATCAAACAGACCAACTTGAAAAGAGATGGAAAATATTATTCAAAGGAGACTGAAAGATATTAGAAATAATAGAAAGAAATATTGTCATGTATTTATACGCTATAGACTTTGATTTCTTGATTGATTTTGGCCCTAAAGAGAGAGAAACTCAACCTTCAAATAAATTATTAATTTTTGTTTTTCAGATTTATTTTCAGACGTTTTATCCCTTTTATTGTAGAGACAGTAGATAAAGTCAGAGACATGCGGGGAAGGAGCCACAGGCTGGAAGTTGTCTGACTCTCCTCTTTTTTGAATCCTGTGCTTCCTGCAGTGTCCTCCAGGCCATCAGAAAGACGGTGTGTGACTGGGAGGCGGGCCGGGAGCCACATAACGACCCGGCGCTCCGCGGAGAGAAAGATCCAAAGGGTGGATTTGACATCAAAGTTCCTCGCCGTGCAGTCGGACCCTCCAGTACACAGGTCTCACGTCCTGCTCACATCACCTCCTCTCGTCTAATTCTGCAGCCTTGATAGGTCGGCTGTCGGCTGTAACATTAAACGTTGTGATAAATGATAAGTCTGAATTCCCTGACTCCAGCTTCTTGGATGGGAAGCTGTTTTCTTTTA
This sequence comes from Symphodus melops, assembly GCF_947650265.1. Lineage (NCBI taxonomy): Eukaryota > Metazoa > Chordata > Actinopteri > Labriformes > Labridae > Symphodus > Symphodus melops. The sequence goes on along the minus strand of NC_136698.1, from coordinate 25,611,209 downwards.
TCTCCTTGGAAATACTTCAAATGTAAATGCTGAGTGACATTTCAGAAACTCAACAGCGATAAGAAGAAAATGTAAAACAGATGAATTGACAGAAAAAAACAAATCATTAGCTGCATCTCTCATTCTGCCCCTACATCTCTACACTCTTGTCCTCTCTTACCAGATTTATTAAGCTCACTGTGGTCCTGTTTCATATCAGAGATCAGGTCTGCAACCCGCCGTCTTCAGTCTACATCGTATCATAGCTCACATTCAGTCGTCATGTCGTCGTTCTTCATACGGCTCCTTGTAAGCCGCTGCGCTCTTTAAATCAAAACATCCGAGTCCTGAGATGACGCGGCGTATCAGGGGCTTCGTCACGTTGTGATAACGTCTCTCATGTTGGGTAAACAAACTCCGATCCAGCAGCTTCCTGCCCTCTTCTGAGAATGAATCTGTGTGACTATAAAGCTCCTCTGAACTATCACCTCCTGCGTTAATCTACTCGGAATTAACAGATTACAACTCCAGAGTTTGGATTCGTAAATGAAACGAGGAGGAGAAAAATGAGGCCTCGTCCACATGTGAAACGCCTTTCACAGCTTTTTTTGAAAAGCTCCTTCCAGCGTGAAGATTTTCAGAAACTTTAAGTCTTGCTCTTGTAACGTCTCACTGCGCCGGTTTCTCCTCCGTGTGACGTCATCGTGCGACGCCGTCTCTTTTGTTTACATGAGATAAGTGTGAAAGCAGACGTAAGCGTACCAGTGCTCACACTGTGTTGGGCCTGATCAGATTACATAATTTACATAAGCAAAACTACATTTCTGTTGGGCAATGGGCCCATCAGAGAATAAACCTTCATATAGGCAAATAAGGTGGTGAACAAACACATCTGAACAACCTTGTAAATTAAAAGGTAATGAAAAATGATGACATCATGTGATGCCATGGGGAAAGAACAGCTCAGCTCATGTCTCTTTCTTTGCTCCACTCTCTGGTCGTCTGTGGTTTCACTTCTGTACGTGCAGCTCTACATGGTGAGGACGATGCTGGAGTCTCTCATCGCCGACAAAAGCGGCTTTAAGAAGACCCTGCGCAGCACCCTGGAAGGTCCCACCATCCTGGACATCGAGAAGTTTCACCGCGAGTCCTTCTTCTACAACCACCTGCTGAACTTCAGTGGTGAGAACATCAGAAATAGATTCTTCAATCAGGTGAAAAGTCCAGATAATAGTAAAGTAAAAACATGCAGAAAACCCTCAGACCAAGTATTTGAATCCAGTTTGGACTCCTTCAGACTAAATACAGCAGGAGACCAGAGTGCTCCGAGACTGAGAAAAGACCAGACCAAGACATTCAGGGACCAAGACCATAAAAATATCACTAAACAACCAGGCAGTGTGTCACACACTTCGACGTGACAGTTGCAGCCATATCAGTGATAAAAATCCAATTCTGAATGAATTAAAGTTCTGACTTTTGATGAGGAAGAATAGCTGATCTTGAACAGTCTTTGATTTTAAATCTGGCGTCCGCCCAGTCTGAGACAGAGACAGATTTCGAGTACTTCAACATGTCCTCGGGTCCTTTCTTTCAGGCAAAGAGAAAAGACATTTTGAGGGTCGTTGGCTGAATAAAGAGCTGCAGCGTCGATGTCTCATGGACTCTCTGTGTGTCCCTGTCTTTATCTGCTGGCTTAACGGAGACTCTCTGAACACGTCTCGATGTCCTCTCTGTCCCTCTTTGCAGAGACCATGCAGCACTGTTGTGACCTCTCCCAGCTCTGGTTCAGGGAGTTCTTTCTGGAGCTCACCATGGGCCGAAGGATCCAGTTCCCCATCGAGATGTCCATGCCCTGGATCCTGACGGACCACATCCTGGAGACAAAGGAGGCCTCCATGATGGAGTCAGTGCTTTAATTATGGCCACTTAAGCACATTTGATCACGTATTCCACCGTTATGTACACACGCCTTTTTAAAAACATAGAATCTAAAATGCCCCAGACGGTCTCATTTTTGCAGAATTTAAAAATCCTACTTCAAGATGATCGATTTTTATACACCTGAAAGACTTAGACTCAGTCACCTGTGTGTTAAAAGTAGCTGCAGGTCAGGTCGTCTTTGTTGCCTCGTTACAAGAGTATTAAAAATAGAGTTTTATTTCACGTTTTGAAAACAGATAACATAAGAGCACATTGAACCGTTTCACAGCTGCATAAGACAACATGAAGGCTTGTCTGGTGATGCTGAAATGCTCTCTGCAGACATTCAGGGCGTCGATATTTTATTAGTGAATACAATCTGAGATGGAGGGAAAAAAATCAGTCCCTTTCTCCTCGGTTTCCTGAGAGCTGCCAAAGTGTGTTTGACCTACACTCGATTGTGCTCCTGAAGGCATCTTGTGTCGAAACAGATGGAGCACAGAAGCTGCGTCTTTCCCCACAGCAAATAACCTGCCATCATTTTGAAAAGGCATTCAGTTGTTTTCCGACTCTCCAGTGTCACTACACGCTCGATTAAAACATTTTTTAAATATGATGGTTTGAACTTCTCAGTTTGCCACACGGTGTCCCTGTTATCGTCTAAACAACAGCAGTGCTTTCATTTGACCCGACAGACCTCTGACAGTCTGACCATCTCTTTTTGTCTTCTTACTGATCAGAGGTGTTCAGTGAACAGACGGACTTTTCTTTCAGACTGGTCTCTTGTTTCAAAAAAAAAAAAAAAAAAAAAAAGGCATACATTTGGGATTAACCATAAATGTGTGTTTTAAATCTTTGCTGCAGGATTATGTTGTTAAGAGGCAGGTTTTATGTAAGCCATTAAGCACATCAGTTGGCACGAATCATAAGTCCTATCATTCTCTAACTATTCACCAACCAGCCCAAAAAAAGAGCCAAGTTAGCCGTGAACATTTTAAATTCTGACTGAGTGAGTCTTTTCTCTGAGAGCCAACATGTTTGGGTTACTTTTTAAAAGAATAGTTAGTGAAGTGGTGCTTCAGACACAGTCATCAGGAGTGCATGAATGGGATTTGATGTATTTTTACTATTTGTTGTTATGATATGGAGGCTCCTCATTTTGTCCCTCATGTGTCAGTCTTTCTTTCAGGACTCAGCTGTGTGCAGGACAGGATGTATTTATAATTAAACTTAAACATAAAACATGATATAATCTCTCTATGTATATATTTACTTTGGGGTTTTTAGTTATTTGAAACAGATCCAACATTTTGCACACACAATGTTAAGCTCAAAGGCTCCGGGTGTCTGATGTGTCCTTAGATAAGACACTTAACCCCAGACTGCTCCCTCTGCTTTGACTACACTGTGTGTGAATGGGATGAGTTACTTCTGAAGGTCCCTTTACACAGCAGCCTCTCACAACAATGTGTGAATGTGTCGGTGTGACATGTGGGGTAAAAAGCACTTTAAATACTCAGAATATTAGAAAAGAACTGTACAAGCTCAAATCCATTGACCATTTTATTTCTTTTTCATGGATTGTAGTTTGCTTTTAGAAAAAACAGATTTAAAGATTTTTGATGTCGTCTTTTTATTTGCCTACTTTTTTGAAATGATGCGTCTTGACTGTGATTGCAGCTGCTGTAACGTTGTCGCTCCCTTCAAAGCATTCACACACTATCTGTCTTCTCTGACCCCCTTCAGGTATGTGCTCTATTCTCTGGATCTGTACAACGACAGTGCACACTACGCCCTGACCAAATTCAAGAAGCAGTTCCTCTACGACGAGATTGAAGCTGAGGTAATCGAGTACATGTTTATTAACTCTCTTTGTTATTAGATCTGAGTAACTTCAGAAAAATCTCCCTTTCATAGAAAAGAATCACCCTCACTTTGTATGTGATTTTATTAAAGTCCTTATTTAACCGCTGGGTGTGATTTTGAACACACTTAAGGCCGGAGTAAACAGCTGTTTCTTTCACCAAGCCACCTTTCCAAACAGGAATAAACATGTGGATCCATGTTCAGTGACTAAAAGGAAGGTTGGTCTCAAACAGAGCTCTTCTGTCCCTGCAGGTCAACTTGTGCTTCGATCAGTTTGTCTACAAGTTAGCCGATCAGATCTTTGCTTACTACAAGATTCTAGCAGGAAGGTAGGTCCTCTTTTCGTACCATGACATCGGCTCATGATGTTGTGCGTATGCTGTATTGAATGTGGAACGTGTCAGGTGGTATCCATGACGACAGTGTGGAAGCGCATTCTGGAAACGTGTCTCTCTCCTGATTGAATATTTCAGTCTCCTGCTGGACAAACGTCTGAGAGCCGACTGTAAGAATCAAGGAGCCAACATCCCCTGGCCGGCTTCCAACCGCTACGAGACGCTGCTGAAGCAACGCCACGTCCAGGTGTGTACTGACCGCCACGTGTTCCGCCTCTCTTTACTCCGACGTGTTTCTAACTGGTTACCGATTGCAGCTTCTGGGCCGCTCCATCGATCTGAACAGACTCATCACTCAGAGGGTTTCAGCCGCTCTCTACAAGTCCCTGGAGCTCGCCATAAACCGCTTCGAGAGCGAGGACCTCACCTCAATCATGGCATGTTCTTTTCCTTTTTTGTGGAACAATGAAAACAGTCTGTTTCTGTCTTTGGGTAGCTGTAACGTTCCTCTCCTGTGTTTGCTGCTTTAAAGGAACTCGAAGGTCTCCTGGACATCAACCGAATGACGCACGACCTCCTCAGTAAGTTTCTGACTCTGGACAGCTTGGACGCCATGTTCCGGGAAGCAAACCACAACGTGTCGGCTCCTTACGGACGGATAACTCTGCACGTCTTCTGGGAGCTCAACTACGACTTCCTGCCAAACTACTGCTACAACGGCTCCACCAACAGGTGAGTTAGAGAGAGTCCCAATCAGCTGCTCTGTCAGCACTCTTCACTTCCAGTCGACTGCTGCATCAGTTTCCATCATTAAACGACCTCTGCAGCCTGAGTTGACTTCTTATCACAGTGAAGGATGGAGTCTTCGTTTATAACTTGTGATTTATTGGAGTGCATTAACAAGCGAGACGTTGTGAGGATGAGAAATGTTAAAGATTTTTACAGTAAGAAGACGCTGATTTCTTTTATTTAGAGCTCTCATACACCTGGTGTCAGAACTGAATTTTATCAGTTTGATCTGTTATTATGATGTTCAACAAACAGCAGCCGGTCAGGTGATACACATCATGTCAGCGAGCTGTTTACAACGGGTGATGCATTAGTGCATGAGCAAACAAGCAGATGTCACATTTACAGATGGAACTTGTCGGTGTTTTTGTGTTTTTGCTTCTAAAGGACTTGTGGCACTGCGGACCAATCAGCTAACAGATGACAATGATTTAGCATAAAGACGTCCAACACAGAGCTAGCAGCTCATTGTTTAAAAGTCAACGTGCAAATGGAGCTGAAGTTAAAAGCTGAAGTTTAGGAAAGGCTTGTTTGTGCACTCCTGTCAGGATCTCTGTTGATGAAGATAGTTCAGAAGGTTTCGCTCTACTTCCTGGTTTGTTCTCGACGTGGACTGATTTCCTGGTCAGTGATGTTTACGCTTTCTACTACTGGAATCTTTTCGTCCACACGTTCGGCGTCCTCGAGCAGATATCTGTTGGTGCAGATTACGATGTTAAGAAGATTGAAAGTTGACGTCCTGTAAAGTTGCAGCATTCGGGCTGGACCGGAGCAGAAAATATCTCTTAAGCTTCTTATATGGCGGACATATAGATCCATCCAGATCCCTGATTGAAGCCGACTATAACTTTATATCAACTGGAATCCAACATCCCGAGCAGAGAAGAAACATTTTAATCAGCGGGGGGGAAAGAGGAGAGTCTTTAAAACTAAACTGGAACAGGCTCTCTACACACTGCACACACAAAAAAAAGACCCCGTTTGAACTGTTAATTCTTCACCTCGATCTTTAATCCTAAAACGTTCACGTCATCAGAACAGTGAGGAGGCCGCTCGTGCACACTTCCTGTCTTGTCCCCTGCATTAAAGCCTGATGTTGATGAAATGCTACATGTTTGATTTATCTTTTTTTGTGTGTGTGTGTGTGTGTGTGTTTAGGTTTGTGCGCACCATCCTGCCCTTCTCTCAGGAGTTCCAGAGGGACAAGCCGCCCAACGCTCAGCCTCAGTACCTGTACGGATCAAAGGTCAGACTCGCACACACACACAAAGCTTTTATTACCTTACATCCACTTTTTCTTTTACGGCACATCTCCATTTAAATGAATTGCTCTTTTACTGACTGGCTTCATATGTCATCTCCCTTAAATCCATTCAAGTTGGAGCTAAACATGTTAGTAATATCAAATCTGTATATGACAAGTGAAATGAAGGGAAACGATACATTAAAGCTGTTTTCACAGTTGCACACGTGAATATTTCAGGACTGCTCCTGACCTCCTGATCGTTGTCGTTTCACACGGACGCTAAGATGAGATGCTGTAGTTTACAGAATGACGACAGCAGCAGTTTAATGAGACGCACAGAGACCGTAGCGTCATGTGGAGACAGTCTGTGGTCGCGCGTCGATCGCAGGAAATGGACGTCCCCTGCCCCTCCCACTCGCTCCACTGACCTGGGGTTTTTCTTTAAGTGCATTTTGAATGAAACCGTCCACATTTGTATGTTGTGGCTACATTCAGAAGATCAATGAGAACTATTCATGGCCTGATAAGAGTCGAGCTTTTCTGCTTCAGATACACAATGTAGGCTTTCTGTTGATCATTATTATACCAATATCAGGTTCATATATCCATCAGTTATCTGTTTATCCTGTTTCACAAGGACGCAGGGGGGCGGAGCCGACCCCAGCTGTCATTTGGCGAGAGGCGGGGTAAACTCTGGACTGGACTGGTTGTTGGTCATTCAGAGGGCTAAGGTTAAATACACGTATGTGCATGTTTGTTCCACCGATGCTAAAGAGCATTCAGTATCTTCAGTAGAGTAAATAACACATTTATGACACTTAAACCTTCTCTCTGTGACTGCCCAAGTCCAGACGCACACATACAGGGCGTCTGTCGAGTCCTTGCAGCGTCAGACGAGCTGTTGTCCCTGCAGAGAGTCCCCAGCTGTCCATGAAAGCAAAAAAGTCCCCAAAAAAAGAATCTTAACAAATATGAAATTTACATGTTTAAGTGCAAAAAAGAAAAAAAAGAAAACAAGGTTGGATGTAAAATTCAATAATTATTTTTATACATATATGTATACATTTGCAGTTTGCACAATGCAACCTTCTGCATCGGTGTCCATGGCATTAAATCACCCAGATACAGACGTCATCAGCTCGCCATGTGCTGCTTGAGAAAATGTTTGTCTGCGTGTTACATTTGCAGAAATCATCAGAACTGAGGAGCTGCTGTTATCATCATGGATCCCTGATTTTTTTCCTCAATGAGAATAGCTGAGGGTCCCTGAGCTGTCATTGAAAAAAAACCTAAACTAATCTTTTTTTTTTTTATCCTAAAATCGGCTTTATCGTGCTTAAACAGTATCACACTGAGAGCAGAAATTATTAAATCGAGAATTGATTTCTCTCCCTTCATGTCGCCTCCCGGGCTCAGTAAGATTTCATTAGTGTATTATAGGACTTGTTGGCGTTTCAATCCAAGCAAAACAATGCTGCGATGACCTTAATCCGGGTGGTTCATACTGGCTCGCTGCCCGACAGCTTAGCGAGTGTCCTCAGCTCATGGTCCTGGGTAATTACGTGGTGTCCTCTCTGCGTGGAGAGGAGCGGCCTCTGGATGTTCGCCGTGTGTTTGGAGCTGTCTGCGCTGCTGCGTCTGCGCGCGTAGAGGCGTCCGGACCCCGACATGTCTTGGTGGTTCGAGCTGGTCATCACATTGCAGCCGCCTCCACCCTGACCGGGGAAGATGTTGTGGACGCACCCCCACATCAGGGTGCCGGCGATGACCAGCAGTAGCAGGCAGCAGGTCAGCCAGACGCCCGCAGCGAACTCCCAGCCGGCTCTGTCGTGAGCGTCGGCGCTCTCGCTCTGAGTGCTGAACACCTGGCACTGATCCTGCACAGGATTGGCCGCCTGACAAGTCACACACAGGAAGTAGGCGGTCTGTGGAAGGAGGTTGGCCACGTGTGTGCTCGTCTGGCTGACCGGGATTCGATCCTCGTGCATGAAGCTCTTGCGTTTGTAGCTCATCACGAGGCTGTTCAAGTTGGGGTGGTACATGACGCTGTAGAAGGTGTCCAGGCAGGTGGGCGACGGCGGCCAGTTCACTCTGGCTGTGGTGGACGAGATGTTGTAGACTGTGATCCCCATGATGCAACGGCCCGATCTGTCGTCTGCCCGCTTCTCGAGCCCGGTTATGAGTGAAGAAATTCGTCTGGAATTAAAGACACACAGAGTGAGGCTGGAGACACGTTGAAACTAGTAGAGGAGGATTTTCTGAAGGAAGACATGTTTAAAAAAAAATCTCCAACAAAAGCAGCAGGTTTCTCTTACAGGTTTAATCACTTATCCTGTGGAGCAGCATCCCTGGGTTGAACACACACCCTCAGACATTTAACATATGAATGATCTTTAAGATAACTGGAAGCCTCAGGCATCAGAACAGGTCTTCCTTCCTTCTCTCTTTTTGCCCCTCGTTCTCCTTGTTCCTTTGTCCAAAGAGACTCCTCTTCACATGAAGCTACAGAGGACGTTCTCCTCTCACTGAGGCGATTCAGTGATTGCACTGTAAATATAAAACCTCCTCTACCAACAGGTCCAATCAGACTGAGCAAGCACGTATGCAAATGTTGTCATGTGATCTGAGTCATTCTGAATTATCTGTCCTTCTAAAACCGTCACAGAAATGAATGCAAAATGTCCGAAGAGAAAAAAGCCTAAACTAATGAGAGGAGAAAACTCCGTGTGGAGGATTATTTGCAGCAGAGTGAGTTGGAGGGAGGGAGGTGAGCCATGCACAGATGTTCAGCAAACGAAACACAAAACAATCTGTACAGCTCGTCTGTGAAGTCACCTGTTCAAGGTCAGGTGACCTTCTGATGACCTCGGGCAGTTTGAGCCGCTCCGATCACGTTTGAATTGAAACATCATTGAATTAAATATCTCCTCAAACTTGTAACACAGCCTATATTTCATCATCATTGTAGTTTAATTACCTGAGCAGGGAGGCGTCACAAAATGATACAGATTATCTCAAAAAGGATGTTGTAAAAAAAACAAACATCCATGAACATTTCAGATGTGACTTTTACAGAACAAGTTTGTGCATCTGAAAAGATTTAGAAACATGACATCATTGTCTACATAGCAAAGAGTCTAATGCTTCAAATGCTTGAATACTTTTAATGACCACTTGTTTTAAAATAGTTCAGTTGTCACAGTTATTTTGGTTTTAAAAGCTGCTGAGAGAAAGCTCCGTCTGTTTTTTTTCTCTCTAAATTAAAACAAGAAATGACCCCAGATGTTTCCCTAAAGGCTTCGATTTGTGTCGCCATGGCGATAATGCAGGTTTAGATTTTTACTAGGATCACATCAGAGGTATTGGTGCCGAGCCTGTGAGAGATTAGTCGTTGTGACAGAGACGTGAACGAGAGGAAGACTCACCTGGTGAACTCGCTGATCGCTCCTCTTTATTCCTGGGCGAGGTGGGCTGCCTGCTCCGATGCGGACCACCTCTCTGTGTGCTCTCATCTGGCTGCTGGAGTGAGAGGGATGCTGGATTAGAGCAGCAGCAGCTTCTAATCTCTGCCATCGAGGGGAGGGGGGGGGGGGGGCTGAAATCTGTTTTAGTGGATGTCAGAAGGAAAAACAGAATAACATTCATCACTGAAGCCTTTTTAAATGTTGCTGCCTGTCTGATCTGAAATGTTTATTTGACAGCATGTAGCTTTTATCTTGGCTGTTAGGGGGGGGGGGGCTGATTATAACTCCATCATATATACTTTACATGACTGTGAGAAGCTACACATACATGTCTTCGTACCAAAACATACAAACACGAGAAGCTGGTGTGCAGAGCTTTGTGTTTGATGGGACAGAGGACAGAGGGGACAGAGGGGACAGATCCTTACATGCATGATACTGTTCATACAGTTTATACAGACTTACATCATCACGTTACTGGCTCTTTTTAACTATTTTTTGATGCATATTTTTTTTACAGTTTTATATTTTTATCGAACTCATTTTTGCACGGTGTGATTTTCTTCTGTCCCGCTTTGCTGCTGTAACACTTGACACTCTGTTTACGAGATGAATAACGGATTATCTTATCTCATCTTCTTCCCAAGTAAGGTCGTCAAAACTTTGAATACTTTTTTAACTCAGAAACAATCACCTCTGTTTTTTGGATTATTGATTGTAACGTACCAAAGCTTTGAAAAAAACAAACTCAGAGCTGCTGCAGGCTGAAGACAGATGTTCATATATTCCTCCTGAGCCTGCGATGCATCATGATGGTTAGAAGATTAAAATATTCATGCTGTCTCCTCCTCTGTGTTAGACCCTGAACCTGGCCTACAGCAGCATATTCAGCGCCTACAGGAACTTTGTGGGGCCTCCGCACATCAAGGTCATGTGCAGGCTGCTGGGTTATCAGGGCATCGCCGTGGTGATGGAGGAGCTGCTGAAGGTGGTGAAAAGTCTGGTGAGTAGAACAGAAACACAGAGGGACAGATGGATTCCTCTTCACAGGAGATTTCACATGGTGTGCCCTCCTCCTCTCGTCTGACAGCTTCAGGGCACCATCATGCAGTACGTGAAGACCCTGATGGAGGTGATGCCCAAGATCTGCAGACTCCCTCGCCATGAGTATGGATCACCAGGTAACTCGCCGTGATCAAACGAGTTCAGCTAAAAGATCATTTTAGATAATCTGTTAAATGTCCAGCGAGTCTCCTTCCATCAGTTAATCCCTGAGGACTCTACGCTCTATGAGATATATACCAAAGCTTTACTCATCTTTTAAATGTACAGTATGTGAAAATGCATCCAAATGTTTCCATTTATTATTAAAAATGCATTTTTCTGTCATCCCCCCTCCTGAACTGAAATATTTTTGAGAACCTGATAATTTGATTTATTAATCCGTACAAACCACTGTAGAAGTATAACGGGACGTATCCCGTCGTGGTCGCCGCCGTGACAGACATGTTTATCGTTACTATGGAAACACCGGCTGTAAACATGGAAACGGGAATAGCTACGGAAAGCTGCTCTTCTTTTTCTGAATTATACTGAAACAAAATCAGTGCGAGGGAGCGTTTTGTTTTTGTTTCGTACATGTGTGCTGTTTGCAACCGATACAAATGAAAAGATATGAAGTCTGATTTTACTTGATTTATTTTTTTAAGGTATCCTGGAGTTCTTTCACCACCAGCTGAAGGACATCGTCGAGTACGCCGAGCTGAAGACGGTTTGTTTCCAGAACCTGAGAGAAGTGGGCAACGCCATGCTGTTCTGTCTGCTGAGCGAGCAGAGTCTGGTACTAATATTCACTATGCAGTTCAAATGTACTCTTTACATTTACATCCAGTATAACATGTCTTAACACAACATCCTTACATGTCTTCCCTTCAGTCACAGGAAGAGGTCTGTGATTTGCTGCATGCTGCACCTTTTCAAAACATCCTTCCTCGCGTCCACATCAAAGGTGAGTGCTGAGCGAGTCGGTCACACTCTGTGCTCTCTGTCATCGAGGTCAGATCAGGACAGATATCAGATATTTTCCTCATGTAGTGTGAACCAGATGTTTACAGTTCAAAGTTGGTCCAGCTTCATATTTGCTCCTGAGTCAGACACAGTGGTGGATATTTGCCCGAGCTCATGTCAACAGGAAAGTGTTTGTGTGATTTGTGTTAGATGCACAAACAGTGTTGTTGTTTGTTCATTTCCCTTCAGTTTGTCTGTGTAAGACTTTCTATGTACACACGTTAACTCTGCAAGCTTTACAGAGGATAAAAACAGTATCTGTATGACGTGTTAGAAATGTCGAGCAGGAGCAGACTTATCTCACGACGTGTTTGTCTCCTCTCAGAGGGAGAACGCCTCGATGCCAAGATGAAACGCTTGGAGGCCAAATACACGGCGCTGCACATGGTTCCACTGATAGAGCGCCTTGGCACCCCACAGGTAGGGCCCACATCAGGGAGCTTTTATCTGTGCAAACACTGCAGAATGATCGCGTTTTACATCACGTTACAAAATGAAATATGTTGGCCAAACGATCTGGTAAACGTTGCAACCTGCAGGTTTTTCTAACACCTCACTTTTTTTTCCTTTTTTTTTTTTTTAGCAAATCGCGATCGCTCGTGAAGGCGACCTGCTGACCAAAGAGAGGCTGTGCTGCGGTCTGTCCATGTTCGAGGTCATCCTCACACGCGTGCGAGCCTTCCTGGACGACCCCATCTGGCGCGGCCCGCTGCCTAGCAATGGCGTGATGCACGTGGACGAGTGTGTGGAGTTCCACCGTCTCTGGAGTGCCATGCAGTTTGTGTACTGCATCCCTGTGGGAGCCCACGAGTTCACCGTGGAGTGAGTGCAGACGTGCAATCATCCCCTCTTCAAATGTCCTTTTAAAAAGCGCACACATCTGTTCTCACGCGGCATGCTGCTGTGTTGCAGGCAGTGCTTCGGGGACGGCCTGCACTGGGCCGGCTGCATGATCATCGCCCTGCTGGGACAGACGAGACGCTTCGACATCCTCGACTTCAGCTACCATCTCCTCAAGGTGCAGAAACATGACGGAAAGGACGAGGTCATCAAGAGCGTGGTGAGTAGGAGAGATGGAGGAGCCCACAGGGATGTTGAATTCCAACATTGAGAAAGTATCTCCAGAATCACAAATCAGTGAATGTATTCCCTCCTGATTTTAAATGTTTGAAAGGCCGAGAATCTCTATCAACCATCACAAGATTCTCAAGAACTATTTTATTGGAGCTCCATTGTGTAAGATGTGGGGAGCATTTTGCAGCCCCGTTTTTTTTTTTTTTTTTTCAGAGCCAGTTGCTTTGACAAAACATTTCGACCCTTGGGGAGGCTTTGTGCACATTGTTAGTTCTCTGACACACTCAGGAGGTCGATCTTGGTGAAGGGGAAGTAAAGTAAAACGTCTCTGTAGAAACCATCTCTCTGCTTTTGTTCTGACTCTACCTGTACACAATGACCTTTAGGTGGGAGAAAAATGTGTTTTTCTTTGATCCTGAGATAAAGTTTTCTCACTCTCTGCCTCCATTCAGCCGCTAAAGAAGATGGTCGACAGAATCCGGAAATTCCAGGTCATCAACGACGAGATCTTCGCCATCCTGAACAAGTACCTGAAGTCTGGAGACGGAGAGAACATGCCGGTGGAGCACGTGCGATGCTTCCAGCCACCGATACACCAGTCACTGGCCAGCAGCTGAGGAGCGACACCGGCAGCGTTACCACACTATCTCTAATATTCCTCATTCCCTCTAGGTGAAGAGGACCATTACATGTTGCAGATGGGCCACTTTTTTTGACAATGATGTTTTTTTCTTTTTGTATTCACTTGTGCCTTATCAGAAATGAATAGATGTTTTTTTGGATGAGCTATTCTTTGTTTTATACTGAAAGCTATAGATCAGAGAGGAGAGATGAGTTTTATCAGATGAGTATTTAAGGGTTTGCAGTGGTGGAATAATAAGGGTGAACAGCGACTTACACGTGGGTGGAGGTAAATCTGTATTTTCTATATTTTTTGAACATGCATGCTTAACATTTTAAAGGAAACTGAAAAGCAACATACTCCTGTTAATCATTTATTCACTGTGCCTTGTGTTTTAATCATTTTAATTCAATAAATATGTAACAAATCTGTCGATTCATCTGAAGAGCTTTTTATGTAGAAAAAAAAAAGTTTCTCCGTTGTTACTTTGAAGTATCACGAAAACTCAAATCATAGTGACGTGTCTTTTTCTGTCGTCATCGTCAGCAGGACCTCATATAGAATATATATTAAAACCTATTTGATTTATAGAAAGTAAGTCAGTGCATGGATATGCATGTGCATATAACAAAACGGTTCTTAAAAAACTCATTTACAGCGCTACAGAGGAATGAAATTAAGTTCTAACTGTAACCGAGTATGAGCAGGTCATATTCAGAGAAAGTAAGGCAAATTAAAACAATAAATACAATCTACTGGTCTGTCAGGGTCCCAAACAGCTGATTGTCTTATTGTTTTTATAAACCAGAACTAGGCCATGGTTGTCAAGTCTGTAATCGAGTCTCTCAATGGTCCAAAGAGGAGGTCATGGCCCCGTTTCTTCTGGAGACATTTTCAAAAGGTAGGCCCATCTCTCTGTCCTCCATGTCCTCAGCGGACTCGTTGTGAAGCAGTTCATAGGTGCTGTGAGGCGCCGTCCCATTGGCTGCACGTTCCTCCTTCCTGATGGACACGGCGAGCGTGGCGAGACTGACGCTAACGTCTTTGAAGGCGTGGAGCAGGAAGATGCCCACGATGATGGTGAGGAAGCCGCTGAGGGTGCCGATCACATCGTCCGTGCCCATGTGACCCCACTCCTTGAAGAGGATGGCGGAGCAGGTGAGCACGGACGTGGTGAAGAACACGTAGTAGATGGGAGTCACTAGCGAGGTGTTGAAAATGTCCAGAGCCTTGTTCAGGTAGTTGATCTGCGTGCTCACGCAGGCCACCAGACCGAGCAGTAAGATCCAAGCCAGCGGGATTCTCGCCACGCTTTTCCCGCCGATCGCTTCCTTGATGGCGATGCCAAGTCCTTTAACACAGGACACCGACAGCGCCCCGATCACCGAGCAGATGGTGATGTAGACCAGGATGTTGGTCTGACCGTGGCGAGGACCCACGACAAAAATGAAGATCAGAGCCACGATGATGACGACGGTGGCAAAACATATAAACCCTGAGAAAAAAAAATGGAAAGAGGTGTTTGTCAATATTCTTTCATTTTTACTAGAATTCGATTAAAAGTTAAACATCCAGTATCTTGACTGGATTGTAAAAACATTGGTGTTTTTATTTGGCTGGTACATAAATGTTAGTAAAAGAAAAAGCAGGCTCTCGGGTGTAGTATTTGGTCCGTACCTGGGTCGACCAGCTTCTTTGCCATGTCTTCGAGGCTGCTGATCTCTTCCTCCTGCGGCGCGTGGATGACCATGGTGGTGGAGCCCAGGATGCTGAGCAGGCAGCCGAGCTTCCCGTGCAGGTTTAACCGCTCTGTCAGGAAGTATGACGACAGCACCGCGCTGCAATCAAAGTGAAGGTCAAACCAGCGTGACTCCCAGACCACAAAATCCACTCACAAATACTCGAGACGGGTCAGTTTGGAAGTGTCCACAACATGCAGTGAGTCATCTGTACCTGACGAGCACGCTGAGGGCTCCGAGCGGAGTGACCAGAGTCGCAGGAGCAAAAGCGTACGCTGCAAAGTTTGCTGCTTCACCTGCTCCCACTGTAAGACAAAACAAAGTTCATTTCATGGGAATGGTTGAATTTCCCTTCTTTCACATTTTGGAATCACAATCATTTGATACAAACAAAAAGTTTTACAATTTCTACAGTACATCACTTACACCAGCCACAAAATGTCCTTAAATCAAAGAATGTCCACTACGATGAAAATAAAAAAACTCAGCACATGTTTAAAGACGCCTACAGAAAGATTTTTTTTTTCTTGGTTAAGAACTTTTTGTCACCAGAAACAGCAGTTACATATTTATTTTTTTTATCCTGCGTTTATCTCAGCAGTTTGTGCATTTCTTAGTGTGTGTGTGTGCAGATGGGAGACACGGGTGGGGCGGATTTGAACGACAGAACCTTTGCACTAACGTTTATGATTGTTGTAACGCTGTACATTTCTGTGCAAACACAAAAAAAAAAATTCGTTGGATAAAGAGAGCAGTTACATCACTTTCTGCTAAGCCACCTGCCTGCATTAAGAAAAGCAGTCATTTCACCTGACAGAAAGCTGAAGTTATTATTCTCGAGTTGCCTTTACAAGTCAAATTATTTGTTTTGCATTTAAGCCACAGAAAGACACAAACAAATGTACAGGTAGAGACGCGAGTGAATCACTAACTGCCCCGTTCAGCTTGCTTCAATCACTGTTTATGTCAGCGGAGTCTGGTCACAAGTTTACAGATATTCTCCTTCCTTAACTCTCATATGTTGTAATGAAGGACAGACAGACGTGGACACTGAAAGGCCTCCTGAGCTGTATGTGTGTTGCAGCAATACTCAGCAGAGCATGCTCAGCTTATCTAAGTGTAGGCTGGGTAATTACTGGTTGTAAGGGAGTCAAGGTTAAATTGTATCAAGGTTGGTCGAAGAGTTTCTTCGATATGTTAGGTAGATTTACTGATTTCTACACTTTTACTGACAAATTACAGTCACAAAACAGTAAAATAAGAGTCATTTAAAAAAAGTGTTATCATTTTAAACCAGTTGGAATCTCAAAAAAACCTGCAAATCATCACATCCGTGCAAACTGAGTGTGTACAAAGCGACAGTTTTTACAACATGACTTACTTGATAGCAGACCAGCCCACCATAAGCATTCTTTTAGATATGCATGACCACCTTGGCCTGTAAATAAAAACAACGTTTAAATTAATGCATGTGATTCATCTCATTTAAATAACACGTTCAAGTAAACAGCAGCCGTTGCATTTGAAATTGAAGGTTTTGCGATCCCGTCATGTTAGTGGGGACTTTTAAAAGAGCCGGATGACTCACATGTGCATAAAAACACAAACACACCCTGTATTGCAGAGTTGTGAAAAAAAAAAAACAAGCAAGCTGAAATGTGGTGTGGCCAGGTGTGACAGCACATTCCTCACTGGTTTGACTACTTCCCTGTGAGAGTGATCGTTTTAAAGGGAGTGCCTTAAATCCAGCTAATTTGTCAAAGACCACCAAACACAAAGAAAAAGGTAAACACCTGCTCGCATCGACCCCTTCCTCGCCAACCGCAGAAGCCCTTTCTTCTTGAGGATGAAGCTGCCACCGATGAAGATGCTGGAGCTGATGGCCAAACCCAGTCCGATGTAGAAGTCATACTTCCCCCTGTCCTGACCCATAGTGAGGCTGGATGTGTAGCTGTGGTCTGTCACATTTACCTCCAAACAATTCAGATGCTTATCACCAGTGCAGTTCTGGCTGACCTAGACACATGAAAACAACAAAACACAAGGAAGGAAAAAACAGTAAGAAACAAAACAAGTCAATACTTGAACCTTATTCTTACAGATATTCTCTAACATACCTGAGAGATAACTAAGTGGGGAAGCATGATGTGCTGTGTGAATCCACCAATGAGCCCATGCAGGACTGACTACCTTCACTACTGAACGTAAACACACTGAAGGGACTCTATTGAATAGAAAACCGGTTGAGTGGGTGATGAAAAGCATTCACTTGCGGTCTCTATAGCTTTTTTTTTTTAAATGAAGCCACAGGAATCATACAGGAAGTGGTGCGCCATCAATGTCAACCTGTGCACGCCGAGGTGCAGCTTTTTTTTTTGAACAGCCTGTTTCATAATTAGCTCACCATCCGTGCTGTTATTTCTATTTACAACTTCACTATTCTGCTACTAAAGAGTTATATTTGTTTTTTATTAAATGAGTGCTAAACTGCCAATTCACCCATTGTTAGCTGCGTTAGCATCTATTAGCACAGAAGCTAACTGGTTGGCTCGCGACGCTAATTAGCATTCAATAATAATAATAATATAGTTTGTTGGAAAGGTTTTAGGAGCCATAGTGAGAGTAAATACCTGTTCAGAGGTGACCGCGTTCCCAAAAACAAGAAGAAAGTGTCAGCAGGTGGAGTTGAGCTTAAAGCTTAGCCTGCTTCCTGGTTGTGTAGCTAACCATGTCATGCTGCTGCTGCTGCTCTCCCTCCACGTTCAGGCTCCGACTCCGCTCGACGACGACTGCCGCACTGCGAGCCTCTTACTCCGCTTATCTGAGAGGGAAGTGACCGCTGAACTGTGAGAGCCCTGTGGAGGCTGAAGTCCACCACCACACTGATACAGGAAACAGGAAATATAAACAGCGTCAAAAACAAAAAAAGAAAAGACAAAGAAACTATGAGCAAGTTTACATTAATTAAATAATGGAAGAAACAATAGAATTAAATAATACCAGGCATAAACACTATGTACACTTTGACTCATGGAATGACAGATCAGTGCAGCATTAATGATAGTGATGGTAATGATATTGATAATTATGTGTATAAATACATAATAAGAGGAGGACGATGGGTTTTTTTTGTCGTTGTGCACAAATCAGTTACACTATGTACATTTAGCAGTTAAAGTTTAAGTGAAACAATTGTGCTTTTCTTCACTAAATACGCAAACTTTATTCAGTTTTAGGGTCTCTTCTAAAAAGCAACCGGGATAGTTATGTTTTTCACTTCTCCAGCATTTTGTCTACAAACAGTTTTCCAGATACCAAATGTTCCTCTGAGGAGTTATGAACCTATACCACAGAATCTGTACATTTCTTAAACGTTCACATTTCTCTACCAAAACTCCACAATGCACCTTTACCTTTGTTGAAGACATGTCACCCTTTTTCCCTGAACATTTTGACATTGTTGTTGAAATTGCATTTGAACTTCATCCTCGACATTACAGACTTTTTTTCCCCTCAACACTTCAACCTTTTCATCTCTACATTTCAACTTCAGACTGCAGTTTCAAGGAGCAATTGAATTACGAAAATGACCTTAAGATTAATAGTGCTTGTCATCACTGTGTGTTTCTTATTGGTCCTTCAAAGCCAACAATTCTATTCCAGGTGAGATTGAATAATAAACTATTCCCACTTTTAACACTATAAAAAAGCAGCTCATGGCCACAGAACAAAAGTTTATGCCCCAGTTTGACGAATCCCTCCCCTGGACAAAACGCTCTTTCAGTTATTGTGGATTCTCTAAAAATCTCCAGCTCGAGAGAGACATCTTCTAAAGTCACACTGAATTATTCAAAGCAGCACTAAATAAGTCAAAGTGTAGGTGATGCCACCCTGACACAGTCTAGCAGTGTGTCAAAGAAAGAACATGCACGAGAAAGCCCAGAGGGCAACACAGAATTAGTTTCAGCTCAGATATTCTGTATTTTGAACAAAGTGAACAAAAACATGAAGTCAACAAATTAACTTTGATACTCTGCTGAGAGTAAAAAAAAAAAAAAAAGAACTTTTAAAATGAAGTTACGTAGAAAAAGGAAAGCAAGAAGTTATTTTCAATTAATCTAAGTTACAGTTTAAACTAATGTATTTTTTTTAAATCTTAACAGTCTAAATTAAGAAAGAGGTTTTTAACACATGGTCTTATTTGTGTCAGTGTTTGTGTTTCAATGGAACGACTTTTAAATGAGTGGATGAAATGAAGGTCTGTGGACAGATAGTTGTTAAGTTCAACACTTTATATTCAGACATCTTATCCTTCAGTAAAAAGCTACAGTAGACAGTCTCAATGTCACTCAAAGAGGAAAATGTTGCGATTAATTTCAATAGTTAATTGGTTAGGGTTAGGGTTAGGCTTAATCCCATGTTTGAAATTCCATTATTTCACAATTAAATATAAAATGTCCATTCACACCCAGGAAAGTCTCTCGCTGCAAGGTGCGTTTCAGGAGCAGTCTACCAGAGACTCAGAGAGTGCACAGAGCTTTTGTTAATCATACAAACAACAGTAAAAAATATGGAATGCATCACATGTATCATACTTTTTATAAATAACTCGTATTTGTAGGTCACAGTGTAACTAAAAACTGTTCCAAAACAGAGTAAAGTGACAGATGTCTTAATTAGTCTGTCTTTGTCTTCCAAGTAATCAACGCCTCTTGAGAAATGCGGAGTAAAACAACTCCGACACACACCGTTGTCAGACCACACAGCATGGCGAGGCTGTCCATCAGAGTGAGGGCGGTCCACTCCTTGAAAAGAAGAGCTGAAGCCAGAATCACAGTGGAAGTGAACGTCACATAGTATATGGCCTCGAACATGTTGGAGCTGAAACACTCCAGGGCCTTGTTGATGAAGAAGAACTGGATGAGAATGCTGACAGCCAGCGTCGCCAAGAGTCCGAGGAAGAGAGCCAGAGCATCACCGCTCGGGGCTGCCTCTCCAAAAACATCCCGAGCTGCCAGGCCAAGTCCTTTGCTGCTCGGGACTGTGAAGCTTCCCAAGAGGGAACATATAGCGACATACACCATGATGTTTGATGTACCGTATGCTGGAGCAATCCACACAATTAGTATGACCAGCAGGAGGACCACCAGGAGGGCGTAAAGTACAAAAACTGCAGGTGGAAAAATGTATAATGGCATTATATGTAATGTTTTTGAGGACAAATTATGCTCCAAAACAATTCTAGCTCAATGTTAATAATTCACTCTGACAAACATGATAAAAAACAATAAAATAAAGTAAAAAGAAAAACGTCACCTGGGTCTGAGAGCCTCTCCTCTAATTCCAGTCGTGTTGTCACAGTCTCTGCTTTAGGTGCATGAATGATGAGCATCACAGAGCCACAGCAACACAACACACATCCAAGCTTTCCCAGGATGTTTAAATGCTCCTTCAAGATCTGAGAAGCCAGCACAGCCCTGTTTCACATGCAAAAAAAAAACAAAAAACTGCAAGATGTGGATTCATTCTGGAGTTCAGATAAGATACTGTGCGGAGTAGTTCATTTGATATCAGAGCATTACGCGCTGCCCCCTGTTGCACATACAAAGCAATTAATAAAACTAGTGGCTGTGAAGTGAACTGTAGTCAGCATCCCTTTTCTTATACACGAGTTACCATCCTGAACATTTACAGTATGTGACATTTAGACTGTAAAATACCACACAATATAAACACATCTCACCAATATTACAAAAGTCATAGACCTTTGTTTAACATTATTTATGGTTGGCTAAATGGATCATATTTTCCAGTAGTTCGTGAAGAAGATATATCATTTATCTATGGTCAAAAATTGGAAAGAGCCAAAAAATTAAGACGTGCAAATGATTTGTTTATATCGTTGATCTATCTATCTATCTTTAACTTACCCAAACAAAACTCCTAGGGCTCCTAGTGGTGTCACAATCACAGCAGGGGCCACATTGTACGCCAGGAAATTCCCAATTTGACCAACAATCACTAATAAACACAGATGATGTAAAAAAATATATAGATGCAGCATTGTTTTTTAAGTAAGATAAAACAGTGTAAAGATTCATATGAACTGTTCATCCACAGTCGGCAGAGGGCGCTATACTCACTGGAAACTGTGCCACTCCACCACACCACATCTGTCAGGTACGACCCACCTGTGGAAAATACATACGTCAGAGAGTTTCAGTTGGGTTTGTGTGGCCTGCTAGGATTTAATCCACGTGATTATGAGATATATCGCACGCGCCCCCGCTGTTTCTGTGTACCTCTGTCGCGAGAGCGTAAAATCCCCTTCTTTTGAAGTACAAATGTCGACCCATTGATGAAACTAGAAACCACAGCAATCACTATCCCAGCAACTGGTAACGGAGCACCATTTGGTTGGGACTCAGTGGTCATTTCACTGACTTTTTTATTTTGGGTTTAAATAGGCCAACCAAGCGACAGAAGGTCTAACTTTCTGGTCACAAAGCAGGAAGTGAAGTAGTGCGCATGTGCGGTTTCCTTCGCACCCGGCAAATCTATCTAAATATTAAAAATATAATGTAAACAAATTATATATATATAAACATAATGATCAAAATTGATTTTTTTTTAAACAAATCTGTCTCAATTTTTTTGTTAGTCTAAATGTTCTAAAATGCTTTCGTGTGAGTTTATAGGCACACTTTATTTCAAATTTGAAACTCACAGAAGGAGCTTCAGTAAGTAAGTAAGTCTTTATTTATATAGCCCTATTAAAACAATTAGTTACAAGGTGCTTCACAAATGCAAAAATTAAAAACAGCAAAACATGCACGAAGAAAAAAAAGACATGCAAAAAAATAGGTAAGGTTTAAAATAATCTTTAAAGGAGGCTATAAAACGTTTTTTTTAAATGAAATCTGAAATCCATGAGCAAAGGAAGCAGAAAAGTAATAAGAGATATATTACCTTGTATCTGCCTAGATAGACTATTGAAGTTCAAGAAGAAAACTTTTAGCAGATTTCACAGTTATGGTGGTGTTTTTGTTTGTCACTAGATCAGACTTCAACTGTTTAATATCCTTCTTATGGACTGATCTCTCTGGTCTGTTGTAGGAAATATATATACAGTCATTCTGCAGAATAAAGGTTGAAAATTATAACTGCCATTTTGCATATCTGACTCTTAATGGAATTTTCTATTAACTAGTAGTCAATAGACTGATCAATATTAGCTGAGTGGTCAGTGGTCACAAAGGCTAGATAAAATAGCTGCAAGATCTGGTAGATTACAGAGCAGAAAATCTATAAGCTTTTGCAGGACGGATTGTGACACTTTATATTTGTACTATAAATTTCGAATACCTTCATCGCTGACAAATATAAAAGAAAACTCTTTTGGCATAGGGTTTAATCTGAATATGTCTCATGTAAATTAGGAGGAAAGACAATGTTTTTGGTAGAACATGGTTCATACATGTATGTTCTGCACTGGTTTACAAGAAAGTGTTTGTATAGTTGAGAATTGTACCTGAGTGCTATTTGTTATTCTATGCTTTTATTTTTTTAATGTTTATCCTGTGCAGCTCTTAACAGTCTAAATTAAGAAAGAGTTGTAGAATTAGTGTGGCAGATGTTTTTAACACATGGTCTTATTTGTGTCAGTGTTTGTGTTTCAATGGAACGACTTTTAAATGAGTGGATGAAATGAAGGTCTGTGGGCAGATAGTTATTAAATTCAACTCTTTATATTCAGACATCTTATCCTTCAGTAAAAAGCTACAGTAGACAGTCTCAATGTAACTATGGAATGCATCACATTTATCATACTTTTTATGAATAACTCGTATTTGTAGGTCACAGTGTAACTAAAAACTGTTCCAAAACAGAGTAAAGTGACAGATGTCTTAATTAGTCTGTCTTTGTCTTCCAAGTAATTAACGCCTCTTGAGAAATGCGGAGTAAACCAACTCCGACACACACCGTCGTCAGACCACACAGCATGGCGAGGATGTCCATCATAGTGAGGGCGGTCCACTCCTTGAAAAGAAGAGCTGAAGCCAGAATCACAGTGGAAGTGAACGTCACATAGTATATGGCCTCGAACATGTTGGAGCTGAAACACTCCAGGGCCTTGTTGATGAAGAAGAACTGGATGAGAATGCTGACAGCCAGCGTCGCCAAGAGTCCGAGGAAGAGAGCCAGAGCATCACCGCTCGGGGCTGCCTCTCCAAAAACATCCCGAGCTGCCAGGCCAAGTCCTTTGCTGCTCGGGACTGTGAAGCTTCCCAAGAGGGAACATATAGCGACATACACCATGATGTTTGATGTGCCGTATGCTGGAGCAATCCACACAATTAGTATGACCAGCAGGAGGACCACCAGGAGGGCGTAAAGTACAAAAACTGCAGGTGGAAAAATGTATAATGGCATTATATGTAATGTTTTTGAGGACAAATTATGCTCCAAAACAATTCTAGCTCAATGTTAATAATTCACTCTGACAAACATGATAAAAAACAATAAAATAAAGTAAAAAGAAAAACGTCACCTGGGTCTGAGAGCCTCTCCTCTAATTCCAGTCTTGTTGTCACAGTCTCTGCTTTAGGTGCATGAATGATGAGCATCACAGAGCCACAGCAACACAAATAACATCCAAGCTTTCCCAGGATGTTTAAATGCTCCTTCAAGATCTGAGAAGCCAGCACAGCCCTGTTTCACATGCAAAAAAAAACAAAAAACTGCAAGATGTAGATTCATTCTGGAGCTCAGATAAGATACTGTGCGGAGTAGTTCATTTGATATTAGAGCATTACGTGCTGCCCCCTGTTGCAGATGCAAAGCAATTAATAGAACTAGTGGCTGTGAAGTGAACTGTAGTCAGCATCCCTTTTCTTATACACGAGTTACCATCCTGAACATTTACAGTATGTGACATTTAGACTGTAAAATACCACACAATATAAACAAATCTCACCAATATTACAAAAGTCATAGACCTTTGTTTAACATTATTTATGGTTGGCTAAATGGATCATATTTTCCAGTAGTTCGTGAAGAAGATATATCATTTATCTATGGTCAAATCTATCTATCTATCTATCTATCTATCTATCTATCTATCTATCTATCTATCTATCTATCTATCTATCTATCTATCTATCTATCTATCTATAACTTACCCAAACAAAACTCCTAGGGCTCCTAGTGGTGTCACAGTCACAGTAGGGGCCATGTTGTACGCCAGGAAATTCCCAATTTGACCAACAATCACTAATAGACACAGATGATGTAAAAAAAATATAGATGCAGCATTGTTTTTAAGTAAGGTAAAACAGTGTAAAGATTCATATGAACTGTTCATCCACAGTCGGCAGAGGGCGCTATACTCACTGGAAACTGTGCCACTCCACCACACCACATCTGTCAGGTACGACCCACCTGTGGAAAATACATACGTCAGAGAGTTTCAGTTGAGTTTGTGTGACCTGCTAGGATTTAATCCACGTGATTATGAGATATATCCATATCGCACGCGCTCCCGCTGTTTCCGTGTACCTCTGTCGCGAGAGCGTAAAATCCCCTTCTTTTGAAGTAGAAATGTCGACCCATTGATGAAACTAGATACCACAGCAATCACGATCCCAGCCACTGGTAACGGAGCACCGCCTTGTTGGGACTCAGTGGTCATTTCACTGACTTTTTTTATTTTGGTTTTAAATAGGCCAACCGAGCGACAGAAAGTCTAACTTTCTGTTCACAAAGCAGGAAGTGAAGTCTATAGATATATAGATATATATAGAAACAGAAAGTTTAACTTTCTGTTCACAAAGCAGGAACCTCACATGCGTAGTGCGCATGTGCGGTTTCCTATATATATATATATATATATATATATATATATATATATATATATATATATATATATATATATATATATAATGTTTTCAAAACATAATGATCAAAACTATTCATCTGTCTCAATTTTTTTGTTAGTCTAAATGTTCTAAAATGCTTTCGTGTGAGTTTATAGGCACACTATTTCAAATTTGAAACTCACAGAAGGAGCTTCAGTAAGTAAGTAAGTAAGTAAGTAAATAAGTAAGTAAGTCTTTATTTATAGTTACAAGGTGCTTCACAAATGCAAAAAGTAAAAACAGGAAAACATACACGAAGGAAAAAAAAGACATGCAAAAAAAATAGGGAAGGTTTAAAATAATCTTTAAAAGAGGCTATAAAACGTTTTTTTTTAAATGAAATCTGAAATCCATGAGCAAAGGAAGCAGAAAAATAATAAGAGATATACTACCTTGTATCTGTCTAGATAGACTATTGAAGTTCAAGAAGAAAACTTTGAGCAGATTTCACAGTTATGGTGGTGTTTATGTTTGTCACTAGATCAGACTTCAACTGTTTAATATCCTTCTTATGGACTGATCTCTCTGGTCTGTTGTAGGAAATATGTATACAGTCATTCTGCAGAATAAAGGTTGAAAATTATAACTGCCATTTTGCATATCTGGCTCTTAATGGAATTTTCTATTAACTAGTAGTCAATAGACTGATCAATATTAGCTGAGTGGTCAGTGGTCACAAAGGCTAGATAAAATAGCTGCAAGATCTGGTAGATTACAGAGCAGAAAATCAATAAGCTTTTGCAGGACGGATTGTGACACTTTATATTTGTACTATGAATTTCGAATACCTTCATCGCTGACAAATATAAAAGAAAACTCTTTTGGCATAGGGTTTAATCTGAATATGTCTCATGTAAATTAGGAGGAAAGACAATATTTTTGGTAGAACATGGTTCATACATGTATGTTCTGCACTGGTTTACAAGAAAGTGTTTTTTAGTTGAAAATTGTGCCTGAGTGCTATTTGTTATTCTATGCTTTTATTTTTTTAATGTTTATCCTGTGCAGCTCTTAACAGTCTAAATTAAGAAAGAGTTGTAGAATTAGTGTGGCAGATGTTTTTAACACATGGTCTTATTTGTGTCAGTGTTTGTGTTTCAATGGTGCTATTTGTTATTCTATGCTTTTATTTTTTTTAATGTCTATCCTGTGCAGCTCGCCTGTATTAATTTCAGTCTATATGTGATCCAAAATGTTCACTTAATGTTTTCTTTTTGTACCTTTTAATGCCAATCCAAAACAGAAATAAAAATAGAAATAATATTTATACAAAACATTTCACTACAGATAAGCTCAATGTGCTTTACACTGAGGTTAAAAACTAAATCAAAACAGCATACAAAAAAGTGTTTCCAAAGTCATAAGATACAGAGATCTAATCAATGAAGTCATACACACCACAAAGAAAACATCACTTTTCACAAAAGTAAGCGTAAAAAATGTATATAAATTAAAAATGTATTTTGAGTACAGTCATATGAATGAGAAGTAACCATATGACACACTGCCAGGTCATTCTCCAAGCAGTTAATGACACACGCACGCACACACACACACACACACACACACACACACACACACACACACACACACACACACACACACACACACACACACACACTCACAAAACAGCTGTTGATGAAGAACAGATAAATAAACGTCTTACGGGGGACATATTGTAAACATTAATTTGGGTAACCTGAGTGTCTATTGACCCACAAAATAAGCCCATGCAGTCATTTGTTTGTGGTCTGCAGAAGTCTTACCACACAGAGAAAAACACTCTGTTTCAAATGTTCTCAGTTTGTGACAAGTGGGATTCTGGTAAGAAAATATCCTCCCCTCCCCTGGTATCTCCACCCATGGAGTCCACCTCCAGCCTAGAGAAAAGGGGAAAAATGAGGTACAATATGTCTTCTTTAAATACTCTGTCACACACCTTTTTTCAGTGAAATACCGCCACCTAGTGGACACTTTGCCTTCACTACAGGTCAACCCCGCCTCTCCTATGTCCCGCCTCCAGTACAAAACAAGCGCACCTTCCAAGAGTCTAGTCGGCACGAGCGGGCGGAGTTAACCCCAGTCCTTTGTAAATTCTCCCCTTCTGGTAAGAGACCCCGCCTCTGTAGGATGTATCGGCAGAGCACACGCGCGACTCCTGCCGACTACGTAATTTGTTTCCATGCCTCGTGCCTTCATCAGCGACCTGTCAATCAAACCGTCCAGTTAATGCTGCAGCAGAGCAGCTGAGAGAGAGGGGACGAGAATAGCCCGAGAAGACACCCGCAGGTAAATTTTTTTGTTTGTTTATTTGTTTTTTTTTGTTTTTTACATCTGTTGTCAGGTTTTATTCGTTGCACATTGCTGTTGCCGTGTTGTCGGAAACATCGCCCCTCTGCCCGTGCAGTGTCACGCCGCCTTAGAAGGCTCGTTCACGGTTACCCGGACGATGAGAGCCGCTAGCTAACGTCTGGCTAAAGTAGTTAGCGGTTAGCTAATGTTATCGTTACTAAGCGTATATGTGTTACGTTGTGAGCCTGCTGATGCTGTGTCAATGCGTTATTTCCCCCCTCTTCGACCAACTATGTGTCCCTATTGTCTAACAACGGAGTTAAAAACCATGATAACAAGGTTAACGTGCACTGTGTCCTTGCTAGCATCAATTGCTGCGATATTCTCGTTTTCCTACTAAAGTCTCTTCTAGTGTTTTTTTACTCAGTAGGTAGACGTACTCACTTATTTTTTTGTAGTCTCCACAATACGTTCATACCCACCTTTAAATCCTCTCTGATTCAGACCAGTGATTTTGTGACAATATTCAGTTGTGTGCTGCTTTTTTCTTCTTGTTCCTATGGTGAGGCAGGGAAGTTAGGTTTGTTTATAAAGCACCTGTCAGACACCAGGTAATTCAAAGTGCTTTTACACAAGCACGAAACATTTTGTGTACATTTCACAAGATGAGAATAAAAAGAACATACAGATTTTAAGATGCTAATACAAGTTGATGGTGAAGGGATCTCTAATCGGCTCATACACACTCCCTAAATGTTCAAAATGAGTCTTACATCATGTTACTGTTTTTATTCTCTGCTGGACAAGGTACTTAAAAACAAAAAAGTGAGTCTAGTATACCCAGTTCTTGAGGCACAACGACACCACTGGATTCATCTTTGGCCTCAAACTCCAGATTCAGGCTGATGCAGGTCCTGCAGCTGACATGTCAAAATACTGCATGCTGAAGAGGTTCACTCAGCTGAGGCATTTTTACATCATGCTCAATAAAGTTTATTTAGGAATGGGATAGTGCATAAACACATGAGACATGGGTTTAAGGCTTTTTGAAATACAAATACACAAGGACAGAAGAAGAGAATTTAGCTCAAAATAAGACAGACAGCACTGAACAAAGCAGAACAATTCACAGTGTTAAACAACAGGACAGATACACAGATTAGGAAACGCACTGTTGTAAGCAATAATCCATTATAAATAATGTTAGCGCTGACGTGCATGTATATGTATTGACCAGCCATTGTTTTAACTGCTTCGAAGACGATTTATACGTGTCAGCTGAAACATTTATGATAAGTTAAACCTAGCAGCTGTCTGCGTTTTTAATGTTTATTAAAAAACCTGTGATATAGAAACTTAAGTGGTGTTATCCTATTAGTGGCCAACTGTGTTAGACTTCCCTTTTGTTTACATCTGGATAACAATGTTGGTTCTCACACTGATATTGGCTGGTTGTGTAATTTTATCAGTTTGCGGTCATGTTATTGGAAGGTTTCATGTTTGTGGCAAACTATTCTTTTGATAAGAAAAAGACAAACCGGCCTTTTTAAGGAGAATTGTTATGTAATCTAACCTCACATCTTTGCTTCTTTTATTTAGAAAAAAGTGACGACACAGTAACGTACACTAAAAGCTTTTCACACTATAGATAACTATAAACATAGTGGTATCAAAAAACTAAAGTCACATATGTAGTGTTCCTGTCAGCGATTTAAAGAAGTGCTTTACATTCAAGCTAAATATGCAGGCTGTCAATCGATTAATGACAAATACATTCAGGTTCATCCCTGCAATTGTCTGATTAACTGGACAGATTTTAAAGGATGGTTTAAAAGGCGTCCTCTTCAATTTAGTTGGTGACACAATCTTTATGATTCAAAACCCAAAACTGACTTTCCTATCATGTAATGATCCAAGCACTGTTTTGATGTCCCTCCTTCTTGCTTGTAATCTAACCTTGACTTTTTTTTTTCTTTTTTTTTTACACATTTGTCTGATGATATAACATGGCTTTTTCTCTCTTTATTATGCAGGTTGGCTGCATTTGCAGCCAGGAGAGGGGAGGGGAAGATGCCTTCTCCATCTTTTACCCTCGATGCTCAGCTGAGATTTCATGACAAGTGGCTGAAGATAGACTTACAGGTATTTTACATTTTGGAGGGAATCATGCAACATTAACATGTTTTCAATTAAGATGACGGCATGTCCTTGTGGAGTTGATTGCGTATGGAAATCTACATAGTTGAATATTTTCAGCTGGGATGCCTTTTTATTTTGTGGATCGTCAGAAATCGGGGTGAGAGAGTAGGGAATGACGTGCGACCAGCACCTCCGGTTTGAAAACAATATCTCACGATTAGTTCGATGAGATGAGTTTTACCATGCTTGATTTATTTCTTGTATTTGCCTTCCTTTATTTCAGCACTCAAAGTGTTTTTGTTTTGTTTTTTTGAGACACTGTATTACTCAGTAATGACTTTGTTAACTGTTGTCACTTTAACAGTGTTCATCGTGTAGGAGACTTACTGTAAAACCTCTTAACAACAAAGCCAACCTGTCATTTGATCCCCTTTATTCCAGAGTAATGTCTATACAGTTCTGACATAGAGATCTAAACTTCAGCTCTTTTAAAAAGGCTGCAGTCAAACAGATTGGTCTGCAGCTGTGTCAGGCCTCATGCTCAGATGATGGTTGTTTTTCTCTAAATGTGAATAGAGGGGATGGGTGCATGCTTTAGAATAAACAGATCTTACTTGTGATAACAAACACAATTTGGTGGTAATGATGGAGTCTTTGGTTAACATATGGTGAATACTTTCTCCTCACTATAAATACACTGTGCCCAAACCTCTCACCTCCACAAACATGCATTCTGTCCGGACCAGCTCTGGCCTTCTAACATCGCTTTGCACAACAAAACAGAGACTCTTTCCCCTCTGTGTGTGCTCTCCTCAGGGCTTAAGGCAGTTTAAGTATCATGTGTCTGCTTTGGATTCTTCTACATGCTGTCATCTATGTGCATGCATTTTTATTTTGACATTCAAGTCACAAGATCCTAGAAAGCAAGAGCTGGCTTTATTGTGTCGTAACTTCCCAGTTAACCAAAGCATGAGCCATAAATGAGCCAAAGCTTGTAGCCAACTGCAAGAGTGCTGAGTGGCACATGTTTTACAGTGACTGTATCTTTGAGTAAGTCAGAACTTCTTTTTTCTACTTTTGAGTTTATCATTGAGTGTTGATGTCCTGAGCTGGGTTATGTCGATTTAACAACAGATTTATTTCCACTTGTGAAAGGGGTAAAATAATCCCACACAAGGGACTGGTTATTTTCAAATGCTTACAAAAACAGGCTAACCCGGCTTCATATAAGCTGTGATTCCAGCGCAGACCTCATAATGTGATAATTGTCCGTCTGTGACATACTCTCACAGAACGAAAACAAACGCATTAAGACTTTGAAGTGAATGTTATGAAGGTGTCGTGCTGACTTGGTGTTTCTTACCTTCCTCGGCAGCGGGCGTTCTCTCCAGAAGGACTGAGTGAGATGTGGAATGAAATGGTAAAAGATGAAGAGATCTCATTCAGCGGAGAAGAATCCGCTCACCCAGGTATGACACACACGCGTAAACTTACACACGCACACACACACAGTGCTGCCATCTGTTTATGGTGGCAGGCACATTTTAACACGCTGTCTCAGGATGGATAATACCTGAGCAACTGACAGGGTGGAAGCTAATTCAAATTTAAATTTTTGGTCTTTTTCCGTTTTTGTAAAAAAGAACTATTTGTATTCGCACTGAATAAACTTTTTTAGATAGATAAGATAACCTGCTTAGGGCCCCACCTTTTCCTTTTTACAGTATAGATATGAGAATATAGATGTATGCGCTTTTCTTTGACCTTGAGGGAAAGTTTCTCCAGGTGAAGGAAAGACGTGAAGAAGAATTTATAAGAACTTAAAGCAGAGAATCTGAAGCAGAGAATCTGCCTGGATGTGCTCTTTGTTCAGGTTTTATTTCAAATGTACTGCTGAACAGCGTCTATTGCTAAGTGTGTTTGTGTGACCTTTTTGTAAACATTTACAAACTTGGACACCGCTGGTTTAAAGTATTATTTAGCTCTCAAGCTGTTCACTGTTCACTCAAGCCGTACGACTCGTCGGCTTGTCTGTTCGTTGTTCCAAAGGTCTGGACTAAGGCAGCTTTTCTGCTGCAATCAGCTCGAGCAGTCCTCCAAAAGATCTGAGAAACGGCTGGAGGTGTTGATGACCTTTAACCTTTTGGTTAATAATGATAGATATGCATAAATAACTTTGTCATTCACTCTTTACTTGTTAAACGTTAACAAATGTTCTGTTATATTTTGTTATTACTTTGATAAGGATACTTAAATTTATCATTTCTTTTGAGTTTGGGTTTCACATTTTATTGCAATTTTATGGTTATCATTTTAGCATTCACAATAAACGCATCACAAGAGTCTGAAATTACTGCAGGGAAGAAGGAAAGATATTTTAATAAACAAGCAATGCTTTCTCACTCAGCATGTGTACGTTTGAACCTGTGGACGGAGGCCTGGCTTTAATGTTCGTCCTTTAACTACATTTTTATGCAGGCTCGAAACATTTCATTTTTATTGCATAAAGTAAATCAAAAATTACCCACATTTTTGGGGAGCCAGAGAGTTGCCAGTCTTATTGCATTGCATCCACAGTTTTTGTTTTGACTTGATGTGTGAATAACTAGTTTGTTTGCTAACTTTAAAAAAAAAAAAGATTAATTTGAGAGACAGACGTCCTCCTCATTCTGCGTCTTCACCTTGAGTTTATCAGGACTTTTTTTTGCACTGTATCTGTTGGCTCCTCATGGTTTCCAATGTGCTGCAGCAAGAAATTATGAGTTGGCAGTGTGTCCTTATCTAAAAGGAGATATAAAGTAAACATTTGAATCACTCCTCAGAACTGAGAGACTTAGTGCAGCTTATCATGCTGCCTCATAGATCCTTCCAGGTTGTTTCTCTTTCTGAACGTGGCGTTAATGTCAGACTCTGTTTTTGATTCTTTCAGAGGATTGCACTGACTGCTTCGGGACTCAGAAGAAGGATGAGCCCAACGACAAAGAGAAGAAAGAGGAGGAAGAGACGTCAACATCTGTACATAACTCCATCATAGAGACCTGGGACTGGGGGCGGCAGCCAGGTGAGAGAGCGAGCTCATCTGTGGTGGGGGGGGGGGGAACACTGCCCTGCTGCCATGATTCTCCCCTGATAGCTGTTGTTAATATACGCCTCTCTGTTTCCAAGTAGGGTAATTAATACCACGTTGACAGCAGATGGTTTCACAACACCTAAATGTCAACTAGCTGCAATGATGCTGACTGTTTCAACACATGGCCAACCTCTCTGTTTATCTATTTCACGTCTGTCTGCTGAAGCGTACATGTTTTTCTGGCATGTGAGGCGTGGAAACTCTGAAATGACAAGTTGCAGTCTGAAGGTCTGAGTGGTTATTTTTACCCCCTCAGAGTGTAATCTTGGTGGGCGTTATAATGTGGACAAGCAAGGGGTAGCAACTCTCCCCCCCCCCCCCCCCGAGCTGTGTTTACAGGCTGCACTGGGTGGGACGGAGTCATGGTGCTGGGAGATAACATGGGTGGGGGATGACAGGGGGGGTGCCACGCTTTGCCAGTAGCCACCTGGCTGCCCTGCTCCTTTTTTCATAGACGGTGTCAGGAAATCACACAGCTCTCATTGTACAGTGATTGTAACTGGATCACTTCATGTACGAGTGCTCTGTCTCATGTTTAAACTGCAAACTTCCTGCTTTTCCCCTGAGTGGTCAGAGATATCTGGAATATGTTTATCTCCACAGTCAGAGACCTGACCTGTTGTGAGATCAGGATGTTTCAGGGACAGATGTGCTCTCATTGTGTACGTTTCCCTCTTCTCCTTTTAATTCCCTTTTATAAAAAGTAAATGAACCTCTGTGAGTCAGGTAGTCCTTTAGCTACTTTAAAGCCATGAGTATTATGTAATGAATAGTCAAAGACTTTGTCTGACTGGGATACATATCTGACCTGACAGCTGAGCACAGCTGACTGCAGAGAGGCTCGTACAACCTCAGGCCAGTTTGGCTTAAAAAGCTCAAGTGGATTTCAGACCTGCTATTTCTAACCATCTCGTCTTCCCTGCAGCGCTGCTGTATAGAAGCATGATGAAGCATTTCACTCCTGGAACTAGATCAGAACAAAGGGCCAGTGTTTAGAAAGTCTGCAAGCAATAAGCTTTAAGAGGCCTTTCTTAAAATACCAAGCTGTAAGTGTACTGATATCATTTGAGATAAACAGGGAAGTGCAGAGCTCTCTATCCCCACTGATATGGAGTTTTTGGGGCCGATATCGATATGAGGAAGAGGAAAAAACCTGATGGCAAAAACCCTCCGATATCTTTCTTAAGCCCCGTTTCCACAAAGCAGTCCAGTACAGTTTGGTAGGGTTTGGTTTGATTAAGCCCAATCCCGCTTGTTTCCACAGCCACCCGTGCCCTATTTGGTAGGCGCTGTGTAAGCCGTATGACGATAGCCGCTATGTAAATAGCGTCATATGATAGCAGCTAACAGCTAACCGCTAACTATTAAACTCAACAAAGGAGAAAAACGCTACACAAACAAAACCAACGCTGGAAGACATCCAGCAGTTCATCTCCTCTGTCACTGTCATGTGACTGCTTATTAAAAAAACTCAACCCAGCTTTGTTTCAGAGAAGGCTGTGTGCGGCGAGGACAAATACAGACGTAAACAATCAGCTGTGTTACAGTCAACGGTTTAAACACGGCAGAGTTTTGTTTGCCGATGTAACACGGGAAGTGACGATTCTTTCACCCAATCAGCAGACTGCAGTGTTTAGCTCCCCTTCTTCAGGTCGGCTCGACATTCTTGGCACCCCAAAAAGTGGGACGACACGGATCGGTTATTTGGGAATCTTTCCCGGGATCAGTCTATGGAAATGCCGCAAAATGTGCGCCGTGCCGGACCGAGCCGGACTGCTCAGTGGAAACGGCCGTCTTCGATCTGTAGAGAAAGACAGATATCGTTAAGAACATTTCCCCTCTTGACACTCTGGAGAGTGATGCTTGTTGTAATCTAAATGACGCTAGTTTAACGCAACAATACTGAAATGAAATGCTATCTGGTGGTGAATGAATGTAGTAATATCGGCTTATATCTGTGATTAAAATTAGTCTGTACGGACAGTCACTGTATAATATTATTGCTCAGTCGGGCTTTACTTAAAATGCTGTTAATTGACTGTGTGTAACCTGCACTTTAAGGATGTAGCATCCTCTGTTAAATGTATTGTTTTTTAATCATGATTCAATGTCAGTTATTTCAAACAGCTGCATGAAATGAAATTTTGCAAAAAACCCCCGATATAACACTTAAAAGCATCGAAGTGTTTCTTCCACTTAAAGTTGTATTATAATGCGTGTAAATGTCTTTGTGTTTGCAGATGAGACTGAGTTGAAGGATTGTCTGCTCGTCCTCGTTGACGACCAGCAGAAGCTCTCGGCTCAGATGGCCAAAAGCACCCTGTCGGCCCAACGCCTCCGTCAGCGCCTGGTCATCCTGGAGCGCTACTTCATCTCTCTGAGCCACAGCATGAGGGAGGAGACCTTCTTGGTCGGCTGGAAGATGGAAGATGCAACCCCGCCACTGCCAGCTGCTGACAATAAGAGGTACTGAACGCTTGATAAATCTGAACCCACTGGGGGAAGAAACTCCAATGGAACATTATGAAGACATTCTGGTTTTATATTTTCCTTTTGTTGAATATGGAATATCCAACTTTTTTTATTGCTCATAACTTTTTATAGAGTACACTGTGGCTCTGTCAAAAATAAAAACCTCTTAAAAGAATCTTATTTATTGCTGTGTGACTGCACAGTGTTGGCATTTTACCGTTCTTAAAGAACCTTATGTGTGCAGGATTAACAGGTTGTTCATGTTTGCTTCAGTTCCAACTTAAAGCCACACACTGTTTCCTGTTTGGATGCCTCTTAAACACACTCACTCTTACGTGTTGTGTAAATCCTTCTTGTGTGTTTTCCAGTTCTCGTCCGGCCAGTCAGGGCGTTGAAGGTTTGGCCAGAGTGGGCTCCAGGGCAGCTCTCTCCTTTGCCTTTGCTTTCCTGCGTCGTGCCTGGAGGTCGGGTAAGAACATCCAGAGATCCTGACAGTGAAGACGTTGTGTGCTCTCGTTGTTGTTGATGATAGCTGCTGTCATGGTTACGGAGCTTTGCTCGACAACAGCTGTTAAGGGATGTGCTTATAGTAAACAACCCGGCATATGTCTGATGCTATGTTTTTAGCCCTAGCTTGTGTGTCAGCTGAGTTCATGACTCGTAACATTCCTGCTATATATCAGATATCTGCCTTTAAAAATGTCCATTAGGTTACCTGTAGTTTTAAATCTTCATGCCGTAGCAGTAAAAAAAAAAAAATCCAACAACAATTTTAGTAATGAACAAAGTCAATGATCAATCTCTACTTTCAAAGTGTGACATATTTAGATTGTGGGATGTAGATCGGTTCCTCTAAATGCAGCCTAATCTCAGGTAGTTGAATTATCATATCAAACAGTTTGATCACATCTAGTGAAGAACACGTTTGTTTAAAGGCTCTTCATCGTGATCTGAACACGTACAGATGCTGTTTTTGTAATGTGTTCTGATGTGAGGCTGAGAGCTGCCTGTCCACAGGGACTGGGTGGGAACAATGAGCCGACCTACTCTCTAGCCTTCCTGTAATATGAGACACACACACACACACACACACACACACACACACACACACACACACACACACACACACACACACACACACACACACACACACACACACACACACACACACACACACACACACACACACACACACACACACACACACACACACACACACACACACACACACACACACACACACACACACACACACACACACACACACACACACACACACACACACACACACACACACACACACACACACACACACACACACACACACACACACACACACACACACACACACACACACACACACACACACACACACACACACACACACACACACACACACACACACACACACACACACACACACACACACACACACACACACACACGTAGCCTCAGCCTCTCATCCTCAGTCTCGCTTTATTCCTGGACTACTCTGTTAAAGCAACACAGAGTAAATGAGCTTTCACCTACCAAATAAAAACGTGTACAAATTCTGGATATTTTCCACCTTTAGGCTATTTATAGATGAAGTTATCATTTACAGATAAGAACATTGGATCTGATTGGATACAAGTCCTTTGAAGATTAATGTCTATCTACACATGCAGGGGTGAAACCATTTTCATAAACATCCTCAGCGATGTCCTGATCAGATTTAAAGATGGTTATTGGGACTTGATAAGACATTTTCAAACTGTATCACCTACAAGGATCTATTTTAAGCAGCTCCAATCCTTTGTTTCACGTCAGCTGTCGGGTGGGTGACGTTACTCACAAAAAGCTTTTCTGCCGAGCGCTGCAAAATAGTGACTAGAGCTGAATGATTAAACCTTTTAATGTGGAACGTGCAAAAGATGTTCAGAGGACGAATCATTCATGGGAATACAGTTGATTCAGGTTACTCGGGGACGGGCGGCACCGATGCAACAAACACCGGGAGATGCTTTAACATATATATATATTAATGAAGAAAATAAATAAAACGTACAGATGAGCTCGACTACGTTGTTAATACTCAACTGAGGTAGTCAATTATCAAGCATCAACTTCAGATTAATTTAAATAATTTTAGTAAACTTAACAGCTGTATTATCAAGGAAATAAGAATGACGAGCTCTGGATTCTATATCTGAAGAATTCAGATCCTCAAAACGTTTCATTTATGATAGTGAGGAACAGACTATGGAAACATATTTGTAAGCAGTGTTACAGCAGGA
Organism: Symphodus melops; assembly: GCF_947650265.1. Taxonomy (NCBI): domain Eukaryota; kingdom Metazoa; phylum Chordata; class Actinopteri; order Labriformes; family Labridae; genus Symphodus; species Symphodus melops. The sequence goes on along the minus strand of NC_136698.1, from coordinate 25,573,879 downwards.
TAGCTGAAGAAAAATCAAACCAATTAAATTAGATCAAAATGTATTAAAAATAGTTAAAAGGGCCAGTTACAGGGCTTCGTTTGTTACAGTTGTTTTAGTATAAACACTATCATGAACACAGTGCATATAAGGATGGACATGTTATTGCACAAGTTGTCCCATCAATTCTCACAGCAAAGGCTGGTCTCTTTGCTGTATCTATAAAAGCAGTGTTTTGTGTTTTTCAGGAGACGATGCAGATCTTTGCAGTGAGCTTCTCCAGGAGTCTCTGGACGCTTTGCGAGCCCTGCCAGAGGCGACGCTGTTTGATGAAGGAACCGTATCATCGGTGTGGCTCGAAGTTGTCGAGAGAGCCACCAAGTTCCTCAGGTTGGTTATTTAAATGATAAATGAGCTGCACTTTAATAGCTCTTTTTTTTTTTTTTTTTTTTTTTTTTTTTGCTTTCAGCCACTTAAAGCGCCTTTTACACTACAATCACCCTCTCACACGCAGTGACGTACCAAGCTGCTGGTCTGTACTCATCATTCACACGCTGAAGGCTGTGCAGCAACTTCGGGTTCATTGTCTTGCCCAAGGACAAAATATGAGCTGCTCATAAATTGCAGTTTCGCATCGCCATACAGAAGTTCCATCAGCATACTTTTGTACTTACACATTGCATCCACGATGGTGAAATATTGGCGTCCCATTATCTGAAATCCCAGTTGATTAATCGCGTTGTGGAAACGGCAAGAAAAAGCGCAAGATGCATGTGAGCAAACGGCGTTAGCTCCACATATACAAAGCACTGCTCCCCCTCACTAGCTTCAAAGTCACACATTGTTAGCTTGTTCCCTTGATGAAACCTCTGTTACACATCAGAGGAAGAGAGACTTTGTCTCGGCATTCTTCCTTTGTGCTTTACACAGCACGAGAGGTTGATACTGTTAAAGAGTTAATAGACTGGATACAACCTTTCGATTTGAAGGACCCTCTCTACCACTTACCCACAGCTGCCCTGTTTGTTGAGCAGGCCATGTTTGTACCTTTTGTATCTTTGTTAACCAGTCATAATTCTCATGTCTATCTTTTTGGGAACAGTGATGTCCATGGAAGTGCCAGCAGCAAAGGAAACATTCCTCTTCAGGACCAGCACCTGGCCTTGGCCATCCTGCTGGAGCTCGCTGTACAGAGAGGCACCCTCAGGTAACCAGATAGCCTTCATACCTGTGCTGATATCCTTCTGCAGCTGAAATCCAGTATGACCTCACTGCTCACTTTCTTTTCTTTGTCTTTTTTTCAGTCAGCTGCTGTCTGCTGTCCTGCTGCTGCTGCGCCTCTGGGAAAGCGGCACCAGGGAGATGGACAACGAGCGCTCCACACAGGGGACCAGCGCCCCTCTGCTGCCCCTGCTGCAGCGCTTTCACAGCATACACGGCAGCAAGGAGGAGCCCATCGCTGAAGAAGAAGCTGAGGTGAACATTTGCCCTTTTCTCGCATCATCTGTGTATCTCAACAGCAGTGAAGTACGACAAACAAACAACAATTTGAGAGAGGAAACATTGATTTCTATTTATATCACACTGGAAACAAAATGTTATCAGAGAAGATCTGTAGCCTTGGGTCTTGTATAAGAAAGCTTGTCTTAAAATAGACCTTTTACTTTGTCTGTTTTTCGCTTGTAAAAGCTTTGATGTGGATTTCTCTGCTTTCCAGATCCTCACAGCACCTCTGAGCCCCAATGAGAGTTTCCTACGGTACCTGACTCTGCCTCAGGATAACGACCTGGCTATTGACCTTCGCCAAACCGCTGTGGTGATCATGGCTCACTTGGACCGCTTGGCATCACCTTTTAGTCCTCCACACTGCAACTCTCCCTCATCACACAAGGTGCTAACTCTTTTTATCAACGTGCAAAGCTTGAATGTGATTATTTAGGTCACTCCTTTTGTACAGTTTTATCATCTTTGTGCTTTACGTATCTTTCATGTGTACCCTTAAACACGTTGACACAAATGATGTTGAATGTGTGCACACACCCTCACACAGGTTTAAATACTGCTTACATTAAATGGTAAAACAAATGGTTTGCAATGGTTATTCATTTTTATTCAAGGAGTAACATCAGCCACTAACTGTGTCTCCTGGTTTGTCTCTTTCTGTCCCAGGGAACGCTGCAGGAGGTGATTGCCTGGGGTTTGTTAGGCTGGAAGCTTTATGCCAATGTTAACGGGCCAATTCAGTGTAAAGCCCTGTCCAGCCTGGGAGTCACACAAATAGTCTGCTCAGAAAAGGGCTTCCTTATCCTGTCCAGCAGTGGTGCTGTTTACACGCAAAACTACAAGAGCACAACCCTGGTCAGTTTGATGCGTTTAATGCACCTTTCTTAAAAACCAGCTTCTCCCCCTCTGTGTCAGCCTCGTATGAAGTGTATTTCTCTGTCGCAGGCTCCGATGCTCATCCACGGTCTGAGCTGCAGAAAGATCGTGAAGCTGGCTGCTCATCCTGACGGGCAGCACTACTTGGCCCTCACATCCAACGGTGAGGTGTTCTCATGGGGCTGTGGTGACGGAGGCCGCCTTGGACACGGAGACACTACGTAAGCAATTAAAGGAGACCCCAGCTGATTGGATTTCTTGAAGGGACACTTTTGTTTTGCACTTCCTTTTATGTCGCACTTCCTTTTAATGTCATCATGTTGGAAATATGAATTCATAAATAATTTGTGTCACTACCAGAAAGTGAAAGTTCTCTGTGGTGTTCATGCTGAATATTTTGGCATCTTAAACTTTTTTTTTTTATTAGCTTAATTAAATTATTGATGAAACGTGCTGTAATTAAACTCAACTCAACTAATTAAAATTTATTGATTATATTATTTCAGCAGGGATTCCCTGCTCCTAAGCCTTATTTTAACTGCAATTAAGCAACATCCTAAACATCCAAAAGTATTACTTTCTTAAAAAAAAAAGCAGTGAATATTTCAGACACATATTTCCTGTCTCAATGATTTCTTTCAGGTATTTAGAGGAGCCTGCAATGATTTCAGCCTTCAACGGGAAACAGGCAGGGAAGCATGTTGTACACATTGCTTGTGGGAGTACATACAGCGCTGCGATTACAGCTGACGGAGAACTCTATACGTGGGGCAGAGGAAACTACGGCCGACTGGGGCACGGTATGCTCCTAAAAACAGCCTCCTCTTTAATGACTACATCTTTGTCTTTATCATTACTGACGGAGAGGACTGTCTCTGACTGGTTTTGTAGGCTCCAGTGAGGATCAGACCACACCCATGCTGGTAACCGCTCTGAAGGGACTGAAGGTGATGGATGTGGCGTGTGGAAGTGGCGATGCACAAACGCTCGCTGTGACAGAGAATGGTAAGAACAGAACGTTAACAGGATCACACAAACTTCAATGGCAGCATTCACTTTGACCCGTCTGCGTTCCTCCTCAGGTCAGGTGTGGTCGTGGGGCGATGGAGACTACGGGAAACTGGGTCGAGGAGGCAGTGATGGCTGCAAGACGCCCAAACTTGTGGAGAAACTTCAGGACCTCGACATCGTGAAGGTGTGCTGTGGCAGCCAGTTTTCAGTGGCCCTCACCAAAGATGGCCAAGTGTACACCTGGGGGAAGGGAGACAATCAACGCCTCGGCCATGGCACAGATGAGCATGTTCGCTATCCAAAGTTGCTGGACAGTCTACAGGGTAAGTTGAGCTTTTTCTTTAAAGATTTATCTTCTGGCTTTTTACCTTGTTATCTGATAGTACAGGGGATAGATATGATGCATGTGAGAGAGTAGGGAATTACATGTGAAAGGAGCCACAGTCTGAACATGAACCAGTGCAGCCCGATCGGACACAACTTCACCGCTAGGCCCAACCATTATTTTGAAATTCGTTTTTGGGACACACTACCACTTAACCATTAAGAGGACGAGATAAAGACTAACTCTTGATTTGTAAGATAGTATTTAAAGACAGGGTTGGTAATCCTTTGAAATCTAGAAGGATTTTGTAAGTAGCATCCTCTCCGTTCTTCGTCTTCACCCTCCCCGCTGTGCTCCCTCTAAAGTCCTGCCCCTCACTTACATGCACTAGCACCATTGGCCCAGAAGCGGATTTCAGCTCATGCTTTGAGTGTGGGCTCGTGCATGCATGGGGTAGAGAGTCTTGATTGGTTTATAAAAAAATTAACCGTCATCTGAGATTGGTCGAAGTTTTTTTCAGAGCACATAAGATCTTACTTTTGACATGAAGACAATTTCAACCAAAAACTTGAAATGCGTTTGGAGGAAATTACCAACCCTGCCTTTAAGACCAACCTTTCCCTTCAGTATACAGCACAAGAAGAGAATATAATTGGTACAGAAGGTTCTTTAACACTTCAAAGACTTATTGGTTTGTGATTTTTCATTAAAACATTTTTTTTTTGTCAGCAGGTAAGAAAGTCGTGGACATTGCGGTGGGATCTACACACTGCCTGGCCCTTACTGACGACGGAGAGGTGCACAGTTGGGGCAGCAATGATAAACTTCAGCACTTTGACACACTCTTTTATAACAAGAAGCAGCCCAAAGCACTCCCAGGTCTCAACTGCAAACATATAGTGGGAATCTCCTGTGGCTCAGGACAGGTAATGTATAACTGTCATTGATGATGTCAACATGTGTGCGTGATTTAAAGAGCTACAATATGAAATGTCACTGTCTGATTGTTTTCAGAGCTTCGCCTGGTCCTCTTGTTCTGAGTGGTCTGTTGGGCAGCGTGTTCCCTTTGTGGTGGATGTTTGTGCCATGACCTTTGAGCAGCTGGACCTGCTCCTGCGACAGGTCAGCGAAGGGATGGACGGCAGCTCAGACTGGCCTCCCCCGCAAGAAAAAGAGTGCATGGTGGTCGCAACACTCAATCTGCTGAGGCTGCAGGTGGGCAACCGTTTTTGATTGTTTACAATTGTGTAGATTTTCTCCAAAAAATTTTCTTATCCTAATTATCCCCAATGATTTCTCACATTGCAACGCACACATCTGACTTCTTCTGTTGAACCTCCCTCCCCCAGCTCCATGCAGCCATCAGTAACCAGGCGGATCCAGAGGAGCTTGGACTTGGACTGGGCAGCGTGCTACTAAATAACCTCAAGCAAACAATTGTTGTTCTAGCAAGTAATGCTGGAGTTCTGAACACGGTGCAAGCAGCTGCTCAAGCTGTTCTCCAAAGCGGCTGGTCAGTGCTGCTGCCTACTGCTGAGGAGAGAGCGAGAGCGTTATCATCCCTCCTGCCTAATGCTGGTGAGTACAATCACAACATCTTCACACACTCGTGAGACAGGATGGACACTACCTTTTTGTAGTGTGAGTGTGAACTGTTTGAATTTGTTTTTTTTCACAGCTTCCGGAAATGAGATGAGTGTGAGCCCTGGACGTCGCTTCATGATCGACTTGTTGGTCAGCAGCTTGATGGCTGATGGAGGTTTGGAGTCTGCACTGAATGCAGCCATCACTGCTGAGATACAGGTCAGTGTGTTTTATGGACAACTTTCTGTCAATGAAAACAATAACTGTCCATAACATAAACATAATTACACATTAACCACTCCCTCGTAGGGGAGATGGAAATTAACCAGCCTAGATTAGTTTTTTTTTTTTTTTTTTTTTTTACACAAGCAGAGATCACAGTATGTGTTTATCGGTGCCCCTCGGCTGAAAACATTTTCTAAAAGTAGTACTGTAAATTGCAGGGTCTGGTCCATGTTGTAGAGAGATGGGTAGTTTTAGACCTATCATATCGTGGCTGTATGCTCTCTGTGCATGCCCTCTGTCTTCACCATTACCGATATATGTTAAGCATCTATATTGTAAGCTGTTGCTGGATTAGAAACCATTTAATATGAATAACATCCTTACTTACCGGACAATAGATTCTGATCTTTAGAAAGCTGATCAAAGACATACGCAAGAGGTACTGTTGACTTTGCTGAAATGTTGCTGTTGAAGGATGAATTTTTTTTTTTATTATTCATGTTGCCCAGTAATGATCCAGTAAATGTGCCAGCCCATGTAAACGCCATTTGGTTTGAGATCCCATCCAATGTAGACAGGGGACCTAAAGTCTTTAGTTGAAACAGTTTAATCGACAAAAAAAGAGAGAGATTGAATGTCACTGCAACTTCACAAGAGTTGCATTACTTATTTGTTTTATTTTCCTGACAGGACATTGAAGCCAAGAAGGAGGCTCAGAAAGAGAAGGAGATTGACGAGCAGGAGGCCAATGCTTCCACAATGCACCGCTGTCGCACGATGCTGGACAAAGATCTCATCAACACAGGCATCTATGAGTCCACAGGGAAGCAAAGCCTGCCCCTGGTGCAGCTTGTGCAGCAGCTGTTGAGGTACCCGTGTGCTCCGTGTATCTCACTGTACAGATTTCTCCCTCCCTGGTAGTAGATTGACACGCGTTGCTTTCTGCAGGAATATCGCCTCCCAGACCATTGCAAGGCTGAAGGATGTTGCTCGGCGTATCTCCAACTATTTAGAGGCAGAGCATGTCAGCAAGGAACGCTCTGCCTCTCTGGACCTGCTGCTGCGCTTCCAGAGGCTGCTTGTCAGCAAGCTCTACCTGGGCGTCAACAGCAAAGAGAATGGCAATGGATACAGTCAGTTGACACTTTTTTTTTCTCTTTTTTTTTTTTTTTTTTCTTCTCTCTTCAACCAGCTAGGATGCCTGAGAATGAGTTTGAGATCATACTTATTTTTTTTGTCTGTTTTTTCTTCTCAGATGCTGAGCTTCTGGGTGTTGGTTCCCTGTTAAAAAAGTACATTGCCCTGCTGTGTACGCACATTGGAGACATCCTTCCAGTGGCAACAAGTATTGCCTCAACTGGTCGTCGCCATTTTGCTGAAGTTTCACGTGTTATTGAAGGAGATCTGACAGGTACCGTCTCTCTTCAATATGCTCAGTGATTTTTTTTAATTTTTTGGCAGCACATATTGCATGCTCACCTGTTCTGGACTTCTTGCTGTTTGTTCTTCAACAGGAGTGCTGCTGCCTGAGTTGGTGGTTTCCATCGTCCTCCTGCTCACCATTGATGCAGGTGTAATGCAGGAGACCGGTTCCATCCCTCTCCTGGCTGGACTCCTGGAGCACCTGGACCGCTTCAATAACCTGGCCCCAGGACATGAGAGGGATGATAATGAGGATCTGGCCTGGCCGGGCATTATGGGTAAAAAACACAAACTGTGTCTTACATTGTTGGTGATGTTGTTCATTTATGATAAGACCCAAGGTGAAGCTAATTTCCACTGTAAGTTTCCCAAGTGAGATGACATTCAGGTCATTAGTGTTTATTTGCATTGCTCACCACAGTGCACGGTTATTAACCTTTTCGGGAAGCAAAACAGCACTGAAGAACTCAGTCGAGTTTAACTTTGTCACTTTCTTGAGGTACTCTGTTTTGACAAAGCGCTTCTTCATTCTACTGTGTTTGAATACTTGATGTGTTTACTTGGTTACATGAAGCTTGACTCTGTAACTTTACCAGGATTTCTTGGATGGACACAAGCCGTCGGCACTCTGCTTCAGAATTCAGAGCGCCGAGCCATGTGATTTGTTGTGTTAAAAAAAACTTGACGCAGAGGACACGTATACACGTGATCTGCATTTGCAAAATCTGCATGCATTTACATTGTAATCACATCTAGATGTGTGTGAACGTCTTAAAAATCTGAAATGTCCTCGCGTTGACGATTTACATAGTAGACACTAGAGTTTAACCAGGATTGTTTCTGCCTTGGCAGGGTCCTTCTTTACAGGACAAAGTTCAAAGAACAATGAAGAGATTTCCCTCATTCGCAAGGCAGACTTAGAGAACCACAACAAAGACGGTGGTTTCTGGACAGTTATTGATGGAAAGGTCTACGACATCAAGGACTTCCAGGCTCAATCCCAGTCTCTAGCAGGAAACAGCATTCTGGGTATGTGTGAAACAGTAAAAAAAAAATTAACAGTGTTTTTGCATCTTGTTAAAGTGGTGAAACAAAGACTCTCCTCTTACAGCTCAGTTTGCAGGAGAAGACCCAGTGGTTGCTCTGGAAGCTGCTCTTCAGTTTGAGGACACCAGAGAGTCGATGCAGGCCTTCTGCGTGGGCCAGTACATGGAGGTAACGACTATCCCACTAACACATTTTCCAAATAGTTTTTGCTCTTCGTACGTGGTTATAGTTTTTGATCTTGTGATATTTTATTATCTGCAGCCCAACCAGGAGACGGTCACCACTCCAGACCTCAGCAGTCTTTCCTCACCACTTATTGACACTGAGAGAAACCTGGGGCTGCTGCTGGGTCTCCATGCCTCATATCTTGCCAAGAGCACCCCTCTGTCCCCCATGGAGATCGAATGTGCCAGTGGGTTCAGTTCTTTTAAAGCGGTCAAGTCATTCCTCCTTCAAATGCCTTTCAAGTGGTTGTAACTTTGACTCTCTTTGAGCAGAATGGCTCCAGTCATCAATATTCTCCGGAGGCCTGCAGACCAGCCAGATCCACTATAACTACAACGAAGAGAAGGATGAAGACCACTGCAGCTCTCTGGGGACGACCACTCCAGACAAGGCCAAACTGTACTCCAGAAGAATCACCCTCAGTGATCACGCACAGCCTTTCCTGCAGGCAATCGCCGACAACAACACTCAGGACCACACTGTGAAGGTACAGACGTCGTAACATGACTCCAGACCAAACGGCCACGGAATAGGACATGACTCCATTTCATTTTGCGTTTCTTTGTCATTGTGTTGTAGGACTTCCTATGCCAAATAGAGCGTTGCTGCAAACAGTACCATCTGATAACCCCCATCACCTTCCCTCCGGAGCACCCTGTGGAGGAAGTTGGCCGCCTGCTGCTGTGCTGCCTACTCAAACATCAAGACCTCGGTAACCTAGCAACAGGTCTCAGACAGGCCGTTTGAGAAACTATTTCTGGCTCACTTTGTCTCTGAAATGGATTTTTATTTTTTATTTTAATTTTTTTTTTTTATCATCAGTTTTGTAAAGATGCATTAAAATCGTTCTTTCTTGACCCTCCATAATCTCCAAGTTCACTTTGGAATTTTAATGACGAATATTTCTCATCGCAGGTCACATCGCTCTTTCACTTGTCAGTCAATGTGCCTTGGGGGTGGACCAAGGGAAACAGAGGTCCCTCCCTAAATCTGTGATTGACGTGTGCCGCATGGTCTACCAGGCAAAGTGTTCTTTAATCAAGGTATGAGCACAGCTTGTCACAACACAACAGTGAGATGATGATGTTGTACAGGTTCAGTCTAATCAATTACATTATAAAGGACTTTTAAAAAACATTTACTTTTTTTTTTTTTTAAAGTTTTGTTTTCGGCCTTTTTGCCTTTATTGATAGAGGAGGACAGTGGATAGAGTCGGAAAGGGGGAGAGAGAGTGGGGAGAGACATGCGGGAAATGGGCCACAGGCCGGACGCGAACCCGGGCCACCCGCGCGCGAGGACTGAGCCTCAATACATGGGGTCGCGCGCACTGCCGCTGCGCCACCGGCGACCCCAAACATTTACTTTTACTATGAAGCTGCAGAGTGAATAAAAAAAAAAAGATGAAATGGAAAGTAATAAAAGCCATGAAAGTACACTAAGATGCATAAAGACGTGTAACATTAAATTTGTTAAAGGGATACTTCGCCCATTTAAATGAAGCTGTGTATCATTAGAAACATGGTAGTAGTGTTGAATGGTCGTGAATCCAGCCCTCATTTTGCCCTGAGACGAGAAAAAGGTTTTTCTTAGCCTGGAAGTTTTCTTCATGTAACAAATTACGCTTTTTACGTCACATGAAAAAAACTTTCAAGCAAAGAAAAACGCATTTTTCTCGTCTCAGGGCAAAATGAGGGCTGGATTCACGACCATTCAACACTACTACCATGTTTCTAATGATGCACAGCTTCATGTAAATGGGTGAAGTATCCTTTTAAGCACATTAAGGTAATACGTAAAAAAAAATAGAAAATGCAGCATTTGAGGACAAACGGGTTGCTTGGGTCTTTACTGATGCTGCCAGCTTTGTGAAAGCAGCCAGCATACATGGTGTCAGAGTCTGGGATCAGAGTCCTTGCAGTTCTGTGCAGTGCAGCTGGAAAACTACACTGTAACACAGTTACAGAAGATGGTTTTTATTTAATTATTTTTTTGTGCCTGTGTACAGCTGTCAACAGCAGCTGAGATGAGAGTCTGGCCTGTTTAACGGCACATTTCTTTTATATTTCAGACTCATCAGGAACAAGGTCGCTCCTACAAAGAGGTGTGTGCGCCTGTTATTGAGCGTCTGCGCTTCCTGTTTAATGAGCTGCGTCCCGCTGTGAGCAATGATCTGTCCATCGTGTCAAAGCTGAAGCTGCTGAGCTCTCAGCCCCGCTGGAGGAGGATCGCCCAAAAACTCATACGGGAACGCAGGAAAAAAAGAGGTGAGACGTTAAAAAAGAAAAACGGAGAATAGTCATTCTGTTTTTATTTTTTATTTTATTTAACATATATTGTTTTTCTAAATTATGTACTATGTTTTTTTAGTGCCTAAGAAGTCAGAGTCTGCTGACATAGAAGAGCCAAAGCTGGAGAACGAGGGGACCAATGAAGAGGAGATTAATGTGCACATCAGCCCCACACCTGCTGACAGGAAATCACCCACGAGCAAGGCATCATCAAAGGTAGTTTAGCTGGGAATAAATTCTGGAATTTTTTTAGATTAAAAATACAACAGATTTTTTTTTATTCACTATACTTCACAGTTCAGTACTACTGTACTTGGTGCAAGTCTAATCAGACAGCACACCACACTGTAGCCTTGGTTTGCACAGTTTGACATCCCTTTTATTATGTTCTCATTTTACAGCAGGACAAGTGGCAGCCACTTCTAAACACTGTGACCAATGTTCAGAAGTACAGGTGGCTGAAACACAGCGTTCAGGGTGTCTTCTCTCAGTCCAGCCTCATGGCCACCATCGTAGAGTTTGCACTGAAGGAGGAGCCGCTGGATGTGGAGAAGATGAGGAAATGCCTCCTTAAACAGGTGACTGAATAAGCATAAATCAAATGTACACAATGTCTTAACATGGGAAGAAGAAATTGAACATGATGGATGTGAACTTTGCTGCATCATAGCTGGAGAGGGCTGAGGTCAGGCTGGAAGGCATCGACACCATGCTGAAGCTGGCCTCCAAAAGCTTCCTGCTGCCATCAGTGCAGTATGCTATGCTTTGTGGCTGGCAAAGGGTCATCCCAGAAGGGACCAACATTGGGTAGGTCAAAGTTCTTTCCTCATAAAATATCAAAACATTTATCTAAATATAACCCTCCTGTTGAGGTGTAAGGACTGATTTGTCTATTGAAAGAATATAGAGGGAAAAGTGGAGAAACAGTATATGGACACACTAATTTTATTCTATGCATGTGTCCAGGTTTATACAACATCTTGTCATTAGTCATTTCTCTTTCTCTTTCTTTATATATCCTTTTTAATTTGAGAAAATATAAATGAAAACAAAACAGATTTATAAGAGATGTTTTTAAATTTAAAGTTCAGCAAAAGTCAAAAACAAAATCTCTCCTTTTCAGAGAGCCCCTGTCTGACTGCCTGAAGGATGTGGATCTGATCCCCCCGTTTAACCGAATGCTTTTGGAGGTGACCTTCGGCAAGTTGTATTCATGGGCCATCCACAATGTTCGCAACATCCTGCTGGAGGCCAGCGCACGCTTTAAAGAGCTCGGTATGTGTTGCTGGTTAACCTATAAAAAGTTATAACACTCGTAAAGCAATTAACTTGGTGATTTATTTATTTGATGTTTTAAGCCATTTAGCAGCAAAATACAGTTTCAATAAGAAAGATTATAAAAGATCACTTCAAACATTTGTATACAGAAAGCCTGGTTTTTAAGACTTCTCACTTTTGATTCAAGAGTTTTCATGTTCTTATGTGTTGCATTTCAAGACCTAGACCCTACTCTTACTCACTCTCTGTTATATTATTTACAAAGACCCAACAATAATACAGAACGAGCCCTAAACAACATTTAGTGAAGTTACAGTGACTATAAAAAAAAAAGTCCTGTAAGATGGACAGAAACCTCGAGAAGAACCAGTCTCATCTTCTGTGTTATGCTTGGAAAGTTTGATATATTGACCAGCTTTTATTCATATCCAGGTGTGCAGCCTGTTCCACTGCAGACCATCACCAATGAGAATCCAGCAGGACCAAGTCTTGGCACCATTCCACAAGCCCGCTTCCTTCTGGCCATGATACACATGCTGTCCCTGAAACATGGCTCCAACAGCCTCAGTCTGCTGCTGAACTCCGGCGTACTAGCCCTCACACAGAGCATACTGCGGCTCATAGGTTAGTAACCTCAATGCAAATTAAACCTGCAAGAAAAATCAAGTTTAAACTGTCTTTGTGAGGGACGATTTTTGTGTTCAGTAACTTTAACAACAAGCAGTCCCTGTGCAGCTCTGTCTGTTTTCACTTTCCGGAGTTTGCTCTCCTACTAGCAACATTAAGGTCGTTTATTTCTCCGCCTACAGGGATAATCGTTCAACAAGTTGCACTGCCTGACTCTGCTGGTCACGCTGTAACTTTAATATAACTCAATCAAAAGAGCGCTCGACAAAGTGTATATACCGGTACTCATTTTCTGTAAATGCACAATTATGACCTCATGAGGAAGAAAATATGCAGAAAAGTAGCGCGAGAGCGAGGTCGAGCTATGTGTGATTGTGGCGGCTGCACCGGTAATGACTGCATGTGTCAGCATTTTATATTGGTATATTGGTCGCATCAGTATATAAGAGGCAGCCCAACTTTTAAGACCACAAAATAGGAATTAAAAGTGTCTTATACAGAGAATGTTAAAGTAATTATGTGAATGTTGTCAGAGGCCAACCCTGATCGTAGCTGTGATATTTAACGCAAGTCATACAAAGTATTTGAGAGTTAGAAAGACTCTTTGATTTTGCAGACCAGCTCAGCTGTGGCCACCCCCCTTCACTTACTATCATGCTGTCCACACCTGTGGATCTTCTAGATGTGTAAAATAAGCTGCCCCAAAAAGTTTTACGACCAGATGAAGCCTTCAGAGGAGTTGACTAACAAACTTTTTTATTTTTTTCATTATTTTGAAAATCGAATGAAATTGGTGGACTGTCTGCTGTGCTTTGACTGTGGGTGCAAGAATATAGGTCATCACATGCTCAACATGCATATAATTTTATTTTCATGCATCAGGCTCAGAACGGGCCTTTGAGTCTATGAGTACGCGTTACCCTTTTTGATAGAAATTTATGCTTCTGTTATTTCTGACCATTTTAGAAACTGCATTTCCAGTGAGCTCGATTTTAAATTAAACCAAAATGAAATTGGGTTAAGATTTTATTTTTTTATTGCAACAGTGAAAGGGGAGAGTGGAGGAGTTTGGCAACAAGGTGTCATTCTCAGATTTTTCTTTCTTTTCTCAGTTTTGTGAATTACTGATATGTGCTTTCAAACCTTCACTTTATTTACAAGCTCCTCCATGTCTGAGTCAGGAAGTTTCTTTCTGTAACTCTTGGTTCTCACCAGGATCCTCCAAAGTTTGACAGTGTGCCGTGGCTCCGCCCCTTTGAGGTGGAATCTTGGTTTAACACAACTTTAAAACTTCACTATGTCTTGAACTCACTGAGACCGATTCAGCCAACATCGACTGAACGGGGCCTCGGAGAAGTTCGCTCAAATACCCTCGGCAGAAGGGAACGTTTATAGATTGAGGTGTTTAATGTCTCCTGTGTTTTGTGTCACTCCAGGGCCCAGCACAGACAGCAGTGAGGAGGACCTGAGTTTATGTGCACTTGGAGGCTCAGCCACAGTACTCGAGGAGTCCAGAAAGGAGGCTGCCCCCGCCCCTCTGCCTGCGTCTGGCCCTGAGCTGGCTGCCATGATGAAGATAGGCACCAGGGTCATGAGAGGAGTCGACTGGAAATGGGGAGATCAGGTAGCTAAATCCATGTTACAGTGTCTTTTGGTGAATGGTGAATTACTTCTCCTAATTATTAGGAAGAATATGCTGGTGGTCAGTATTTGACTTTGTGCATGCTCTGTCTAGGACGGACCAGCACCAGGTCTTGGTCGGGTCATTGGTGAGTTGGGTGAAGATGGCTGGATTCGGGTGCAGTGGGATACCAGCAGTACCAACTCCTACAGGATGGGAAAAGAAGGAAAATATGACCTCAAACTGGCCGAGCCTCCACCAGCTGCTCAGCCCCCTGCGGAGGACTCGGACACAGAGGATGACACGGGTTAGTTTACAGTTCTGCCTCGGTGCAAGTGTGAGGTCAAAAAAAAAAGTACATTAACAATCCCCTCTGTTCTTCGAAGAGGGGGAGCTGATCGAGAAGAGCAGTCACCCGACAGCGATGATGCTAACCAGCACAGTCAACCTGCTGAAGACACTGTCTCTGTCAGCTGGGGTCTACGCTGAGGTGCTGCAAACAGACGCCACACGGACCCTCTGTGGGCTGCTCAGGATGCTCGTAGAAAGTGGAGCTAATGACAAATCAGGTAGCGAAACGTCTTGATTGTTTCATCTTTAAACGAGAGAAGTTATTTTGCTCTTACACTTTTTTTTTTTTTTTTTTTTTTCTTTGTCTTCAGGTTGTCACTCTCACAGGCTGGTGTCTCGAGAGCAGCACAGGAGCTGGTGCACACTGGGCTTCATCCGCAGCATCGCTCTCATGCCGCAGATGTGCAGCACGCTCAGCACGTCTGCATGGATCGGCCTGCTCATCCGAATTGTTGAGGGGCATCAGTCCTTTAATGCCATCACTCTGCAGAGACAGGTGGGATAATTAACGACTGTATAAGACAACAGATCATGGAGTTTATTTCGATTCTTTTAACTCATGTTATTAAACCCCAAAAAAGCAAAATCCCAGATTCTTTCAGACAACTGGCCAAATGTTTATTTTTGCATATTCAGATTGTATTCATATATTATATTCTTTAAGATCTGATTTTAGAAACAATTTAACTTGAACCTTGCTTATCAGATCAAATTAAAAATGAAAATGGACTGAAAAATGTTTTTTTATAAAAAAAAATGAAACTTATCTGTTCTGCCAAAAAAAAATCTGAACGTAAACCTAACTGACTGTTCCTTTTTACGTGTACTTGCAGATTCTGGCTCTTCGTCTCCTGCAGGCGGTCTTACCCTCATGGGACAAGACGGAGCGCTCTCAGGATATGAGGTTCCTGGTGGAAAAGCTGTTCAACTTCTTGGGGAGCTTGTTGAGCACCTGCTCCTCAGACTTGCCACTTCTTAGAGGTACGTTTATCAATCTCACGAACAGACATGTCACTGTAGTCTGTTTTTCTATATGCGTCTTTAATTTGCCACTCCAGAGGGGTCCCTGAGAAGGAGGAAGTCCCGCCCTCAGGCGTCTCTCACAGCCACTCACAGCAGCACCCTGGCTGAGGAGATAGTTGCTGTCCTGCGTACTCTGCACTCTCTTGGCCAGTGGAACAGCATGATTAATGAATACATTAACACTCAGCTGAGCTCCATCGGAGACGTTATGGCCAGCTGCCAATCTGAGGCGGTAAGAAATATTTGGGTGTCATCGGTTCAATTATTGTATGTAGTGTTTTGACTTCTGCTTCAACAAAAAGCTGATGATAAATGTCCTCTTCTGTGCCTCAGTCTTTCTTGGAGGATTATTTTCTTGATACTGAGGGTCCCAGAGTGGGCAGTCTGATGGCAGTGCTGGCAGTCATTGGAGGAATCGACGCACGCCTCCGGCTGGGAGGACAAGTTATACACGAAGAATACGGAGAGGGAACAGTCACTCGCATTACCCCGAAAGGACGCATCACCGTTCAGTTTCATGAGATGAGGACCTGCAGGGTTTGCCTGCTCAGCCATCTTAAACCGGTATGGAAGAGTTTAGATTCTCATGTCTGTAAGATAAATGAGCAAATTAGCTGTACTTTTACTCTACTCTAACTTTTACTAAGAAGTTATTTGACAATAATGAATGATTATTTTTGCCCATGTTTCCCCTCAGCTGGCTGCAGTATCCTTCAGTGTGAACAACCTGCCTTTCTCTGATCCTATGCTGGCGGTCTGGGCTCAGCTGGTCAGCCTGGCTGGAAGTAAATTAGAGAAACAACGCATGAAGAAGTCCCTGAGTCGAGGACTCACAGGTACAGAAACTCTGCTGATGACTTGGTGGCCCCACTCTTAAATTCTCTATGAAATAATAAATATGTGCTAGATTTAGACCTAAAGTGCCCGAGCAGTATGCTTAGCTTTATTTTTATAATGCATTCTTTTTTCTTCCTTTCTTTCCAAAATATTTTGAGCTCTTGATGAGACTCTTGTTCTGATGGGGAAAGCTGATGGATTTAATCAAAGCCTTTGTTTCCCAGCTGACCAGGTGGACATCCATCTGCTTCGCTGTCAGCAGCTGAGGCTTTACATTTTAAAGGCCGGACGGGCTCTTCTCTCTCATCAAGACAAACTCAGGCAGATCCTCTCTCAGCCGGCAGTGGTCGACATCGGACCGAACCCCAGCGGTACGACCTCACGCAGTGAACACATTTAAGTGGGGTTATCGCACCAGGCACCCACTATTTTTTTTTATTGTTGATTTCTTAGAATTGTAGGCAAACTTCTGCAGCATTGCCCTGGTATTTGTGCAGTTTAATACAGCACTCTTTTGCTTGCATCAGCTTTTGGTTGAAAATATCACTCAAGATTATTATTTCTTTTTTATAACTTTGGTGTATTCCAATACTACATTTAAAAAAACATGTTTTATAACACATGGTGTTGGATTTTTCTTTTGCATAATAGCGACCAGTGGGTGGGATGGGTGGACATTTGATTACGATGAACTGTTTACACATGAAGAAGCTACTGAGAGGGAGGACTATTATTGGAGTGAATTCAGCACTTTGCTTACTTTGCACAGCTTTGAGGTCTCTCTGAGGTTACATGTGGGTGGATGGAAACATTTTTAGTGAACTTTGATTAACTATTTGGCTGTAAACGATCTGGATTTCTTCGCCTTTAATTATTGTGTTTATGTGCAGAGGATCCAGTGGTATCATCTCCTGATGTGGGTGACTTGTCTCCTGAGGGTCCTCTACCTCCACTCATCCTCCTGCAGCAGCTGCTGTCTGCTGCCACCCAGCCCTCCCCCATCAAAGCCATTTTTGACAGACAGGAGATGGAGGTGAGTTTATTTAGTAATTCTAGAGAGGAATTCTGAAATGTCTCAGATCCTCTGAGACCAATTTCAAAGTCTGTTCATTTAAAATGTAATCGGCTCGATTTTGAAGATTAGAACATTCATAATTCAAACTGAGCTTTGTGTGGCTAATGTTAACTGTGCTAGCTCCAGCAGCCTTCAGTGCTCGCTGCAGGCTAACGTCTACAGGCCAAGGCTGGTTACCCATGACTTCAGTGAACTTATTAAATAAAGGTTTAGTTTTTACGAAGTATGACTGAATTGATAAAAATGATAATAATTAGTCGAACCAACTAGTAATTATGCCGACTAGAGGGGAGACGATGTTTAATCGTTTAATTAGTCACACTAATGAAAACCTGGACCTTGTTGGGGCCATATAAAAGTTTATAACATTTGTAATTTTTTAACCTCTTATTTGGCTACATTTGACATCACCAGATTCTCTTTTAACAAGTGTCACTGCATTGGAGCTGGTACATGTAGCTTGAGCTCAGTGCCATATGTTATGTTATATTGTATTGTTGTGTGAATACACAGGCTGCAGCTTTGGCAGTGTGTCAGTTTCTCGCTGTGGAATCCGCACACCCGTCCTCGCCGTTGTTTGAGGAGAGCAGTTCCAGCGAGGCCACCACACCTGTCACTGTACAGCATGTCCGACTACCAAAACAGAAGAAGCAGAAGACCTCCCCTGTCCCTCCTTTACCAATCGTCCTCCAGCTCATGGAGATGGGCTTCCCTAGGAAGAACATTGAGTTTGCCTTGAAATCGCTGTCTGGAACAACAGGCAGTGCTTCTGGTGTCCCAGGTACGATTTCATGTGACACTGTCCCCAAACATTTGAATGCGCTGTCTTGTCCTCTCTGCTGCGTTTTGGCTCAGTGCATGATTTTATGTTTTGAGATAAACGTGTGGAGAGTAATGGAGCATATTTACTCCAGGTGTTGAGGCTCTGGTGGGTTGGCTCCTGGACCATCCAGACATCCACGTCACTGAGCTGTCCGATGTCGACACTGTGTCCGATGAATTCTCTGATGAGGAGGTGCTGGAGGAGCTGGAGGAGCCTGAGCCGACGTTCCCTGTGGTACATTTAATTTCTCTTCACATTTTTGCTGCTTGATGATGCGCTGAGTCACTCCATTCAGCAGGTGAAATTCCTCAGATCGCATGAATAATAACAGCTGTTGTATAATTCTGTGTGTGTTTGACATTAGCCTCCAGGTGCAGTCGTGACTGAAAGCCAGACGTTTAAGAAGAGATCAGATTTCCAAAGCAACGATGATTATGCTGTCTATATCAGAGAGAACATTCAGGTGAGACCAGCAACATTTTTATAAATCTTTTCTAAAACTGCTTCAAAAGATCATGTCAGGAAGCAAAAGTATAATCCTGCCAAATAAAATCAACATTTTCCATTTGGCTAGAAATTCTCACCGTGCCGTTTGCAGCATACGGTAGATGTTGCTACTAAAATAGTCATGTTAAAAAAAACTGTACTGACTTTGAGAGGTTTATAGGTTTGAATGATCAACAATTTAAAAATTTCTTTTTCAGAATGTTTTCAATGTTCACAATAAAACACTAAAACAAATGCTTGGGTGACACAAAATGCAATTTATTATCTTGACTGGTAAAAAAAAATTATTTGGCTGGTGGACTCTGGGTCATATGGTACACATTTTAGGGCCTTGATGACCATTATTAGCACAACACAAGTTAGTCTGTCCTTTTATGTTGAAGAGTAAAAAACACTTACACAATATGTTACAGCACGCTCTTCTTTATGGGCATCTTTTTTTATTTTGAATGCTCTGATGGAGTCTGTTTTTTTGTTTTTGTTTTTTTTTCCTTTTTTCCAATGAATATGTGTCGGACATTACGTCCCATTCTGCTGCTGCAGGCTGAAGATTTCTACTTTTTGTAGTGATTTATTGTTAAGAACAGTAAATGGGTTTAAGTTAGAAAAAAAAAATTCCCCAAGAATGATTTTCTGAAGCTGATTTATGAAAGTTAAACTCTGCAGGTGGGGATGATGGTGAAATGCTGCAGGACGTATGAGGAAGTGTATGATGGAGATGTTGGGAAAGTGATCAAGCTGGACAGAGATGGACTTCATGACTTAAACGTGCAGTGTGACTGGCAGCAGAAAGGAGGAACGTACTGGGTGCGTTACATCCACATCGAACTACTAGGTACGCTTCAATCATAACCCTACACTTGCAACACGAAGGGAGTAGTTTTCAGCTTTTTATACATTTGTTTTTTTCCATAATTCTTGTTTTTTTTCCCCCCAAGGTTTCCCACCACAAAGCTCTCCTTCCCACATAAAGATTGGTGACAAAGTGAGGGTGAAGCCCACAGTCACCACGCCAAAGTACAAATGGGGCTCAGTCACTCATAGGAGTGTCGGGTTTGTGAAAGGTAAGACATGCACTTTACTCTTAGATGTCTGTTCTATTTATAATCTAAACTCCTGTTTAAGAGGCTGAGGCTGGAATCCCCCTGTCAACTGCACTAATGGAGCTAAATGTTTGTTTTAGCTTTCAGTGCCAATGGTAAGGATGTGATTGTAGACTTCCCTCAGCAGTCCCACTGGACCGGCCTGTTGTCTGAAATGGAGCTGGTGCCCAGCGTTCACCCTGGAGTCAGGTAATAATAAGAAATGTATTTTATTAGATTTTTCAAGATTTCTCTGTCCATTTTGGTAGTTTAAATATTTATTTTAGGGGGCAGAGCACTTTAACGAGCACTGAAAGTTCATGAAGTAAACACACAGAAATGAGATCCTACAGTTATACATAGCAAACCTCTAGGCAAGGCAAGTTTATTTATCAGGTTGTATTCACACATAGTTGAACTCAAAGTGCATACAAAGTTAAAACAGCATTAAGAACATCATGAGGATAAAGTAGCCCAAGATTTTACATCTTGATGTGGCTCTAAAAGGTTAAATATGAAACATTTGAAAAGTAACTTCCTTGGCTGACAGCACAGTTTTTCTGGATGTGTTGCAGCTACTGTATATTGCTCCTCACAGTATTTTCTTTTGGGGCTAATCTAAATGTCACAATACATTGTTGCCTGTTTCACAGGTGTGACGGCTGCCAGATGTTCCCGATAAACGGCCCCAGATTCAAATGCAGGAACTGTGACGACTTCGACTTCTGTGAAAACTGTTTCAAGACTCGCAAACACAACACCAGACACTCCTTTGGCAGAATCAACGAGCCTGGTTAGTCACTTTCCAACCTGATTTTTATTTATTTTTTGATTTGTTACATTTTACGATGCGTGCATGCCGGTAACCCTGTGATTCATCTCCCGTATGATCAGGCCAGTCTCCAGCATTTTGCGGCCGCTCAGGAAAACAGCTCAAGAAGCATCACAGCAGCCAGCGCGGGATGCTAATCGATGACTGGTCCAGAGCCGTCAAGAGCCTCAATGTGTCATCGTCAGTGAACCAGGCCTCACGCCTCATCGACTGCAGTGATCAGTGTTGGCAGTCTTCTGGATCGCAGGGAAAGGCAGGAGATTGAAAAGAGCATAAGCTAGCTTTTTAGCAATCCAGTTTATCTTCTTCACTTGACAGGTTTTTTTCACTTTGTCGTCCTGCAGCACTGGATTCGTCTCGAGCTCTTCCCGGACGTTCTGGTTCACAGACTGAAGATGATCGTGGACCCTGCAGACAGCAGCTACATGCCCTCTCTCGTCGTGGTGTCAGGTGAGATGAATTAAACTTGTGAATGGAAGAGTGCTGAAACTAAACGTACAGTAATGTCGGCTCAGGTTGGACTGATTCAGTCTAAACTTGAGCATCTGTCTTCATAGTGTATCGTTTGTTCTCTTGTCTTAAGCAGTCTTTTGTTCACTGTTTAACTGTACCACTGTCTTTTCTTAATTCACAGGTGGAAGTTCGTTAAACAACTTGATTGAGCTGAAAACCGTAAACGTCAATCCCACAGACACCACCGTCCTTCTGCTCAGTGACTGCACTGAGGTTTGTTGTGTACACTTACATACAGCATCTTCTGGTCATCCCATAATATTTGTTTTATAATAACTTGGAACGATGTTTCCCCGCAGTATCACAGATACATTGAGGTCGCCATCAAGCAGTGTCGCAGTTCTGGTATCGACTGTAAGATTCATGGGCTGGGCATCGTTGGACGGATCCGAGCGGAGGATGAAGACCTCGCCACAGTGCCTTTCCTGGCATCTGATAATGAGGAAGACGATGATGACAAAACAGCCTCTGGGAGGTGTGACAGGCTCAGAACAAACTCAGACTATTGAGTGTTTGATGATGTGTTGCGGATATCTGTGTGGTTGAAAATGGGTTCGCTCCTCCTTTTGCAAGCAGGGGATAACCTGGCAGAGTGTTTGATAATGCAGATTTGTATATACAGGTGCATGGCTTCTGAAAGATACCGAGCTTAAGCCTCATTTAAGGCATGCTTGAGCAGTGGATTAACGATAAAGTTATGCTTGCTTGAATATACCCCCTCCACACTCACAATCAAAACGAGAACACTGAGGTCATTGGTTTTAATCCAACTAATTGTTGTTGTTTTTTTGTGCCATGTTAGTCTTGCTCGGAAGAAGTCATCAGGTCTGGAGTCTGCAGCCACCATCAGGACCAAAGTGTTTGTCTGGGGCCTGAATGACAAAGATCAGCTCGGAGGACTAAAGGGTTCTAAGGTACCGTTTCTGTATGTTTTGAGCTAAAGTCGTCTTTGTTGTTAAACCATCCCATCTACCCTATCAAAGGGAACCACATCATTGTGATTCTTTATGTTAATCCTTTGAGAAAGCTTTCACAATACATTTCAAATCCTCCTTTTTTCAAACCTCAAATGGGGAGAAAATGTGTCCTTGATGTGCACCATTGTTTTGATCCTAAGCCCTCCTAATATTTCCTCTGAATCTAGAAGCCAAATGCAATGTTTTCATGTATTTATGATATTAAACTATATTAGCAAGGACAAAAAACATAAAATTGAGGCCAAGTCATTGTAGTCTTGATGATAAAGTGTGGAGGCTGATAATAAGACTTTTCACACGTCTGCTTTTTATAGCTAATGCGTATAATGTGATGGCCTAAATCTGACACTCTCACACCAACAAACTGACATGTTTTACTTCCACTTTGAAAGTAAATTAAAGAGGCCAATAACTGTAGTAGGTAAATAATTGTATGCACACAAACTTTACATTTTAAAAGGCAAAATACTGAACCAACATGTATATATCAGTGGTTAGATCTTGCGTCCCAGTTGCAGAGGCCGTCAAAGCTCTGGGACCCAGTGTTTGACCCGATCCACTGTCCTGTCCTCAAGAAAGGCATCAAGAGCCTAAAAACGAATCCATAAGGAAGTATAAAGAAGCATCAAATGGTATTGCAGGTCCTGTAAATACTTAAGGAAATGTACTTTGTTCAGTAGTCGTGAGATGGAGGTAACAAAGATGCCTGGTGTCATTGTGATTATTTAAAACGTTTTCCTCTGTTCAGGATTTATCAAACACTTTGAAGACTTGCAGAGAACCTGTGGGAGACGCTCAGAAGATGCTGCATCCTCTAATCTGTTCTTTTTCTTTACCGTCACAGATCAAGGTTCCCTCCTTCTCTGAGACTCTCTCTGCTCTCAATGTGGTTCAAGTGGCCGGTGGCTCCAAAAGCCTGTTTGCAGGTGAGTGATCAAACAGACAGTCAACTTATGGGTTCTTCTTTAAGCTGCATGTTTGGGGGTTTTTAACTGTTTTGCTTCTGTTGCAGTGACAGTGGAGGGGAAGATTTACGCGTGTGGAGAGGCCACTAATGGCCGCTTAGGCCTGGGTCTATCCAGTGGGACCATCCCCATCCCTCGTCAGATCACCGCACTCAGTAACTACGTGGTGAAGAAGGTGGCTGTGCACTCTGGTGGGCGCCACGCCATGGCTTTGACTGTGGACGGGAAGGTGTTCTCCTGGGGAGAGGGAGACGACGGCAAACTGGGACACTTCAGCAGAATGTATGTTTACTCGCTAAAACAAAATCCAAGTAATGACATAACGAAATCCTCTTCTCTTAAATATGTGCACTTTCCCCAAAATAAGATGTAGAACTCCACGCTTTATTATTGTGCAAAATATGAATGCCTACGTTCATCCATTAATTGGATAATTTAACTATTAATTATACTGGAGTGATCATAGAGTGGTGACTCCACATTCATGACATCAAGTCAGTTATTAAATAAATGCAACAGAGAGAGAGGGATCAAAGAAAGGGCTCCAGCTGGCTCTGTTACATTACAGCTCAGTTTCACTCTGTCACAGTTTATCGTCTTCATTCTGTCTTTTTGAGGGAGAAAAAAAACAAACTATGATGGCGCTTTCTTCCCGTCTGTATAGTCTGTCGCGTTTGACTCGGAGAGATTTCCAGTTATTAGAGGAGAGACTCTGGTTGTTGGTGAATAGAATCTGTTAGTGTGTGTTGTCTTGTTTTGGACATATTGTTGCTCTCCACAAACTATACAAACAAAACGGTTTAATTTTTTATTATTTGTCGTCTTCTGTTAGTGTGGGTCAGACTTTAAATGTACTTTTAAGTTGAAGAAGCATTGATATGAAGTCTTAGCTGTAAGGCTGATGGTCGTGTTGCACACAGCTTTGACACACTGTATTTAAGATCATAACTTTTGTCATCACAGGAACTGTGACAAGCCTCGTTTGATTGAGGCTCTGAAGACGAAGCGTATCCGCGACATCGCCTGTGGCAGCTCTCACAGTGCAGCCATCACCTCCAGTGGGGAGCTGTACAGCTGGGGTCTCGGGGAATATGGCCGCCTCGGACACGGGGACAATACCACTCAGCTGAGGCCAAAACTGGTACGTGTGCAAATCTTAATTCATCCCTTTTATTTACACTGACAGATGTAAGCCGAATAATGTCCTTTTTTATCAGCTGATATCGAGAGAAGAATTCAACATCCATTAACTTGTTGTACCATGTGTAGAACGAGCGCCCTCTTTATGATGTTTCACTGCTATTAAGTCAATGATGCTATTGAATTTGATAAATCCTCATGTCCTCCTGGTTGCTGTGTCTTGTCTTTTAGGTGAAAGTGCTTCTGGGACACCGTGTTATCCAGGTGGCTTGTGGGAGCAGGGATGCTCAAACTCTCGCGCTCACTGATGAAGGTGTGTTTAGTGTTTTCTGTGGACATACAGAGAATTTAATTTGGAGCAAATGTACGATGGAAAAAGGTGCAAAAAATAATACACACTGTTCATTTCAAAAACAGTCCTTTTGACCAGCAAGACTTCATAATTTCTGTTTTAAAATTTAAAACATTTCCTGTTTCAGTGATGCCTTGATTCTTCTTTTTGTTTCTAGTTGGTCATCTGTGTGTTTGTTTCTCGCAGGCTTGGTTTTCTCCTGGGGTGATGGGGACTTTGGGAAGCTCGGTCGTGGAGGCAGCGAAGGCTGCAACATCCCCCAGAACATCGAGAGGCTGAACGGGCAGGGCGTCTGCCAGATTGAATGTGGAGCTCAGTTCTCTTTGGCCCTGACTAAATCTGGAGTTGTGTGGACCTGGTAAGATGAATAAATGATGAGTGCATCATACTGAAACATTCCTCTTTTATGTCTCTTTGTTTTACAATGATTGTTGACTGTTTGTGTTTTCAAACAGGGGCAAAGGAGACTATTTCCGGTTGGGCCATGGCACTGATGTCCATGTTCGGAAACCTCAGATGGTGGAGGGGCTGAGGGGGAAGAAGATAGTCCACGTTGCTGTTGGAGCTCTGCACTGTTTGGCTGTTACAGAAACAGGACAGGTTTGTACTGATCTCCACCAGCAGAGCATGTCGCTCAGGCACTCTGCCCGTTTACTGCCGTGGCTCTGTTCCAGCTGCCTCCCAACCTCCTCCGCCTCCCAATGTGGTTTATTTATTGACTCTCTCTCCACTTTTCAGGCACCCCTGACCTTTGCTGTTACACACCACATCTCGTCCTATATATTAGCTTCCCTCGGAACAAGTTTAATAATGCACATCACTTCCAATGATGAGAGGCAGCTACTCAAAGTTTGACCACTTTAAAAGGTTGTTCAGATTAAGAGCTTCAAGCAGTGCTGGAAGGAGGTCTCAAGTGACTTTTACTTTAGTTCCAAATACAGGAAGTCTTCCAAAACATCGATGCAGCAATAAATCAGAGTCCTGATTCATGTGATACAATGATCACATAGCTGGGGCTAAATATCAGTATTTCATTATAAAAATAAAAAACAAACCCTATTGCCTAATGGTGGCACTGAGGACATGAAGGTCAATACGCCAAAGAAGAAGTTGAAAAGACGTTAAAGGATGAATCCTGCACTTAACCTTTTTAGGGGCATTTTGATTTCATCTAATTCGATATCTCAAATTCACTTCATCATTAAGGATAATCTTTATTGATCCTCCAATGGGGAAATTTGGGTGTCACAATAGCTCCAAAAAACCCAGTAAAACGGAATATAAACGGCATCAATAGCAAAAAGGAAAAAATAGAACAGTTGTGAGCCAGTTTACATTAATTGAATAAAGGGGTTAAAGAAAAATACAATAGACTTAAATAATACAAGGCATAAACACTATGTACACTTTCGCTCGTAGAGAGACGGATCAGGAATTAAAACACTCAGTGTGTAACATTATTACTGTTATTTTGAACCTGTATATTTCACATCCTCGCCTTGCGTTGTATCTTTAGTGTGCGATTCTCACCCCCAGTCCCACACACGTCAGAAATATGAAAGTGTTCAGGAGGATTACGTTGGTTCATTGTCGATGTGTAAACGGCCATAACCAGGTTGTTG
Organism: Symphodus melops; assembly: GCF_947650265.1. Taxonomy (NCBI): domain Eukaryota; kingdom Metazoa; phylum Chordata; class Actinopteri; order Labriformes; family Labridae; genus Symphodus; species Symphodus melops. Next base: position 25,547,769 of record NC_136698.1, on the reverse strand, counting down.
TTGTTTTTGTCAGGTGTATGCATGGGGTGACAATGACCACGGCCAGCAGGGGAACGGCACCACCACAGTGAACAGGAAGCCAACCCTGGTTCAGGGTCTGGAAGGACAGAAGATCACTCGAGTGGCCTGTGGCTCCTCCCACAGCGTGGCCTGGACCACTGTGGACGTGACCACACCCTCCGTTCACGAGCCAGTGCTTTTCCAGACAGCCAGGGACTCCCTCGGAGCCTCATACTTAGGTAATCCCTCTTGAATTACTTCCTCTTGAACTCACACATACTGTCTAGAGATCGCCCAAAAGGGGGAGCTGTTACGACACCAACATAATCGAGTGTGGCCTGCATTTATCTCACTTCTCAAAGTAAAGGCTTAAAACAGAAATAAAGCCTTCTTGGTCACACTTTGGAAATATAATCAAACTTTGTAAGGTCATGACGAAACCTTTCTTGATTTGAAAATCTTAAATGATGATACACAACTTTCTATTTTCTTTTTTTAAAACATTATTATTTTTTTGCCATAAATCAAGGTTAACAGACGGTACATTCCCAGATAGAAATACCAAGTCCCACAAGCTCATTTCTCGGTGCATTTCTTTGGAGTTTGATGAATATTGTTCCCGTTCTGCACAGGACAACCTGTAGTCAAGGACAGCACTTTTTGCTCACGTCAGCTAAATGGAAAAAAAAAAGATGCATTGGTAGTGCTGATTTCCTGCACAGCTGCAGAAGGTAACGTTGTTTGTCTCTAGATTGGATTCTACCTCTCCAAACTTTTTTCTTTTTTTTTTTTGGAGAGGTCCAACCTGAGCTGAAGGGTTGAGTCTGCTGGTGCTTGCAGCTGAATGATTGTGTCTGGAGCTGGTTCAGGGATCTTCCTCATCAGTGATTGTGTGTCTGTGTTGTTCTCCGCAGGCGTCCAGTCAGACAGTGACTCATCAGCAGTGAGTAACAAGATGAGCGGGCAGAGCAGCTTGAAGCCCAATCGACCATCGCTGGCCAAGATTCTGCTCAGTCTGGATGGCAACTTGGCCAAACAACAGGCTCTGTCTCATGTTCTATCAGCTCTACAAATCATGTATGCAAGGTATGTTGTCCACACGGATTAAAACGAAGTCTCTTGGCGGGTCAGAGGAAAGCAGAAACGTCTGGGGGTTGACATACTGTATAAAGACATGGGACATCACTTTAGCTTAGTTGGTAGAGCAGATGTACCGACGCTACAGTCCTCCTTGGACTAGTTGCTGCAGGTCCAGGTCTTTCAGCACTCTTTCCCCACATTTACTGCCATGCGATTTTTTTGACATCCATTAGACAAAATATTGTTTTGGGGTTTTTTTTAAACTTTTTTTTCCTAAGCTTTCATACTGTTGGATATCTTTTGTTTTAAAACCATATTTTTATTTTAATGATCAATAGTATCAAGAAGTATGTAACTAAATCAGCTGGCTTGAAATGGTCATCAGTCTCACTGTTGACACGACATGTTGGTTTATTGATTCATTTGAGCAGCAGACAAAATAACAGACAACAGAGGTACTCACAGGGAATAAAAGAAACGGGGAGAAAATGCTCTCAAAAGGAGTAGGGTGAAGTTCCCAGAACTTACGTGACCCCTACCCCTGACTTATCAAACATGAAAGTACAGTTTGTGACAATTTACTTAAAAGTTGTTTGGAATACAAAACATTTACAAGGCATTTTCTTAGAACTTTGATAGGTCCATAATACCACCTATTTTATCGTTTTTGAACGTACAAATTGTTAAAGTAGAAAAGACGTACCAAACTTTTACCGTAGATTCTAGCAGCATCTAGACTCTTGATTCATGTTTTACTCAGTCTTTTGTTCATATTTGAGAAATATAAACTCTTTGCAAAAACCTAGCACACTTTAAAAAGGTTTACAAAGTCTGATGTTTTCATCTAGATTATTATTACTAGCTTTGTTGTCAATGATGTATTTTGATTTATTCATTAGAGCTGAAATCTTTGCAACCTTGTTGTTTGTTCAGGGATGCAGTGGTCGGTGCTCTGATGCCAGCCAGCATGATCCTGCCAGCAGAGTGTCCTTCCAGCTCACCCGTTCCCCCGTCAGACTCCTCGTCCTCGTCTAGTGTGAGCGACGAAGAAGGCCCTCCTGTCCTGCCTGAAGCTGAGGAACGAGTCAGCCCGAATCCCTGGCAAGACAAGAAGGGCGAGGTGGGTAAAATAGATTAAGTTTGATTTGAAATTATAAACGCAAGCCACGTCCATGCAAAAGTTAAGGTGATAAAAGTGCTGCCTCCAATGCATTTTGTGCTGATCCACTCTAAATCTATGCAGAGTGCATGACTTTCCCCCACATATTGACCAGGTGTATAAATGCAACCTTCAGCAAAATATTTGTGGGTCCAACTTGGGAACACTATAATCTTTCACAAGACTTTGAAAACAATTACAATGTGGAAAATAACTATTATTTCTACAAATGCACGTATAGGAGTTTTTAGGATATTTGATAAATTTTACCCTTTGAAACTGTACGTACAAAAGCTTTTTTTTTTTTTTTGCATTCTTAAAACCTAAATGGCTTTATTTTAAATCCCAAGGTTTCCATGCATTCCCCAGTTATTAATCTCACGAGATATTAAACATCTCACATCCTTCACTTCTCCAGATATTAAGGATGAGCTACCAGCTTTGATGCATTCTTTGAATGACTGTGAATATAGAGAACATTTTAGCTTGAATTAAGTAATGGAACGAGCTCTTACAAAACAGTATTTCAAGTTGTGTCACTGTGTGTTTCTCATTGTTCGTTGTTGTTTGTGTGTGTGATCAGGTCGCTTCATCCGAAGAAGCGCTCACCCCGTCGTCAGCCATCACTCCCTCTGCCTCTGGTGCCTCGTCTCGTCCTTTCATCCCCGTCACTGATGACCCCGGAGCAGCCAGCATCATCGCCGAAACCATGACCAAGACCAAAGAGGTGAGGCAACCAAGTGTGCGTGCGTGCGCGCGTGCGTGCGCGCGTGCGTGCGTGCGTGCGCGCGTGCGTGCGCGCGTGCGTGCGTGTGTGTGTGTGTGTGTGCGCGCGTGCGTGCGTGTGTGTGTGTGTTTGGAAAGCTGTCAACCCTCACTGTATGAAGCTAACTCAACCAATTTCCTCTTGTTCAGGACTCTGAGAGCCAGAGTAAAGTAGTCGGTCCAGAGCCTCAGTACCTCGATGAGTTCACAAGTCTGCTCATCCCTGATGATACTCGTGTGATGGTCGACCTGCTCAAACTGGCCGTGTCCTGTCGCTCCGGAGATAAGGGCAAGGAGGTTCTGTCTGCAGTGCTGTCGGGCATGGGTACAGCTTATCCACAGGTCTTTGTTTTTCCTTTTCTTGTGATTAACGTTGAAACTGACAGACCTCCCACAAACCACAGCAGAAGCTGTGCGTTTACAACATAAAATTTTATAAATCAGTGCTTGCATACCTTGAATAAACTGAAAAAAGTTAAACTTTATTAAACATTTAAAGTTACTGAATAAAATTGTAAAATGCATTTTTTTAATTGCAAATATGAAAAGATTAAAAGAATTTGCACTCTGCTCATAAATTATGCATTTTCCAAACATTTAAACTTCTGCAGACTTGTAGAAACTTGTTTAGGTTTCTATATTCAGAATGATTTAAAATCCAAACGTTTGTGTGATTTGTTTTGGAAAAGTCTAATTCAAAAAGTGAGTGATGCAATGGTTTACTACACCAACTTATACAAATTCCTTTTTTTTTTTTTTGTCTTTATCTATTGATGTATCATTTAAGTTTTGGGTGTACAGACTATGTTGAAATTAAGTTTGTACACCTCAAACATATATAATAAAATTAAGATGGAAAAAACAAGCTTGTAGGCACCGGTGGATCATTTAGAGTCCATCAGTTGAAACTTTTCAGGTTTTGATTTTGGACACTTTTGCGTCTCTGTGGTGTGCAGGTTGCTGACATGCTGCTGGAGTTGTGTGTCACCGAGTTGGAGGACGTCGCCACAGACTCGCAGAGCGGCCGTCTGTCGTCCCAGCCAGTTGTAGTGGAGAGCAGCCATCCGTACACAGACGACACCTCGACTAGTGGTACTGTGAAGATCCCAGGTACGCAGGGAAGGTCTTTTTTTTTTTATAGTCCCACATAGATTGTTACCACTTTATAAGGTTTTAAAACGTTGAGATTAAACGTTGTTCAGAGTGTATCATTGTTTTCCATGTTTATAGTCTTTTATTGTCCAGCCCTTGTTTTTGGACTTTTTTGAAAGACGGCTTATTTCCTTCTGTAGGCGCTGAAGGTCTAAGGATAGAGTTTGACCGTCAGTGTTCAACTGAGAGACGCCACGACCCGTTGACTATCATGGATGGAGCCAATAGGATTGTCTCTGTCAGATCAGGTAATAAAAGCAAGAAGATGAAATAAAAAATAACTAAGTGTAAACGAATCAACATCACTAACTGTGGCTGCATAACGTCTGTGTTTTAGGTCGGGAGTGGTCCGACTGGTCCAGTGAGTTGAGGATCCCAGGAGATGAACTCAAATGGAAATTCACAAGTGACGGCTCTGTGAACGGCTGGGGCTGGCGCTTCACCGTCTACCCCATCATGCCTGCTGCTGGTGAGCTGCACCAAACGCGTCTCCAGAATCAGTTGAACCACATGCACCAATTCAGCTACTAAACACACAGCCTACCTTACACACATAAGCATTTATGCATGCATTTGATAGGGTATGTTTCTGTAGTCATACTAAGCTTGTAACACTGTAAACCTGTTGTTGTCTTGATCAGGTCCCAAAGACTTGCTGTCTGATCGCTGTATCCTGTCCTGCCCCTCCATGGACCTGGTCACCTGTCTGCTGGATTTCAGGCTCAACTTTGCCTCTAACAGAAGCATCGTGCCTCGGCTTGCTGCTTCCCTGGCTGCCTGTGCCCAGCTCAGCGCGCTAGGTACAGTATGATCAACCTGATGCACCATGCATATGTCCATGGAGTTTTTTCTTATATATCACTTGGTCATCTATAAACTGAAAATTTTCTGGGAAATGGCAGAGGCCTACTACTCGATAGTCTATCAAGTATCGACTGTACCAAATAGCTGATGGATGATTTTTGACACAGATTGATGATTATGATTGAAATGAGGTGTGGAGAGTTTGCATCATAATCTGGTTTATTTATAACAGTTTCTTACTCAGAGCAGTTAATGGCAGCTGGCCATGTTGCAGAGATGTAGGTCAGAGGAAAGTACAGTAGTAATCATTTTGAGACATTTCTTTTATAATTGAAATGTATTTCTGGTGCAGCTGCTGGACACAGGATGTGGGCTCTGCAGAGACTACGGAAGCTCCTGACCACAGAGTTCGGTCAGTCCATCAACATAAACCGGCTGCTTGGTGACAACGAAGGCGAGGCTCGCTCTATGGTGAGAACAAAGATCGCACAAATAAAAGCAGGGCTGGAAATGTTCACATTTTCAAAGCCACGCCCCTCACTTGCATGCACTATCGCCATTGGTCCAGAAGTGGATTTCAGCTCCTGCTTTGAGCGTGGACTCGTGCATGCATGGTGTAGAGTGCGAGCAGGTAGACATGATTGGTTCATCAAATTGGTACCTCACCATTGGTTGATGTTTTACAAACTAACTGCTAATGATGACAGATTTTCTGTTACATTTTCAGAGCACTTTGATTATTTTTGTCTGTCAGGAACTAAAGATAATTTCAACTAAAAAGTGTATCTGGAGAAAATGACCAGCCCTGTCTTTGATGGAATAAGTCCTGAGAATGATTTAATCCTTAATGGAGTATTTCCTTACTGATAACTATTTGGTTCATTTATAATATATTTATATATTACAACAAAAGACATTTTGTGCCCTTCGATCATACAGGGAGGTATAAGCAGAACAAAGCCACTTCAGATGTATATTTTTAATGGATGGTTATTTGTTTTCCTTCAGAGTTTCACAGGCAGTGCGCTGGCCGCCCTTGTGAAGGGGCTTCCTGAGGCTCTGCAGAGGCAATACGAGTACGAGGACCCAATTGTCAGGGGAGGAAAGCAGCTGCTTCACAGCCCATTTTTCAAGGTATGCTTAGAATAGTTTCCTCACCAACAAATTGGCACAACAGGTTAAGGTTTTATATATTTTTTTTGTTGACCATAAGGAGTTTTGTCTCGGAGACTAATTTTAAAATGTTTGTTCAGGTCTTGGTGGCTCTCGCCTGCGACCTTGAGCTCGATACTTTACCCTGCTGTGCTGAAACACATAAATGGGCCTGGTTCCGCCGATACTGCACCGCTTCCAGAGTCGCTGTGGCTTTAGACAAGAGGACTTCTCTCCCGAGACCCTTCCTGGACGAGGTGAGTCTGGCTGCTCTGCCCTTTACTTTCTTTTCTTACACCTGAGCCTGTAAGGTTTTCATCACTCCTGAAAACTTTACAGGTAACAAAGAAAATCTGTGAGCTGATGGCCGATCACGAGAGCATGAACGGCCTCCACGAGAGTCACGACTTGTTTAGGCGCGAGCACGACGAGCAGCTTGTGCAGTGGATGAACAGACGACCGGACGACTGGACTCTCTCTGCTGGAGGGAGCGGCACCATCTACGGCTGGGGCCACAACCACCGAGGACAGCTGGGGGGCATCGAGGGGGCCAAGGTCAAAGTGCCCACTCCCACAGAGACGCTCGCCACACTGCGGCCGGTGCAGCTTATCGGTGGGGAGCAGACTCTGTTTGCCGTCACTGCTGATGGAAAGGTAAGTTCACATTTCAGTTGTCAGTTTTTCTGATTCTTGTGTTACGTCTCTGTAGCGCTCACAGTGGCTGTAACACTCTGCTGGAAGACTATTAATATATTGTTTTTAACATGACTATTAGATGCTTTGTAACTATGATGTAAAGCACAGGTGTCAAACTCCAGTCCTGGAGGGCCGGCTTCCTCAGACTTTTAAACGTCTCCCTGCTCTAACACACCTGCTTTAAACCAATGTGTTGTCATCAAGCTCTGCAGAAGCCTGATAACGAGTCACTCATTGGATTCAGCAGCGTCCAAACAGGGAGACAACTAATAGTCTGAGGAAGCCGGCCCTCCAGGACTGTTTTGAGTTTGACACCCCTGATGTAAAGCATGTTAGCAGAAAACAGTTTATAACGATGCCTCCTCTAGTTCCTTTTAAACCTCGCTAATTTTGGCATATTTACTATATTTATGTAAACTCCACGCAGAAAGTCCCCGTCTGACTGGGATTTGAACCAGGAACCTTCTTTCTGTTTTTTTTTGTTTTTTTTTTTTAAATCTGGTGTGAAAACCCTCATCAAACATAACTACAAAGTCTATTGAATTGATTGTCTTTGTCCTCAGCTGTACGCCACAGGATACGGAGCTGGAGGCAGACTGGGTATCGGTGGCACAGAGTCCGTATCCACACCTACTCTGCTGGAGTCCATTCAACACGTCTTCATCAGGAAAGTGGCGGTGAACTCTGGAGGGAAGCACTGCTTGGCTCTGTCTTCTGAGGGAGAAGTCTACTCGTGGGGAGAGGCTGAGGACGGGAAACTTGGTCATGGGAACAGAAGGTCTGAATTGAATCCAATATAACACTTCACTGCACCTTTACCGCTCACACATTGTTAACACAAACCTGTGTCGCTGAAACAATCATGATTAAAGCTTGTGTTCCTGGTCCACCTCCTGACTTTAGCCCCTGTGATCGTCCTCGAGTAATTGAGTCTCTCAGGGGAGTGGAAGTGGTGGATATCGCAGCCGGAGGGGCTCACAGCGCCTGCATCACTGCCAGCGGAGAGCTCTTTACCTGGGGCAAAGGTCGCTACGGACGACTGGGCCATGGAGACAGCGAGGACCAGCTGAAACCCAAGCTGGTCAGTGATCAATAGGTCCTCACTTTAAAGTCAACACCAGGTTCTATGAGTGCACTGAAAAAGACTGTGTGTGATTCGGCGACATGTTTGGACTGAAATCACACGGTTTACTCTGAACCACTCTGACAAGGTTTCCCAGATAATCACAGTGAGCCAGAGCTGATGTGTTTCTGTGTTTTTTCCAGGTGGATGCACTCCAGGGTCACAGGGTCATTGATGTGGCCTGTGGGAGCGGGGATGCCCAGACTCTGTGTCTAACAGACGATGACATGGTCTGGTCCTGGGGCGACGGGGACTATGGCAAATTGGGCCGGGGAGGCAGTGACGGCTGCAAAATCCCCATGAAGGTAAGGCAATTTACTCAGTGGTGTGCACCGGAGGTCAGCCGAAACATCACTTAATGCTTGAGACTTCTTTGCCCCAGTTATATTTAAAGGGAAGAGATCAGAAAATGTTGGAAAACAAGCTAGCAACAGAGTCTGCTTTGGTCTTGTTTTTCTTTTCATGCACCGATAGCTTTAAGTCCTCAAACAAGGTTTTCTTTTTACAAAAGTATTGGTTTTGATAAATAGCCAGACTTAATTTATTAACGAGGCGATCAGATTTCCTTTCTGAACCATGGTCCCTCTTACATGAAGAAGTCAGCCAACAAAACCAATCCAAGGTTCACCCTCCTTTTGGAACAAGCTTTATCTACATGGCGATTATACTTATTATATTTTCTCTTGTTAGCGGCTACATCCTGGTACGCAATAATCGCAAGCTTGAATGGCGTCCAATCGCTGAAATGCATTCACTCCCCACACTTGCCTGTGCGCTGTCATTGGCTGACGGACACGCATCACACCTGGCCCCAGAAAAGTCCAGTATAAACCAAATCCTGAAACTTCAGGCAGAGGAAAGGTTCTCTGCAGACACAGTCACCATCACACATGTATAGAGACTCATGAGTGACGACTGATAAAAGTAACGCCCCCTCATCATCTGCCAGTCTGTTTTATTTCTTTAGCAAAAAGCTACTTACTCCAAACGATTGTTTCACATGCAGTTTGTACTCTTATTTGTTGTCATGTGTTACTGTAAATGTTTCAATGTGTTTGTTTGTCTTGGCCACAAGAGTACATCACCTACCTCAAAAACATGGTTCATATTTTATATCCATTCATGACTATTATTACCATCGGTGTGTTTTATTTTCTTATTAATTTGCAGTTCTTGCTTGTTTTTCAGTGTTCAGAATGATAAAGTGTTAAGAGGGTTCAAGTTTAATAAATGCATGTGTTGCAGATGTTGTAAAAGCAAAAGACTAATAACCCAGAGAAACCGACGGCCTGGTTCTGTCCAGAGTTAAATGATTATCCTACCAGAACGTCTACTTTACTTTTTAGTTTCATGCAGACTGAAGAATAGAAATGTGCTTCCAGGTACACGAAGCTCTGTTATTGAGTCACCCAAACAGAAAATAACAACATGCTTCTCATGAATTCCTACAGAAATGACATTATTTGATATTTCGATTCTTGTTTTCCTGCAAAAATGATTCAGACGCTGGTGACATCATAGAAACTTCCCACAGCTTTCGTTCACGATGAGTCTTGTTTTTTTTTTTTTAAAGGTCCAGAAAATGACTGATGAATACCTTTTTTATGTTTTTAGATTGATTCTCTCACCGGCCTTGGAGTCGTCAAAGTGGAGTGTGGATCTCAATTTTCTGTGGCTCTTACAAAGTCTGGAGCGGTCTACACATGGTGCGTACAGGAGAGGTGTCGTGGCGTCATGTCTCACTGCTGCCGTCAGGAAACAAGGTGGCTCAGTTGTGTTTGTGTTATCATGTCACTCTTAGGGGGAAAGGCGACTATCATCGGCTGGGCCACGGCTCTGATGATCATGTTCGCAGACCCAGGCAGGTTCAGGGGCTCCAGGGGAAGAAAGTTATTGCCATAGCAACAGGATCACTGCACTGTGTGTGCTGCACAGAGGATGGTAGGATTTTAACACGTTTTACTCTTTCTGCACTCGATGTAGTATTTTTTTATAAGACGTGGTTGGGTTGCATCACACCTTCACAGAACGCTCTGGTGTTGTGTTTGCCTCAGGAGAAGTGTACACGTGGGGAGACAACGATGAGGGCCAACTTGGAGATGGGACCACTAACGCCATCCAGAGGCCGCGGCTGGTTGCAGCACTGCAGGGCAAGAAAATCAACCGGGTGGCCTGTGGTTCAGCTCACACCCTCGCCTGGTCAACCAGCAAGCCCACAAATGCTGGGAAACTGCCTGCACAGGTACTGTAGTCTCCTTTTATAACTTGTTTGCCATTAATGTGTTCCAGTAGGTGGCAGTAAAGCTTTGCACTATTTAAAACTTGCAGACCTGAAAATAAACGTGCTGTTAAAGTCTGACGCTGTGTGCGGTGTGTTGAAGGTTCCTATGGAGTACAACCACCTGCAGGAGATCCCCATCATGGCTCTGAGGAACAGGCTGCTGCTTCTGCATCACATCTCAGAGCTCTTCTGCCCGTGCATCCCCATGTTCGACCTGGAGGGTCGGCTGGGTCAGACGGGTCACGGACCCTCAGTGGGCTTCGACACTCTCAGGGGGATCCTCATCTCCCAGGGCAAGGTGAGAGAGCATTATGATCCTAGAAAAATACACCAGCCACAGTTTTTTTTATATATCTTGAATTGCTGGGGCAAATGTTTGTTTCTTCTCGTTTTTATCTGATTTTTCTCTGACACTTTTTTTTTTTTTTGAACAGGAAGCAGCTTTCAGGAAGGTAGTTCAAGCCACGATGGTGAGGGACAGACAGCATGGACCTGTGGTGGAGCTCAACAGGATACAGGTACTGAAGGAAATGCTAAATACTAGAGCCTGTCTGATAAGGGATTTTTTTTTTTAAATATGTGGGGTTTTCCATATTGCAGCTGATGTGGTGAATTTTGCTGCTTATATAAAAAAAAAAAAATCTTTAGGTTTTTGCATCCATATGACCTGAACTCTATGCTGAGGCTTTCAGACGGCTGCTTTTATTAGGAATGAAACAAATCAATAACGGGCAGGGTACTGAAGAGCTGGTTTTCTGAAATGTATTTGCATAGATGGCATCTTGTCAACTGAAATAAAATGGTGATGTGGTGCGACATCATAATTTCGGTCACAATATTAATGCTAAAATGATCATGTTTGAATATAAAATATTGTTTCTGAAACATTGATGTTCAAACTCTTTCAGCCAGCTGTTCACACAGATTACCTCTTTGTGAGCCACATTTCAATATTAATTCAGATTTGTGATCACCGGGACATGAAGATAAATAAATCAGCAGGCAATGCTATCTGCTCTCCATGTTCTGTAAAAGTTTACATGTCACCACATGAGGCGTGTCCCAGACTAAGGATTGACATAGTTACCATAAGATGATTCGTTAGACTTTACCCTTCGAAGACTGAAAGTCGAAGGTCTTGTTGTTTTGTTTTTGCACTCATTGATTTATATTCTTATTTGAGTTGGACCACATCATTAAACAATATTTATTCCAGACTTGATCCATCCTCACTCATTAAGTCTGCTTTAATGTGACTTTATAATGATATTGCAGCAGACAGGCACACTTTACGGCACAGCGTGTTCAGGTCAGACCACCGCTGAAATAAACGGCGTCTTTTATCTTAACATTTGAAGATTGACTGATCATAATCATAAAAATGATTCACAGTGATCTAAATCCGTTACAATGTTTAATCTGAGTTCACAACAATCCCCGGAACTGCTCAAAACACAACGCTATTCTGCTGACCTTTTGATTCCAGCCAATGAGAGCCTCTGGAGGGGCCTCCCACTGTTCTGACAGCCAGTTGAACGTGACGGCTGATTACTGACATTTACTGTCGCCGCTGATGTTTTCAAAAGATGGATCTGCTGCTTCTATCAATACTTTATGTTCACACTATGGAGATTGATTTATAGTATGAGACTGGCAGTCCACTGAGGCTATGATATGGGGTCGACCCCACTCCACACATATCCGTGAAAGACCCCTATCGAGCTGTAAGATATGTCGGGCTTCACACAACAGACGCGTTCTTTAATTCTGCTCTTACAAAGTCTGTTGCACAATCACTTTTGTCTCTCCTGAAGTCTCCTGCTCCTTCCTTACTGTAATCTCCTCCTCCTCCTCCTCCTCCTCCTCCTCCCACTGTGAGGTTATGTTCCAGACAGGAACGTCCTGAGCATTACATGTGATGTCTTTCATAAGGGGATTTCTCCTGGTGGTGTGTGTTTGTGTGTGTGTGTGTGTGTGTGTGTGTGTATGAACTGTACTCCGGCTTGTCTGCCAGGCTTCCTGGACTGAGCTCTAGACTTTGCTGTACATAAAGTTTGGTTCAGGCCACTGCTCTTCCCCCCCCCCCCCCCCCCCCCCCCCCCCCCCCCGTGTAGTTCTGCTTGTATTGGAGCTGTCATATCAAGTAGTTCATGCGCATCAGTTCTGCCTCGCTCGAAAACGACTTGTTTCAATCAAACTTAAACCTCTTTGTCCATCCCTCTTTTTTCCTCCCCTGCAGGTGAAGCGTTCTCGTAGTAAAGGGGGCCTAGCAGGTCCTGACGGAACCAAGTCTGTGTTTGGTCAGATGTGTGCCAAAATGAGTTCGTTCAGCCCAGATAGTCTCCTGCTTCCTCATCGAGTGTGGAAGGTCAAATTTGTGGGTACGTGTTGTGCTTCCATGTCTACTGCCAAACCCACTGTGGTGCGATCTTTTTTTCTTTTTTTTTAAGAGCTGCTAATTATGTGTACATTTCCTCACCCTGGATGTTTTTCCTTTCCTCAGGAGAGTCTGTGGATGACTGTGGCGGAGGCTACAGTGAGTCCATTGCTGAGATGTGCGAGGAGCTGCAAAACGCCCTGACCCCGCTGCTTATCGTCACTCCCAACGGTCGAGACGATTCAGGCGCTAACAGGGACTGTTTCCTGCTAAACCCTGCCGCCAAGTCCCCTCTTCATATGAGCATGTTCCGCTTCCTAGGTATAATCCACTTATTCTCCCATTCAGGTCTTCTTTTGTGTTAATCCTTGACAAACAAACTGAAAATAAGTTTGTCTATTTAGAATGTTCTAATGTGCATTTTTTGGCCTGAAGTTTTAAAAACATCTTTTTAAATATGGTTATTCCTGCTTTAGGATGCAGGTTTTTCTCACAGCACAGTGACAGTATTGTTCTTGTTTAATCAGCGAGTAATACCCTCTATCTTCCTGTGTCTGCAGGAGTGCTCCTGGGCATTGCAATCAGGACTGGAAGCCCTCTGAGTCTGAATCTGGCGGAGCCGGTGTGGAAACAGCTCGCAGGCATGAACCTGACCATCGCTGACCTCAGTGAGGTACGTACACAGCCTTGATCTCCTGTAAACACACGGGCTGCTCAGTGTGTTTACAGTACTCGCACAAGATGGTGGATGAAGTGTGAAAATATACACCAAGCTGCATGCTACAAACTTCTTTTTTTCCCCTCTCATTTCATTTCAAGCCTTTATTGATTCTTTAAAGGACACAAAAGGTCTCCCTCATTTCTAATGCCTTCAAGATTACAAGCACAGTAACAACAAGCAAAAAACGCAACAATCAGTGAAAAACCACTGATCTATTAAAAACACTGTGGTTCAAATTCAATGTCTCAGGATCGGAGTTCTTCCCTCTCTTGCAGAGTTTAGTCTGCTGGAGGACGTTCCAGGAGTTTAGGGCCTCAAAAGAAAATGAGCTACAAGTTCAGTAAAAACTTGAGGGACTTTAATAACGAGCCACTCAGAAGAACGAGTCAAACGTATTTCCACTCCAACAGGTCTCTTATGTAGGGTGGAAGATTTCCAGTAAGTGCCTTGCTAAAAGCTGACATAACTGGATCTCTCCTCAAGTGATTTTAGAGAACTTTCTCCAAAGCTCAAAAAAAAAAAAAAAAAAAAAGATTCACAGGCGCTAAATACCTGCCATAAACGTCTTCAACAGATGAATCAGACTTTCTCTCAGAGGTCAAAAAGAAGAGGTAATTGGGTTTCCTCAATGTGAAACTGATGCAATCACAACAAACTCAAAGACCCGTCCTCTGGGGGAAATGCAGAACAGATGAATCAGTGCTGGGATGACTCAAGCTGAGCTTCTCCTTAATGTGCTAATTGTTGACATAACAGCTCATGCACGTAGCAGTAATTCATTAATATTTGTTATTGTTCTTTGTTTTTAACCTGTACTGTAGCACTTTGAGATCTGTTGATGGAAAGGGCATTATAATTAAAATGTATTATTATTATTATTATTATTAGATGCACCCATTGCAGTTGTCATTACTTTTTTCTGATTTTATTTATTTTTTCTGATTTTTTTATTTTTTTATTTTTTTTACCTTGTCTGACATGCTGAAATCGGTTTTTGGAAACAAATGTGTTCATGCAGACTTCGACCCAGACTCGGTTGTATTCGATGAGTAGAGAGTGTTTGCAGCAGAAAGTGCAGCGCCCAACAAGCACTCTGCTGGTTTTGTGCGGCTGCTCGGAGTGCTCAAGTTGTAAATCTTTTAACTTTTCAGAAAAGCGCTGATGACGTCAACGCCGCTCTTTTCAAAATGTATGACGCTCCCTGTATTTCAGCAGATCCTGTCTTGTACCCGCGTCCTCTTTGCAGTAAAAAAACAAACAAAAAAAAAACAGCCGAGTTCAGAGCCGTGCTCATACAGCGGCCGATGTCAACAAACTGTTGTCATGGAAACAAGATGGACGTGCTTTTTCTGCCCCGGAAAAAGAATCGCAAGGTGGACACGGGGCCTCAATATAAATATTAGTGAAAGAAGTTTGAGCATCAGGACATTAGACTTTTCTTACGTGAGGCTCATAGTTTCATGATGCACAGCTTAGTGTCTGCCATTATGGAAATGTTCATAGCTACTATTCAGCTTAACTCTAATTGTCTCTGCAGCCTGAAACTCCGTCTCTACACTTGAGCTTAATGTCAGTTTATCATATAGCAAGCCTCATGATCTGCATTAGAACCTGCAGAAAGAACACATTCCTGTACATTCCTGCTCAGATTAAACATTAAGCCTTTTAGCTCCTGGCTGCGCAGAGCACTAACAGTCAAACACGTTTTTCACGTCACGCTGTGGCGCCTCCTCTTGAGGTTAATCTATATTTATTCCAGGAACACTAGTTGTCCCACAATCTGAGCTTTTGTTGAAGAGCTGATGTGCGTCGGCTCCTGCCCTCACGCTCTGATCATGAGCTCCTGAACAGTCTTTGGGAGAATACTTGAGCGCTGAAACAAAGCTGCTCTTGTTTTGTAGTTTTGCCTCTGAGATATTATAAAGGTTGGATGTCAAATTAATCCACCACAAGACTTTAGGAAGACCGGATCGCCGGTAGGCTCACGGGAACCGTGTGGGACTAGAACAAGGCCATCCACACTCAAACACATGCACATACAACAGATTTATGAAAAGGAGGGAAATAGTAGTGTCAGGAATAAAGAGACAAATGAGTGCAAGGGTTTTGTTAAAACAAACAAAATGAAGCAGTGATCTGTTCTGTATCGCTCAGGTTGATAAGGATTTTATTCCGGGCCTGATGTACATCCGGGACAACGAGGCCACAGCTGAGGAGTTTGAGGCCATGACGCTTCCCTTCACAGTGCCCAACGCCAGCGGGCAGGACATCCAACTCAGCTCCAAGTACTCCCACATCACCCTGGAGAACCGTGCTGAATATGTCCGTTTGGCTATCAATTACAGGTGAGGAAAAAAAACAAACACTTTCCTCGTAGTTTCAAGAGACTCATGAGGGGTCAAGCCCAAGGTCGTTTATATGGTCAGCCATGTCAAGGGTCCAGTCATCATTAGAGCTCCTTTTCACATCGAGACATGAAATGGTAAACAAGTCACAATCAAATCAGAATTTTTAAACATTATAAATTGTGATGTGTGAAAACAGTTAGTTGTATTTGTCATGGTTGACAAAGTTTAACATTTACATGACCATGGTTTAGTACAGTCCAAAGACTGCAGTCTTGGGGTTCTCCTTTTAGACATTTCCTGGATCCGATCAGTCATTTCTCAGGCTCAGAGAAAATTGCCCCGCTTCATTTGGTATCAATGAAGAGCTCTGTAACGTGTCAGTGAACCTTCCTCCTCTCTCTTTTTCTTCAGGCTCCATGAGTTTGACGAGCAGGTAGCCGCCGTGCGAGAGGGAATGGCTCGAGTGGTTCCAGTTCCCTTACTGTCGCTGTTCACTGGATATGAGCTGGAAACGATGGTGAGTTGGAGCAGCTTGAAGGTCCTGACTTAAAGCTCCGCCTTTGTGCTGGTCTGATAACAAAACCTTCTCTCTCCTCAGGTGTGTGGAAGCCCCGACATCCCTCTCCACCTGCTCAAGTCAGTGGCCACCTATAAAGGAGTGGAGCCCACGTCGTCGCTCATCCAGTGGTTCTGGGAGGTGATGGAGTCCTTCTCCAACACAGAGAGGTCGCTGTTCCTCAGGTTCGTCTGGGGTCGCACGCGTCTGCCGCGCACCATCGCTGACTTCCGAGGACGAGACTTTGTTGTCCAGGTAAGGGAAGGAACTGTGCCTGCGATCTTCACTTTTTAAGGAAAAATCACAAATACTTCAAATATCCTCTTTTCTGCTTGGAACCGTTATTTGAGCCACCAACTGTACCGGTTAAGCTAACCTGTTGTATCAGTGTGCTGTCAGTGTTTTTGCCCACACATTTTATAGTATTTATTTTAGGAGTATGACAACATCATGTAAAGAGACCTTTTTTTTGCACCTTTTTAAAGCATTACTTGATCGGACAGCTGAATAGAAGCAGGAAAAGCTTGGAGGAGATGGAGGACGATGACATGCAGCAAAGGGCCGAGCTTTGTCACTCCAACAACCAATAAGCTACAGGCGCCTCAGTGATGTCACTTTTAGTTACAAATTAAGATACGTAACAGCAGTTAGTTTTTCTGCTAAGCCACTCAACCCCTCTGAAAGTCATTTTTTTTTTCTCACAGCGCAGCAGATTTGCCTTCGTTTCTACCAACTGTTTAATTTTTATTCTAATTTCATCTGTTTGTATACGTCTCAAAGTAAATCAGCTGCGTGGATCAATCTGCTCCATCAAAGAAGAAGACCAAAGCAGTTTTCGTACTCATTTATCAGTGTGCTTACAGTTCATGTGTCAGAGAGAAAGTGTGTGTGTATCTAATATCAGCTGTTTGTTCAGCATTGACACGGAGCGATGAATGAAAGAGTGTGTGTGTTCTGGTTCCTCTTACAGTCTGGAACCCTAAAGCATCTCCCAGAGGGCTGAAGCTGGTTCTCCTCATGCAGGACATGAGAACGGTCGAAGGCAGAAACACGGAAGTCTTAGTATTCCTGCTTTCAGCTGGACTGAGGCGCAACAGAACTAGAATAAAGACGCACACAACCTGATTTAGATCACTCCTAAAGAAACCAATGATGTTATATATCATAGTTTATGGGATTTAGAACGTCCCTAAAACAAATCACACAGTAACTCCTGCAGGCTGGAAGACTTACAAGATAACATAACTGCAATGGCTCAAGTAGTTGGAGAAATGTTGTGGCTGCTTGCTGTAATTTTGTGTATAAAATAATAATCTAGAATAATAGACGATGGTTAGCATGTTTAGTTTGGTGGCTAAAGCTAACTTGTAACTAGCTTGTTTCTCTTGTAAAAAGTTGAAGGTGTGACTCAGCTCTGAGCGCTGAATTCAGATGTCTTTTGGGAGAGTTTAATGAAGAACTAGATGTCGTGGTTAAAGCTATGAATGGCAGTAAAAACTCCTTTTTGCTACCATTGTATTTTACCATATCGTTATGTTGATGATGATTTGTTAAATGTAGCCGCAGTAGGTGGTGTAGCTTCCTTGGTGCAGAAGAATAAATTTGACCCTTTTTCATCTGTGCTCGCAGGTGCTGGATAAATACAACCCTCCTGACCACTTCCTCCCAGAGTCCTACACGTGTTTCTTCCTGCTGAAGCTGCCCAGGTACTCGTGTAAACAGGTGCTGGAGGAGAAACTCAAATACGCCATTCACTTCTGCAAGTCCATCGACACGGATGACTACGCCCGCATCGCCCTGTCTGGGGAGCCCGCCGCTGACGACAGCAGCGAGGACTCGGACAACGAAGACGCCGACTCCTTCGCCTCAGACTCCACCCAGGACTACTTAACCGGACACTGAAGGATCATCCAAAGAAGAGGATCGTCCACAGAGAGACTGCACTAATCTCACCTGTTAACACACATTCATAAAAAGACACAAACGTCTGTGGGGGGGAAACGTGCAATGAGCTTTAAAAGCATTATAAGCTAAAGAGAGGATCAAACACAGGTTTGCTCTAATTTTAGTTTCTTTAAAATTAAGTAAGGTGATCAGCTACACATGTAATTATCATGTTACATGGGAATTATGTATATTGTTACAGTTAAGAGTCAAAAAATCAAGGTTCCAGCCTAGCACTGTGGTAGATGCTCCCTCTGGTTTGTGTGAATTACCTGTCCCTAGTTTGTACATAGAAACGGATGTATGACAGAACAGTAGAAGGACTTTTGGTTTCTTGGTAACGGCCACATTTCTTTGTTAAAAAAAAACATTTTTAACTTAAAGTCAGTGTTTCTCACTCGGCTCGAGCCACAAAGGGTCATTTTAAGAGTCCTGTATTCAGCCCCTCCCCCACCATGTCTGTGCACTGTCTCCTTAAAGAATGTATATAATATGATTGTGCCATGTATTCACAGAAGGTCTCATTCCTGCATAAATAAATGTTAATACATTTCTGTTAATAAATTAAACAAAGAAAATGCTTTAGCCTACTTTGTGACATTTTTTTAAGCGAGTGGAACATTTTGATTGTCCACAGTGGTGGTGTGTGGATTTTTTTTTTTTTTGTCATCAGCTGTGGATTGTGGATTTGTTCCAGCTCTCCCTCTGTCCTTACATCACTCTTCCTTTCTTGCGATTTATGTCTCAAAAAGGTCTTGAGGGAAATATACTCGGCACATTCTTTGCCTTGTCTACACAGACCATTTCTTATATCAGCCTGTTTTAGCACAATGTGATATGCAGTTAGAATAATGTGCTTTCACATCAGATTCTCTATGTCCAGTTATACAAAACTTTGGGTTACTTGACGTAATCCACGTTTCTTTGATAACAGAGTGCAGAGTTTCACTTTGGGATCACACCAAAGCGATTCCCATCATGAAACACTGAACGAGGTTAGAAAAAGGACGCTTTAACTGAAAGTGTTGCTTGCTACCTGGACAAGACAGAAAAGGGGTGTGTGAGAAAACACTCCCTCTCTACTTGTCAAAGGCAAACTGAGGTGAACAGATTAATGTGGCCAATACCGCCCAATGTCTGGAAGGTGTACACGAAAACAAAACAATGAAGCAGAGAAACCAAGAAACTCACTAATGTTTCTCCTTCAAGGATGAACCGATCTGATTTTTGTTGTCAAAGGTCACTATCATTTAAATGTGATAATTCAATAAGATCTGTTTAGTTTAAGTTTGCAACATGAAAAATACATTTGGAAAGAGAAACTGTGTTTCAGCAATAACCTGAGAATTGGATTGTGAAATATGATGTAGTTTTATGTAAATGTCAATTGCTGACAGGTTAAGAGTCTAACTGACATCAATGTGGCTTCATATTGTCCTGGCAGAATTCCTTTTAATCCATTAATAGTGGAGTAATACATTGTTGTACATAGGAACATTGGCATACAATAACTTGAATGTGGCACAAATCTTTGGAACTTCAGGATGAACTGGTTGGATATTGGAGGTCAAAAAAAAAAAGAAAATATATATATATATATATATATATATATATATATATATATATATGAAATTTTCCTCACATGTCATTTTGATATACTTACATGTCCCGTCCGCAGTATAATTATCATTCTTTGGGAAACAGTGAAAAATTCAAACTGGAGTATGACGGGTTGGAATATTTGAGTTAATTCTACTTCAAAGTCATTTGAGAGGCTAGACCAAACATCTGTGTCTGAGAGGATTTTATAAAAGCACAAAGTTTTAGGTCTGAAGTCACACCTATGTATTGGTTAATACAGGCTAAAAAAAACATTTTCAAATCTGGATTAATCTTTTTTTTTCATTGTTTGGTAATAACGGCCTGCTCTCCTTACTAAGTTTTTGTAAACTAGGTGATTTGGGTTTTATTTCCTTCTTCACGCCAGACAGCTCTTTAGCCAACACCAAATCTGATTTACTTTTTGATTTCTAGAATATTCCATCAGAATACAGTACGGTAGAAAGGTTGCAGTAGGACAGTGAGGTGGGAGCAAAGGCCGTAAATATTGGCAGGTGTGGGTCGGGGGGGTTATACTGACATCATAGCTAACGCCTTGCTGTATGGGATTAAGTAAAGGTCACGTGATTAGCCCAGTGGCAGCCCCCCCATGTTCGTCCAGAGCATGGGGGGGCTGTGTCTCCTTCACGTGCAAGACCTACACTGTCTCGGGTACCAACTCAGAAACACATTTCTCAGAGTGTCTCAGTCTGCAGTTAACTCTCTGAAGTATGTGTGTAGTCTACTAGTTTACTTCTACAACCTGTGCGCGTAGTCAGAAAGGTTCAAAGCCATGCGAAAAATCCTCAGTGTTTTATGAGGGCTTGTTTGGCTTATATATCATTAGCATTCCTTGCAGACTTAGTGAGCAGTAATAACCACAAAGTACATTATGCTGGTGGGAGTCAGGTGCTTCTCAGTACCGTGGTGGGGGAGGGGGCTGTGTTCACAGATAATTTTACAACCTATTCTCACTGGTATATTTTCAACAGAAAATACACTTTTAATCATTTGAGAAGGTTTCTACACATTGATTATAAATCTTTGAACTTTACTCAAGGCCCCCCCCTCAAGGCACATTTTCTCAATCAGCCTCTTACTATGAACAATCCTAGGGCGCAATACACACGAGAGATTTCTACATTTGAGACTTGCCTGAAATCTTACTGGTTTTAAACTGGGAAAGTCGCTGGTTGCAAAGTTTAATTCTACAAATAGTATGTAAGGAAAGTGCTGGTAGATGTACGGCCTTCCTGGAAGTTTTCATTTTGATGCGTTATTTTCTGCAGGCAGTGTTTGCTTTGCTGTTCAGATCTGATGAATAGATGTGGTGGGAGGGTTGCAGATTTATGGGCCAAATCCAATTTATGGAACTGCTGCTGTTTCAAAAGGGAAAAAATAGTTTGGATTAATAGGCTTGTTCATCATTAAAAAAAAAAGAAAAAAGTTTAAATAATCCCAAATAAAAACAACGTATTTTAGGGGCTTTTGTGACGGCAGGAAATGATGTAAGAGTTTAGAAAATATTAATAAATGTTAAAAAGATGTTAGATCAAGATGCAAAATAAAAATCCCTCACTGGACGAAAACGGATGTGACCATAGACACGCTCAAGTATTTATTTTAGGTTAATTGATAAAGGAGAATAAAAGGGGTGATCACAGAACATATTTTTAAAGATTCATCTAAAAGTTGTCAAACAGCTATCTTTGTTATTACAAAACAAGGCTTTGTATTCTTATGTTTTATATATTTTTGATGTAGAGTAAATTAAACCAATGTGTGCCTTGAAGCTAATTAGCTTTTTATAGACCACCTTAGTTTGTTTATTGATTGAAAATGAGAGAGCATGCTTTATTTTGGCGTGCAACGCTTTACAATCGGCTAATTCAAGCGAAGAAGAAGCTCTCGTGGGTGCAGTACGTGGTTGAGACTTTATGTGAAACAAAGAGTAGAACTTAAAGATGAGGCGGATGAAGAGGAATCATGTCCGAAATAGGAACATTTATATTGTGAGTTACATCCTGAAGCATAAGATGTAGCAGTGCTACACCTTTTTGGTTACAGCGGAGGTATTTTCTAAATCCACAGGGGACAGTGATTTTAATTAAAATTTTTATTGGATGTTTCGTACACTTCTTGAACACATTGTTTTAATTGTTCTGATGTGCATATTATAACTGCATCCACCATTTTGTTATCTGAACGACCTTGTTTTGTTTTTTTTATTAGCTAAATTGAGATACGAGAACTATTGCAAACAACTGACTTATTCAGTTCAGGTTATAGGTAACTTCCACGTGTTCAGTTGAAGCATCATGTCAAGCCGTAAAACTTCTCACATGAGAATTTGTTTAGCATGACGTTAGGATCGAAAGCTGATCTTACACTGCAGTCAAAAGTGACCTGAAACAGATCTGTTCTCAAAAGAGTAGAGTCTTGAGCAAAAAGAATTTAATTAAGCATTAATGGTCGACACCACTGGTTCCGACTACGGATAAGATAGCGAGATAAATGCATTATGGGATCTTTGCGGCACGTTTTGAGAATGGCTCGCCAGTTACGGCTCCACTGGTTCCATCGAGGACGAAAGGGATCGCACTAGAGAACTTGACTTGCCCCTTGATGGTTGTACACCCGCTTTATGGCGGTAGTACCAAACATTATTTTATTTAGTTTTTCCTCCTTTTTGCTCGAGGTTAAACAAGAGGTGAAGTAGCCTCAATAAATACACCTGATTGGATAGACGCACGGCTATACCAAGCAGTTGCTGGATTCATTTGCGTAGAATAGACTTGAGGTCAATTCTTGTCTTGAGACGCGCCACAAAGATCCCATACCACACTGAGCGACTGTCTCTCCGACTCTCCATAGGAAATTAATAGCATCGAGACGCCATCCGTTGCGAGCTGTCCGCATAGTGCCGACTGCAAGAAGCATGCATCAGGTTGAATAGACCTGAGGTGGAGCGTCATTCTGTGGGAAACACGGGGCTTGCAGTGTGAACACAGAGACACAGAAAAGGCAGCTCTCTGTGCGTCTGCAGCAGCATGTGACTGCATGTGGAGAGCAGACAAAACAGTATGACGGTCGACCACCTTCAAACAGCTGATCCTTTCTTCTACATGGTTACGTCTAATCCAACGGCCTTTGGATCAGTGTAGTAACTGTGCCTTAGAGAAACATCTCTAGTCTAATGAGACAAGGAGATACACTGAAAGGTTTTCACGAGTGGCCCATTCTTTTTCTCTTTCATTCACTGAAGTTCAGTTTTAGGCTCCTGTAAGTTACCATAAACGTTAGCATGGTACAGAGTGGTGCAGTCATGAGTGTAGCATAACTTATATGATCAAAGTGTGTCTGGTTATGAGCAGAGTAATGAGCACTGTTGAACCATATATAATCAAGATTCCTTCCTGGAAAAGCTGCATGTGTGACTTTCTTGGAGTGGACGGTGCTAACTTTAGACACTTTGACTTAAAGACTTAACATTACAGCTGCTGAAGTTAAACCGTCATATGTATGAACAGCAAAGCAACAGCTTCATTTATTAGTTGGACTTTTGTAAATCATGCCTGCAGCTTTTAACAGAAGATAAAAAAACAAACAAATTCCATCCAAAATGTCAGAATGTCAACATGACGTCAAGAACTGCTTCTTTCATTTGTCCATCTGCACTGACGTAATATGTGCAGTGTTTTCCCACACAAAGATGATATAAGACAGACATAAATAAATATTAATTTAAAATCAGTCTGATATCACCATTTGCAATCAATAACCTTTTGATTCATTTGTTCTTGTCTCCCTCGTTTTTGACCCTTTGTCAAACCTTGCCCTCACTGGGAAGCGACTCTTTGTCAGGTCCTGCTCTTCTTCTTGTTACGAGATCAGACAGAATCTGTTTTCACCAGTCAGAGAAGAAGTGATGGTTCTGCTATCAGGTGTGTTTCTACCATAACAGGTCAACTCCATATCCTTTTAAAATTTGAACTAAATAAAATCTGTGTTTTGGTCTGAATTGAACGATTTCTAAGTAGCCTAACTTTAAAATTCAAACGGAAACTTAACACCGATGTGTTGTTAAATAAAAAAAACAAAAAAACAAAACACATTTTGTTAACTCTGTCAGGTATTTCATTTGACAGAAGTGATATAACTCAGCTATCTTGATTAATTTAATAATGATTTTTGAAGAGTCCTGGACCTGGACCTTCAGTGCGCACTGGGGCGGTTCGCAGCAGGACACACTCGGCTGGCCTGGGAACGCCTCGGGGTCCAACCGGAAGAGCTGCAGGAAGTGTCTGTGGCGAGGGAAGTCTGGGTGTCTCTGCTTAGACTGCGACCCGGACTCGGATAAGCAGCAAAAAATGGATGGGTGTTTTTTTAAATTTGCTGATGTCATCATTTCCATTGTTTAATGAATATATTTTCAATTACTACATTAATCACGTGATGCATATTATATAGTCTGAAGTCTTTGTTTGATGTCAGCTCTAGCAGACGACTGTTTACTCACTGAGGTTTAACCTTTGTGAGATGGATCGTTACATTTATGTTCACAGTGATTGATAAAATAAGTTATTTTTGTTAAAACTGATATTTGTTATTGGAAAGACACATTTTATAATCAACAAAAATAGTGTTTATTTGTTGAAAAAAAAAAGAAACCTTTTTTAACAAAAATTCATTTAACACTTCCTTTTATTTAAAATACTGTGACTTTTTGTTTGTCTGACAGAGTTGATCTTAGCTACAGAAAATGGGAAAGTGGGAAAAATGAATCACTGGGATGTTACAGGGTTTAATAGCTGAGACTTCTGATCTTTATCTCAATTCATATTTTATTACAGATCACTCGCGTTGTAAAAAAGATTTTTGTACAAACTCACTTTTAAATAGGAAAAGTTAATTTCACATGAACTCAACTGTCTGAGAGGCAATCAGCTAGTTATTTATTTATTTAATAACAGGACGGTGCGTCAGTCAGGACAAAGGAGGTCTGATGAGAGGATCTAATATTTAACTTTGTCTGCCTCATTGTCCAGCAGTGAGTGTCATAACTATGGATGAAGGCAATCAGGTAGAGTTGGTCTTGATTAGTACGGATGGATGTTGAAATTCTGCTGATATCAGAAGACTTCTTAACTTTGGCACATTTGAGTAAAGTGCATCATGACGTTTGTACCGTAAGGGTAAAACATTCACGTTCCCCAGAGAGTGTAGGATGATAAAGGTTTCTGAGATAGCTGTTTCAAAGTAACAACATTAAGCAGTAACAAAGTCATTCATGAAGGACACAGAGTTTGTAGTGAAAGTGGTATCATCATTTAAAGCCCCTAGCTTACTCCCATATCTCCTTGCCGTACATGTGATTTCTCTGTTCTCTCTTTAATGGCTGACCTCAGCCCACAAGACCAGGGTGCCGTCTCTTCCCCGGGCCATCTCCTCTGTGTAACATTCATGTTCCTGTGTCGCAGGAAACACTCAGTCCAGACGAGGTGACTCCACGCGCTCAAAGGGAAACATTGTCCTCCTCCTGATTTCTAGGAATAGAGACGGTTGATGCTGGAATTTCATTGTAATCCCTCGGCTTTAAAATTCATTTGGAGAGAACGAGTTAATGGCTAAATAATTTTGTCACCCATTTTGTCCAGTTCAGTGCATAGATAATTTTAATTGTGGGAAGGTTTTAGCAGTTGGAGCTTCTAATTACTTGGGTCCTGTTAGTCTGGTTCACTGGCTTTGCTCAATGGTGACCGGATGTCCAAATCCTAATCATCTCACTTATGTTGAGTCAAGAGGAAACTAATCAAATGAAACAACCTCAGATACAAAGTCAATTATCAATAGTGCCAAATCCATGTTTGTGTTAAAAAGCTTGAGATAAATAAATGAAGGATAAAATTAAAACAGTAAAGTTACACTTTGTTGTTTGGTTGTCATTGTTTTTTTTGTGTTTTTTTTTTTTCAGTTTTACATTTCATTTCCTGTTTTATTTTGTCTTTACTTATCCTTTTTGTTTGTCTATTTCCTGTGTTTTATTGTAACTGTGACTTTTTGAGTTACCAGTGTTTCCTGTTTTATTTTGTTGTGCTTGTCCCTCGTGGGTTTTTTTGTCTAACTTCCTCCTTTTGTCTGGTTTCCCTTCATTTCGACTGCCCTGATTGTTACTCTCACCTGTGTATGATTACCTCTGTGTCTCATTAGTTTCAGGGAACATCTCAGTTCCCTTAATTGCATCCAAGTGTCCTCCAACTTGTCTCCTCCACTTGCGTCTTAGTCCCTCCCACCAGAGATGCAAGGAAACGAAGCAGAGGAGAGAGGAATGAGGAAATCAGTTTTTAAAGACATGAGACGTCCTTTCCTCTGCAGCGTCACGTGAAGCGACCTCAGCTGATCACATTCAGCTGTCCGGCGTTTTTTAACAGCTGTTTACGTCCGCACAAATGCTCACTGTATCATTTCTAACCAAACACACAGGTCCAGTCTTTTCAGCTGATAACACCTGAAGAACAACCTGCAGTCTGATTAAAACTAAAAGGACCATCTCTACTGAGATTAACATTGTCTATTTATTTAGAGCTCTGAAGGTAAAGAACTGAATGTAATGTGTCAGACTCCCTCTGCATCATCATCAACAATTAAAATGACAATCTGATGAAAAGAAAATCAAGGAATCTTCTGATCTTTACATTTTAACACCTCATATTAACAGAGCGAGGGCCGAGGAGATAAACCCTGAGTGTACCTTCCCTTTCCTAATCATTTCACATTTCTACCTTCCTGAGTTATATGTGCTGCTTCCTCGTGACCACTTGTGACACTTTTTTAAACTCTAAATTGTTGGGTTTTATTTTTATTACAATAAAATACTTTGTTGTCCCCCGGGGGGAAATTGGTTCTCACTATTGATGAAACATTAGGTAGAAACACACAGCATAAGACATTACCATGTTACCATATCATGAACCATGACCTGCTCTGAAAATGCAGAGTGATAATGAGGCAGGTTTCACATCAGCTTTCTAAACCGTTCCCTCTGACCTTCTGACCTTATTTGCTCTTAGTCTAGCTTAATGGGCTCACTGCACACAGTACTTAAAATAACTCATTTTATTTCCCTCTAAACCAAGCCTCAGAGTTTCATTTTTTTGACACCTCTCTTTTTCTGACCTGTCTGACCTTTCTTTACCCAAATATCTTTGAAGTTAACGCCACCCGTTGAAGTCAGTTATCGGCTTTATATTTGACAGCTCTGCTTCCCAGAACATATTAGCATTAAAAATTAGAATATGTTTACCTTTAGAGTAATGTTTTTGTGATCAGGAGGTGATGATGCCCCTGTGTCATAGCTTTGTGACACGTTTATTCTCATTTCTTCGTATTTTTATTATTTTATTTTTTTTTAGCAAAAACAGCATAGTAATAAATATAATAAAAGAAATGTCAATTATGGATTTATTATAAATAGTTAAAGAAATAAACTTTAAAGTGGCTAAAAGTATATCTCTTTTGTTAAAAAAAAGTGTTTTGATTTGAAATGTTTGTTTTTTTCCACAGATTGAGTTGGAGTGTGGTGGTGGACGTGTTGGAGGTGTAGGAGGTGGTGGATGTGTTGGAGGTGTAGGAGGTGTAGGAGGTGTAGGAGGTGGAGGAGGTGGAGGAGGTGTAGGAGGTGGGAGGGGAGCTAATCAGTGTGGGGATTTTGGTTGTACAAAGTGGAGAGAAAGGTTGAATGGGAAAGTTTTCTGCTTGGAGTGGAGAGAGAACATTGTGCCACTCCCTCCCTCCTCCTGACTCAGAGTGCTCAGCAACATCTCCCTCCTTCGCTGGGGAGCACAGGAAAGGAGTAGAAAAGAAAGTCGGCAGGTCTTAGCTTCATCAATATATATTTATAAAAAGCCCAGCAACAGTACCAAACATCAGCATTTCTACAGTATTTCGGAATGATTTACTTGTGATTCTTGCAGTTGGATATTTATCTTTGACATCATATCAAAGCATCATTGCTTCAAACCATCGTCATTGTTGTTGTCTTCATCACCTTCATCATCATCACCCAGAACAACTTCCATCTTCAACTTTTAAGGTAAGCTTTCATTTCTGTCACTTTTTTTTGTTCTTAGAATAAAAGTTTCAGTTTTGGTGTGAAGTTAAGATTTGGCCCTGCGTTCCCTGTGTGGTAGATGCAGCACAGTAGCGGGCTTTGTTCGAGGGCTTTTAGGCATTACATCCTAAGACTGCTGTACAGCTCTTCAAAAGCTTTTCAAAAATCCCTTTCATTTCACTAATACATAACTGGCTGTGTGGTTTTTATTTTATGTTCTATATTTTCTGAAAATACCTGATACTGAAAATTAAAATGCAGGAATAGCCAAGCACTTGACACACAACACCCTTCTGTTGCATTTATCTTTGGGTTTCAACTTTTGTATCTCTCCGCATTTCATAGTTGATATAGATTCTGTAATTGCTGTGAAGGAGGGTGAAAATTTTAAGATAGCAGCTTGTGTTTGTCGTCGCTCACAGCCCTCCAGGCGGGATGTCATATAAAAAGGATGATTCTTCTCTGTGGTGAGCCAAAGCTCAAGCATTGGTCAAGCTTATTTTGTGAGGTGTAACTGAACAGCAGGCAGCATTCATTGACTGACTTTACTGAGTGCCAACAAATGGTGCGAGTAAATGTAAGAATAATAATGCATCACTAAATTACTAAAATGTTGGTTTTGTTTTTTACTTTTTCATATACTATTCATGATCCAGCTTTAACCTTTAACCAGCTTTAAAGCTGTTTAAGTCCTAATCTATGTTGACGACGGGTCAGTGCTGTGTGGAATGTTAAAGGGATGGCCCTCAGGAGTTCTTTTCCAGGAAATTTCTGAAGTTGGAAGGATCAGTTTGACCCTGCACCGCTGCCTGACAGGACTGTAGCCTCACTACTCAAAGAGGTTATTATCACAGTGAGCTCAAATGTCACACGTGAGTTCCTGTTGCCTTTCATGTGAGCAATAATCCCATCGAAATCATGCAGCCTTCTTTGTGTTTGCCAGGACCTCATGTCTGCTGAAGCTGACCTCATGCTGTGAATCAGTCAGCTGTTATAATACATGCTGGCTCCCTTTGCTATTGTGGTCTCTGAGAGTTTACATGTACAATAACTCTATCCCATACACTGTCACTGACAAGTTCACCGTCACTTTATGGCCTGAGGCTCAATCAGCATGTAAGGATTTAGAGTCTCAGCTTTACAATAGAGCTCCTTGTTCCTGTTTGTTCCCTGGGAAAGGGAGGTTAGTGTAACTGACGTCTCAGCTTGAGCTGGTTAAGAATGTGATGTCACTCATCTGTATCATTAGGAAAAAGGAGAAAGTGTGCTAAAAAGACAGAGCTATAACTTTAGATTTGCTGTAATCAATATGTTCATTTACATTTTCAAAACTGGTTTCGTAAGGCTCTCTGTAGATTAAGAATCTCTGAGATCTTTTGCATGACTACATTTTTATGCAAGGTGTATTAGATCAAGAAAATCAACAATTTCAAAACTATTATCCATCCATACTAAATCACCCTATAGGCACAAATAATCACATTACCCCCTGCTTCATAAAGGCTGATATCGCAGCAGGACATTTGGATTGCTCGGAGAAAAAGCGAGCCTCCTGCAGATTTAGGCAAAAGAAACAGCAAAGACAAGCAGTTCAAAAATTCCTGTTCACACTTTTTTTTATGTTAATTTAAACACTGCACGTCTCGGCTGATGTAGTTTGATTACTTCCTGAATAAAGGATTTTGTGATTGTGGCATGACAAATCACTGTATGGAATGTTTTCGCTGATAAGACCCAATCAGCAAACTAATGTGACTGTTTGCCTTATTGTTTCCAAGATTCCCTGTTTCATTAAATACACCAGCCAACCAAAAAGTTTTTAAACTAAACACTAAAAGTGTGTGTAGCTCAAGTTTAGAAACAGAAGGAATAAAAGTTTTTTTTCACTCTCACTGCAACTGCAGCAATCTGTTTTTAACAGTGAAACTAACAGTACGCTTCCCCCTGTCATCAATTAGCACATGGAGGCATGTAGTGAATAACACAGGAACTAGTTAGCATTAAGAGAGTGATGAGAGGTGGTTACACTTGATATGTATAAACAAACTTTTTAAAGTCAACACTGACATAGTTAAAGCCAAAACCTCTTGGCTCTAAACCGAACTAAGTAGTTTTGCTTCCTGTGATCAAACTGAACCTTGTTGCAACCTTTTCACAACATTAAAGGTGGTTTGGTTTTGCGATCAAAACTCTTTGGCAAGGTTTTGCATGAGGTCATTTTTGAGGGGCTGTTTAATACTTCCATAATGCATTTGATTTCAAAATGGACTAAACCCTGATCTCCGCTTTGTAAGTACTGTGTTAATTCAATTAAGCCATCTAATCGTATTTCTCGCAGGTACTATTATGAAAGTACAAAAACTCTGCGCACGACATTTACTAATGCACACAAATGCAAAAAGCACTGTTAACGTATCAACTGGCCACTAACAATACAGCAACAAATGGTATATATAGAAACAGCAGGCAACTGGCTAGACAAAATAGCATTTAGCTTGGTCATATATCAATGATGCTAATGAGCTCTTACTTTTTATCCTTTACCCCAAAGAACGTGTTTGAGTGTTGTGTGAAGTCAAATGTATAATATCGTAGCCTATAAGACTGTTTTATTAACATTTATCTGGCAAGATGCAGGCACAAAATACTACCATACCAGAGGCAATCATGTAATATATTCCTGACCTACCATAACATAGACGGTGGACAAAGTTAGAAACAAATCAGGGGACATATTAGCATTTAGGTTACTTTGGTTTTTGTCAACTCGCCCATGAATGTACACGAGTGCTGTTCTCGTCTTTTCGTTCAGAGTTAAAATCAGTGTTGAAATATTATTGTAAAGGCCAAACAATAACCCAAAACTAAACGGGCAACTGTTTTAAAGTGTCTGAGGTGGTTGTTGAAGTTTGGTCACCATAAGTATCCGGTTAGTTTGACTGATCTACATGTTTGGTGTCACATGGGACTCAAACCCTGGTCGCCTTGATAGAAAGGTTCTGAATAAAAATATTTCACCTTCACAAGTTTATTTTCACAAGTACTGTTTATCTCCTCATATGACATTACATGAAAAACAAACAGCCCACACCATAGACGCACAGGAATAACCAACGCTGATAACCAGGGTTGTGTAAGGATAACCCTAAATGCTATCCTGGTCTCTGTGTCCTGTAGGAAACCAAAACTCAATGTGAACTTATTTTTGTGTTAGCGTGAACCATGATCTCTCTCTAACTGGACAAGTAGTTTCTGCACTAATCTGCCGGTTTTCCAAAATGTAGACGGGCCGAGGATAAGGCACCGATAGTACTTGGTTAGGATTCCTAAAAAGATGTATTTGTGCTGAAATAGTTCATTAGTAACAAACGTTTTTTCACATAGACCTGATCTAAACGAATGTGTCTTTCTTTACTACACAGATCATAAGAACAAATTAAAGAACCTGTTTGTCAAAGTTTAACCACCGCTCACCACTCTTATAGTGTCACTGGTAACGCAATTTGTTTCCATACCCAGAGTACATCACCTGCTCAGTATACAATGACACACAATCACACAACAATCACAAGGACTGAATACCGTCAACCTTAAAACTGATGAAAATGTCACATGTGCTTTTGTTTTTGTTTCCGGTTGTCTTTGGGGAGTAAAGTTGAGGTACAGCCTTAACCATTATCTGCTCCAAAATTTCACCCAGTATTTTCAAAACTTTGAAATTGCATTTTGTTTCGATCTATGCACCGAAAGTACTGGGTGAGATTTAGAAAAAATTGACAAGTTAATAGATAGATAGATACTTTATTGATCCCGAGGGAAATTCAAGGACATTTGAATACAATACATTTTGATAAAGATGTAGTTCCCTCAAATCAACATTTTCTTGGTCAGTGTTCCGCTCAGATTACTTCCTGCAAGAACTTCGTTGCACTTTATAATAATAATAATAATTAAAAATAAAAAAACTCAAGGCAGAAATAGTTTGACATGTCTTCATGACGAGGATACAGAGTGAATGTTTTTTCTTTGTGATGAAAGCTCAAACATGAAATATAAGACATTAACATGACTATAAATGTGCGACATAATTTATTTGATAATTTATACAAGGAGCTGTATGCTATTGTATGCAACTGCATCTTAACATGATGTACTTCTCATTTGGTGAAATGTTGCCTATTGTTATTTTAGGTTGATAGTTGAAATCGCCCATTTTGACATATCCACAAAAATCTAATGTTTACTTCCTACCTTCCAGCTGCCTCACCATGTACTTGGAAAACAAAAGCAACCTGGATATTGAGTTGTCTCAGACATCAGCCCAAGGCCCACAGGGAAGGAGTAGCCTGAGGTCACCAGAGGCCGTCGCAGGGAACTTCGAGGAGCTTCTTTTACTGCAGGGATTCTCAGAGCGGAGAGAAACCCAGAAGCTGCAGTCTACAGGTCTGCCCACGGGACAGTGCGCCATCCACAACGATGGATTTGTCCCTGTTCGACAAGAAGATGGGTACGACTACTCAAATTGTGTTTCTGCTCCTTAATGGGAGTTTGTTGACAGGATTTTGCATCATTCCAAGTTGTAGGGAATGTTTTGAACATGTATTGAGGATAAAGGTGTTCTGGAGGGTCACATGGTGGAGCTTCATGTCAGTGAGTGGGAGGGCAATTATATCTGTAATGCAAATTATACCTATATGTAAGCTGGAACCATTTTTACCAAATGACATTAAAACACCCATCCATTAATAAATCATAGATCATTTTTGAGGCCCACAGCTGAGATTTCACAATTAGCAAGTGAGTAACATAATGGTTGCTCACAGTCATTTCTCAAACAGACAATCAGTCAGTTTTTACATTTAATTTTGTCAACTTATAGCATTGTAAACCCAAATGAACCGATATCAGATACTCACAGTAACATGCTCTTTGATGCATCATATAGAGAGTCAATAAATCATTTTATATTTGTATATAGTAGCACCCATTCATAACAAATCGAGACATTTAAGAAGAAGCAAGCCAAAGACCTGACTCTTTGCCACATATCAAAGATTGAATGGAAATCCATCATCAGATTTATATATTCTGTTTGAGGTGAGGTTGACGACTCGGTCCTCAGAAGTCAACGTGAAGTTCTAACTTTAAACCAACTCATCAAGCGTTTACTTAACTTCACCCTGTACTTCTACATCGTTTTCAAACTGTCGACCAAACCAATATGTTTTGAACCACAGACTGCCTGTGCGTATCACAGCATTTGTATTTGTGGGCCGAGAATAGATTGTTAAGATTCTGCATGAAAGAAAATGTTTAAAAAACATATTTTCAAACCAGGCAAATTAAAAACTAGTGAATTAACTGGTTTAGTTGTAAAAGCACCTTGTAAACAAGTGTCTTACTCTTTACTCGCCTGTCTTGGCCAGGTCTCCCTTGGAAAAGAGGTTTTTAACCTCAATGGGACCAACCTGGTTAAATAAAAAGAAATAAATTAAAGGTGCTATATAAATAAAGACTTGCATACTTACTTACTTAACAAAGTGCAGCAATAAGTAAATGTCTTCAATTCACTCCACAACATCAACTTTAAATATCAGAACAAGGTTTTTAAGACATTTAAGACATTAAGACATTTGCCCAACCATTTTCTGAACAACCATGAACTCAGTAGAAAACCAAAATGTCTTTCATAAGTCAAGAAGTATAACCAGAGTAAATTTTATATTTATGTGTATAACCTATGTGCGTGTTCTGCTGCCCTTAAGTGGCCCATTCAAAGCTAACAGGCTGGAAATGTGTGTTTCTGTGACCTTTAAACAACAAAGCTTAACATTGGTTTACACATTTTTCTGGAGTTGTGGTTTAGAAAGGGAATTCCATGAATAAAGCACCAAACGTGTCCTGCTGTAGCTTTTCTTTGATGTAGGACACAACAGTTTTAAACACATGTGCAGAATCATGTTACACGTGGCTTGATGCTTAAATCTTTCAGGGGTCTCTGAGCATACCTGGAAAATACTAGAATTCTTGTAAAGTTCAAACCTTCACAGACTCGGGGACTTAATGGTGTGTACGTGGGTGTGTATCTCAGCCGCTCAGTAGGGTCTTAATCTCAAGCCCGTGGTTGTGACGTTATTAGGATTAAACTGTAGAATTTTTCTCAGCATAAAACAAGATCTTTTTGGCAAGGCTTCATGTTTGGCAGCTAAAATGAACACAGGCTCTTAACATCCTAATTTTTTCAAACCTGTTTTCAAACCACTTTCAAAACTTGAGAGTTTTCAATGTGATAACGACAAGTGGCCAAAAGATCCAGATGTGTTTGGCAGTTAAATCAACAGACAAAAACACTCAAACATGTCATGGAGCAGAAACAACAACAGCAGACTCGACAGAAGTAGAAGTGCTCAAAACAGTGAATTTTTTAAAAGTGTTTTTAATCGTACTATGACTCGATGACGTTAACGTAAAAGTCTTACCTTTTACCAAAAGTTATCTTTAAACAAAGTACCACCAGAAACCTGCTGGACCAGAAGAGAATAATTCACCAAATATGTCGATATTCAAGAAACAATAAAGGTTTCTGGTCAGTTTAAGCACCAACCAGTCGACTCTCTGTCACTGCTCTCATCATTTTCAGTTCTACTCGACACCTGATGGGAAAAGCCTTAAAAAAAACATCTGTCCAAATTGGGCACTTTATCAAAAACCTATTTTTATTTATACTTTTAAGTACTTTCATTATTGCTAATAAGACCATTTTATAATTTGTGACACTACATTTAAAATGGAGTGATGTCTCCCCCCCCCCCCCAAAACACACAATGCTTTCTGTGTGTATGAAAACTAAAACATAATAATGGGATGAGGGTCTAAAAAGCATGACTACACCTCATACAACACATTAGACTGATATAAATTTGAATTAGGGACACCAGAAGGGACCAGCTTCCTCTGGAGCAGTACCAACTGATCATGCCTTTTTTTTGCTCAATTTAACACAACCCTCTGCTGTCAAGCTTTGGCTGAGAGATTCTTCTCATTTGCAGGATTAATTTTCTATCCACACAGGACTCACCTGAAAAATTGGCAAAATGAATTGAAAGAGATGAGAATGTTTCCACATCCTGTAAAAGAAACATTTTAGCAACCTGGGGTCCAAACTTCCAGTTTTTCCTTCCTTGAGGGACCAAACGTTGTTCTTTATGTTGGTACACAATCAGAATGCCTAACATTAAAAACGCTCATGTTTCTTTCATGGCTGTGTTGTTGTTGTTTGTCAGGAGGCTTCGGTCCTCGTCTCAGCTCCAGCTCTTTGCCTTTTTTTTTTAGGTTGATGGAAACCAACAGGGGCCTCACTAAGTTTATTTAGTGTCCATGGTAAACATGGATCCAGTCATATCGCACATTAATGCCTTTCATATATTAAAATGATCTTGGCATGGAACTTCTTTTGTCATTTTCAATTTTCTACAAAAAATGACTTTTGACACGACAATGAGCAAAATCAAAGTATGCCACAGTAAGACTTTAGGTTAGATTGCTCATTAAAAAATTAAATTCATATAACTAAATATATAGATGTGTGTGTTTTTTCAATTTTTTTTTGTCAATTAAACACTGAGGCAATGGGCTATTCTAATTCTTATGTATGCACCTGTACAAAAAGTCCCACCTAACTGGCTGTGATTGGCTGACCTCATCTGCCAAAGCAGCATGAAGTTTTAATGTTCACTAAAAAAAGATGGAGACCACCTGACAAAAAAATATACAATGTCATATTAACAGATTACTTTTTTTAATTGAACTGACTTGAACTCATAAATGAATAGACTCATAAATCCAGGCTGCCTCAATATTTTATAAAGGCTCCTCCTCAAGGTGAGACCACACAATAAGGAAGAAATATCAGGGATAATGTCAGAGTCATATCAGGGTAAGAGGAGGGAAGGGAACACTTGAAGACATGCAGTAAATCTCTTTTTAGTTGTGTAAGAGATTCCAAAGAGGATTAATGTGGCAGACTTTTCTTAATGCAATCTAGTCCCTTTATCCAACACTCTCACTTCACTCATTGATTCAGAGCCCCAGACTGTCTGGAGTGTTTGCTAATGCCCTCTAGATGTGTAAAACAACAACAACAACAACAAGAGTAAAGAATTATAGATTAATAAATTATCTTCAGTGCAGCACAGTTACCTTATATTGGTACTACGTTCATTAATCCAGAAGTAATTACAGGAAACCAAACTTCTTGCCTCTGGATGAGGAGATGCACAGACTACAGCACCGACCCTTTTGACAGGCAGACGGTAGAGACCCTTCAAGATTATAAGATTAGCCGAGAGGGACTTTAATTTTCAAAAAGATTCCCATCAAAAAGGTTTTAGCTCGGGGGGCTGCGATTTCATTTTCCGACGATCACGTCTAAACGGCTGTCAGAGTAATTGCTGAGATGACTGTGGGCTCGATGAAATCGAAGATTGGTGTATGGTTGGGTTAAGTAAAATATTACGATTTGTATGGGAGAGGGTGCCATGGTATTGCTTAAAGGCATTTTTTTGTATAATGAATATCAACACCTGCTGCTTTAAATGAGTGTGTGCGTGTTCGGCTTTATGAAAACAGATGATCGAATGGACACATATAGAGAGTGTGTATGTGTGTGTGTGTGTGTGTGTGTGTGTGTGTGTGTGTGTATGTGTGTGTGCGTGTGCCTGGGTGTGATTGTTGGTTGAGACCCAGCTGCGAGGCTCCTGGCGGAGGCAGCCTGCAGGAGCCTCGGGGATACGGTGCAGCAGCAGGGTGACAAAAGAGGCTCTAATGATCTCTCTTTAGGTGTCCTATCACCAGCTGCTCACCCACCTTTCTGCCACCAACGGGTTACAAAGGGTCTAGCAAACCTTTTTAACCAGTGACTGACAGCTGTGCACTGACAGCTGTGGGCTTTTGGGTCGGAGCACACAATGTTTTGGAAAAAGATTAAGATGCAGCAATTTTCATGTGATTCATCCTATTCCATTCGATTTCTTTTTTCAGGCACAATTTTGGCATGTTTAATATTTTTCGAGGAAAATCAAGTTCAGCCAACCTTTCAGAGAGATCGCCACTGCTGAGATTCTCTCAAGATGAGAGGTGAGTAATCCCTTACACTCTGGATTACTGAGTGTGGAGCCCAAGTATCTAATACTCAATACAATAAATAAGACAGGACATGATTGTGCCCCAAAACACTCCCAAACCAATCATTCACATCCTAACTAACTGACTGATAAAACTTGTGTTGTGGTTAAATATTATTGTGGTCAATTTAGCCCAATGACTATGCCTTCTTTTTCTCAATGTAATACAGTTAGAGCACAATATGCGTGTGATCTTTTGTAGAGCCGTCTCATCAAATTTCATGTTTTTTTTTTTGCTTTTCATAATTTCATGTTTTGAAGATTACGACGGACACGCCAACAGTGTGTTTCATCTTTGAACAACCCTTCTTACATTGATTCAAATGACATGGTGTGCAAGGAGAATGAATCAAACTGTGTATTACATTGTGTATTACAGACATGTTCCCCTTGGGGGGAACAACAACAGCTGGTGTCCTTAAGACCAATGTTTATTTCCCTGACGCTGTATTGTTTTATTCTCAGTGACTGACAGGGATTATTCTTTTCCAGTATTACCTACATGACCCTACACGAACCAAGCTTTGTTGAAGGGGAAGGAGAGCCCTGGGACAATGGTCCTCTCGACCTGGAGAGGAGGTATAGACTGGGCAGTGAGGTCAACAGCCTGTCCCTGTCCCGCTCCGGCTCCTCAGATAAGGACCCCATCGACAACATCAACTTCAGGCTCACGAGTAGCATGAGGTGAGACCCCTTTAGTTGATAGTTTATGACTGGTGGTTTATAAGCTTTTTTCATTTTAAACTCTTAATGTGAAGCCATGTCTACCAATGAAATACCTGGTTTGAATCATGTGTTTTCAGCGAGCACGGTCGTGTTTATTGATTTACAAGTTATCATTCTTGTCGTTTCAGACGGTGCCTGACAGTCTCCAGAATTGCCACGATTTTTACTATTCTTGTTTTCTGCAGCGTAAGTGGACATGGCAAAAGCATCATTTTGAAAATATATATTTTATCAAATCCTAAAGATAGCCTGATTAGATATTTAAAGTACTTTTACTCCTCCCTATAGCTGATGTGCACTTGGCTTGACATGTCCCCAACACTGAAGCTTCAGTGTTTAGCCAGCTCTGCATTGCATTTCTGCACTCTGACCTCCAATATTGAACCCAGTTGTACCGCGGTTCAGGTCGTGAAGATTTATAGAGACATGCAGAGGCTCTTTTAGGTCAGTTATATCTGAACCAGTTTGGTTGCCCGCTGCTCTTGGTTTGCTGTGATAACTTATTCATATCTGGCAAACTGAGAGTGTGGGGGTGCCTTGAAACTGTCACCTTCTCTGGTAAAAAAAAACAAAAAACCCCAGAACATTTCGGACTTAAATAAAAACTTTAGGAGGAGAACATCTAGCCAGCATGTTTTCTTTATGTCTGATGACAGATTAAGATTATTTATGATGTTTTAGATATTGCTCCTTTAGGCTAATCTTCTCAAATTTTGCTAAGATATAGTAAGCATACTGACCACTCTCTTATCGCCCTCTCTCATTTACAAAACGTGACCACTTGTCAGTACTTTCCACTTATAGCACTAAAGTAGGATAACATTGCACACAACATAATGGACTTAAAATTAGTCCTACTGTGGTGCAGCAGTCCAACTTTTCCACACAGTGTGATGAAACTATTCATTATTCTCAGCGTCACTACATCCTTGGAAGGAACTGTGCGGACCGAGAAAATAACGAATGTCTTATGCTTTCAGCTCTTCTTCAGCATGTATCCAGATCGAAATAACCCGTGGAGGATGCTGGCGGTCTCCCCGACAGAGAGTTTCTGTATCCTTCCCCTCAGATTTCCACGCATCACTATTATTTTCATAAACAAACAAAAGAGCAGAAGTCCCGACAGGCCTTTTAATCAACAAGGAAACATAATGAATGTTCATTTCACTTTGAGTGTGAGGGCATGCAGACCTTGGACGGTATAAATCCACAAAGGTCTTCATCTGGCTAAGTGAATGCTGCTAGAGAAAATATGTGAGGGGAAGTAGGTAGCAGTCCTGACAAATAAATGGATGGTCGTCACTGCAGTTTTATGATCTCTGAGTCATTTTCAAGGAGAAAGGATTCTTTTTTTTTCTTCTCTAAAAATAGACATGCACAGTTTATTAAATGGCCTATTCTTCTTTTGGAGCGTTTAATCAGTTCCATTATGTAAAAGCACTAAACTTATTTTCCTTTGCCCCGTTCTAGTTTTCATTCAGGGATTTAAAATAAAATGAAACATCTGACAAAAGGACTTTGTTCAATACTGTATCGAACAGTAAAACACACTTCTGAATAAGTGTTTCTCTTGACGGTCTTCGCTCGCCAGCTATGAACATGACAGATTTTCGAGACAATGCTTTGCTAAGGCTGCAGGTCGGAGGGCCTTTCGCCGGAGGAATGATCGACTTTACCAGACAAGAGTACATCCTGATCCAGGTGGAGCAGACTGAGCAGGCGGGACAGCGGAGGAGGCGGGCCCAGACGGTGAGAAACATCTCGTGGTTATATATATTTTTTTCAGTTCTGTGCTGAATCATCTGTGAAGTTCTGTTTGGTAAAACTATACTTGTTGATCTCCTGCTGTTTGTGAACAGGTTCTGTATAACTGGACGATCCCTCTACATGCTGAACGAAGTGACCAGATTTTGATAACAAAAACCTTCGAGATGATCAGCAGGTACTGAAAATGCAGAAAAGCTTTTTTTTTTTTTTTTTAAATAGAAACCAAAAGTACAGTTTGAATTTCCTTTCACAGCTAAAATGAGTTTCATGACAGAAACACATACAGTACATAACATTTGCTTCTGTGTTGTCTCCCCTGCACAGTGATCCCATCTCCATCTCAGTTCAGGCCTTTCTGCATGAGAACGAGGTGGTGCCGTTATCCATGACCCACCAGTCGCTCTATGTCAACGTGGAGACACAGGTTGCCATCGCTGGCATCATCCTGACTGGAGTCTATGTTCTCATCATCTTTGAGGTAAATGAAGAAATGAAGGGAGTTCGGTTTGACTGTATTACAAAAAAATGTCTGTGTAGGTTCATCTTATCATGTGTCTCACCTCCCTGTTTTTTTCTGGGGAAAATGGAAATGGATTACATGAAAACATTCTTAAGGGTGAAACCTTACAGATAAACTCCCATAAGTACCCCAACCCAAAAACTAGAATTGGAATTCTTTGTCATGTTTCTTAGCGTGGACTTTTTTGTTGTTTTGTTGTTTTTTCCTCAAGTTTCAATTTGGGGCTTTTTTGGCCTTCTTTAGCACAATCCAGCGAGCTCGTGTCTTTACAAAATCAGGATTGAGAAACGTGTAAACCCACTGTTAAAGGGATACTTCACCCATTTGCATGAAGCTGTGTATCATTAGAAACATGGGAGTAGTGTTGAATAGTCGTGAATCCAACCTTGAAAGTTTTCTTGATGTAATGATGTGATGCAAAAAGCGTCATATTGCATCACATGAAGAAAACTTTCAGGCAAAGAAAAACACATTTTTCTCGTCTCAGGGCAAAATGAGGGCTGGATTCACGACCATTCAACACTACTACCATGTTTCTAATGATACACAGCTTCATGTAAATGGGTGAAGTATCCCTTTAAGGATGTGATCAAAACATAATCCAACTTTAAATTCTATCTTCTTCCACTTAAATAACAAGAAATTTTCATTTTCATTTTCATTTTCATTTATTTATTTATTTGAACAGGGGCAGTGTACAATATACATTAACCTCAAAAAGGAGAGATGCATTGTACCAGGTTGTAGCACTTGTGCTAATTTCCACCTGCAAGCTGCATCCCACGATGATATGTCTATTGGATGTAGTAATTAACAGTAATGCTAACATATTTAACATTTAACTAATGGGCAATAAGACATGTATTTATGATCCGTCCGTTGGCCGTGCTTCAGTATTTTCCATCCTACATGTTTGTAATCCTAAT
The DNA here is from genome assembly GCF_947650265.1 of Symphodus melops. Taxonomy (NCBI): domain Eukaryota; kingdom Metazoa; phylum Chordata; class Actinopteri; order Labriformes; family Labridae; genus Symphodus; species Symphodus melops. The sequence continues at coordinate 25,506,781 of NC_136698.1, read as the reverse complement.
GTTGATGTGTTGCTCACAAGCTTCTCACTTTACAGATCCGTGTTGAGATGTGAGCTCCCCGGATATATATCTGCTATTTTCATTTCTATCCAGTCAGTGTTTGGTTTTAATTAGACGGGGTAATCTCCCTTAGTGCGACAGGGTGTGAACTCTGAAATCTGTGTCTGCAGGGGCAACACAATGATGTGTAAGTGAGCAGCAGGCTATGAGAGATGACAGCACAGTTACAGTCTGCACACACACTCCCATGTGTCAGCTCTGTTGCTGACAGCCAGCTTGCTGAGGCTGTAATTGAAAGTGCGAGCGATTGTCTCTAAAGTCTCGGAGCATACAGTGCATCGCTATTCAGACGTCAGCAAGATGTCAAAAGGTGTCAGCCATCTGTGAATGCCTCACTCTGCAAGCGACGTTGATTTTTCTCCATTAAACTTTAGCTTAATAATTGATCTGATGTTTTCAAAAGGTTCTAAAGTACAGAATTACAGCGCCGTTTTTTTTAACAAAGGCTGAGGAAATTAAGGAAAAAAACAAAACGTTTGTTCTCCTGTCTGCGTTATTTAGAAAAGATTGGACAAAAAGATAATACAAGAATGTCTGAAGAGAGTCAGAGCTTTTATTCAGCTTGAGTGACGGGTCCCAAGTTACTGCTGAGATAGTCAACGAGGTCGGCTTGCGTTTAAGACAACTTGTCTTCTCATCAAAATTACAACAAAATGTTCCTTCTGCTAACACACCTGCCAGTTGAAGCAGCTTGAATGAACCAGTCGTCAGCGTTACTTTGGGTCAAGTCAATAAAGTTTCTTCCTCAGAAACAGCTTTCTACATCTTCGCCTCATTAAAGGACCTACTTTCCTGTCATTTAATTCTATGGAGTCGAAGTCAGAAAAGCAGCTCAGATGTGTGATAGCACATTGGATGACCCAATATGAGAGTAGCTATGGAGCCTGTTGAAGCAGAATGACTCCAAATATCATTACTGAACTGTTTGAAATAGCTCCTTTAGCTTTCCTGTTTTTCAAACAGGAGAAAATGAAAACGACTTGGAGATCTATTACACTCAATTTCACCATTATTTATGCCGGTCTGGGACACCTAGTGAGCAGAACTGTGAGATGTAGAGTTCAAAAACCTCCTTATTTATCTTTTACAGGTGTCTCACAAAGCTCTGGTGATGTCTCGTTCAGAGCAGCAGGGAACCTCGTCGCAAGTGAACACAACTGAACTGAGCATAATAGAAAAAAAACCCCCCTCAAGACTCATGACTCACATGCTCCTGCTATAGAGACAAATCTTTTCAGAAAATGTGTCCCTTAAGTCGCCCTTTAATGAACATAGACTCTATAAAGCAGGAATATAATGTTATATAATAGTCCAAACAAGGAGTTAAATAAGTGTTGATATGAATTCATGACTTGAATGTGATTCACTTGTGACTTTCTGTTCACAGACAGAGAGGATTTTTACTTAAGAGAGATTGTGGTTGTGTGCAAATGTTGATATTGAATGATATTTGTCATCTTCTTTGATTCCAAGTTGAATAATTAAATTACATTTTGTCTTTATTTTCAGATCGTGCATCGCACACTGGCTGCCATGCTGGGATCTTTCGCAGCATTAGCCGCTCTGGCTTTCATTGGTGATGTGAGTTTTATTACTGTTCAGTCAAATAGTTTGGAAAATGAAGCTTATCCAAAAACGATTTGTCGAGAAATTGGATGGAAATCTGATGTTACTTTCAGGGAACAAACTACAGCATGAAGTTAGAGAGAACGTTTTGATTGTCAGACAATTCACGAGTAAATCGTTGTCAGCTCATTTGTCATTTATAGACAGGATATTTTATTTGATGCTTAAACCCGGCAGAGCAACAAAAAGTGATGCAGTACAAAACTGCAAGGTGGTTTGTTATTGCATCAATGCTCTGAGGTTTAGTTACACAACATACATACACAGGTGTTTAACTCGTCATTGTTTAGGAGCCAGCACTCACCGCTTGTAAGTTGAATTGTCGACTTGTTAATTAAAAGCAGATTTAACGCATTTAAACTCAGCTGCTTGGCTGTTTATCAAACGGCTTTAACTTCTCTTCAAACTTAGCTAACGCTAAATAAACTGTTGTTATTGACCCAACATCAATCAGCCCAATTCAAATCTGCAGAACAGGCAGAAACTTCCTGCCAGAGGAAGTAAAACAACCTGCCGTCACGTACACAGCTTCTATGTTTCTTGGTTCCAATAATTAGTTCAATTCATAGCCAAGAAAAAAAACAACTATTTCTCATGAAGACGATAGTTCATTAGCTTGAAAATGTCACATTCTGCAGTGATCAATCCTGGAAACCTTAATCCTTCACGTTGGAGGGCTTGTATGAGGTCAAAGGTCAGCTAAATGAAAGCTGTATGTAAGTATGGTTCATTCTGGCTCCAGTTTGATGACGTTAGGGTGAGTTGGGACAGGAACACGGTCGGCGTTTTGAGTTTCACCTGTGCCTCTCCTGAAGCGACAGGATGCATCTAAAGGCAGAGTGTAAGCAGGGGAGGAGTTATATCACAAATGAAGAATGTGTTCAACTTTACTAAATGCTCTAACATTTGTTTTTATTTCCTCGAGGATGTGATCATTGTTTTGTTTTTTAATCTAATAGTGTTCTTTGTGTGTCCCACAGCGGCCCAGCCTGGTGACTGTGGTCGAGTGGATCGACTACGAGACTCTGGCTCTTCTGTTTGGGATGGTGAGACTCCTAATTATGATTTATTTCTTTGACACGTTTATGAACCTTGGACCAGGCAAAACAATCTTCCTTTACTTTTTCTCTATTGTAGAGAACCATCTGACATCTTAAATCCTGTCATTGCATTTTCTGACTCTTTTTCAAAGCACTGACAGTGAAATCTGTTTCCGTGGAGGCAAGTAAAACTGACATTTTAAAACCTTGTCTCCATGGAAACAAGCATGACCTGCCACGTAAAGGTAGAAATTGGAGGTTTTTCTTGCCAGTATCTTTTTGAAACCTTTCTTTGAGACACGTTCTAACTTAAAGCAGATAATTAACCTTTAAGAAATATTCCTCTCTTATTATTTGCACAAGGAACAGTCCTGGCAGGTCAGTGAATTCTGAATTTCGTGATGAAGCGTGGACACAGATGGCAGCTTCGTTTGGATATCTTCCACTGTCAACAGCTGCCACTGAAATTTTTTTCCCATTCTTCAGAAGCGAACAGAGCGATGGGAGTTTGTGAAAATATTTCAAACCTGCAGGCGGCATATTTCAAAGACTCTGCGTAATGTATTCAGATGTACATTTTCTCCAAATACGTCTTTGGGTAACACTTTACAGTACAGACAAAACAAAACGATAGACCAGTGCTTGACACAACATCAGACTGCCGATGTATCAGATCCTGAATATATCACATATTTCCAGCTGTTGGACACAATAATGCAACACGGTTCATTTTGATATACGGAGAAAACGCTTCACCTCTGCATGAGGAATCACGATTTAGTTCATGAACCAATTCGGAAAGTTTTGCAGATTCTTGCTGCTCGCCATTTAATGATGGTGAGCTCACTATTACTCAAAGTAATTGGTTTATACAACATGCTGTTTTTCAATCAGCTGTATTAATGTAACTGTAGGTCTGTTAATGTTTCTGCTTTTAAAGAGGATTAGCTAAATATAAAGTTTTATCTGACAGATAATCGAGATAACGTCATGACTGTCAATTAATGTTTCTAATAAAGTATCCTATGAGTCTGGATTCATCACAAAGTCACAGAGACTTGATTCTTTTTTATTCTAAGTGACAGGATTTTAATGTTTTATCCCTCTTTAGTAAAGCACACAATCATCATGACACAGTCATTATTTAAGCCTCACCTCGCCTTAATCCAAAGAGACACTATTCAAACTCTCAGTTAATTTATATGACGTCAGGCGTTGTTTCCGTCAGCGTGTGACGACTCTTTTAAAATCTTTTTTAGGAGCCTTTTGTTTGGCCTCGTTTCTCTCATCGTTCATGTTTTCATGGGTTTTCTTTTAAAGTATAGAAAGAATATAAAACATGAAGAACCTCCAAACGAGGAATAACTTCCATTTCCTGTGTGCGTCGTGCTCACTTGCCCTCCTGCCGTCTGTCGTGACTACGTGCGAGATAGAAAGAGGACTTAAACTGTTGTGACATAATGCAATGTATTTATTTATTTAAAAATAAAATATGTCCTGTTTCTTCCAGATGGTGCTGGTGGCCATTTTCTCTGAAACCGGCTTCTTCGATTATTGTGCCGTGAAGGTTGGTCTATTGTGTGATGATGATAATAGTTGTAGGTACTGACGCACATTCACATGTTTTGTTTGCATCTCTTCTAGTGAACACAACAATTTAAAAAAGTGCAACCCAGTTAATTCTAGTTTAGTTCTCTAATCAGATATAGGAGATGTGTGTAATATCTTAGAAAGGCTTCCCCTCAGCCGATATTACCCCTCATCTCCTGACAGCTCAATGTCAGACTTCTTCTCAGTACTTTTTAGCAAAATATTATCTCCCTCAATCAGTGCTGTGTTTGCTGATGTGAGGGAAATGACTGAAAATCAACAGAAGACATTGGTTGAATGTGTATCGACTGTGGCGTCTGTGAGTGTGGAGATTAGACTTCTGCTATTAGAACTCAAAAAGATTTCATGCACGGTGTTTGAATAAAATAAAGAGCTCAGTGGTTTTTCCCACAGAGGACAAAAATGAATTTAGGAGCTGGTATTTCATGTTTATTTCATTTCATCTTGATTCTATTGTTGCTCTGCTGTTAAACCACAGATATCCTACGAATAACACGCACTCTTATATTTCCTATCATCCTAAAGTTGAAGATAATCTCTTCACCCTGTCTGCTCAAGGTCAAGGTCAAACAAAAAACATCTCGCTTTTAATCCTCCACACTCGCTGTAGATGGTGAAGGAGGGCGAATGCCTTTCGTCCTTCAGGTGCAGAAGCACTCAGACCCGGAGAACAGAGGGATTATGCAGGCTCATGAATTTTAAGTGTGTGTTGTTTGAGGGCAGGTTTTCCAAATTAAAACACGTCCCCTGAGAACAGCTCGGACACATTGTTGTACTGCATTGAGAACGTGGCCATACTGATCTGTGGTAGTCCATCTATTATGTGGCTATTTTTAGAAGTACAAACTGTGATAATAATCTGATAATACTCCATGAATTCTCCATGATAACTTTCTTTTTTGGTCATATCGCTTCTCTCTGCAGGCCTACCAATTATCCAGAGGAAGAGTCTGGCCAATGATCATCATCCTCTGCCTCATCGCCGCCATTCTCTCAGCTTTTCTGGACAATGTGACCACCATGATGCTTTTCACTCCTGTCACTATAAGGTACCATGAAACCCTTTAAAATGTCCTCCAGTTTGTAATGCATAAAAAAAGAGGACCTCGGATTGGTTACGAAGCTCAGAGTACATCCTGAAAAGTTCAACACTATAGAGGCAATACAACACAACACAGTCTATATAACTTTACTGATCAATGTTGTGAACAGCTTTTTTTTTAATTTTACAAATAAATAGTGAATTTAATTACAAGTGTAATCTAAAGTAACATTAATAAGTAAATGTATCTACAATATAAAAAGACTTAAAGGGGGCATATTATGAAACATTTATTTGGATAACCTGAGTGTTAATATCAACCCAGAACATGAAATAAATCCATCCAGTCTTTTGTTGTCTGTGGTCTTACCACACAGAGAAAGATGCTCCGTTTTAAATTTTCTCAGTTTATGACATCACAAGTTGGATAAAAAAAAAAAAAAGCAGTAGGATGTGTTGTGACTTACCTTCAGTAATATCCAGGCTGGCTCACATTCACTGCAAACCAGATCGTTTACTATTATTAATCAGAAACTTCTCTGATTCTGTTTTCTTTTTTTGGCCCAGTAGAAAGTAAAAAAAAAAAGGAAATATGTATCTTTCACTGAACTAGCTTACTTACTTTTTGACTCAAAGTTCTTGTATCTAATCAGCGGTACATACCCTGTAACCTTTTATCATTTTCTTTTTAAGTGGTCACATCAGCTGATGGATCACACTCGTCTCTCTGTAACAAGCTGAATGCTTCCTATGCTAGCCAAACAGAAGAATCTCCAATTTCCTCCAGTGGCCTGTCTCTCAGATCACGAGTGTGTGCACCGCCCACCTCTTACTCGCCCCCTATTGTTGACTGTTTTCCGCTCTTGAATCAAGTCCAAAAAGAGAACCATTATTAAGTCCGTGTTTGTTGGCAGATGATCAGAATCTTGATGCTGTTTGACTCGACTGAAAGTAGACACCAGATAAACAGGACACAGATCTGGGGGAAAACGGTGCTCCAACCTGTTATCAGGGCAGCTTGGGGGATATCCTGTACAGCCCCCATGTTAAAGGACCAACTCTTTTTATCTTCCAATATCCTTTTTATATTGCTGTATGACTCTCTCCCACACGTCCCAATCTAATCGGGGCTAAAGGGCTTTTCTGTCTCTATCTGATTCTGCAGGTTGTGTGAGGTGCTTAATCTGGACCCAAGACATGTCCTGATTGCAGAAGTAATCTTCACCAACATTGGAGGGGCTGCCACAGCTGTCGGTGATCCACCCAATGTGATTATAGTATCAAATCAGGACCTGCGCAGAGAAGTAAGCACTTTCACAGCTCTAATGCCTAAACTTGCTTTAATATAATGCCACAGATCAGCCGGGTGTAATCCGACACATGAACCAGACGCTTAGTAAGGTGAACGTGATGCTGTTCTTCCTAAACCGGACCCTCAACACTTATATTAGGATGAAGGAACAATGGCAGTTCAAGCTGCACAGTTTAAAACCATTTTAATAGTTCTTTATCTTATCTCTCTGTGTCAGATATTTGGGCGCCTGTGGCTCAGCGTCTAAACCGGAAAGTTTAGGGGGTTAGATCTCCAGCTCCTGCTGATGTCTCCTTGGGCAAGACACTTAACCCCAAACTGCCTTAATCCTCGTCAACCTCCCCAAACAACCTGCATCTTACAGTGCAACTCACATGCAGCTAAATAAATGTGATGCCATAGTCATGTAGTTGTACCTCAGACTTGTTAAACAGATGTTCAGTGGATGTGAGATCCAGATCTCTACAAGGAGGAAAATAAAAGGTCTCATTATTTTCCTAAGTGACAGTTTAGAAAAGGCTTCATGGTTCCCGAGTTGACATTGGAGCGGGTAATTGAGTGAACTTCTCTTTCTGAAAGTTGCATTTGCTGAAGCACTCTGTTGATGTTTCTATCTCTTTGTGAAGCCTTGTGACTTGAAGTAAAAACAATCAGTGTAGGTTAATGTAAAACCACTGGGTACAGAATACACATCATGATGATGTTAATGTTATTTGAAGAGTGCTTTTGAAACTACTCAGAGACCCTTTACGCAGGAGGTCAACAAAGATCTGATAGAAGTGGAAGTGTGTGTTGAGTAGGTCTTTTTTTTTTTTTTTTTTACAGAGCAGCAGTCTAACAGCAGTCATGTTGCTGCATACAGTTTCTCTAAAGCCTCTGTATTCCTCCTCTGACATTCATGACCTATCACAGCTTCTGCAGTGCACACCCTCACAGTGTACAGACATTTAGGAGTATGCTGTGGATGCATTGGAGGGTTGATGTTGTCGACGGTTTTTCACATGACATTTCTGCCCAGCACAAGCTCTCAGTGTATTTTTCTACAACCCTTATTAATGTTGATGTTCAGGTGATAAATGACGATGTTGTTGCAGTGGAACCAATTTGTATTTTTTTTGCCGCTGCAGCAATAAATCACATGAATCAAAAATGTCAGAATAGCAAAGAAAAAAAAGTGTTAACACCTTCCTATGTTAGAGTACCAGTGTTAATAATGTCTCCTGAGCCGTTTCCTACAGCATCCATTCACAAGATTTTACTTTCTCGCTCTGTCGTCGAGGTTACGTGCAGATGTTTAATATTCTAGGATCTCTCTGTTTGTTCTTAGATTATAACAATTTTCACAAAGCTTGTTGAAAAGATGTAGCACATAGCAACTTTTAGGAAACAGCAGTAATACTGGCAGGATTTGACCGTCTGTGTTTAAATGACAGCAGGTCAAATTCAAGGAAATCTTTCATTTCTCTTGATACCACCTGCTATGTTCCTGTTTAAACATGTCATATAACAGGAGATTCATTGTTGTGACACATTTCAAAAGTATTTCAGAGCACTTGCACAGCTGAAACAATAATGCTTGCTTCAGTTTAACGTAGCTCTAAATTGGTGTGGCTACCACCTAAAGTATCACCGCAGGACAAATCTGTGGTCTGGGTGATTGTACAAAGAGCAAAGTTATTGTGTGTTGTAATGAATAAAGCCGAGGAATGTAAACAAAGATCCTCATTATGAATCTTAAAGGTAAAGTATGAGACTCACAAAGCTCTATATCATACAGCCCACATTCATTCAACTGGAGGTTTTTATTCTTGTTAAGTACCTAAGTAAGTGGCTGTTTGTTTTTTGTTTTTTTTTATAACATCAGTGAAGGCTGAACCATAAACCTGGGCTCAGATTCTGTGTTGTCCCACAAGGGGAAATTTGTTTTGCAGCAGAAGCACACAAAAGACGAGAAACACAAGCAAAACATCTACGTAAAAAATATAAACCAAAAAAAAAACAAACAGTAAAACCTCGAACAACAAAGCAAAAATATCAAACCAAATAAAACATCGAAATAAAGTCAAGTTGAGCTCATACCAAGTTGGGAGTGCCTAACTAAGTGCAAAGTGGAGGTGTGCAAATGTGCAATTCAAGTGCAAAAAGAGCAACTCCAGAGCGAACTGTTCGGTGTGGTTCAAGCTTTGATTAGATGTCAAACAGTTCATGTTTTACTTTAAGAATCCCATCTGCTCTTTAAGTCCCTCTTGTAGCACATTGATTTATTTCTGATGCCTTTATGGAGTAGTACCCCCCTATACACACACACACACACACACACACACACACACACACGCAGCAGCAGGTTGTGTTGGTGTGTCTCTCGTCATATACAGTATAAGTGGCATGCCTGGGCACACTGGAGTCTGTCTCTTTGGGATTACAGTGTGATTAAACCTGTGAAGAAGACAGTGTCACTCCTGATGCAATACTGTGTGAAAGCATGAAACCGACAGTCAGCCCTTCACTCTCTGAGTGTTGGTTGGTTGATGATCTCTGTGTTTGTGCCGTCGTGATCAGGGTGATTTCATCTTGTTTCATTCAAATTCATTTGGTGCCTCGTTGAACATCAAACGAGTCCATCTTGGTTTATTTCCTTCGTTATTTTTGCTTTGACAAGGCTACATGAAAACATTACAGAAGAGTATTTGTGACAAGCTTGAGAAAACATCATCATGTTAACTAACAGATTTATTGTTATGTGTTTAAATTAGTCAGTCGATTAAAACATTTATTATGATCAATCGCATTAGATGCTGGAATGAATCAGAATTTCATAAAAAATGTTTTTTGAATATAAAACATGCTGGAAGTCTGTCACATTGAAATCCAAAAAGCTGCCAGCTTCCAGTTTCAACAAAGCGTGCAGTATTTGATTTTTGGTGGCCAATCAAATTACAGTTGTGATCCCAGTCAGACCACAGTCCTCTCTGCACCCGCCCCCTGCCACCCGGCCAAAAACCCCCTGAGCCCATTAAATAAGCACACAGCACTATATATTTGCTCTTTGCACAATTTTATCCAGATGTTTTCATACGCCCGAACTTCACTGGCTCGTGTTTAGTCTATCGTTCGCACGTCTCCACATAGTGTGAACAACTCATCAAGGAGATAACTTAAAATAACTGGTTTGTTACTGTTTCACAACGAAGACACTCAACCCCAAGTTTCTTCTGCTGCGTGTTAATGTATATAAATGTGATGAGTTACTTCTGTTGGTCTCACTACATAGTGACCTCTACCATCAGCGCAGGTGTGACATGCGGCGTAAAAGCACTATGAGGAGTCAGCATTACGACTTAGATGAACAACGCTCAGTGTACATTCTCATATGAAGCAGGATAGTCAAATTATTATTTTTTGTTTAAAATAATTCTCTTGATTAATCGCAAACGTTGTGTTTCAACATGAACACCTCCAATCTCTGGAAAACATTCAATATTTAAAGGAGTTTTAATTTCAACACATCAGATTTTTAGAATCGTTGAATTTTGACCTTTTAGGCATTTTAAAAGTCTGACACTTCATTAAATCTTTTTGAATTCTCTCGTGATCTTTTCATGTCGCTTACTCTCTCATTTCAAACTTATTTAGTTTCTTAAAAACTTGAAGGTTGAATCTGTGTTTAAACCATGAAGTACAGATATGCAGCTCCAAATGATAACTGCCTTAAACTTATATTTTGCTTGACCCTTGTGGTTAGCATGAAAATGTGCTCTCTCTCTCTCAGCTAAAAGTAAAGACAAACATTCAGGGCAGATCTTCCTTGTTTTGTTTTCAACGTGTCGGCAGATTGTGACGAAAGTAAACCTCAGTTAGAACATGTCCCTCGGTTAATCAGAAAAAACCTGTCGCCGTCTGAAAAGGGCAATGACTCGTAGGCTCTTCTCATAACCTTCACTCTTCTTACACTCGGAGGGGCAAAAAGCTGCAGCACTAGAAGACATGACATTTTCCCAGCTGCTTGATGTGGCATCTGTTCGTGGCGTGTGACATTTTAGCCTTTGCGGGTGCAGCAGTATGTGGTCTCATCCAGTGTACAGTAGCATCCTCTTTCACTGGGCTCCAGGGGGGGGTGGGGGGGCCTGCTGTCCAGTTTGTCTTGGCACGGTTTCCCAGGTGACACAAGAGCAGGGACACTGCGGCAGCACGTTCATCCAGTCATGTCTGGCCCCTGATAAGGACAGCTTGTGCAGGCATGCATGGTTTGCTTGGCTGTGAGTTTGTTTGTTTGCATGCTTGCTTGTTTGTGGTGAGGGGATTTTTATGAGGGGAAATCCAGAAATAGAAAGAGCAGCTTGGCTGTGAAGTGTGTGTTTCTGCCCTCGAAAGAGTGTCCTTGTATTTGAGTTGCCAGAGAGTAAAGTAGCATGGCACATAACACAATCTTTATCTCATTTTGATGTGATTTCATTGAGGGACACTGATGCCAGGTGGATCATCTCTAACCTGTCTGCAGAGTGATTGACATTGGCCCCTAAAACATCAACACAACAAGTTAATGGCTCCAAACAGAGATACATAACATCAGCAAACACATGGACAAACTGACGTGGTTTAGCTGTTTGCATTCCTGTGTTTGCTTCTTACTACTCGTAGTGATTGGTTCAAAGTTCAAAGTTTTTTTTTGTGTCAAATGAGATTTTTTACAACAACCCAAATCAATACATTAATCAATTTTCAAAAGGTACTCTTAGATTTTCAAATGTGCCTCTATGTTTTCCCAGACTGTATACGCAAAACAATGCTTAATGGTGTTAGAAATGCTGTCATTATAGAGTTTGTCCAGCAGAGGGCGCTCCTGAGTTCATAATGTTCTCACCACCGTCTGCAGAACATGTTGCAGAGCGTCTACTTTAGTGACTAGAGCACGATCCAGGTAGAAAATGGCCTGTGCAGCTTACCTAAGCTTCATAGTTGAATGTTTTCCTTCATGTGGTGAAGTGCTACAGCCATGATGGCCTAAAACAGTGAGGAAGTAGTCAGCAGGTTTTAATCTGTGGCTCTCCACTGAACAGCAGCTGTACGTCTTAAAGGTGCAACATAAGTGTCAGTCAGGTGTGAGCATGAGGCTGAAATAAAAATGAAGACAGAAATAGCTTTGTATTAAAAAGCCAAATGCTAATTTTCTCTGAAATTGTGTGTGAGACAGCCCCAGATTACAGTAATCTTCGATGTTTTCTCTCCCATGTGAGAATCAATAACTGTGTCTTGGAGAGGCTCAAGTATTCATTTTTATCTGGCTTGCTTGAGCATGAGCAGTTCTCCTCAACCCACCAGGCTGCCCTGAGGGTCACAGCAGACTGCGAGAGCAGGTCTCTATGGAGGCATGAATAAAGCAGAGCCATGTGCTGTTTGAGTGAGGCAATGAGACGACATAGTGATAGGATTATAGATTGTGTGACATGAAAGGGACCTTTGCATTTAATCTACTGCAGGCTTGATGAGATGTTTAGGATCTTTTGCACACTCAGATTTGATTGAATACTCAATATCTGATATTTCAGAGCTTCAAGGATGTGTGTGAGAATATTTTTAAACTTTATCCTGCTGCAGGTTTTATTGTATCAGCCCTCCTCCCCCTTCATCCTGACTTGTGTTGCAACTTGAAAAATAACACATCCTGTAGAGGTCACTGTTCAACAGTTTCATTACTGTTGTGTTCTACTGTGAGAAAGTGGAAGAAATAAAGACAGTATGAAGTAATCATGGCTCAAAGTCAGACATTAGAAAGGAGATCTTAAAGGCTTTTTTCCTGTTTTTTCAGGTTATCAGGTTGCTGAGATGTTGATGCACTCTTTTTTGTGTTTGATTGTATGGTGGTGGAAAGAAAGTAGGGCAAAAGTCTGTTTTTTTTTCTCTCTTTCTAATATGTCAATGCATTTCACCTTGAACGTGTTAAAATAATTATAGAGGGACACATTTCCAAAGGTGCATCTGATAACATCTTGCTCTGTGGGAAAGATTAGCTCTCCATTATGAGGACAGCCTGAGCTGGGGGCTTTGGACTTTTTACTCATGCAGCAAGCAAGATGTGCTCCTTTTCAGGCTACAGCTTGGAGGACATGTAAAACCTTGAGGATTCTATTATCACTGCCCCTTTTATATGCAATGTTAACATCCTTAGCTTCTTCATGTATTTTCTTGAGACTGCCCTGAGATATTAGCTCTTACGTATTACGCCTATTCATGTAATGCCCCTGTATTCACGACTCCTCAGTTAAAGATAACAAGTGACCAGCTGTGGGTTCAACATTACTGTAGCCTGAGAGCTCATACATTGTACTGGTAGCTAGCAGGATTGCAAACTCCACAGATGCTGCTACAAAAAGCTACACAGCTGCTCTGAAACAGCACGTTGTGGACTTAGCTGATGCCATGGGAATAGTCATGAAGGAACACAGTTGAAACTCTTTCTCCCTCGGGGGGGGGGGGGGGGGGGGGGAGGGGGGTTAAGGTCACGGGACCACCAAGAACAGAATGCATCTTATAGACAAGTGCAATTTATTTTTCTGGATATTATGGCGATAAAAAAAAGCCGTCTTCAGAAATGATTCCTTTACCTTCCAGGTACATTATATAAACTCCAATCACTGTCTGCTAAAGAGAGAGTATTTTAATGTGGACACAGAACTCATTGGTTGGGGCATGCAGCATTGAACATTTCTGATTGGTTAAACATTCATAGCATTTTATGTCTCCTATTATTTATGAATATCTGTAGCTGTATATTAAAAATAGTTCAGTGGACTCCGTCACAGTGGCAGAATCCAAAGAAAGTTCTGGAGCACACACATTGTCCGTCAGTGCTTTCTCAATAGACCAAATAAGTCTGTCATTTCTGTACATATCACCACTTCCTCCCAAAACTGATGTCTTGGCACGGGGAATTTGCAAATATCTGATCAAACTCAGCCTCTTAATCTCAAAAGACTTTGTTGTCCAACATATTATTCTTTGTCTTTCAGGGAATTGATTTTGCCAGTTTCACAGGCTACATGTTTCTGGGAATCTGCCTTGTCCTTCTCACATCATTTCCGTTCCTGCGGATGCTCTACTGGAACAAAAAGCTCTACAACAAAGAGTCCATTGAAATAGTTGGTGAGTGAAATATTTTTTTTCTATCTTGCAGCTATTCCTCCGAATCCTTTTTCTATATAACAGTGATGACGGGTGACGCTGTGCAGGGAGTAATCAAGTTGTCATGGGAATGAAATGTAAATTGCAGGTTTGCTCTGGACGCATGCAGCACAATCTAAAATCATCTGTGATTGCTTTTGATTAATATTAAAGGTCCCATATTATGCCCTTTTTGGGGTTCATATATCTATTTTACGTGCCTTCTAAAGTTCGTCACAATCGCTAATGTTCAAAAAAAGTAGATTTGTCATGTCACAAACCCATTTTCAACAAGGAGTGCTATATGGACCAAGTGTTTTATGTGGCTTATGGATTTGCCTAAACATGCACAAGACACCTGGAAAACACACTAAAGAGCATCTAAAACCAGAAAAAGAAGAAAATGGGACCTTTAAGGCGTCTATAGCCCCCCCTCCCTAAAACACTTGTGCAGATATTCTCCGCTTGCCAGTGCTACTCACCTTCTCAGGCAATGCAATGACCTCAGTGAAACTTCATTCAATCTGCAGTTTGACCCCTGACCCCCACATATGATTTATAATGCCCTCACACTTGAAGCCCCCCATTTTCAATATAGTGCATCCACACTATTCTCATTAGTTGACTTTATGGTCTCAGATGAAATGATTTTATGAATACAGCATCATAGTTAATAGAGGGGAGGATTTTCCCAGTAGTGATGATGTAAATGAGATATGCATGCTATATATACATAATTATTTCAAAAGCGTTTGTAAGGATTCTTATGCCAGTAAAAACTTAAAAGATGAGGTTAATCAAATAGGTTATGGTCAGTCTCAGTTAAATATCATGCACTATGGTGGAAAACGTTCACCTTTGACCCCTTTTTGCTCCCCGAGAAGTCTGAGTCCCAGAAACCCCCTCACTCTGGTGTCCAGCTGCTGCTGTTGCATTCACATGTCCAGCTCAAGAGCAGCAAGCTGGTCATCCAGATTCAGACTTGACTGAAGCATCTGAACCATTGCCTGTATATTCATATGCAGTATGTGTGTTAAGTCTATTAACTACAGTGTTTCCCCTACTCAGGACGCCCGCTTGGAGGATACAGCATCCATACATGGGGCGCACACACTAACCACTGTGCCCAAAGTTCATTTAATTTAGTTTTCTATACAGCGCCAGATCACAACAGAAGTCCTTTCAGGACACCTTTTTGATAAAACAGGACAGCTGTCATTAAAAGAAACACCAAGATTCCTTTAAGTGTTTGTGATCCTCCTGATCTGGTTGTTCACACATCACAGTAAGAGACTGTCCTTGTTGGAAAGGAGCTGAACTGAACTGAACTAGGCCTGTCCACAACTAAGGTTTTACATAGTCGAACCTGATTGGTCAGATTTTGCCTGATTGTCTGATGTTTTCTTATTGATTTATTTTTGCAGCCAATTACACATAACCAATGACGGACATTTCTGGAAACATGGATATGCTGTTTCTATCAGTCCTTTGTGATGGTTACCTCACGTCAACACTAAGATTGATTTAAAGTTTGAGCGGTTTGCAGAGCTGCAGTAAAAGTATTAAAGAGTTCATATACTAACATAAGCTATGAACCACTAGACCATGAGACTGGCAGTCAACTGAGGCTCTGATGAACAAATCAAGTATTCACCATCAAATAACTAATAAAACAATGCTAATCAGAAAAATGACAATGGCTTAAATCTGATGTGCATTTTAACAATAGTTTGACCCATGAACAATCTGTGAAGGATGAAGTGGGATTTATCGTACAACCAGCCGGCAGACAGAACTCTGTTTCTGTGTTCATGTTGATGTGCATTCTGCACAGGCAGGAATTGAACACTAAATACAAAGGAAGGAACTAAAGGAAGCATGTAGAAATGTATTCTGGAGATTTAATGATGAAATGGGGAACAGGTGGTTTGTTAGAAGGTGTTCTGAAAAGGAGGCAGGACAGAGAGTTAAATTGTATTTTTTGTTACGAATCTCTTCTCTGAGAATAAAGTCATGTTTTTTCTATACTGTCCCTGATTCAAATCTAATAAACTAAATAGCATGTACATTTAAAACTTCTGTTTAACAACAAAGCTGACTAATCAGTTATTTAGCCGTATAATAGTATATATTCAACATATATCACAAAATCATTACGGCTGAATGTAACACTACCCAGATATTCTCCTGTAGCAGTGCAAGATGTTTTAAGAACATTAAAACCTCCTGGGCGTGTTTAGTTATGGTGGTAGCTGTTTCCTCCATCCCAACATTTCTCCCCTGCTAAAGACTTAGGAGAAAGCAGGACTGTGGATAATAGGCAAACTAACAAAACAGGAATATCTGTGTGGAATTGTTTGCATTTCTCCCAGAAACGCAGTCACCGCTTATCTGTGTTTCGCCGCAATCCAGCAGTGCCCCCCCCCCCCCCCACCCCCACCCCCCAGCAGAAGATCATTAAAACAGATTCCCAGACTTCAACACCGCTCCTTTTCAGGGCGTGAGGAGTAGCGACGGTTTAGAGCCGTATTGTCACACTGAGACTCTGGCAGATTGAGGGAAGCTGCTGCCGATCACCGCAGAAGCCGTTCAATGCAGGCCTGATAGCCCATCAGTAAATCCTACCCTGTGGAATTCCCGCTTCTTTCGCCAACCTGGCCGACCTCATACTGCATGCAGTTAAATCAGCTCCTAAGCCCCCGCCACGACTGGTAATTGTGCAAATTCGCTTACAAAAATATATATATTTTTTTTTTTTATCCCCGTGCCAGTTAGATCCTATTAAGGTCACCTAGCAACCTTCCTGCAAGAAGATGACACCTACTGATATCGACACAGGAGTCCAGCTCCCTCAGGCTGTGTCTCTGCATCGACATTGGCTGCTTCTGAGCTGGTCAATGCGCCCATCGCCTGGCTGCATTAGCCCCTCTATAGGGGCTCTCAGCATATTGACTGAAGTGAAAACATGTTTGTATCCTCTTTGTGAGCCTCAGCTGTAGGTGCCGTTATCAACAAAATCCCCAGTGCTTCATACTGTTCGTGAGCTTTACCACTGTACCGACTGAGCTGCCTTTGTGCTTGACATGCACTAAACAGGTGGTTTTTTCTCCTCCTGTGTTTGTCCTGTTTCCTCCAGAACTCAAGCATGAGATCCTGGTTTGGAGGCAGACGGCTCAGCGCATTAACCCTGCCAGCAGAGAAGAGACAGCTGTGAAATGTCTCCTGATGCAAAAAGTCCTCAACCTGGAAAATCTGCTCCGCAAGATGATGAAAACCTTCCAAAGGTTAAACAAAGCTTTGAAAACACAATCCACAAGCTGTCATTGTTTGAACTGTTTGATCGCCTCGAGCAGAAACACATGCTCGTTAGTCCAGCAAATGAGGACATTATTGGAGCTTTATGAACGATTTTAATTCTGTGTTCTTTGTAATAACTTCTCCCTGCCCGTACATGCAAATCTAAATTTGCAGAAACTCAAGCTAGCTTTCTGATACTCCCAGATTAATCGGTATAGATTTTACTTAGTACAAAAAATAAGGAAAGCAAAAGGGCTGGAAATGAAATTGAATTTGTTGTTTGTGTCTGACAGACAAATTTCTCAAGAGGATAAGAACTGGGAACAAAACATTCAAGAACTGAAAAAGAAGGTGAGCTTTCATCCTTCACCTCAGACTGATTTGCCACTCATGCGACTCGTCTGCATTGATGTTATCACAATAATGAAGTTGGCCTAGTCTTTGAAAAACTCCACTTAAGAAAAATGTGGTGGGTTGTGTGATAAAATATATATATATATATTTTCTTTTCTCCTCCACAGCACAAAATAAGTGACAAGGTGCTCTTGGTGAAGTGCTTGTCTGTCCTTGGAGTTGTGATCTTCATGTTCTTTGTCAACTCTTTCGTTCCCAGCATACATCTGGATCTCGGTAAGTGCAGCACTATCTCATTAAAACTGTGCTTTACAGTCTCCGCTGTGTGGTTATGGATTCTGTCATGTAATCATGAAACTCAGCTTCCTCTGTGCCTGCATTGAATGAGCCCAAATAATGGGCTGACTGGCAAAGGCAACCAGCAAATTACATGGATACTGAGCTACATTTAGACCCCCTTACATATATTCCTGAGCTTCAATTTCAAACCTTTGTATTAAAGTGTACGAGGAACCTTGAGCATGCACTTTAATACAATAATACCATGCACTTTGAAAGCTGACATATGATGAATAATCCACTTTTACAGGGTTTTTAAACATATGTGGGTAACCTGATCAAAATTTGATATAAATCCACCATTTTGTTTGTGGTCTGCTTAAGTCTTACCACACAGAAAGAAATGCTCAGTTTTACATTTTCTCAGTTTTTGAGATCACAAGTTGGATTCTGGTAAAAAAACAGAAAAAACAAAGTGTACCCAGAAAAAAGAAAAAATTATGAACTCATAGTCGTAAAAGTTCCAGAAAAGATTGTTAGATTTTACACTCTGTTGTTGAGAAATGCTGCACACAGACTAATGGTGAGATGTCAGAATAAAGGAGCTGGTGGTGGGGGGGGGCGTCTTGTGCCTTGCTCAAGGGCACATCGGCAGTGTTCAAGAAGGTAACTGGCACCTTTTTTTAGCTGCCAGACCAATTTCCCGTCATAGTCTGGTTCCCAGCACCAGTCCCTGCAGACTGAGCATTGTGTTTGAGTTATTTCCTTTCCCCTCTTCATTTTCAACCTGTGGGTTCGATTCTCCATCACAAGGACGTCGTCTGCGGTTGACAGCCGTTGTTTGAGCTTCAGTGCGTCAGCCGTTAGCCAGTTAGCGATACCCTCCTGCACGCTATCTAAATCGCACAAACACGTTGGCAACGTTTTACTGAGTTGTTGCTAACAGGGTTATCTTTTTAGCTTGTTGCACATTGTTGTTTGATACCACTGAAGATCTGTAGTTTCTAAAGCTTCTTTGGGAGACCTAGCATCGTTAAAACGATCAGCTATCATGTTGTCTTTAAACACGGCATTGAAAAGCATCAAGTATCAGAACTCATCATAACCTCATATTGCCACTGTATAAAGTACAGTAAAGTCTGCAGCTCTGTTAGCCAGCACGTGTTCAGCCTGTCAGTATATTTCGACTCATCATTAATGCTAACACTATCTCTGAAATAAGATGGCTGTTTTCATATACCCCCTGTCAGCTCTCTCAACGCTGCTGAGGCCACTCAGCCAACAAACATGCTCGCTTAATTACAGCCACTGCTCAGGTTACCTCTGTGTGACATTCATTAAACGGGAATGACCCTGCAGCAGCATGTTTTCTCTCTCTGTGGAGGGACAGGCGCTTGTCCAAACACAGCTCTCATTAATGAATGCAGGTCACAGTCAGGGCTGACTGCTGCAGCCAGCAGGGTCCATTCATTCACTCCTGTTTTATGAATTAAGCCTCATTAAAAATGCATTAACTCTGCACAGTAAGATTTAATTCCAGGCTGATTATTGCCTGGCCATTTGATCCCTGTAATGTGTCTATGCTTGTACAAGTTACAGCAGAGGTTTGGGTGAAACTTTATTGATTCCTGTGCAGAAATCAGGAGAGTAGTGAGTCAGGAAAAAGATGTTTCATCAAAGACTTTATCTTTGCAGGAAGGATAGGAAGGACATCATTAGATGTATTAAAATATTAAGGAGTTACAGAGATATAACTTCTAATTTCACAGATTGATTTTACAATCCACACATTTATTTTAAGACCCTTTAAAATCTCGGCAAGGCAAAGGTAGACTTCAAACAGCACAGTTTCCTGTCTAACGAGACGCTTATGAGAATACCAGAAACCCATGACTGGCCTTGAGACACTGAACATTTCCTGAACATTTACGAGACATTTGTCTCTGCATGTGTCTTCTCTCATCATGGTTGTGTTTTGTTTGATAAATTACTCTTTCATAAACTACTCACTCCTCCTCTCCTTTTATTCGGAGAGCTCTTCGGGTTTGTTTTCTGTAGTCTGAACAGAATGCAGGCTCAGGAAATATCAATGCATGCTGTTGCGATCGAAGGTGAAAGGTCCTGTTTGAGGGAAGTTTGAATTTAGTTCATGGAAATGATGACTTGTCACTGATTCAAGCTGCGTCTTGCTACATGAAGTCCGTTTGTAGTCTAAAAGGGTTGAAAGAGTTCCTTTCCTGAATATAATCAAAAATGTATATTTTCAAAAAAGAGACATCTTACTCGGGAGGTCTCAACTTTATTCTCCCATTGATCATGTGGATCTAGTTAAGTACAGTCCATCCATCCCTCCGACTCTTTTTACACTTATTTTGATAAAAAGGAGTAGGGATCTCTCAGGCTGAGCTCAGACACCCTCTGGAGGAAACTCAGCATTCTCCTTCTGGAAGTCACTACCCACAGCTCATGACCATAGGTGCAAGTTTGGACTACGGTTGACCGATAAATCTTGAACTTTGCTTGAACATACAATAACTGCTAGGTCATCAAACGCCCCAAATAGCTTATCATTTCTAACATTTTAACAAACTTGGTTTGCAAATAAACTAATTTATTTTCTCCTAATTTTAAATTTTTTGGGGGGAAAAAACGTTGCAAAACTGAGCTAAACATGAGAATTGAATAAATCCATGATTGTTATTATTGACACTAAAGCACACTATAGAGTAAAATGAACTCTAACTCTGAACTGTGTCATTTTACACAAGATAAGATTCGACGATGAAAATCCATTTCAATTCAACAGTTTTTGTATTTTTTTCTCCCATTCCTTTGTTAGTAGCCTGTAGTAGCATGTAGCCTAAAGAAACCTTTCCAGGTTGTCAACATGTCTGATGCCATCGATTCCATGTGCACTAAACGTTATTTTTATGATCGATAGTTTCATCCAAAGCTGCCGGGAGCAGAAGAGAGAGAAGCTGTTGAGCAGCATGAAGTGGACGAGGCAGAAAGGCCGAAGATGAATAAAATGTTACTTTCTGTTTCTCTGCAGTTACACGCTAAAGAACCTGTAAACACGTGTGTGCTGTCAGGACAGCCGTGCATTCAGCTGTGTTTCAGCTGTGTGTGTGTGTGTGTGTCTGCTCTGCAGTCTGTCAGAGCTGCTGCTCTCAAACAGCCTCGACACAGCAGACTATCAATCACAGGCTGTCAAACCGACGTTTAGCTCAGGTTGTTTATAAAAAAAAAAAACATTTTGTGTGCCTAAGACTTCTGTGCTGTCGTGGTTTACAAACACGTATCTCCGTCAGTGAACGTCCATAAGATCCTGTTTGATCAGCCTATGCGTGTGTTGCATGTTCACCAGAGTGTAAACACTGAATCAATACAGTAAAATAAAATAAAATAGAAGAACATTTGAAGTGAAGATTCTGGGATCCTTAAAAACATTTCAGCATGTTAACAGCTGCTTAAAAGACTCTCTGCTTGTCTTCATCTTCCAACCAGTCTCCGGGTCACTCACCTCTTTGCGTCCTTCTGTTGCTCTCTCTCTGCATAATTTCCACCAGTCGGCCGATGTAATTACTTCTGCTCACCTTTTCATCAAATCTTCCCAAGTGGACGCCCACTCTTCCCTCTTTCAAGATCTCTCTAATTGTAAATAAGGTGCAAACTTCTGTCCCTCACATTCTGCGTCGAGCTCAGGTCTTTCTGATAATTCCTGTTTCACATAGACGGAGCAAATCATTCTTTCCCATCACCCATTACTTCATAATGTGAGCTGTGTAGATGAGTTCTCACTGTGCAGCAGCAGTAACATTTAATAAAGGTTGCTGCTTTTTGATTGGTGCGATTAAAGAGATTTAAGTGAACAGATGGAACACGATTGACTTCAGATGTAAAAAGTCTTGTAAGTCTCCCCTTGTGCCCCGTGTGATATTCCTCCCTTTGTTCTAAATCTGAGCTCAGTGTATACAACCATTCCACGTTTTGCATGTGTGTGTGTGTGTGTGTGTTTCGTGTCTGTGAAGAGAGATGTCACGCTGTGTTTCTTGTTTCTCTCTCTCGCTCTTTCTCTCTCTCTCGCTCTTTCTCAGGATGGATCGCCATCCTGGGAGCTCTGTGGCTTCTGGTTCTTGCTGACATTCAGGACTTCGAGATCATCTTGCACCGGGTGGAGTGGCCAACGTTACTCTTCTTTGCCGGCCTTTTCGTTTTGATGGAGGTATGTACGCCTCTAATCACTCGAAAAAATGTTGGGTAAATAGTTCAATCAAACTGATGCCAAACAACATTTCTTGTTAGTGTCCACTCACCACAGGAGGCCATGATTAGAAATAAAAAGTGAGCCAGGATTAAAATGATCAGTATGACGATCATTTATTAGTATTCATCTAAAGCATTCTTTTCCCATGAGCCACCCAGTAAGAGTTAAACACAAAAAGAACAGCAACAGATATGAGAGGGAAGGTTTGAGTGTCAGGTTACGTATCGATATTAAGTTAGCTTTGATAAATTTACACTTTTTTTTTTTTTTCGAGCTTTTCAAAAACTGTTTAATAAAAGACTTTAATTCTCTCAAACTTCTCCGGCCTCACCTCCTCCTGTTCCTCCTGACCTTTGTGTGTCTCATCTTTTGTCATAATTCATCGGCGGTACGTTTCATGACGTCGCCCAAACAACTCAAATTGGTATTTTTGAAACGTATCACTTAGTAATCCGTTACTTCAGCAGCTGGTCCTCAGGTGGACGGACAATAACCAGCTTCAGGAAACCATTAAATCATTAAATACTATGAATGATATAATAACCTTCTGTGTATGATGCTTTTTTAAAAAACAAGGTTTTACAAAGTGCTTTGACGTGCAGAGGAAAACATAACAACACATACGAACCCAGATCACAACAGACAATCATCATAACAACGCAACAGGAACAGAACACAAACAAAAACCTGACCAACATAAAAATTCAAGCAATAACTCAAAAAAAAAAAAAAATAATAATAAAAAAAAAAATAATGATAATAATAACTCAGGCAACACAGAAACACAGCAACTTCGGTTGAGACCAAGAGGCTGAGGATCGAAGAAGACAGAGGAGCAAATAAAGAGAAACAATAAGAACATAGAACATTAAGAAGAGATAGAAACAATAAAATGTGGCTAAAACTCAGAAAACAAGAGAAGATGAAGATTTTAAAACAGTGAAAAATAAATGATAAGAAAATAAGAGCGTAAGAGGGGTATAGTAAACAATAAACGATGAAGCATTCATATTCATGCTCGTATGTTTCACACCCAGCAAGCAGCCTGAAGAAATCCTCACAGGAGCCGTGAGTCAGCCTCGAGGTCTTCTTTGTTTTCTACAACATCACAAACTTAAACTGTTAAATGAAACAGATAAAAATCGTCTTAAGTTATAACTTAGTTTAAACCTGATAAAAGTATTTGGAGAATATTTAACGTGATTGTGTCGAAAGTATTCCCCCGTAAGGAACACCCAACCACGTGAAAGTTTTTTTTTTTTTTTCTTCCTTAGGATCAATAAAGATAACAAGAATTAATTTGTCTCTGTCTGCTTAGAGGACACTTAATCGAAACCAGATTGTTTTTCTTTCTCTGTCCGGTCCCACCTGTAACTCACTCTCACTTATTTCTTCCTTATTAATCTCTTCTCTTCTTCTTTTTCAGGCTTTGGCCCAGCTGCAGCTCATCGACTATATCGGAGTACAGACAGCTCTTCTTATAAAAGTGAGTTTTCTGGTTTTGATTCTCTACCTGAGCAATCGTCTCTCAGGGCTTCATGCATCTGGCTTAATTGATAATTGGGCACAGGTAATGCGATATTGCGTTTCGTGCATATTGATCCTTTTGTTTTTGCACCACCTGGAATCCAATTACTTTGTTTATATCTGATACCTGTCAGCAGCTGAAGAAGGGCTGTGGGGTAATTTTCAGCCATATTTCAACCTGGGGGCTTCGAGCAGGCGAGGTGTGTCTCTGTAGAGAATTGCAGCAGTAATAGGTGCGTCAGTTTGTGTTTGGACTCGGCGCCTCTATAAGTCTAATAATCACACATGACAGGTTGTGTGTGTTCTGGGGTTCTGACCTGCTCAGCCTCCACACACAATGGACAACATGTGGAGTCCAATTGCTTGCCCCTCCTCCTCTCCCGATAAAAGACGTCGACTGGTGAAAGGAGGAGATGTAGCCTCCTGCAACCAGGTCACGCATACAGAGAAGAGGCTTTCAAGAGGGTTAAGAGAACATCATGCCTGTCACATGTGGAGAATTGGCCTTACTTTGTATGTACAGCTGAGCAGCGAGATAACACCAGCACCTGTCACACATTCAGACTTCACCCACTCAGCCTCTGCTCCCTGATGAGAGGTTCAGTGTCAAAGAAGGAGCATAATTGGTATTTTTGATGTAAATCAGTGATTGCCCGAGGAGGACAGGAGGGATGGGTAAATGTCTCTCAGTGGCAATGAACAGTAAGAGTTATCTGTCACTCTTATTATCTCCCCTCTCAGGCAGTGCCAGAAGACCAGCGCTTGGCTATAGCCATTATCTTGGTGATGTGGGTCTCTGCTCTGGCCTCGTCTCTCATCGACAACATTCCCTTCACTGCCACCATGGTAAGAGGCTTCAGCGTGATGCTTTGATTTCACACTCCAGTATATATACACACACACACACACACACACACACACACTCTTCAAAGAAATTATTATCCAAGATGACTTAGGCTTATGACTGTATATAAAAAAAAGAGGGCGTGGCCACCATCACCCACCTGTCACAATTAAAAATACACCCTGAATCAGACTGTGCTGACATTGCTGTGTGGACATTCAACATTTCATTTCCAGCCCACTTATGCACGTATTTTTCTTCCTATCTGTGTCATGTGTAATCACTCCTGATGTCTTATGGAGTAAGATTCACTTCAAAGAAAATATCAGCAATGTTTGCATTTTCCCGGAGATCCACAATTATAGCTAAGAATACATTGTCCTCATCTTTTACGTGGAGTTAGATCATGAGTATACTGATGCCAAAAAAAAAGAAAAAAGTCTGAATCTAACTTTCCATTCAAAGAAGTGCGTATCCTAAAATATCAGCGGATCCAGAAAGATTCTCTCCGGCTCTCATGAATTATTCAGCTGCCGTCTGTGAGAAATATTAGCCACCTCCCCACTTCTGCTGTCAGCTGTCTGTTTCTCTGGAAATTAGTAGATTGTATTAAGAAATCAGTGTTTCAAGGTGTTGGCAGTGTGCTCAATTAAAATGACAGAGAGAAAAGGAAAAGACCTTCTCCCACTGACAGAATGACTTGTTGCTTGCTGGAATAATTCTGCCAGATATTTTAATGTGGAGGTTTAAAAGACGTCTTGTTTTTGGCTGTTTTACATATTTTCACATGCGTGCAAGTGTTGTTCTACCTGTAATAGACTTCCACCTGCACCAGTTTTCAGTCCAGCGCACACATGCTGATAAGAAAGTAAATCCTGATTGTCACGAGACGCTGAAGCTGGGGAGAGTTTTGTTTTCTACATTCAGACCTGGGAAATGAGTTTTTGAATGAATATATTTATACGCTCTTTTAAATGCGACTTTCAAATTACTTTTTGTCTCTTTTTTTTCTAAGTACACCCTCTGACTTTCTTGCTAGCAGCAGTTGGTTAGATCATCGGGAGAAGAAACAGCTTCCCATGGTCTGTCCAAAGGTCAAAGGTCAAACGGTCTACCAGCATGTTTAAAGCAATAATTGACACGATCTTTTATGCTCTATTCATCAGAGTATCGATGTTTGGTTAGAGGGTTTCCTTTGGCAAATTGGCTTGGATTGTGGTATACTTTATGGCCAGCAGTTTTCCCAGTGAAATAGAGGACTTAAAAAAGTAAAATAAGTGAGCTGAGGCTGATGGGGAATAGGTGGGTGTTATATTTTAACAAGAGATCTCGTGAACTGAACTTTCAGCAGGTTCTTTTAGATATAAAGGTTTTTATGGAAACAGTTAAAGAAAAGCTAGCTGTCCTAGTGAATGAGTCTTTGTCTGGTTTATCATAGCAAGGTTAAAATACTTCAAACATCTGATGCATAGTTAAAGTCTGATGGAGGAAATGTGACACGACATGAGTCACGTTCTGCTAGTTAGGGTTAGTCTAATCTAGTGAACTATATTTAAACCTCTTCATGTCAACTGTGTGTTTTTAACTGATTTAGTTGTAATATGTTTATTTTTATCTTCTGCAACAAATGGAACAAATGGACTCGATGACAAAGCGAGATGCGGATAAAGAAGAGCGAACCATTCACAGTTTCTTTTGTTGAGAAATATGGACTTCTTTTTACTGTCTGTAAAAATGAATGAACTCCTTCACCGGGTGGAAACGTAACACAGTGTTCACAGTTTGCAGTCTTAAAGAGAAAACTGCTTCTGATTGGTACAATATTTACCAAATCAGAATCAGCTTTATTGACCAGCTAACGCTCAGACACACGAGGAATTAGACTCCATCACACTGTGCTCTCAGAATACCAAAAGAACAACATTAAATATCAACACAGTAAATAAATAAACACAAAATAAGAAAGACTAACTGAGACAACAGTGTGATAGTGAGCAGTGTGAAAATGCTGAAATAAACATACGTCAAATCATACGTAATAAATACGTCATTATGTATCTAATCAGAGTTTACATTCAGCAGTGTCCGTAGATTGATATCAGAGAAGAACCGAGCCTTGATTTTTGCTTTAGTAAAGAAATAACTGACTTGATGAGGACAAGTCAATCTTTATTGATCTGGGTGTCACAAAGCTCCAAAAAAAAACATTAAAAAGAGGGAATATAAACAGCATCAATAGCAAAAAAGAAAAACGGCTTTGAGCAAGTTTACATTAATTAAAAAATACAAAGACTTAAATAATACAAGGCATAATAAAGGCATTGATCTTTTGGTAGAAGCGTCTCCTGTAATGCTTTGAAAAGTAAGCGTGTGTCCAAGTCAATGTTTTCCTTCACTATACAATGAAAACCATTTCTTGCTTTAGGTTCGGTTGTTGTTGTTTTTTTATAGTGCCTGTAAATGGAGAGTTTGCTTTCTCAACCAGCAGAAGACATATTGGGTGATAAAAGGAAATGTACAGTATATGCATGCTCAGTTGGATGGTTTTGTGAAAGTGATATTCACATCAATAATTCAGCCGTGCAAAGTCTGGCTTCACCAGCAGGAATCAATGGACATACTCTCCACCCCACTGCACATGAAGTCTTAAATGTTTCATTTGTGGACTTTCAGAGCAGACGCTGCAGATTTAGTCGATTCCTTCTGTATATATATATATATATATATATATATATATATATATAAAAATCCATAATTCAGGAAATTCAAAAACGGTGGAGGCAACACTCGGCTATTAGAGTGGGGGCCTATCTGGCTTATCAGCTGCCTCATGTTGCATGTAAAACTCCTTACATTTATGCACATATTGATCATAGATGGAGCCCCTTTGTATGTTAGCATGTATACTGAGGTTTGCTTGTATTGACATGTATGAGAAGCCTTACTGTTGTGTTAAACTAGTCAGAATATTGGATAACAGCAGTGCATGCCAGTGTGTGATCGTTTAGCTCTGTGTTTACAGATTCCAGTTCTCATCAACCTCAGTCAGGATGCAGATGTGAACCTGCCAGTGAAGCCTCTCATCTTCGCCTTGGCCATGGGAGCCTGTCTTGGAGGTACTTTTATTTTTGTATTTTTTATCCTCTGTATGTCATCAAGATAAAAACTGAAGTGTAAAAATAGGTGATGGGGTTGTGACCTCTGGGGTAAAAACACCTCTCAGTGTTCCTTACAGCCAACAAAGACGTTGTAGATGATCCCCGTGTGAAAGGTGTGGATCCTTATTGATGGCACCGCCTCAGAAGGAGACATCATGTGCTTTAGGTGACAGCCACACTTTGTACAGCTGTGTCACTCCCTGGGGTGGAGGGGGGTCAGGGTCGGGCTGTGCTTTTTGTACCGCACCCGGTCGGAGGGCCCTTCAGCACAGAGCAGCGCTGTCTGGGTGGGAAGGACACAAAGAGAGGGAGAGTAAGAGAGCTGTCATAGTGTTTCAGTTTAATCAAGTGCACTGTGACAGGCCCGCATCGATCGGCCCGGCTCCATCAGCCACACTGACGCCTCTTTGAGATGTGAGCAGTATCGAACGCAGGATGGATACCAGCCCTGACTGTCAAAATGTTCCCCACTCTTATTAAAAATCGTCAAACTTTTCTAAACGTAGACTGAAAATAGTACAAGCACAGTGAAAGATGATGACAAAAATATTAAAAGATTGTTCTTTTTGTGTCTCTTTAGGAAACGGCACATTAATAGGAGCGTCAGCCAACGTTGTGTGTGCTGGAATAGCAGAACAACACGGCTACGGCTTCTCCTTCATGGAGTTCTTCAGGTAAGACAAATATATATTTAAAAAAAAAATCAAATATCAAGGAGTCCAAAGGTTCAAAAATGAATATTTGTGGGCGTCAGTGCTTGTGTTAGTGGGCAAACATGACTAAAGCTGATACCTTCTGACAGAGTGCTAATTAAATATGACAAGATGAGACAAGTTTCTATTTGGAAGGCTAATCAAAATAATGTTAGGTCCTGTTGGTGACAATAAATGCAGGCGAAGCGAGATACATTTATGCAACATCAAATGAAATAAATGCACCTGTCTGAATTTAAAGAAAACCGTTTTTAGATGTGTTCCTGTGAGATGTAAAAAGAAGCCACACGTGTGATTAATGCAGCAGGTAATTATAGCATTTAAAGCATGAGCTTGCTGAGGTGTTGTTGAAGTGTTGCTCTAAATCTGTTCAAACCCTTCTGACAGTGCCGAGAGATAGCACGGTGTGTGAGCGTACATGACAATTTTACTGGAACAAGAGCTTCCCAGCTAGTTCAGAGTAACAGATCGGTGGAAAAGATTAAAGGTGTTGAGGTAACCCGCAGCAAATTATCCTGCAGGAAGTTACGATTTCATTGTTCTGAGATTGAAACTTTGTCGACTGAAAATCAGAGCGATTTACGCTGTCAGTCTGCAGCCGATTTTCCTCCCTACCTTCCATGAGTGACTGAGGTGAGGATGTCTTTAAGGAAATCCAGTGATGGAAAAAAAGGAAATACCCTGTGAAGGTTCTTAAGTTTGCAAGAACAGCATGCAGAGAGTAGCCCTCTGTGCCAAACATTGTCCCAGACTAAATGAAAGCCTTGTTGAAGACTTGTATGCCTTTTATTATTGGAGTGACAGGACAGTGGAAAGAGTCAGAAATCGGGGATTGAGGAATGACGTGGGAAAGGAGAAACAAGTTGGATTTGAACCCCAAGACTGCCGCTTTGAGGACTACAGCCTCTGTACATGTGACATACAAACTAACCACTAATCCACTGAAACCCTCAAACTTCATATTTACAATCTATAATCTTAAAGATATTTCTTGTCCATCACTTTGTTAAACTGTAAGACTTGTGAATCCATCGTGTCGATCATTTTTTGGTCATATTCTACAACATCTGAGGTATGAGCAGAATCAGGTTCTTTTAAGGATACTTACCTGACCTTGCTCAGGATATTTACAGTCAATAAACTACCTCAAGGAAACAACCTGGCAGACATGAGTAAATATCACTTGGCCACATTGTAAGGACACAGCTGTTTACGACACGAGGAGAGGAACCCGAACGGTCACAACATTTGCTGAGATGTCTAAAATTAAGAAGTCATACTTAAACAGTCAAAAACAGGTGTGTCTGATTGAATAGATACTTAGTGACACGCTTGATTGAAGAACTCAGCGGTGAATTCAAATGATGGTGAAAAATGTCTTTTTATCTCGAGGAAGATGAGTGTGCTGCCTCTCTCTTCAGGAACCATCTGCTCACTAATAATCACTCTTCACGTAGTGATGAAACAGGGAGACATTCTGAAGAGGAAGTGGTCAGTGATGTTGAATGACAAATGAACGATTTTGATTGGGCTTAATATGCAATGGCATTGAAACAGCAGTGAATTTGTTCTGATGATCTTCTGTCATTGTGCAGTGACGATCGGGTCCTTCATATGAGCAAAACAACATGTATTGTCCGTTTAGTAAGTTTGCCTCGATGAATATGCAACATGAGGCGTTTCTGCCCCAGCATGCAAAATACTGGAAGGAGAAAATGCAAATAACTTCAATTAGTACACACATTGTGATTTACCAAGCCTGACACAAAAGTTTTTGGCGGTTTTGTGACGGTGTCTGAATTTATCACCTTTGAAAGGAACGTGCTAATCCAGGAAGCTAGAGTCCTGCACAACAGGCTGCTGTTATTGTAGTGAGAGGAGACATAGGCACAGTAACAGAGGGCAGAAAGATCGCTTTCCACTGACCACCCACTTATGTCATTAAGGACAAAAAATGCCACTTCCAAAAAACTGCATTAAAAATAGATCTGCATAAATCTCTTAAACAACTTCAACCCTGCTCAAAACTAGCAAACATTTAATCATTTGGAGGAATTTAACCCTCTATGTGCCAGTGTGATTATTTGATGTCACTGTTGTTATTTATGGAAAATAAAAACAAACACCCCCTCCCCCATTCTCCTCCATCATGTCTCTAAAGCTGCCCTATCTAAAAAAAAAAAGGCTGAAACCAGAAAGAAAGAAGTTGGCAGGTCCAGTTGTAAGGCATGATTTTTAGTGTAGGCTGTTGCAGTCCTAAACTGAGGGGGGCGCCGTTACTGTCAGAACTTCCTTTTCTTCCACACTGACTGATCGTTTAGCCCGCTGCAACTATTTTTTTCACCTTTTGCTTATTTCTCAACTTTTTCCAACACTAATTAAAACAAAAGTTGTTTTTTTTTTAAATGCCAGATGATGATATGTATCAGTTAAGGTTTTTTCCCAAAGCCTAAGTTAATGTGTTCATCTCCCCAGAGTCCTCCCGTTTATTGTGATAGAAACCAGAAAAATAGTCACATTGAAGATGCGTCAGAGAAATTCTGCTCCATTTTCTTTAAGAATCTCAAACTGATTGTTGTTGTCACAATAGTGGAGGATTAATTTAACACTTGACAATAAAATCACTATAGCTGGCTGCAGTTTCATTAAAGTTGTTGAATGTTTGATTAAAGTTGATTCAAACGTTCATATTGCAGACACGGTGAGTCTTTGCTGATTATAGAGCAACCCTGAGATTTGTTTTATCTCCTTCTCACTCCGTCTCAGTTCTTCAGAGATAATCAATATACTTGATTGTCATCACACTTAGTTATAGCGCCATATGTTGACAAACGTGTTAGTAACAGAAAAACCGGGGATTTGATTGAAATAGATCAGAGCAGTCGCAGCCTGTCACAGTGAAGTCGTGTCTGCAGTGATTGGACAGAAGCATTGCCGTAGGCTGGAGCAGAAAATGTAATTGGCTGCGTGTCAGGGGTCACAGCTGTTCACAGAGACAGGTAAGGAGGACTGAAGTGTATCTGAGACTCCTAGCAGCTGCTCCTGCTGTATCAGATGCTTCAATTCAGAGTCCAGATGAGTCCACAGAGACCTGGCTTCATTTTTGGCCATCACAAAAGAAAAGGAGATGTTCTCTGAATAGCTACAGTCTCTGTTGTGTGACCCATGCTTGTGCAGATGTCGTAAAATGTAATATGAAAAATGGCAATATATATTTCTCAATAGTGCGAAATCAAAATATGATTAATTGTACTCGGGTTAGGACAAAATATTGATGTGACATTATGTCTTTGTCCCGACTTGTGTGATACTGTTTTTTGTTACAAAAAATGAGACACTCTGGGGCAAAGATGACCGAGCAGTTATGTCTTGCCCCATGTACGGATGGCATTCCCCTCTCTCTCTCTCTCTCTCTCTCTCTGCCTGGTTTCTGAGTCTATTTGTTTTCAGATCTAATACCGGCAAAAAGGGCCAACATTTAATCTTAAAAGAAATTAGACACGAAACAGATTTTTCTGTCAGTTTGACTCTCCCTGTCCTCACTCCATGACACGTCTCAGGGTGGCGCTATAACATGAATACTGTACAAACATTAATCAGGGGGTACAGGAATGACACAATTATAAAGGGTAAAACATTGCAAGAAGAAAATTGTATTGTGACTTATGCTGCAATACCTGCATCACCCACTCTGATACGACATTGACAGCTTGTTTCAAGCCATATTTTCTGTAATAATACAAAGTAACTTGAAGATTTGTTTTGCTCTAATTGGTAAAACATCAAATCCCGAAAAAGAAAACGACAGAGAAAGAGATTTTAAAAGGGCAAAATTTAAAGTGCTCCAAACAAGACATAAAAAGCATCATGACAGAGCAAAAAAAAAAAAAAAAAAAAAGATAGAATTTGAAATAAATATTAAAGTAGAAAATTTAAAAATCACTTTAACAAACAGTTCTTGATCACAGATAAGAACCATTTGGCATTTTTACTACCTTCAGATCCCAGATTTGAACGACTCACTTGAGATTTTCCCAGAATCCTGAAAACATCTTGACAGGATGAGCCCTCCTGATATTCGAGATTTTATTAAACAATTTTTATTAAACAAAAAGTGTTCTATTCTTCGACTCACATTAACGTCATGGTTTTTAAAAATCTGCTACGTTTTGTCTTTTATATTTACTCCAGTGTTTTCATTGGCCCAATCAGTTCAAAATACTCTATTCTGTTTATGGTTAAATTACTGGCGTTTAACTGTGACTAAGTCGTCTTTCTCCCTGCTGTGTAATAATAGGACACAGACAGTAAAACGCTGATTGTTCACTGAGGTCATTTACCCCACACTGGTGTATCCGGAATAATTGCCCACAGCCTTGAAAGAAAGCAATCACAAAGCAAATCACCGCTGTTAAAAAACAACAACTTATTTTCAGGTTTTGATTTTCGCTTTGATAAAATTCCTGTTCTGCCCGTCACTGTGCAGTGAACTAACACAATCACATCACACTGAACAATATTAGTAGATTTTTAGAAAATTTGAGCTGGCACTCATTTGGTGCACAAAATGTGTCAAAAATGTTCCCATTCACATCGCTCCCTGCATCTGCAGAGGAGACCTGTGCAGGTCACAATCATCCCCTGCAATAAAGACCGCAGGTGTGCTCCCTAATTGCATGCTCTTTAACTAGAAGACCCAGATCGCATAACGATGTTTTGTGGCACAAAGGAAATGTTCTGTCCTCCAGTACACCCTACACCGTGAACATTGAAGCATTTTGCAAGTCCGACGGCTTATTGAATAGGTCGAGCATTGTCACGGGCAGCAGTGATGTCCTGGTTAAAGCGTTAATACTCCAGTCCCTTTAGTTTATCTAAAGAAAGTTTGGACTGTCACAGACTTTCCATCATATGGAGTTAAATCGATGTGTGAAATCACCTTGTTTCCCCTCTGTGCTGTTTGGTGACGAGTTTTTTATCTGCCCTCTGTCCCCCCTCATGCTGTGCCTGTGATGGGGAAATGGGATTTTCTCAGCAAAGAGATTCACTCATGTAGAGGTCACCTCTACATGTCTGATTATTATTACAGTTTAGAGATTTGTCTTCCTCCATCTTGAGAGGTCATTGATTTATTCCATGTAGATAAAAGTCAAAGTGGTCCTTGTTAATGTTAATGGGCTATTTAAAGGCCTTGAACTTGTGAAAGTGAAAAGAACACTTTTATATTTATATGCATTAGTTAGGGAAACAGGGGAATATATGAGCTTGTGTTTTATTTGCTCTGGTGAAGGTGTGTCTGGTACCTTCCTGTTAAAACAGATTTTTGACATGGGCGTGAACGATCTGTCGAAACTGTCGGACTAATACTGCCACCCATGATGGAGAGTTACTTATTGCAGGTGGCAAATAAATAAGAGTCAACGTCTGCATTTCCTTACTTTTAGATGAAGCATTTATCCTTATTATTCCTCCCATTAAACTGTTTCTATGTTTATAGAGAGGATAACCAGCCTGACCTTTGTAACTTCATTCAGCTGATTATTCAGGACATTTAACTCTGACAATCTGAATGCATCACTCCGCTGTGTTCAAATCATTAATGAGCTTAAGTGCTTAACTTGCCTCATTAATACTTAGTTCACGTACTTTTTTTAAGACTTGTCCACATGCATATTGAAGGCAAACTGCTTCAATGTATCCATTGAGGTAGCACACTGAAATACATTAAAAACACACACACACACTCTGAGAACAGTTACTCTTTCATTTGGGGTCTACTTTCATATCTCTACCAGCTCCTTCAGAGGCTTGAGATTTTGGACATTGCTAAAGGTCATCTTAAATGAAGGTGTCAAACGTCTCTGAATCTGAAGATGTTACAGAGAGATAACTCTACAAGTCTCTGAAAATGAAATTCAAAGGAGAGGAGGCTTGTCGTTTAGTCCTCATTGTCTCTGTATATTCTGTACTGTTTGTTAAATGACAACGTTGTGTGTCTTTTTTTGGGTGGAGAAGCTTTTACTGAACTTATATTATTTGACAAGCAGACGCTTGAGGAGTGATGGGATGATATCATTGACCCCGAGTCAGAGCCTACAGGTGGATGCTGAGGTGTGGGAGGGGCAGAGTGACAGTGCAGCTCCGAGAGGGCAGAGGCCGATGAAAGAGCAGAGGAAGAAACAGACCACACACTGGTAGGAGGTTTTGCCAGCTGATTGTGGATGATGACGCACGTCAAGTGAAAAATCAGTGCAGCTCAAAAAGGTGTCTCTTTGAACTCTCAGGCGTCACCTCAAAGGTCATTAAAGGTCAGTAACTGTGACACTCATGGTCACACTTTTGCAGAACTTAGTGCTAACTCTGACATGCTCTGTAATTCTAAAAATCTTTTTAGTCACTCGTCCTTATTGGTTTGTTCATCAATTAGCACCAAACACAATGTCTTTTTAGTGGATGACCTAGTTTTATGTTATGCAGCATTGCTGTTAAGTTACTTGATATCCATGAGTAACTAAACCTACATACACTGCAGTCTAACTTCACGTTTCATGACATACATATGTCATTTTTTGAATTTCAATAACTTCTTTGCATTACTGTTTACCCTTTAATGTACACAAACAAGTTAAACCCACCCAGATAACAGCATGTTGACCACAGAGCCCTGCGTGTGCATTGCAGACATTTTAAGAGAACACACACGGTCAAGTGTTGAGCCACCGACCGAGCTGCCTTATGTTGTGATTTTGGAGCGAAAGTTTTAAAAGCGCTCGAGTGTTCTGACACAAAAAAGATCAAAGTATGTTCAAATGAAAGACGACATCATTAAGAAGTGTGTTGACGTCTGATGCCACAGCTAGCTGCCAAACAAGAAAGCCATAGTACCTCATAGTAATATATCTTCATCATAATTGTAATTGGCCATGCAGCTACATGCTGCTATCATTCATCTCAATAGAAGCCTTTGCACAGTTAATAAACATGAATGTGCTGTAGCTTTGTGCTAATTTTCCGCTTTATTTGGTCCCCACTTATTTATCAAGTTTATTATTGACTCTTCTCTCTGCATCATCACACAAAGACGAAGGGTGTTTTAACGTGTTCACTGTATTTCTAGGAGTGCAGCTCCGAAGTTGAGCTGCTCTGACAGTTTTTTTTTATTGCTCTGTGTCGGCACGTTAAATATACATTTGATTTATTCTTGGCCTCTGAGACTGATCTGTGTCAGAGACTGAAGGCCCTCAGAGCAGCCATGTGTCCATATAGGACATGGTACACATCCAAATGACAAACCATCTGCAGATCTGGAGTCTTCTAAGGACACATTTAAAATGTATGATACTAATTGAGGACCGTCCTGACCTGCATTCTAATAAATATACTTTAGCACGCTTACTGCTCCTTTTTGATCACTGCTTTTGCGTCATGAAAATTAAGTAGGGCTGGTCTGCAGAGTCGAGACTTCCTTCAGTCACTTAAGGGCTTTTCACTGTTGATGTTTCAGACAAACAGTGTGTAGTTCACAAATAGTAAGAGTTTTAGGAAAAAGAAAGTAAGCAGAATGACAAACTAAGACTGCAGCAGGCGCCATATTGGA
The DNA here is from genome assembly GCF_947650265.1 of Symphodus melops. Classification (NCBI taxonomy): domain Eukaryota; kingdom Metazoa; phylum Chordata; class Actinopteri; order Labriformes; family Labridae; genus Symphodus; species Symphodus melops. The sequence goes on along the minus strand of NC_136698.1, from coordinate 25,470,896 downwards.
AATCCTGTCTCAGCCTAACGACAGGTCGAGGCAGCATCAAGCAGACACCTGAAGAACTGTAGGATTTTGCACTTTTGTATTGGCTTCATTTTTCAATACCAGAGTTTACTGCTTGACTTGTACCAGCTCTATCATGGCTGTACAGACCCAGTGAATAAATACCCCTCCAATGTTAAATCATGATGCAGCACATTCAGTTTGTTTACTCATTTATTTCACGTGTTGTCAAATAAAATGTAAAAAAAAAAAAAAAATGTCAGCTGGAGCAAAACACCTGTTTTAATTGATTCAGCCTTAAAAGTCTGCGACATGAACAATTCTTGGTCCACAGTTGGCTTAAAGAAGACCCAGACAGAGAAGCTTGGCCTTTGTATTCATTTTCTTTCATTCAGTTAGCCTCCTCCTACTCTTTAAGTGTTTTTCATAGAAAAAGTATTTTCAAGTTCCTGATCTTTCAGAGAGTTTGGAAGATAACTGCAGGCTCCTTTACTTTCTATTTAAAACATTATGAACTTGGGTCAAGGAAAAATAGCTGCAAATAATTAATCACAGCAATTGGCGACCTGTCTGTTAGTAACGGTTTAGTAAAAGCTTCTCCTTAGCATGCATCGGATTTTCAAACACAGCAGGCTCTTTGCTCGACAGTCCATTGATCTCTGCAGGCTTTGAGCCCAGAGTCAATCCCAGAAAGGCATCCTCTGGTTTGTGAGTTTTAAATGAAGAAATTGCCACTAAATCACCGGTCCTTTCCTCCCTACGATCTGATGCAGTGTCTCCGGGTTACACACACAGCACTAATACTTTCCTGTCATTATGAGCGCCAATCACCGGTCTTCTCTGATCTGCTCTTGTGTTTATGGACCACTACAAAAAACCCAGTTCAGGTCTTGGATTCTGGGGTCTTTGTAGACTCAAGACCTCTCTCTCATGGAAGTATATGCATATCTTGTTTGACATTTGAGTCAAATTAAAGAGCTGTCAATTACATTTCACTCACTGATTGAAAGCTGATTTACTCAGTGAGGAAGTGTAAGTAAAATGTTCAAACCTTTGTGATCCTTACAACACTGACTCTTTTTTTTTATTATATCAGCATACATAATGAAGTTCATTTTCGTTATTTAAATGATATAATTTAAACCCAATCCCTTTTTTATAGTGTAAAATGAATAGATAATAAATAAATATTGGCAGCCTTTTAAAAAAATAAAAACAAAAGATCTCTTCTAATTGTAGATTATACAAGAAAATGTTCCCACTCTTCATTTTCTGTCTGCTGCTCAGAAACGGAGCTTCTCAGAAAGACAGGGACTTAAAGACAGCCGTTTATAAATGTCAGACGAGCTGCTCGCACAGTGCTAATTGTCCTGCTCTTTATGTTCACTCTGGAGTGTGATAAACAATATGCACCATGAAAGCAAAGAGGGAACAACAGGATTTTTTTTTTTTTCAGAAATGTGTGTTATATGTGTGAGTATGATGTCTCCCTGCATGTACAGCTGTGAAAATGAATTTCCCCGCAGGGACAATAAAGCAACTAACATATATATACCAAAGTCTTACTCACACACCTGACTCACTGCTTATAGCCTTTTGTGCAAGGTTGAGAAGGAGCCTCACCTTTTTTTTTTTCATACAGTTGCTTCAATAGCAACACAATTCAGATGCTTTTCACTCGAGACGATTGATCCAAGGCGACGCCACGTGTGTGCAGAAATACATTCACACTGCATGGGAACAAATGAAAATCACTGACTATTGAAGATGAATACATTAGGAGCAAGGCCACCAGAAATGTGGGGATAAAAGCTGGGCTTATGTCATCTTTACTTATTTAATATACATGTCTTATATATTGCTTTGTTAGCCTTTTAATGCCAGTGCTTGCCTCTTTTTGTGCAGAAGTTTCCCCAAAAATAAAATCCTGGCTGCCTGTCTCTTTTCTTCTTTTTGAGTTGTGTTTTGGGCCTTTTTGCCTTTGTGGATAGAAAAGCTGAAGAGAGACAGGAAGGAGTGAGTGCTGATATGCAGCCAAGGGCAATTTAAACTCTGTAATTACTTTGAGATTCACGTACATATACATATAGAATTCATTCATCACTGTTATTATTAGAGGTCAGATTTGAACCCATGGCTGCATCAACCAGGAATAAAGGCTGTGTGCTGGATGCGTACAGCGTGACCTCTCGACTGTCTGCACTCCAGCAGTGTGAAAACAGTGATTTTGTGTTTTCTGAAAAGAGTTTGTGTTTTGGCCGTCAGCGTCACAGTTACAAACAGTATGAGTGTTTCTTTCATCGAAGTGAAAACCAGGACAGACGGATGTTTGACAGAATATTTGTCTGGACTCTGGACACTCAGCCTTAAAGCAGGACAGAACCCATTACTGAACATTTGAAGTACATGTGTCAAAGTACCACATTTTTCTTTCCAATACAGGTGAACAGAGTTTACTGTTAAAGAAGGTTTCAATAAGAATGATGAGTGCACACATGTAATTGATCTTTTTTCTTCTTTCTCATTACAGATTAGGATTTCCCATGATGATAATGACGTGCATGATCGGCATGTGCTACCTGCTGGCCACACAAGTCGGACTAAAATGGAATATGTAACACCAACAGAGACAAAAAGAAACGGTGTGTGTGTGTGTGTGTGTGTGAGAGAGAGAGTGTGTGTGTGTCTGTACATGTGTGACCTCTCCTTCATGCATTCAGCTCACTGTAATGTGTGTAAGTAAACTGATTGAGATCAGATTACAGGCACTGTTTGAAGCACAGCAGCCATATTTTGTTAAATGTCTTTGACTAAAGTGCAGACCAGCAGGGACCAGAATAACGGGTGCTGCTTTGACCAAAACGTTACAACATGCAAAAATATAAGGCATACACTCTTGGCGACTGGTCCACTGTCACCCAGTTGAGTTGAACCAACTTTGTCAGAAACTTGAACCTTTTTGTCCTCAGCCAAGAGTCGATCCAAGGGAAGGAAATGTGTCTTTACTGAAAAGTATTATCAAATGTCCCACTCCATAATGCTGTGTATGGTGCTACTGCCTCAACGGGTGTAACTGGTGTATGTGATTCCAGCTATGACCACTGATTGGAAATCGACAGAGTGTGGTCTGTTTACAAAAAGCTCCAGCTAATTTATCGACACGTGTGTCTCATGATTTGCTTTTAGAGATTTTTAGGACACTGATTAACTTGTTAAAGGCAAACGTCACCAAACTTCTGTTGATATTTTAAAGGAACAACGATACCCAGTGAAAGGGATTTTATAAAGGTTCATGTCTAATATATTTACCAGCTGCCCAAATGTCAACACCTCATGGATGAATCTGAAGAACAAATAAAGCATCAGCTCGATTGGAAAATAGCAAAATGATTAAATGAAACAGATGTAGACTGTTATCTAAAGATTGTATACTATCTATTGTACTGTGTACACATTGATCTCATGTAAACTCAATGATTTAGTTCAGTTAGTCATATTTAAGGTAGGAAAAGTTGAATCATGTAAATGCTCTTACATGGAATGGACAGCACCACCTTTTCTTGTCCTGTTGAAATGATTACCTGTATTTATTGTGCAGCCCGACAACTCGAACATCACTCATGTTTATTAGTTGAGACTCTCACAACATTCAGAGATCAACAAGAACAATAAAGGTTGTGGTCTTGCTTATTTTCATTTGGCTCCATTTGACATTATTTCTCTTTTGTGAACTTTTGGCACTACTTTCTTAAAGCTGAGGGACTTTTGGTTTGTCGCAATGTCGGCGCCCCCTGTGGACAAAGCAGTGCATCTTAATGCCCTGGACGTTTGTATTTTTAAAACAGATATCTATTTGATCTAATTTTACCATAAAATAGTTTGAAATTGTGATGACATGACAACACTAGTTTCTTCAGTTTACTGTCAATGTCTCTTGTCAATGTGTGTTATAGGCATATAAATAACTACAATTAGTGCAACTGTGTTGCTCATAGTTTTATTTTCTTTAGTGACCAATAATTAGACTTACTTAATAGTTGAGTGTTTATCAGTGTTTACCCTCTTTACAATGAAGGAGTCCAAATGATGTCAGAGATTGGGTTGGTGTTTGATAATCTGGTGCTGGACAATACAAGACCTTCAGTGGTACAACAGCAGCAATTTACTGTATTTACCTTGAGCACACATTTACCTGTGTGTTTAACCAAGCATCCTACTTGTTTTGCTCTATATTACTTTTTAAAAATAATATGATATATATCGTCTTTCAATGGACCCAAGGACTCGTTACACAGTAGAGGGACCAGAGAATGGGGGACTGATGGAGCGGCAGAGTTTAAAGAGGATTGTAGGCTGTGGAGATGGGGTGATGTAGATGTCTGAGAGGAGGGTAACCCTGAGGGAGGTGCGGAGTCAGGTGTTGGGTATGGACAGCAGGCCAGTGTCTGAGGACCAGAGGTTTCAGGAAGTGTTGTGTGGATGTAGGAGGTCGGAGAGGTTTATAAGGACTACTTTATCGTCTCTACATGCATGTTGAAGGTGATAGGAGACATGAGGAGGCAAACAAACTCACTGAATAGCCTGATACTTTCCAGTTGTTTAACATTACAGCAGACAGTGTTTGTCTTTATTCATCAAGCTGCTACCTACAACAAACTTTAATTTCCCTGGATGCAGAACAAATTCAAACACACACATAGATGTGCATAATACAAAGTAAGTGGTTAGTGGTAACCATGGAGAGACAGTGCAGGATGATGTTTGGGTTGCTAAGCAACAGTTTAATTTTCAGTTTAGTTTTTGAACTAGTTAAGGGGAGCACAACATAAACACCTGTTGTTGATTTTTCCTTCCCTGCAGTTCGCTGCTCGTGTTACTGTGGTACAAAAGCGATATCACGCTCCAGGTCAAGATGTTCTCCTCAATAAAAGCACTGCTGTGATTATCTGCTTTTTGTGGCTTCTACCTCTTGTCAAAAGAGACCAATCTGCTGTTATCCTGGCGTTGTCCGCCTACACTCCCCCCCTCAAGCTTTAGAGTTCTTGACTTCTTAAAATTGTAGAAATTCACAAAATGTCAAATAAAGGACCCAGGGCTTAGAGGATACTCAAAAACAACAACGCCTCTATAACAAAAACCTCTCTGTTGGATGATACAGCATCTACAGCAACAGAGTGGATTTTCATGTTGAAAGCTTTTTGGTACTTTACAGCATTTCCTGAAGTTTCATTGTTGTCCTCTTGCCTCCTGTGTTTATTGGCAGTGACTAAGTGTGAAACGAACTTTCATGTTCCTTTTAATGAGTACGGCTCCATGCCAACTAAAACTCAGCCACACAGATCGATGTGGGCAGCTCCTGTAGGTCTGGGATTTTTTTTTTCGAGATAGTCCTCCCAGGGGGGGATCATGATGGCTTGAAGTAAGAAACCCTCCTGTTTGTTTCAGTCATTGGAAATTGGTTTATGTCATCCACTTTGTTCCATTACAGAGCCGTGCTGCGATCACAGCATTAAGTTGTTGCTGATTAATTAAAACAACCTTCCACCCTAGGAGAACTCTACATGCTTATGCATCATTAATGTATTCAGTGTGTTCCAGCAGTTAGGGTAATTAATGGCTGCAAGCATGAACCTCTTTTTCTGCACGGGGATAAACTGCAACTCAAACAACATGTTTTGTGTTGTTTTGTTTTTTAAAGAAAAGTTGATTTACAACCTCAAAGTTTCTTTTTAAGTAAAGAATTAAACTTGATGCTATGATCTTTTGTGAGCATACACTTTTCCTCCTAACAATTCGTCTACCTCTACCTATTTTCTTAATTTGCTTTATTAGAAAAGCATCAGAAATGTTGACATTTGATTGAAATGAGTAGCCCGACGACTTGTCCAGTAAATTGTTCAAAACAAAAGAAGAAGAAACCAGCCTGACCCTTTACGGAGTAAAAAAAAGAGAAGGGCCCACATCTATCAGGACGTGTGCACTTAGTGAGAATTAATTACCTTGGATGCACCTGTGGTCACTAAAACAAGATAAAGTGAGCTATAAGGTGTTTTAAAGTGGTCAAAGTGTGAAGCTATCTTCTTATGGTTGACTTGAAACTAGGACCTTATGTAAAGTGATGCTCTTTTAGTGAAACATGTGACATCTTCACCTTCCAGTGAAGAAGTTGCAATGTTCTTCAGCATAATTCATTAGGTGCCCTCTATTGTTAAAGTGGATAAAATGTGATGCAATGTACAAATCAATTGAGTAACCTTGAAATTTCTCAGCTGAGATGAGGAGGGGGAGGAGGAGGAGGACCTGGTTGAGGACTCTGTGTCGTGGTGAAGGTACTGTAGCTGGTCTATCAACATCTGCAAAAAACTGCTGCAGACGTCTGTGGTGGCCGATGTCCTCTTGTCTACGGTGGTGTGGTGGGAGGAAGCAGCAAGAAGAGGGATGCAGCACGACTGGACAGACAGGTGTAAAAACTCTTTGTTATGGAAAGGGGGAAGCACACAGTGAAACACACCAGGACATAAAGCGTGTTTCAGTTGCACAGCTGTTTTAATTATAGAGGCAGCCTCTTGTTGGACACTTTGATAATAATTTATTAGCTCAGTGGACTCATCATGCATTAGCCCTACCGCCTATCTATTATTAGGGTTGGTTAGATTTAGGTATGAGGACTGATAATTGGTTAGGGTTGAGATGTGGGTCGGCCAATCAGAGGCAGAATAGGGCCCCAAGTACGACAAGCAACAAGTGAGGCAATACATTAAATGGGGGGAATAAATAGAAAGGATTCTCACCGTTTGAAATGGGAGTATTAATGGAGATTCTTATAAGAGATATCTATATATATATCTCTATCTATCTATCTATCTATCTATCTATCTATCTATCTATCTATCTATCTATCTATCTATCTATCTATCTATCTATCTATCTATCTATCTATCTATCTATCTATCTATCTATCTATCTATCTATCTATCTATCTATCTATCTATCTATTCTATTCATACACACACACACACACACATACTGTATATATATATATATACACACACACATATACACACACACACACACACACACACACACACACACACACACACACACACACATATATATATATATATATATATATCTTAATGGAGTAAGACCGTGTGAAGATGCTCAATTGCGTGACTTGAGATACAGATTCTTTATTGTAGGGGGAATTTGTTTTTCAGCAGAAGCACACAGAAGAGGACAACACAACACAATGTGAAACAATATAAAACATCCCATTAAAATCAGTCAAGCCTACCTGAAAGAAAATGTTGTCTGAATAAGTAAAGTTTGACGTAGAGGTGTGAAAATCTGCAAATTTAAGTACGAAAAGAGCCACTAAAGGGCGAGGTGCTAATTCATATTTAATATAGGAAGCTCTGCTATCATTTTTAGTTGCATAAGAAAACACGTAAGGTCTTCATCCCGGTTAAAACTATTCCACCTTATATGTACGTCGGACTTTTTGAATGATGGACAGATGGTACTCCCCCCCCCCCCCACCCACCTCTTAGACAGTCCACCACTGTCATTCAACACACATGTCCCATGTCCAAAGAACATCTGGAAGCTGCAGTTACTTTTTGACAAGCTTTCTTCCAATCTTGTGTGATGGACAAACACATTTTTTCTTCCATTTCCCCCCCTAATAACACACATGACAGGGTTGTTGTTTTCTAAAGCCTGCCTCTGTACTTTATCCTGTAAAAACAAAGTTGGTCGGCTCCTGGTGATGGCTTCCAGCTCTGTTTGCGCCGCTCTTCTGAATAACTGCTGGCATTTTGTTGGAGCTGGAGCTAATCCAGCACTTCTCTGAGCCACTTATCTGCTGCTCGGTTCGGCTGTCCTCACTGAGAGTTTAGAGCATATTTATTGTGTTCACTGACCCAGACGTCTCCCTAAAGAAAAACCACTGATTATTCAGTCTGTGTTCACAGGAATCAACAAAGACGCCGATCAATAACAATGAGCAGGTTTTTCTAAACCATTGGATGCTTCTCAAGCTTTAAAGCTGCTGGGAACTTCTCACAGCAGATTTTTCTGTCCATTTATTTTGAGAGATTTTGAAAACAACAAAGTTAATCATTTATGTCCAATTGGCCAAAAAGAGTCTGTGGTATGAACCTGAGATGTTACTAAGACATAACACCATTTTATTTTCACACACAATCCAGTTATTGGTGATGTTACAAATAGTGATATATCACATATTTAGGGGATCAGTGAGAAGCATTACAGCGTTAAACAATGGATGTCTGTGTGAAAGCATTATGGAAATATGACATTTATATTCATTAATTAATACAGGAAGGCAACAGTATCTATAACTGCACACAGACTGGATGTTTGGTATTCATTATTTTCTGTCTCTTAGTGGACATTTTTAAAATGAACTTCCATTTATAATATGAATCCTGATTATTTTGTAAAGGTTGTCTCCTTTTCCCTCCACATGTTCTGTTTTTATCTATACTCGTGTTTTAACAGCAGCTATTTGCAAACATATTTTGGTAGTTGTTTCTAATGTTAGAGTCAGGTCTTTGTGGCGTCTCTTTGCTGTATTTTTGTTGTCGTTATTGTGCATTGTTCATTTTCAAAACAAGAGACGAGTCAGTCTTGTTTTTTAAGTGTCGTTTTTTTTTTCCCCACACAAAAACAATCATCAAATTTGCTATTTTTCTCAAAGCACGTAAAAGGGAAGTCTTTGGACTGTGGGAGGAACTCCAATCAGAAAGGTTCCCATCCAACTTGGATGTGTTATAGTGTTATAAGTGTCCCATAATCAGTTACTCCTCTTCAATAGAAGAGATGGGAGCTAATGAACACTTTATACACCGCCACCCAAAAGTAGGCAGCGGAGGGATACAACATGAACAACAAGTCATGCTGTGTCACCGGATCAGAGCACAGACTATTTATGAAAATAAATCAGACCAGACTAAAATAAGTCTGCAGGGTTTTTTTGTTAAAAAGTTTGCACATGGTGTTGTTAAACTGTTTTAAGTAAAGGAGATTTTTCTCCCCCTCAATTAAAATGATCACGATTAAAATGATCACGACTCCAGAAAACAGCATTTTTCCAGCATTTATTAGCATCAAGATATCTATCCGAGTCCATCTGGAAGAAATCATGCCCACCCTGGAGAACCTTGCACCAGCTGCCACTGGCTGCAAATGTCTGTTTTATAAAATATGCGATGTGTCTTGCAAGGTGTCAATCAAGGTTTGCTCTCTTATTTGATCTAACATGTGTAACAAGCCTACCTTAACCCGAGCTGACTGATCTGTTGCACATCCCAGTCATTTGTCATAGTTTTATTTTCCACTTGTGATTATTATGCAGATGAGCGCTTGATGGTAGCTTTAATTAAAATAACTATTATTTTAGATAATGACACAGGAGTCACCAGACAATACAGTCTGTTTATAAATGAATATATTGCATTATGACGACTTGTGTCACTGTTGTTCCTCTGACCATGTGAACTAATTAATTACAGCGGTTCAATGAGAATTCATCCGATTTCCTTTAAGAAGTCTCCTCTCCCTGCGGTGAATGCTCTCATTCATCAGGAGGGATTAAATGTGTTCTAGCCGCTGTAATTAAGAACGGCAGCGAGGGAGCTTAAGAGGATTCACTTTAAAGGCTATTTTAAAAAAAAAAAACCCTGATCCTCCTGTAACAACAATACGATACACGCTGAAATCAGCGTATTCCTCTTTGATCAGCACCACACTGAAAGTGACCTCATAGAAGGACTGTCTTTTTAATAAGAGTGGGAGGAAACATTACACAGTGCATGATTGTATATATACATATTTTAATTAACTTAGTTACAGATGATTAAATTGTGTTATTGTAAGAGCTATTAAACAAAAAATAATTCTGAGTTGAAACAAAGTACGAGAGAGAGAACAGGATGATGGATTTTGTTCTGCGGAGCGCGGTGACCTTTAAAGGGAACCTCATATTATGCTCATTTTCAGCTCTGTAATATCATTATTACACTCCGTATAAGTAGCTCTGCATCTGTCACTTATATTGAGGATGCCTTTTTTTATTTCATAAAGACCCTTTATCTCAGGTCATCCTCCTTTTGACAAAAGCTTTTTTAGATCCTGACAGTTTAATGCCGGCTCCTTCAAAGTCTACTATCTTCTGATTGGCAGCTTTCGAAAGGCCTGCAAGCACCGATTATTTAACTTAACCACAAGCTGTGTCTGATTTTGGGGCCGGCTTCCTTCTAACAGCTGCTTCAAGGAAGCTCCAAATTGACTTTACCTTTGTACTTGGAGGCTACATCCATTTAGTCTATGGTGGATAGTTAAAATAGAAGTGATACAGTATAACAAATGTTTGGTCATAGGTCCAATATGTAAGATATTTACATATGACATCATACAGTGACCTTACTACATCATCAGACATTAAGGTAACATGCTTTGTTCAAGTGCTTCTCTGACACAGAATCACAATGCAGCAGCTGGTATGTCCTCCTCTTGAGTTTAGGTTCCGCTCCAGATGGGTCAGTTTTAGTTTTGACCAGAGAAGTAGGCAGCTCCACAGAGACATTTTGGACGTCTGAACTGGTTCACATATAACTGATTCTAACTTTTCTATAAATCTCCATAACCCGAAACATGATAAAACTGAGATAAATATTGGAGACGCTTCCGTAAAATGTTAAGAAGCTTGGAAATATTTCAAGACCAATGCAGAGCTGGCTAAACACTGAAGCTTCTGTGTCTGTGACTTGCCTGCGTGCAGATAAGAAGGAGGAGATGGGGGGGACAGCTCTCGCCAGTGTTTTGACTGCAGCACCATTTTGTATGCTAGAGAACATTTGGTTCCTTCTTCTGCTCATGTCGTGTATTTTCAGAATTTTTTTTTTTTGCACATATCTAATTAAAATGTTTCAGGAAGTCAGTTTTAGTTCTTAATTTTATCATCTTAAATGTAATACTGTCTAGAAAGTCAGGTTGTTTTCTTTAAGTTTTTTTTCCTCTGCATGATGGAAAAAAAAAGGTTGTATGAAATGATCATACCCTTGAGGGTCTATTTAAGGAGAATATATTGTTCCTTAATCATCTAAAATCACTGCAATGACCTTTGAAGGGTCAATCTTTGGACAGCTCTTTCACCTGCTTGTCAGACTAAAATGGAAATATTTATTTGAGGTTTTTTCTTTCCAAAGCAAAACGAGAGAACTTGTTCTTACACATTGCATGTGTAATGCAGTTGGACACTGAAATGTGGAAACAGCAGCAGCTTCAAGTTAAAGATTTCTGGAGGCCCGCTGTGAGCAGTGATTGAGCTCAGCATGGAGTTGGCTTCCACGGAGGGTCAAGACACTACGGGTTTTCTTTTTTATTCAAATGTAAAGGCAGCTGCTTTCACTGATTAGAAAGTTTATCCAGAGAGAGAGAGAGAGAAGTAATCAGACGGATCACCCGGTGAACTTTGTGCTCAGAGTCCAAACCTGCAAAGTGTCCGACCTCTCTGACTCTCCTGATTAAGAACAATTCAGAACATTGCTCCACTCTGCGCAGTGTTTGAGTATTTTGTGATAATTATCTGTCACGGCGCAGAACATTCAAACAGGAGTCATCAGAGCTCTATTATTTTCCTTTCAAACCAGCAGACAAGAGGTTTGAGAATATACGTGACAGTGCGTGGCCCTGGTTGAACAGTTGAGATCACAGCCGATGAAACTCACCTGCCTACTGTACCCTCGTCTAATAATGGAGCATTTGCATATCTATGACAAAAATGTATTACACTTTCAATAGCTTATTGTTTACAGACATGTACGAGATGATTGCAGAAAAAGGAAATAAGACTGCGTAGCATCGACTTAATTGGATTTTTTATCTGGCATTGTGTGTGAGATAAAACAGACGGAGGACTAAAGTCCCGATCCATTTGGGATGGAACTTTCTACGGCTTTGCAGGGCAAACTTTGTTGTCTTTAGATAATCTGATGGAGACGGGTCTTCAGGTGAAACAAAAACACAAACCTCTCAGTTACATTAGCTTCTTTTATAAGCATATGCTACTGTAAGGTAGGCTTGTGCAGAGACCTCGAGGAGGGCAGGTGCTCAAAGTGACACATGCAGTGTTTTCCGGGGTCGGAGGGGTTGGGTTCTTAATACAAGCAGTATAACTGAAATATAACTTAGTATTACATGATTCAATGCTGTGTAAGTGTTTGTGTTTGTGAGCCACTTACCAGAGCAGATTCTTTTGATATATGAGCTACTTCCTGTTGACTGGCTTAAATTACTAGTGACAAAGCTTTTTATAGATTAAAATTTAGGGAGAATAGGGGTCGCCGGTGGCGCAGCGGCAGTGCGCACGATCCCATGTATTGAGGCTCAGTCCTCGCGCGCGGGCGGCCCGGGTTCGCGTCCGGCCTGTGGCCCATTTCCCGCATGTCTCTCCCCACTCTCTCCCCCTTTCCGACTCTATCCACCTTCCTCCCTCTATAATAAAGGCATAAAAACGCCAAAAATAAATCTTAAAAAAAAAAAAAAAAATTTAGGGAGAATGCATTTTTCTCTGAGAAATTTAACGTTGACCTGATGTTGAACAAACCTTAGTTCTCAGGATTCTGAAAACAGAACCAGATGATTCTTAGCTTTAAAAGTAAAGACGACTGGAGGAAACAACAAACCTCAGGTTTATAAAGTTTGTAGCCGGAGTGCATAGCGATTATGTCATGTGTCCCATGAACAGAGACTACAAGCCTCGTTGCAGCACCCATGGGTTCAAGTCCGACCTCGGATCATCTTCAAGAAACTTTTCTTACCACTACACTGTTACACTTCATTAATTAAAGTTTAGTGTATGCTAAGCTGGTTCATTGGTTTGTAACGTGTTACATCTTCTTTGCACTCACAGTTAATAAGTGCTGAGCAGGCAGAAGTGTCTTCTGATGATGATGGTGACATCAACAGCACTGTTCAGCCTGACAGAAAATAAAGAGCTCGCAGATTTACCTGAGTCTTCATTTGAAGCATGTTTAAAAGGCACTTTGTGTTCAGAGGCTGAAACCAACGATCAGGGAGAGAAATAAACAGTCTGTTCGGACGGGTTACTTCAGTTCTTAGGGTATTTCGTCATGTTCTCTGGTTTCTAAGAACTGGCGTCTCTAACAACAGACAGAGTGAAGAGCTTAATGTGGAGTGATTACGCAGAACAAGGACAGAAAGAGAAAAAGTCCAACAGCTAACTGTTTACATCCTATAGCCGCTCCTTCCTCCTCTTCACCTGCTACAAGCTGCACATGAGACAAAGTGCACCCACTTATCTGCGCAGCTTCCTTCCTGCATGCATCAAAGGAAGCTCCTGTTGTAGGGTAACTATTACTTCTAAACCATTACAAATGGCATTCATTTTTCCAGCTCTGAACTGACAAAGAGGGCTTGAAATGGGGGAGAAAACTAATTATCATATTTGTGTAAAAACACCAAAATAAGCGTGTGACCTTTAAAATGTAAATTTTAAGAGGATTCAACAGATTTTAACTTGCAGGATTATGCATTTCATTTAATGAACATAAAAAAAAAACAAAAGAAAGAAGAAGTGAAGCTCCAGTAATTAAGAGGCCAAATGAATAAATTAAACAAGCTAAACAAATTAGCAGACAATTAAATGTCACAATTCTTTATTTATCAAAATAAACAAGCTATTCAACATCATAACAAATGAAAAACAGATCAAATGTGAAATAGTGAATCGAACTAATGTCAGTGTTTAGCTGCTAATTAACTTGTTAATGCTGGTAACTTGTGTCAACATTACTTACTTTACAGTCGTTCAGTATGTTCAAAATACCTTGAACAGTGTTTTGTGCTCATTGCTACTTATCGAATAGTTGCATGCACACAAAACAAGATGAAAATGGGTATGACTGAAACGTTATACCCCTCCAAGTTAGCTCCACATTGTGAACATGTTAGCTTGCTGATGGGATTTTTTTTCATCTCAAAGTGTAATCTTTGGGCTTTTTACCAGGGGAACAGGGTTCGCTTTCTTGTAGAGAAACAGGTGGGGTTTATATGCGGGGAGCAAAGCAAGCTAAAATAAAAAACTGCACTTTAAAAACAAGCCCAAAAACCTGAGCACCTGAATATTTTACAACAGTTAAATATTCAGGTGCACATTTGATCCTGTGACAAAAACTGCGTGCAGGGCTGGAAGCTCTGAGTCTTGTGATGTATTACTCCTCTTAGCTAAAACCATCGATCTTGTTGGAAAGTCTTTGTTTGGTCGTCGGCTTTTAGACCATTGAGTGTCAGGATTAGTTTGAAATGAGGTTAGTTCAACTATTGTTCCAAATAAAGCTCCTTATCTTCTTTCTTCCTTCATCTTTCACTCAGCAGCCAGAATAGGAAAAGGCTTGTGTAACATCTTGTTGTCTTCATTAAAATTGATTTAGAAACACTATTAGATTTACAAGTTTTGTTAATCAACCACATCACTCTGGTAAACATTTTTTGCACACTTAAGAATTGCAAAGAGTCCTTTCTTTTACATATAAATTAAAATGGCTGTTGCAAGAAAGGGTTAATATTTAGAAGTTGCAAAGAAAAAATTATTGGAAAATATTTAAAGATGACATTATAGCCTTTTTCCATATTTCCAAACAGTGACCTGTGGTCTAAATGAAACACCTGTATATATTGCTTTGGTCAAAATATAATGAATCAAGCACCACAGGAGGTTTAGGACCCCGGCCCTTTTCCAAATAGCCACAGTTCAGTATGCAGTGCGGACTTTTCATTTGGGAGTATCAGTAGACTGTCATTCATTATGCATTTTTTGTCCACCTCAGTATAATGAACGTTTCAGTTTGGATACTAACTTCCTGGTTTTGGATGCGTGCTATCAAAAAAAGTGAATTGTATTTTACCACCCACAATACTGCGTGAAATGAACCGTAAAAAACAAATGAGCATATATTTATTGAATCAGATCTAGAATTAAAGTCTAAAATAGGTGAGAGGTGAGAGTCGCCCCCTGCTTTGATTGGCATACCAATAAGCCAGAATTGTAATTATGCTGTTGGGTGTATATAAATAATAACATAATCTGTCTAATAAGATTCTTTCCAGTACTTTGAATAACACACTGGCTAGAGCGATTGGTCTGTAGTTATCCAAGCTCCCCACTTTTCCTGCTTTGTCCTTGGGGACAGGCACCAAAGTAACACACCTCATGGATTCTGGCAACATCCCATGAGACATCAGGTCATTAAAACAAATGGCAAGTAGCACAGCTGTCGCTAGTCAGCTAGTTGTGCAATCGCTTCAAAGATCTCTTTAGCTGTGATTCTTATTGTGTCACTATTGACAATATTACCCACTTCATAAGGGTCACTTTTAACGCAATTAAATAGAGTAGAATAATGTTGCCGCCATACCTCAGCTATAGATAGACACCCAGGTTCCCCAAATAAACATTCAAAAACACTGTAAAAGTGACATTTTCAGAATATGTCCCCTTCAATATTTTATACACCTTAGAATTTGTATGCTGAGGCCAGACAAATCCCATTCAATTAAGTTTTTGCATAGTGTAAAATATTTGTACACCATGGAGTCTAAGGGATGTTCATGGTCTAACACAGATACAGAACATAGACTACACAAACAAAGGCAGACTGGCGATGTAGAGTGTGGGCTTACTTCTGGACAGAGGTCAGGGGCGAGCTCCGACCTTCAGGCTTCATACAAGTATCTCAAGCACACGGACTCTTTCTCAAGTTTTGTTATTTTTTTATTAGTTAGTCAAACAGAAAGGTACCAAAAAACGGGAGAAAGTGGATTGTTTTTTCCATCTGTTTGTTGCTTGGATGTCAGGACACGCGGTGTTTTCGCTTCGACTCTTATGTCACACACATTTCACATGTGCCACTGTGTTAATTAATGGGCCCTGCCCACGATCAGCCACACAAAAACAACAAGAGGACGTCATGCTTCTAAGGGACTTTAGACCCAAACAGCCAACACAAGAAAACCTTGAAATTCTCTCTTAAAGTAAAAAGAAAAATGTCGTGTGAAAAAAATGTGAAAAATGTCGAGTTGACAAAACCCCTTTGTTGCCCTTTGTTTCCTGGTTTTAAGTTGATTCGTTATTTCAGAAAGAACACTGTTACCATGGCAACTGGCAATTTGTAGGGCTGAGTAGGCAGGTAGAGGGGAGGTCAACAAACACAGTGCTGAGTGAGATCTAAAATAGGCTTTTTGTTTTTTCCTGCTCAACTCCTCTATTGCTCATAAACTGGGAGAGTTTTAATGACTCCACAGACACGGCGAATTTTTTTTGAATGAATCCCTGTGTGCAGCTGAAGGAGGATGCATTCAGTGTAGTTGGTCTTGCCAGTCATTATTGGACCATGTTTCGGCATTTTTTGTAACCGCCTCTACATCTCTTGTTTGGAAGGATAACTTAAAGCTGCACCCTTTGCGACAAAACATTTGGATGTATCATAATGTCTGTCATTATTGTCTCATGTTTAACAGCTTTACAGGGTGCATAAATCATCTATTGCCTGGTTCAAACGGCAGGATTTTAAAATTGTCGGACGATTTCCCAAACCTTAGAGACCACGCACATGGTGATAAATAATTGGATATGTCTCAGGTTTGCATGCATATGAATAGATACATCCATCTTAAACCAAAAAGTTGTCTTTTTCCTGGTCGATTTTGAATAAACATAATTAATTAACCTCTCCAATGTACTTGTTAGGCCACAGCCCACAGACATCATGCAACAGTTGAATTACACAAACACATACTACAAATGCAAACAGTTTGCAAACAACAGGCTGTAGAATCAGCACAAAATCTGGGAATATGGATGTGGTTCTTTGGATTCTCACGATGACTTTGGCACTCGAGTCAACTCTGCTTGTCAACAAATGCACGTTGTCTACGAAGTTCAGCAAAGAGGTTCAATGGGCAACAAACATATCCATATCCTACATATAATTTCTGCAAATAATCTGTTACAGAATTTAACTGCAACATCAGAAAAGGTCAAACTTAAACAATATGTAAAGGTTTGGGAAACTAATGTTTTGGAAGCCTCTTCTATGCTGTGGTGTGCCGGGGAGGAAGCTGCAAGAAGAGGGACGCAGCATGGCTGGACAGACTGGTGAGGAGGCGGGTACAGAGCTGGACTCTTTGGTGACTGTGACAGAGAGGAAGACTAAGGACAAAACACCCACCACCCTCTGCACAGCACCTTCACCAGGCAGAGGAGCATGTTCAGTGGCAGACTGCTGTCACAGTCGTGCTCCACGGACAGGCTCAAGAAGTCTTTTGTCCCCCAGGCCATAAGACTGTACAACGTCTCACTGTCACGGCAGGGAAGAAGCACACGGTGACTCCTGGACTCATCTGACTTTTTGTCACTTCTCATCTGTACTGCTGACCTAAGAGTCAGCCTCTAGTTGGACACTTTAATGAACATCCTGACAATCCCTTTATTTTTTCACCTTTAATGTTAGGACACTTTAATGACAATCATCTATCTATCTATCTATCTATCTATCTATCTATCTATCTATCTATCTATCTTATCTGTCTGTCTGTCTGTCTGTCTGTCTGTCTGTCTGTCTGTCTGTCTGTCTGTCTGTCTGTCTGTCTGTCTGTCTGTCTGTCTGTCTGTCTGTCTGTCTGTCAGAAACATTGACATCTTCTTCTGCTGTGGTCCCTCACAAACAACAGCAGGAGTCTCTGTCTCTGTCTCTTGCTTTTTTTTTTTTTTTTGGATTTCAGTGACCTGACCTTTAAGTGATGTTCTGTATTCATGACATTGATCTTAAAACTCACCACACTGGGAGAGTGTTTGTGTATAAAATGAAACAACTATGCTAAATGTAGCAGTGAAGATTTGGCTCCTGGGGTAAAAAGATAAACACAGGTTCATTATTTATTTATGGGCTGATTTCCAGGGGAAACCCTCCTGTGTTACTACTCTTCTTTGTCTTTAGTTGCTCACTTGACTCCAGGTGTTTTGGTTTTAGATTTTAAAGAGAAAGTATTTTGTACCTTTGGATGTGTTTTCTCTCACAGAATGTCAAGAGTGGCCAGCACCAGAAAACTGAAAGACAATTCAGAAGCAGAAGCAGAAATACTCCCCAGGGGGGAAATTCGGATTTAGACATTTTGTCTTGTTTTTCAATTCAATTCAATTCAATTCAATAAAAA
This sequence comes from Symphodus melops, assembly GCF_947650265.1. Taxonomy (NCBI): domain Eukaryota; kingdom Metazoa; phylum Chordata; class Actinopteri; order Labriformes; family Labridae; genus Symphodus; species Symphodus melops. Next base: position 25,452,641 of record NC_136698.1, on the reverse strand, counting down.
AAACAAAAAAACAAAAAATGTATTTGTTATTTGTCCCCAGGGGGCAATTCAGGGCACACAATTGCCCCCCGGGGACAAATAAAGTTTGCGTTGCAGGTTGTAAACGGTTTATAAATGGAGCAGTTCCCCTGTTGGTTCCATTATGATTGCCCACAGGTTTGGTAATGCAAATGAAAGCTTCAGACTTGTTGTTGTAGCTGCAACCCCTCCTGAATAAAACACAAATATGAAGCAAATCAATAATCAGCTAAAATAAAATAATAAACAGAAGCGAACATTCTCAGAAATAGAAATATGAGAATGTCTAAGTATACGAGAGAATCAGGAGGATCGTTATTGTAATTTATATGAGTATATCAACACAAACACATGCAATAGTTTGCTTAATTCCAAAGTGCAGAACAAACACTAAGGGAACAGTTTTGTCCCAGCAGCTATGATTGAACAAGTCGTATGATATCTGTGACTATCATGTGCAAAGCAATTGTTTTTCTCTTCTTCTTTTTCCTCTTTGCTGCTCTATGTAGTTGTTGGCAATTTCATGAAGGTCTTGCAGGCCGAGAGGCTGATAGGCTGATTTCATGCTTCTAATTGATTCATTTATTTATTTATTTATTATATATCTTACTGTTCCAGACTCTGTTACTTTTACAGATCAACTTGCCTATCAAATCGTACGATTGAAATTTGAGAACTTTATGCACTTCACACTTTTACCTATGTACCATGCGTGTAACTCTCCTTAAACCATAAACAAATAAAGTAATCTGAACCTGAACCTGAAAATGCTCCCGTATAATCTACTGCGATGTACGCCTCAGGTGGGCCACAAAAATCACAAGTCACAAAGTCAAAAATCCTTTGAGCTGCTTTAAACAAAAGATGATTATAAGAACAAAATGGACTGCACTAATGTACATTTATGGAAAAAAAACAACCTTTATTCCATGTTTAATTTCCCTTGGTAGTAAAGCACGTTTCATATATAAAAGAAACACAGGTATGAAAATAGCATGGGCATCAGAAATGATTTGTAGATGCTGGAGCCAAAGCAGAAACATTCTCATAACAACCCCACAACCTCACAGGACGACACGCTGCTGAGGAGTACACTCTCCACACTTCTACTGAGTAATGAGATATCTATGTCACACTGAAGCCACGATGAAAACACAAAGCAGGAGAAGGGTACACTTCAGCATTGTTGGTAGAGTAAGTTAGAGGAGATGGTTCACATCAACCAAAATATGATTCTCCTCTATGTTGAGATACACTGCAGAGAGTAAAAGTTTGTCTAAACAATGAAAACTTGCTGCAGAAAAAAAAAAAGATTTTCTACAGAAGCAGACACGTCTCTCACACTTCAGTAGATTACTGCCACAGATGATACAGCAGGGGATGAACTTGAACATAACATCGACCAGCTTAAAGCACTTCTAGGCTATTTATTATTTTTGTCGTGCCCGAAGTTTCCTATTAAATGATACGCCACAGAACAGCACTGACTCCGATTTAAAACCCCGAAGACAACAATACCCTCAAAACGATTCAGAAAATCAGAGAAAAAAAACTTTGGCTTTTTCATCACACAAATACTGATTGAATGTGGCTTTAGAGTCTACGCAGAACTGCAAGAATTATCTGATATTTATGTAACCAAAGTACGGAAGCCCTGAGGGGCAAATGTCAAAAAGTATTTCTACATTTACTGTAATTAAATCTGTAAAAGATAGATGAGATAGATAGATACTTTATTGATCCAGAGGGAAATTCAAGTTCAAAACGAAATGATGGAGTTTTCTTTGGGGAAAGTGATTCTTATAGAGTTTACCTCTATTCTTTTTTTTAATCTCAGAAAAAATGATGAAAAAATTTGCAAATAAAAAATGCTGGTTTTTCACAATTATTTTTGTATTTCATCGTATAATTCATTTGCAACTTGCTTGTGGAATAAACCAAGAAAACATTTTCAAATTAAATGAAAAAGGAGTAATTTAGGTTTTCCTGGTAGAAATTTGATCACATTTAAAAGTTAATTAAAACTTTTGGAAATAATAAATTTTTTCCCATCTAGGCAAAACTTAAAAAAGGTCATTTTTTTCTTTTCTTTTCATTCTTTTTTTCACATAAAAAAATGAACATAGAAATATTCCTTTTATTTTTTAGTGTTTCATATTTTGTGCCTTTCACAATGTTTTTGTATTGCTTTTTATTTGCTTGAACATAACAAGGCAGAAGATAAATTAAAATGTTGAATAAAATTATTCAACAGTGAATTGAGGTAATTAAGATCACAATGGCTAAATTAAAAAAAAACACACACACAAATTGGATTGGACTTTCAAAAAAACACAGCAGCAAATTTGTTTTTATCACATACCGCTCAGGGTTTCCGTACAAAATGTCAAAATCAGAAAAACTGTTTTGTTGGTAGGGATTTCTGGCACATCAGCAGCAGACAGAGATAAGTTTCATTTCTAAATGTCGGTCTCCCACCTCACCATCTGTATAATCCTGCTGATCCTCAGCACAGATGATTCGATGCCCAGAGCTTGTTCACTGGTTCAGTTAGAAGCATCACACATGTCCGTACTGGCCGAGGATCAAATCCCAGCATGAATCCCTCCCTGTGTTTACCTGCTTTGCTCTCCCAGAGTCTGGACGGCAACATTGAAAAATGATGGACTGTCCAGTTTAAAAAAAAATGATGAAAAAAAATAACAGGTAGGGCTGAATACGGGTTTTTGTCATCTTCAGATGAGAATGGCGAAGGCTCCAAAGAGAAAATCTTTTGAGACTGGTTCTAAAATCTTGCAACAGAAAAAGCATCATCATGGGATGAGTCCTTTTTTATGTAAACTCATAGGTCAAAAGTAACACCTGCACCCCGAATCCAATAAAAAATAATGTCTAAGTGGATTTAGTAGATTTTACATATCAAAGGACTTTTTATGGTTTGAGTAATCACATACACTGTAAGACTGACAGCCGAGACTGACCATGCTTTGTTGCACCTTGGTCTCATGAAAGTTGTTGATATATTCATGAAAACAGAATAGATATCTATATGAAACTTTTATGATATTGCCAACAATTTTAAACTTCTGGATTTCAATCCCCCCCATACAACGATTGACCATTTTCTTCTGAGGTTTTTTTCTGATCTCAAACTTTGCTAACTTGCAGGGTCTACATATAACATCTTTTGATTTTGCTACACAAATATTATATATCTTTAGCAAAAATACAGATGTTTTAAATTTTGGCTTACTGAAAGAGAAATAAAAGTGAAAATCATGTCTATGAACATTGATAAATTTGATCACTGTTTCGGGATATTTTGTAAGACCTGGCTGCATATTTACATTTACATTTGATATTATTACTATTAAACTGCTCTGAGAGCTTGTGTGTGTCTGTTGCTCGTGTTTCCATACTTTTTTCTGGATAATACTGAGTGAGACCAGAGTAAGTCAAAGGTCCTATGATTTCAACAGTCAAGACGCTGTTGAAATATCATACTTTCACAATACAAACCTACCAATGAGTTCATATAAACCAGCCTGCCCCATGCCTCTCTTATCTGTTCACTGAATAATGTTGGCTTCAGTTGTTTTCCACCTATCATGGAAATGTAAGAGTTATTGTAAAGGTTAGCACCAATCAAATTACCTTATTTTACTCCATTTGTCAGTAAAAGAACCTCAGAAACCAGAAACATCCAGGGTCCACAGTCATGAACAATCATCAAAAACATCAAAACACAGAGTGATATCAAACAGTAATTTTGCATTCACATTGTGGCCAAAAAACTTCGGCTGCGACCAAAACTCTATATTACATGTTGCTTACTACATAACTAAACAGTATACTGCATACTGCCAACAATCTTGACTGTTTATAGGCTGTTTGCAGCATGCTTAAGTACGGGTCATGAGACGTTCTTCCAGTCCAAGCTATGTTTGATAAGGTAGCATCATGGTAGCGGTACTTAAATAAAATGTAACACAAAAATACATCCATTCATTACGAATTCCGTAACATAGTAATTTTAATATATTTGACAACATATAAAACATATTACATACAGTTACTTTTATTCGTAACTAGTGAGCTCCGATAGTCTGAGCGCTGCAATGTGTTTGGGGCAGTTTAGTATGATCATTTTACCGCTGTAAAATAACTTTTAAAAAATCTGTCAAACCTATTATACTGCTGTCCATGCCTTCCATACACAAAACAGCACACTATGATTAAAGATCGTACTACATACTTAATTTACATCACATTTAGAATGAATAGTATGAAAGTGTGCAGTTTTGGACACAGCCTTAGTTTGCAATTTTGTTATTATCCTCATCAATTAAGTGATTATTGAAGATCAAATTCTTTGTAAATCAGTTCTGTTGTAGTTCAGTTTGCAAATCATATAAACGTAGTCAATCTGATAAAGTGTTTGTACAAGCATTTCACTGCTCCCATGTTAATTAGCACCTTACCGATTCAGCTAACGTTAGCATTTAACCCCTTTTAAGCTAACAATACAGTTAGCAAAGCATATGAGCCTTTCCAACCATATTCAACATAAACCTAATGGTGTTGAAAGGTAAGAAGTTGTGTACTTCATTATTAACATGTAGTTTTGCATTAGTATTTTGTAGTAGGAATAGGCACAACTGTTATTAGGATGTTTACTCCTTTATTACAGTTTCATGTTTTTTGTTGGAGGCCTGTCTTCGGCCTACAGATGCAATGTAGTTATTGTGCTAATTCTAGCATATTTACAAAGGGGTATATTGCACATGTTGATGAATGTGCATGAATTATAGCATTCATGTCCTACCTGTAACACTATCAAACAGTATTGTAAGCTTGAGATATGTGCTACTGAGAGGTAAGACGAAACGCCACATCATGTCATACCATCAAAAGGAGGCGACAGTTAGCATGGAAAAAATGTATACGTCAGATGGAAATCCTGCCTTTCTCATGTTATTGTAAAACTAGTAGATGGTATTGTTCCAAGGAGCTAAAATGTAAACCCATCCAATGTATTAATGTAAAGTGTTGATACCTTTAGCTAGGTCTGTACAGTTTTCTTATTGTACATTGTAAAGCATCAAATGGTATCATTCAAAGAATAAGGTGCAAATGTAAACTTGACTTTAACAACTTTCTGATCAGTTTGCTTTCAGTGTCTTTTGACATCAACAAACGGCAATGTTAACTAAAAAAAAAAAAAAAAGGCTGCTGTTGGAGTTTAAAGCATCTTATTGCATTATGTAACCAAACTGAGCTGCCTGCTACGAACTGTTAGCGAGGATTTTTGCATCAATCTTATATTGCAATCAACAGTGGGCTAATTTGTACAACAATTAGATACTACTGTTTGATGGAGTTGTGCTCCTATCCAATTTAATAATGTAAATTATTGATTTGTTCCAGCGAGGAAGTGCTAATTCGTTTTGCAATGCCTTTATCATTGCATCTCGTTACAAACAGCCTCCTTTACTGGAAAAGTTTTTACTCTCCTTTCAGTTATCAATCCATTTTCACACAGCATCTTGTTTGTCTGTATAGGCACAGTTGAGGCACTTCACAAGTGCTAGCTGTACTGGTCTTCTGCTAATAAACATTCACTTTCATGTCTATTGCATTCATATAGCCACAATGTAAATGCAGCATCATTATCAGCAACTGGCAAATACTCCACATGTCAAAAGCAACATTCAAAACACATTTTATCCACCGTACTTTACTGTTTACGCACGATCAAAACAAGTGTAACCAATTTACTGTTGGGCTGTTCAAACCTCTCAGAAAACATAATGTACTGGGCACATATGTGAAATATTTGGTACATACAGTACAAGACAAAAGTAATAAAAACAAAACTTGAAAAAGGGATATAAAAAGTTCTTCTTACTGCTCTGGGCAAGTCGCCTTCATTGAGGTGATGTTTTCACCATGCTGAGGTTATAATCAGAGGTAAATATGTTTTTATCTCAGCTCCGGGCTGGCTACACTAAGGCAATTCAACGGTTGCTAATGCCAAATCTAAACATAGGGAAATCAAATTCAAATTAACAGTAAATATTCAAACTACACATCTATTGTGGTTAATTTACAACTTCCTTGGGATCATGTTAAATTTTGTGTTGCCTTTGAACTAGAGTCAAATTAAAACAAAGACATGATGTGTGATTATCGCATTTACGTCTGCGGAGAAGTGCAAATGGCAGCCATTATATTTCATTTGTGGACTCTGCTCTCAGAGGAAGAAAATCAAAAATTCATTTCTTTCCGTTTCACTTGATCTAGTTTGTATGAAGAGCTCTGGCATGAAGTGACTGCTTTGCAACGACAGTACATGTTGTGTCAGCTATAGCTATATGTGTTGCATTTTGAGAAATCATATTAAACTACACCCATGGTTGCCCTTTGTGTGCTTCATCACAGAGTCTAAATCTATGACAATGTAGTTTGTAGATGTAAGTAACTGCTGTGTTTTGGTCCCTGTCCTTAATTACATTAAGCCATGGTTTTATGTTTTTCACAATTTATGAATCATTCCTAGAAATGAGGGCTAACACATTGGTAATATAAAATCAGATCTTGACAATTTGGGGAATCAGAAAGAGTGTAAGCACATTTCTAGATTTGATGCTCAGTCAGGCTGACAGGTAGGCAACCTCAAATAACATGAGCGTGGTATCAATCTTCTTATCCGACTGTGAGAGAGGAGTTAAAGTAAACATTTATACAAAATAATCAGAAAATAAATCCCTAAGGGAAAGGATATCCTTTAAAATATGTCACAGTTGGTGCCCTGTGCAGGATTGACTCCACAGCTATTCATAAAGGGAGTTTTACATAATAGTGTCATTTTGTGTCTGATGAGAGATCTGTGCCTGAATGCCAACATGTGTCTGTATGAGCGCAAGCGTGAACTAAACCTAAAACAATTATGACAATAAATCACATATTAATTCTACTGCAAGGTTAATTCACATTGTCTCCTCGTCCCTGGAAACCACTCTACTTATTATAGTGTAGGCTACAGGGGCTGCTCATAGTGTAGCAAGCAGGAGGACTACGTCATGTCTAATGGCTGAAAGTAAGTGAGAATAGATACAAACCAAATGATTTTTCATGTAGTTGTTAACAAATGGCTGTTTTATAAATGTACCTCAAAGCTTCGAATGAGAACAGCCATGATCAGTCAAAGCCAGGCTCTTCTTTTTTCTCATATAAATCATTATTCCCTGATTATTGTAGCAGATAGTATCTACCCCTCCAGAGGAAGGCACTATGAATGGTTTGAATGTCCTTGGATTTTCATCAACTGGATTTGACTGATGGCTGGATAATAACGTAACGGTACCCTCCCTACAACACAAATCACCCTCCTGATTGAGAAGTTTTCAGGGAGCAGTGCGAAGCACATTTTCCTCTTTGTCTTCAGATCGTCATTAGCACACAGTCCATCCTCCTCTGCGCACAGCATGTTAAAGGGAGTCAGTATTGTGTTGTATTCTCATACCTGATGTCACAAAGGCAGAAATCTCTTCTTGGCACAGGCTTGCCCTCTCTGTTTGTCTCCAGGTTACTGCTTCAGGTACCACAGAAAAGAGTTTATTTGGTGTTACCTCTTTATTCATCGTGTATTTTTTTTTTGTTTAGTGATCCTGCAGAGTGCTAAAGGTAGAGGTAACCCACCCAGTATACAATGTTAAACAGTAAGAAGGAGGTGGGAAAAAAGACACGCGAGTATGCGTCCAGTTCAAGTAAATCTATGTGGAGTCGTCCTTTCCTCCACCTTCCACCTTTACACTCCTCGAAGCAGCAGAAGAAGCTCTGGCAGTCTTTTCCATCCAAACACTCGTAGACACAAGCGTCCTCAAAGTCCTGCCAGTACAGGGAGTTGTTTAAAGTGATGGTTGTGTGTTGGGGTCTCACATCCAGGACCGAATAGTTCTGTGAAGAAGAGAAAGTGAATTCAGCTCAAGTCATGTTCAATCATCAATTAAAGCTTCTTTCCTGCAGATAAACAAGTTGTATAGGTGAAAGTGTGAATAGTTGTTTCTCTCTGCTAACACATCCAATTCAACGGTTGTGTGAGTGGTTCAATGCTTCAAAACATGAGTCTGCAGATACCAGTCGTGTGCATCTAGCTAGCACTCCACAGAGAGCGTGTGGAGCTGTTCTCGGGATCCCCCACACTCAACAGGAGATCAGATCTTAAATATTAAACATGGTTTTTTTTACGTTAACATTTTTAAGCAAGTGCAGCCACATTGTTGAGCAGAAGCCTCACACCCCGACCCTTTTAAAGTCTAATGTGTGTCAGTTCAAAGACTACTTCAACCCCGCTCCCACCTTGGAACATGTGACTCAAGCGACTCACAGTCGAGTGGGGGTGGAAACGACTCCAGGTGAAACTAGGTTAACGACTCTGGTGTGAGTCATCCCTGATCATTCGCAGGCTAATGATCCACAGAGGCTTACACTTCTAACTCCGTCCACCAGAAAGTGAAGTACTGAAAAAGCCTTTCAGAGGAGAGGTGAAAGATCTTCAACCAGCCCAGTTGACCTTGGATCAAGCTACGCATTTACCACGACCTGGATGACTGAGAACCTACACTGACCTCTTTGGTAGAGTTTTTGAGCAAAGCATGGATCAAACATACCCTGGGCTTTCATCCCGGAAACCTAGATTAGATTCTTGTGTGAATAAAAAAAAAAAAATCAATTTTGAGTTCCTTAGAAAGTTTGAAACCTTTTCAATTAGATGTGTAACAAAACATTTGAGTTATGTGTAACCATACTTGGCACATCTGTGTGATAGTCTTTGGAGTTCTGTAGAAATCTATCATAGCTATTCATTTTAGCACACTGCAGAGCCCTGTGCATGTAAAGGGGTACCTACAGTATATCTTTACATTTTAAATCCTTGGACCATTGACCAAGCTGTTTTATTTCATAAAGATGTGAGTTAGACTGTTTTTTTTACCAACACAATTTAAAGTTAAATCAGCTTTAAAAAAAAACACTTTCTTTTCTTTTCCTTTTATAAAAGTCATCATCAGATCAGACACATTTGAAGAGGAACCTAACCAGGTAATCTTTTGGAGGTAATCCTTTAAAACACAGTTTTGTCCAACAACTGGATTAATGTTTTGTTAATCCTTCGGTTTTATTTGAAGGTGATTGACCCCTGCGGTGGTTTAATGGGCTTACTGGTTTGTTTCTAACACTAAACATGACTGGTGCTGTTTATTAATTAATAATAAATTGTTGATATGAGACATTCATATCCAAACTATTTAATTAAAATTCTGTATTTTATATTTCTGTTGTCTTTAAGTGGAAACTGAGGTAACAAAATAATACCACAATGAGACCCGCTAGTTATTCAAGCTCAATAATTACGCACATCCTTTAGAGGGAGACTTTTATTAAAAATGACCTCAGACTCAAAGAACCTCCTTTGGGGGTCACGGAAGTAAAAGAACAAATCTTTTCACAGTCAGTCCAGTCCTCTTTGTTACGAATAATCTCATTTTCATGTGTAAAGCCAGTAAAAGGGTTTTTAATCTTTAGTTTTCTTTTGGAGAGTTTAGTGAAAACACACTGGAGACATTAGACAAAAAAATAAAAAGCTCTGCCAGGAATAAAGGGAAAAGACAAAAACATGTTTTTTTTTATTTTTACTTTTGACAAAATGTCAATATTTGTATTTCTATTTTGAGTTAATCAAACATAAATTGAGATTATTTGATATCTGGTTTTTTTTGCCTTTATTTAATTGTATAGATGGATAGATTAAGTCAAGATTAGATTCAAGATTCACTCAACTAAACATGTATTGAGGGGTAAAACGTTGACCAAATATCAAACGTTTCTGAGGTAACAATCTTACCATTATATCGACAGAGGCACAATTTAATCTTCAGAGCATTAATGCTATGGCACTTTTGTTTAGCATTGCAGGAGAAAGCTTGACTTCATGACAATGGCAGTCTGAAAGCCCAGCCTTTGTTGTTTCGGGTCGAGAAAAGACCTGTCTTTCTTGGAAGCTAGTTCAGACTGATGCAGTGTCTCTTAAAATAGAAGTGGTCTTTTCAGAAGAGCTTCTAAGAGACAGAGTCACATCACCTGGGAGGTGAAAGCCCTCAAACCCTTACAGTTATTCTTTATCAGACACGACCTTGAACTGATTTTACCAATAAATCACTAAAACGTTTGTCATCAATATTGCTGCAATAGTATCTAATATTTGCATTGAAACAAAGTATTCCAAGGCAGACTCACTGATCTTTTTGGGTGCATGCAGCTGGGTCTTTGAGTGCTGTATGAGTAGTAATTCAATGTTGCGTACTCCATCAGAGCAGCAAAGACAAACAGGAAGCAGACGGTGACAAAAAGGTCCATGGCGGTGACATAAGACACTCTGGGCAGAGAGGTCCGCGCCACGCTGCTGAGGGTGGTCATGGTCAGCACTGTGGTTATACCTGAAAGGTAGAAGAAAGGACAAACTTACTTGTGATCTGCTCATGTTTCAGTGTGATACGAAACTGCATTTAAAAATTTCCTCCAACTGAATTAAATCTTTCTGAAAAGGCATGAGCCAATGCAGGACTATGACAACATGAACACCGTTACAACAGCTAGTTCTGAACATGTAATGTCAAATTACCTGTCTTAGTTTCACCATTATGGGTCGTTGTCATTTTACACAAGCTTATCATGGTGCTTCGTTATCTTTAAAGAACATTTTAACACTTTTCACCCCTTAAAGGTTTCAAATACTTCACATGTGCACAATAAAACCATTTTAAAACCCCATGACATTGTAGTCTTTTAATTGAGAATTGTATCAAATGGACGAGAAAATGAAAATACTCAAGCCAGAGAGTTCGACACACACTTCAAAGTTATTCTGTGAGAATTTCTGTAATAAAAACATGAGCTTTGCTTCCTCAAAGTTCATGCTAGTAAAAACTGCCAAACTTCATCATATCTTCATCAATATGGTTTAAAATGAAATTACAATAGGCCAGAAAGGCAAAAACCATTCCGAAGAGGGAATTTTTATTTTCCAAAAAGACAGTTCTACTTCTTTGAACTTCTTTCTACCTCAGATTGCTGCAGCCTTTTTTTTTTTTTCTTTGAACAAAACATGAGAAGGAATTTTTGCATAAACACTGAGGAAGCCTGACTACACCTGTGAGTGTTACTTTGAATTCATGTTTTTTTTCTTCGGTCTCTCTATGCTGCATTATTTGAAAAGTTTTAGCATCTTCAAAGAGACTGTAAACTTGATCATCCTGAGTCGACACAAACCTGAAATATTATCCATTTATAACGCCAGGGATTTAACTGGTTCCCATACAGCTGCTTATAAACACATCACAGTCACTGTTGAACATAATTCATTTCAAGTCTGTGGGACACGTGGATGTAATGTATCTTTTATCTTCAAGTCAAATATTAGGGCTTTATTAACATTGAATTTTAGGAACATTTAATCTCCTATAAACTCTGACTTTGGCCTCCCCCAGCTCCGGCTGAAGGACATTTCTGACTCTAAAGGTGCAAGTGTCTGATTCCTCACTTATACACATCAGATACAGAGTATTTGTTTTGAAAGCGTCATTGGGATCATCAGTGTTGTTCTGGAAGTTAATATAAAGTTAATTTTCTCAAGTTTAACATGGTTGATTCGCTATCTCGGGGAAAAGAAATACACTATCCACGAACAGAGAGTGTCACAGTGATGTCTCTGATCGGTGGAGCTTGCTGTTACCATGGAAACGTTTACTGCTTTTCTGCGCCATACCTGAGCAGATAGCTAACTGAGAGCTGAAACAAAATGAACTTCTCACCTTGTTATACGTCAGTGGATGTCATGTATATATTCACACAACACAAACTAAAAGGCATTACAACACTTGTATTAACAGTGTAAACACCATAGCAATGACTAAAGTTACATTTAAGAAGAAGCTGCATCATTTGGCAATGGATTGTGGGATGGGTAGTTCCTTGGATCAAAATTATGTACAGTACACAGCCCTACATTTATTTTACTAATGCCAAAAGTCACAAATATTGACATAGCTGGTTGTCTTTGCTTCAAGGCTTTAATCTCTTGATGTAAGGATCTGTAAGGATCTGGTGATAAGTCAATGGAGGAGTTGAATTTGAATATTTACCTCCAGAAACAGAGCTGCTGCAGCATTAATTGCAGCACCAATCCTTTATTGTAGGATGAATATATTTAACCTTTGGAACGATAGCCAGCTTCTTGATATTTCTGTGGGCAACAATTAGTGCTGACTTCCTGCCAAGACTCTTTTTTTGTATGTTGTTTCCAGTCGTATTATGAATAGTTTAAAATCTTCATAAAATTTTCAACATCTAGATATGTCTGCAAAATAAAAACTTCCATTTCTTAGTCCATCACATTCCCCAGAGTAGTGTCTGTTTCAGGTAAACTTTGTTTAAACTTGAGTTACACAGACGCTTCACTTTAGCTTAATTCAGTGGCATGGGCCCCGTGGAGAAACTCATTTTCTTGACATTTAAAATCGCGGAGGTGACGACTTCACGACGCAGATTCGTAAAACTGTAAGAGGTCATATTTTTTGCTAGTTTGTCCTCGCCAGAAGAAGACAACTTTGATGCATTCAAGGTTGCTGGGAAATCAAAACACTTATTAGCTATCACGACACAACGTCAAGAAGATCCTCTGATTGTTAGCTTGTTAGTTATTCTTATCTGGTTATTGAGATAAATTATTATATTTTTCCTACAAACACCAAAAACAACTGCTGATACATGATTGGTCAAAGTACGTCAAAAACGGACCACAAGAAACCAGATCAGTTTTCATATGAGCGTTCAGGCCCACATTTACAGATTCATCATTTTCTGAAAATAGAGACTGAGTCAACGTTGAATCTATTTTTAATACACACATGTTTACAAGTGCATCATCTCACATATTTGTCTGTGATTCATGCACGTCTCAGTAAAAATGATTGGTGAAATGGTTTGTCGATGGTCATATTGACATCAGCATCATCACACCTTTCACCACAGTTTCAGTTTATAAATTTACACTTTTTTTTGGCAAATAGGCAAAAATATTGATATTTTTCGAAGGCGCAACAAGCTTTCAATCTTTTGGTGTCCAAACAAATTAAATTAAAATCTCCCCAAAACTTTGAAGAAACATTTTATAAGAAACAATTTCTTATCAAATAAATCCATTTTTTAATGGTTTCTTATTTTAATACATTTTTATGCTTGTTTTAGCCAAATGTCATATTTCTTTTCAAACTCTGAGTATTACAAAAATTCAGTTTTTAATTCTGCGAAGCTTTGCAACGTTAAAAGCAGAATTTTAAAGCCCTTTGAGCAGCAGTATGAACGGTGCTTAACATGTAAACTTGTCTTGCCTGAATTGTCGAAATGGAGGATGGTTTAAAGTCAAAAAACCTTTAGACATCCTAAGCTGCTAAGTTAGGAGCTGACATTTTCATTTTGACTAAGAGTATATGTTGTTTACGTCCCTCAGATCGAGGGTCGTGAGGAAAGCCTCTTTATCTTAAGTATGATCTCATTCTCTCCGCTCTCCTCCTGCTTGAGCATTAAACTGATGCCCACAAGACAAAAAACACACACATCTGTGACTGTTTCGCTGAGGTTCCCATGGTAACAAGCTGGCTTTGTCTATTTCAGGCAGACATCTCACTTGTTTCCTTTAGCCTCTGCTTGCCACAGTGATTGCACTTAACTGCCTCGTGCTGAAGCTGTGGCAGAGTTTAGGCAGTGAGCGATAGAACAAGCAGCAGGTTTGAAGAGAAGAAAACTCTGAACAGCGTTTGTGAGAATTTACAGAGCCAGTCTGGTCCTGTAAATACCAGTTATTAAGACTCAAACCTGAGCTGGAAGGTGTGACTCACACCAGTCCTTTTCTACACCTGAAGGGCTTTAGCTCTCCTCCCACACCGCTCCTGTGCGCCCACACTCAGCCCACATCTGACATCCACTCATCACCCCCAATCTTAAACTGTTTTATCTGACACCGCTGTGGAATCCTTCAGAATAGATATTTTAGGGAATGATATACGATAAAATACTGTATGATAGTATAATGTATTGTACTGTGTCTTTTGCTGTATCTTATTGTGTTAAATCGTATTGCACCATTTCAAATCGTATCGTATCATCCCGTACAGTATAAAGAATTTCGTAGTTTGGTTATATATCGTTTCACTGTGTACAATTTGTGCTTCAAGCCAGTTTAAATTAAAACAAATCCAATCGTACAGTTTGGTGAAACCTTTAAAGTAAAAGAAAGAGTGCAATCTGTTTTTTAACAGATTAAACTCTACGACTCTCTTCCTCTAGAAGTCAGGAAAACAAAAAAAAGGATGATTTTATTTTAGAATAATTAATTACTCTAAGATTTAATATGTTTATCCTGTTGGTGTTTAAACAAATTTTTTACTTTATTTACCTGAGTGATTTCTAAGTTCTTATGATGTTACTGATGCCTTTTTTTGTTTTTTTGAGTTCTTCATGACTTTGTGTATTTTGTGTACTGTTTCTATATTTATTTTAGTTTAATGAGAATAGAAAGAATTTTTACACAGCGAGTCACAGAAAAGGTGCAACAAGAATAAAGTTGAGTTGAGTCATTGATTTTGTAGCGTTTCTTTCATGGGTTGGTGGCGCTCAATGTCAAACACAAAAACTTTAAAAAAAAGTCGAATTTCTCACAAAATTAGCAACAAAAAAAAATCAGTTTTTTGTACTTGCTCTTTTCACACGTAAAATGCTTGATGTTTTTTGTAATGTCCAAAATTCGAAATCGCTTTCTTTAACTGGCATTTTTTCCTTACCTTAAGGTCTCTGCAAACACAACCTGTGTGGCGTGTATATGGATACAAGTTAAAAAGAGACAATTGAAATTAAAAATGTATGAAATTAATTACCTTGATGCAAATGTTCCACAGGACTGCACGACAACAAACAGAGAGCATGAACAGAAGAGTTAAGCAGTTGAAACGAAATAGAAAAAGCAAATGAAGTGACCGAATTTATCAAACAAACAGTAAAGACAGCTGCACATAAAGATGGAGCAAAACATAATAAAGGTGTGCCGATGAAACGCTCAATAGTATGACCTCGGGATGGGGCATCTATCAAACACGTTTCAAATTACCTAAAGCCGTTCTGGCCGGCGTGGCGTCTTTTTTAATCCAGAAGGAGACCCAGGAGAGGACCACGGTGAGGATGCAGGGGATGTACGTCTGGATGGTGAAGTAACCCATCCTCCTACTCAGGTCGAAGTACACCGTCATCACCACATAGTCACCTGAGTGTTGAAAAATTACACATTACTGGGGGTGAAACTTTGCACATACTGTACATGCTGTAAATCACTGTAAGCATGGGTACAAGGAAGACTCTCTAGATTACACACAACCTTTATTTAAATGAACAAAAAACAAGTCTAAAAGCAACAATTTTACCCCCATAATACGTAATTATTAACACTTAAAATGATCTATAAAGTAAAATGGAGATCAGCGTAAGTTCAACGAAAAAGACTGATGATTTTCTCTCACACATTTATTCAGTAACTTCATTCAACCTCGCCACTCCCTCTTTACCACCTCCTCCTTCTCCCTGCTCTGGCATTCAGCTGATTTGAGGCATTTATCCCTTAAAGACCCAGCCTCTCTCAACCAATCATCCGACCACAGTCACAGTTTAAAACTCAGTTCTCTCTTTTCCACAGTCACTCTGTAATTTTCAGTGTGATCGCTGCGACCCTCCTCCGCCTCAGCCACCTCCTTTCCAGCTCAGCGGAGATGAGTTACAGCCTCAGAAACCCGCTCTTCATCACATCCTGCGTTCTTCTATCATCACCACCACCAGTGACTCCATCCCATCCTGCCAGTACAGGAAGTTGTCATGATGGAGTCTAATCCGAAAATTTCCTAAATTGTTCAATAAATAACTGACCACTCATAACTTTGTTTATCCTGATTGAACTTCAGTTATATGTGTTGAAGACATTTAAGACATCATCGTCCAGGCGAGGCAGGTTTATACACACAACACATTTCACAGGAGAGAAACTTAATGTGTGGACAAATGCCGGATATCTCTACACTTTCATTTTGTACTATTTTTAAATGATGTTGCGAAGAAGAAGTGCGTCACTAAATAAAAGTGAAACGTATTTTGATGCTTTGTTGGGATTGTTTCTGAAATGTGGGCAGAAAAAAATAGATGAAAATGTAACTGAACATCCAGCAGCAACACTGTGGCATTATGCCAAACATCTGATGATTATATTTATGTATGCATTCAAAACAAGTCATTACTACTGATCAATCCTTATGTGTGGCTGTATTCCTTAAAATGAATGTTAAATATGACACTTTACTCATACGTTGTAGTTTTAATTCTTCAGGTCAACAATGTTACAGGAACTAAAAAAAGTCTTTTAAAAATCGCATAATGCAGCCTTCACTTGTCAATTATCTTTAATTTAAATCAATAACGATGATGTGATAATATTAATTATTTATGTGTTTCTAAATCAGGATGTTCACTGGCTTTTAGGTTAACACATTTGTGATTTAAAGTGTTGCCATATCTCCTGCAGTACAACACTGTGTTAAATACCTGCAGGTGTGAAAAAGGAGCGTGTGGGTGTGCAGGTGATTATTCAGGAGAAATCACAAATGCAAATGATGTAAAACACCTCTATAAAAAGAATAGCTGCGTCAGCTTTATGCAGATCGGGACAGCTTCACTAAATTCCTCGAAAGTGATAGAAGTTAGTCAAACTGGTGGGAACATTTGATGCTGTTTGAAGAAATGTTGGTAGTCCTGAAGTGGATACTTTCAGAATCAATGTGTGGTTTCCTTTCCACAATTTACAGCTTCTGAAGATCAGACCACACTTACATGACCTTCATCTAAACTCTTCAATATTTTAAGTGTCTCTCTGTTAAGAAGTTTTTTATGTTGACTAGAAAAAATCCACCAGTCTTTTACACTATTAGAATAATATTTTACTGTGTATTTACTTATCTTATGAAATATATGACTTTTTTTGTTTGTACTTTTTGATACCGACAAAACATGTGGTAACAACGTTAAAACTCATGAAGGATTTACAGAAAACAATCCATGAAGGTAATGCAGAATTATTGTTGCAAATGGATTTAAAGTAGTTACTCTAAACTTACTGTAAGTTGTTCAAAATGTCCCCATTGTACTTCACTTTAATTTATTTGTTTATTATTTTACTATTAAAAAGACATTTTAAAACAGAACAAGAAAACTTTTTCTGCATTTTTAACAGGATTAATTTAGAAAGAAGAGAGCAACAGAACAATACCACACAGCTTGAGTGAGCTGCAACAGGAGGAACTGAGTCACTTTAAGAGCTTGCAAGGCCACCAACTGTTAACCAAACCAAGTGTAGCAATACACAAAAACATGATTAAAATTTTTATTCAGACACTTTTTTTTTTAAACAAGCAGCAACCATTAGGGTTGAAAAATGACACCAATTAGGACGGGCAGTCCCATTAACACATGTTAAAATGCTAATTTTTGCAGCAAAAATAAACATGCTTTAGTTTAGTTTATCAGGGACACAAAATAACATTAGTCTCAGAGGAGAAAAAAATCCTTATTACCAGCTAACTAGTTAATTTCCATCTGTCGCTCCATCTGTTGTCCCTGGGCGCTTTCAGCCTGAATTCAGTGTCATTTTTTGATTTGCACACAATGTACAGTTATGCCAAAGAACACTTTATACATATAAAAAATAATTAGGGGATTGGTGGATTGCTGTTTGCCAGGAGGCCTACTTTAAATCCACCTTTTTGCCTGTTTCTAGATTGACCGAAAGTTAGGTAAAGAAAGCTTATACAGGATGGCAACCGCCATCATTCAGCTTCAAAACATTTCTTCAGAAACCAATGGCTGACATCACTGAGACTGCGTCCATGTTTTATACAGTCTGTGGTTTTAATACGAGCTTGCTCTCGTTTGCTTTCTCACAAAGTTGTTGCCTGGACAATTCCCTATAATAACTAAAGGCTTTTACAGCGGTGTCCCCACATCAACAAGTTTCACACACAATAACAACTTTAACTTAAATCACACGAGAGATCTGAACTACGACAACTGTATTTCCATGTGTCAGAGGACAAACTCTGCTTCGTAACTAAGTCTCAGATAATGAGGACATCTTGTTCGGCGGCTCTCTTGTGAAACAGTCCAAAAAAAAAGTTGTTGAAAGTAAAGTCAAGTGGTTTTAAAAACGACTGCATGCAGAGGTTGCCAGTGACAGATGGAGAAGGGAAGAGATGTACGATGTGTTTGTGACTTTCTATTTTTTGATGGGATTACATGGACAATCATTGGGCAGCGAGTGGTTTGACTAATGGATTTGTCTGTTTATCTTGGAATTGATTTGGTGGTCTCGACAGGGACTTAATCATTTTTTCATTCATACACATTTCAGTTGTGGCAAGTGAAAACAAGTGCATGGAGAGCAAACTGTGAGGATATTTACTTGTTATATTTATTGCCTCAGTGGTTACTTGTGGAGAAAATGTTATTCAAACATATCATCTGGTGTCATTTTCATATAAAAATCGGAGGGTTTTTTGGCCTGTCTATCTGAATTTTTATTTATTAATATAAAGTCCATAGTTTGTTAAAAAAAAAAAAAAAACATTTTCAAATGAGAATGAACTGAATTCGATTTCTGCTACTACAACAACACTGCTAGTTTCTTTGACAATAAGTGAAAAACTCATTCTGAGCAGAAATGAATTCTTTACGTGCTAATGACCCACAATAATCCCATTCCACCTAGCTCAGTGTTTTATCAGGTAAAAAATCACCTCAAATAAAAAACATGCAGCAAAAAGTACCAGAGCCGCGTCGTTCATACACTGGCTGTTGTCAACAAACGTTGCCATAGAGACAGGAAGGACGTGCAGCACTTCTTTTCTCAGTGAACAAACGCTTCATACAAAAACTTCTGAGCGCACAGCCAGCGCTTTTCTTCCCGGAAAACAACACCAGGTGGACACAGGGTGTGTGAATGGGTTAGGTACACCGATAGACTTCTTTTAGAGGAGGATTCTGCATCATTTAAACACACAGTTTGTAAAATCTGCCGCTAGGGGGCTCTCAATTAAAAAAATAACAAAAGATGATGTGAAGGCTTGTGGGGAATCATGGGAGTGATTCTACATACTGTACCTTTAAAAAGCTTAGACTGAAGACCCCTAACCTTATTTTGAAAATCAGCATCTATCCAGCTTTGTATCCTGAAACTGAATATTTCCAGCACCCTGATCTCACCTTGAATCAGTTTTTCACTTTAGTTCCTACTGTTAAATAAATGATCAGCTAAATGTTCACTTTTACACGTCGAACACACTTAAAAACCCAGTCAGAAGAAAGAATGAGTTGTTACAAAGTCTGTACTAAAAAAAACATTCCAGTCTTAAATTTGTCATAAAAAGTAAAACGCAAAATTTCACATCGATTAAATAAGTCTAATGTGAGACTGACCATATGTATATTGATCCTACTGTAAATGTTTGGAATAATAAAAATCACTGATTGACTGGCTCAGAGTCAAATCAAGAGTTCTGATTGTCTCTGACCTCAGTTTTAATCTGCTAGAATAAATCATAGAACCATTATATGAATGTTTGGTACTGCAGGTTTTCTGCTCCGCTATTGTGACACAACCATCATATATGCTAAACTTTGATATAGTTCATAAAGCTTATATCTGAAGAGGGACTTCCTCAAACTAATAATGTACTGATATAGTTGAACAGATTTTTTTATGTCCCTCTCTCATTTTGTGTCTTTTAAAAACAAACAAACTCGGGATAGATCCTTGAGGACGTATCATAACGTACTGGATCATACAGTCCCGTACCGACCCGTATTGTACCTCTTTGTAGCGTGAACTCCAAAGTCCAATCTTATCCCCAAAGCCCACAGACGTTTCAAAAGGTTTGATGTTACATCACTCACACATCTTTATTTCCATCATGTCATTGACTGTTTTTGTCCGCACACCTTTCTTATATTTACTTTCTAATTTGTTCTTTCTATATTAATAAATACTTAGCATCAGAATTGTGCTTTGATATATGTCCTATTGTAAATTTGTGAGGTTTTAATATGTTTATGATTACAAGTAGAAACAGTAGAGCAGACACATCCTACCTGCCGTGGTCTTAATTATGTCCGTAGTGTTTCTCAGGCCCATAAAATCAAACTGGTAGAGACGCCAGGACTTCTGGTCCGCCGCCTCCACGGAGTTCTTCCTCCACTTGTAAATCATCTCGTCCCGTGGGTATCCATCTGCAATTACAGAGAGCATGTGTGTGTGACCCCTGGTGCTACATGGCACATCCTAATGATGGATATCGAGGTGCAGATAGACCTGAGGCCACCAAGAGCAACATTAGTCTTGTGCTGGAGGCTGTTTAATGAAAAGACGGTCTGGAGCGAAGACAGAAGGCAGAGAAAAAGGGGGATTAAATGAAGGCTTTGGTTCAATAATGCACTGAATCCATCTTGATGTTGAGCCTGACCTTCACATGACAGGCACACAGCCTCTGAGTGTTTTTACTATCGATCATGTGAGGTTAATGATGGGTTAATGATACCTGCGCTGCACCAGCCTGAGTCACTGCTGGTTTAAACAGACACATAATCATTTTATGGAGAAAAACTAACTACTTTATGATCATGCCTGATAGCAATGTGATGTAACAGGCTGTCAATTTACACAAACATTAACAGGGAAGATGTTGCACAAGCTGCTAATTGTTTTCAAACATGCATGATGAATGAATTTCATTAACATTTACCGCAGCTCCTCTCATTTCCTGCTAATGATGTCATTAAAGATTCAGCAATGGCTATTCAAATCCAGATTGTTCAGAAAATAAAATCTCATTGTTGGAACAGCTTGGCACACAAATAAAGCAGTAAAAGCTTCAATGATGAAAGGTTTTTATATTTTTGTGGTGATACTATAAATTACAACTATTGCCTAAATTGTCGAGGGCATCGGCAGGAGAAGTTCATTCAAAATGCTTCACACGAGACACCAAAAGCATCAAGACAAAAAAAGACATGAGAAGAAGACTGTCACTTAAATGAACTATTAAACTCACACCAGGTTACGAGGCTGGAATAGATTTTGTTCTGCTGTTTACATGAAAGAAGTCTTTGCTATTACTTAGGGATGCCCAATACATTTGATTAAACTGCTTGTTTGAATCCGCTGTCTGGATAAGGTCGACATAAAAGTGAACACGATCAAATGCTAAAGTTCATTAGTAAATGCATTATTTGATCACGTTTGAAATTAAATTAAATTTTGTGTCTCAAAAAGTTAATTTGGCTTTTATTTTGTAAGCTAAGGGTACTCAACTTCCTCTTTGAATATTCACCTCATTTTCTTTGGGAAAAAATAAGAAACTGGTGATAGACCTTGGTTACAACATTAATTTAACCATGGAGACAAGGACGTCTTTACAGCTCAGTAAGTGAAACGGTTAAAAAGACAATAAGAAACGAAATATTAGATGTCACAAAGTTTTGACTCATCAACTGAGCTGCCTCAGAGGTGTTTTTTTAAGCGACAGGAAACATTCAAAGTCGCAGAGGCATCTGCACTGTGCTGACAGAGATGCTGCTGTTTGTGTGCTGGCTAAGCTACAGTGCAACAAGAGGGATAAAATAGCATGTGTTCAATGCAATCAAAAACAATGAATGCTTTATTATCAGACCTCAATCGTGATGAAGTAATTCAGACTTTATCAAACATCCCAGTTTTGTTCTCTTTGCAGAATCTTTGATGATTGTTAACTTGAATACGATGTTCATATATGTAAGACAATGATGTTATGAGAAATGTGTATTTACAGTAAGCTACATATGTATATGAAGGACATAAAACCAGAGAAAAGAAGCCACTGCTTTCATAATACACAGCGACAGAGAAGCACTGCTAACACACATTGATTTTAGACAGGTAATTGTTTGAGACTTTGAATATTGTTTCTATTTCAGTAAAGAAGCTAACACATGGAAGCAGCTGTAAAAGCAGCTGCAGTTTAGTAATTGTCTTCACAACCTGTTTCCTGTCCTCCTCCAGTGTGTCCGTTCAACTTGGCTTCTGATTTGCATCTACCCAGGTGATTATTCCCAATCCCCCCTGAAGCATGATGGCTAATAATGATAGGCAAATCTCACTTAATCAGAAAACAGAGACGTTGTCATGGAAACCAGTGTACAGTCTGACAAATCCCTTCAGTAAGGAAGCAGTTCCAGGCAGGCTGTCTGCTCTAATGTGCTGCACGAGGTTCAAGGTCTTAGCACCTTAATTCAGTCTGTGATGAGAATAATAGATCTATGTGAGGTCCACTGCAGAGGAAACATCAACAGCACAGCATGCGTCCTTTTCAGCCCACCTCTTCCAGAACATATATATGGGCTCAAATCCCTGAAATGTCACACTGAATAACATAATGTGCATTTTATGGTCAGGTTGTGGCTGTGAAGAGAAAAAACATTTGTCTGTCATTGGCCGTTTTGAGTAATAAAATAGTCTTTTTTCTTTTTTTTTTACATGTATCATGATTAAGTTCAGTACTTACCGCTTAATGAGTCATGAGGTTACATAGTTTCTACAAAATGCACGTGGTGCTCGTGCATATAAGTGAGGGGCGTGGCTTATGACGGAGCAGAGAGGTAATGCTACATTCAAAATTATGCTAGTTTCTGAAAACTACCAACCCTGTCTTTTAACGGCAACTTGTTAAGTTCTACGTACTTGTTGAGTTTTTTTTAATCATGAAGTCTCCTGTAAAGTTTCTGCACTCTCACATTCTTCACGGCACTGACGGTGAAGTTTAATGTGTTCCTGTAAGTTCTGCATACACCTCTGGACGAGCCTCAGCTGACTCTCTGTTTACTTTTGGAGTCATCGTTAAAGCAGCTTGAATGTAGAAAACAACATGTTGTTTTCGGACGATACCCAACAGTGTCAGGGAGCCATAAATTATTTATAATTGGAATTTAAACTTTTCGAAGTAGACATAACAGTACGTCATTATGTGCAATATATCAACTCTGCAGTACTTTGACATTAATCACAAGAAAACAACAATAATATAGTAATGATATTTGCATGTTTTGAAAAAGCTTTATTTTTTTATTGGAGCAATTATTATAATTAAAAGTATTTTTTCACCCAAACTTTCTCTCCTCTTTTTTGTGCTGATAAAGTGAAGAACATCTTGTTTGGTGTGAGACGGTCCAGGGGTCTGGCTGTTTGTGGTCTGTTGTAGTTTGTGAGCTTAAATAGTCATCCTCACTAATATCAAACCTGGATTCTCAAGCTCCACCCACTTGTGGAAATATGGTCACTTCTGGCTCCTGTCCGACCCCTCGAACTCTGCACCCACTCTGTCTGCATGCTTGCATGTCTCTCAGTCCTTTCTTGCTCTTTGCGTGTGCTTGGAGCTGGCATGTTGGTGCAGTTGGAGGGGTCATCAGCTGTTACCTGCTCAGCTGAGTGGAGCCATCAGAAAGGCACACAGGTCTGACTGATTGAGACTCTCATTCTCTCTCAGCTGCAACTACCTTAGGCTTTCCTTTGTTTGGTTTGCTGCACTTATCACAAACATCACATTTTCACCCACCTACACATTTTAGACTGATTCCTCATAACCTCATTAGTTACATGTTGGGCTATAGCCATACTAAGAATTATGTTGGCCCCACCTTAGCACCAGCATCAACAACAACCAAGAAAAATAATGATCAATAATGATCAAAACAAGCCGTTCCACTGTCATCTGCTTGGGATGTAGCCTACATTTCAATAGTTTGCCTCCAACATTAATGGTGAGTTTATTTTGAATAATATCAGGATTTGGAAACTGCAGAAGTTTTATTCTCTTGCTCTCTTTCTCCGCCTCCCTCCCTCTGTGTGTGTGTGTGTGTGTGTGTGAGCACACGTGTGTGTGTGTGTGTGTGTGTGTGTGTGTGTGCGTGTGTGTGTGTGTGTGTGTTAGGACTGTGTTACATGACACAGCGGAGGCTGTGTTTGACAATGTTTAGAAAAAAAAAAAACCCTGGCTATTGTATTGTGTAGCATAACCTAACCAATACAAATACCCTGATACTGGCACTGGTGGCCTCCCTCTTTGTTACCAGTCCGAAACAAATAACACTCCAAACAAAAAACCCCCCAAAAAATAGATAAATGACAACCGTTAAAATGCCAGCCTGTAGGTTTCAAATCTGCAGTCTGCAGACACAAATGATCTGTCTCTTAAATATGACTCTGCATCTCTAAATCTACTTCTTTCACACAATTGGCTGTAGGCTACCCTGCAATTATAACAGTGAGGGATGGCAACACCCGTTAACGTGTTTGTTGTTTGTGACAGAGAGACAAATGCTGGGAGGACAAACCAAGGCTGTGATGGACTATAGATTTGCTGCATGGAGTTTGATCACCAGACTATATGGCAGCCCAGTCAGTGCCAGTAATTTCTACAATGCATTTAGCAGACACTTTTGCCAAAAGTGTTGTTCATACAAGCAATTACAACGCATGCATGGAAAAAACATCCTTAAGCCCGATCAGAGAGAGAGAGAGGTGCTGACAGGCGGTGCACAGAAAAGAACGGGGTGTAAAGACTCTTTTTTCTGAATGTGAAAACATGAAACCAGCATTATTACCTGAAATATATGAAGATAAAGAGATGTACTGTACAACTTCAAAATTAAAGTCCATTCAAATTTAAAGCCCTGTTCCTTTCACTAACCTGGTGGTGCTGCACTTTTTTTGACTATTACAGGCAGCTGTCTCTCAGAGGCCCGGATGCATTTTGTTGACAGAGTTTGCAGATCAAAAACTAAAACAAACCCCAAAATTCTGCAAGAGGAACATTTTTCTTTCTCCCAGGTGATTTTGTATCTTGTTTACTTCTCTTCGTAAAGAGATGACTGCAGATTAACGCACAGGACAGACGCAGCTGGAGAGACCCTTTAAAAAAACATTACTGAACATTGACTGTGTACTCACAGCTGGAGAAGATGAGCGGACAGGAATGTTCGTCCATCGGGAAGTTGTGCAGCTGCAGTTGGCATTCTGCATTTATTGTTAATCTGAAAAACAACAACAATACAATAGTTGGCTTATAACATCCATTCTCTTCACGTGCGACTACATTTCATGATCACAGCCTTCACAGCACACCTACATATTTTAAACCGCCAATCAGATGGATATCACAACTATTTAAAGAATACATCAGTAAAGAAGTGCACAAGTTATTTAAATAAAAAAAGTGGCGCAGCATCGAGGTGCGATCAACGTACAGTAAAATAGTGGTAAAGTGAAAAGCATGAGTGAGTGTGATACGTGTGTGAGCTTGAGGGTCTGTTCATTATCAATGAAGCAGCAGGCTTCCTCCTGAAGGCCAGCTGCACAGGTTCAGGAACAACCTGAACTCTGCAGTTTTTGTTTTCTATGAAGTGCTTCTTAAAATTGTCCTCATGGCTCTTTCAGGAAAATAAATGCTAAAAAACACGATATGAGCCTTTCAAAGTCTTATGTAAGTTCTTCACTCTCAGACAGGAATATGATCATCAAACTGACCTTTTACCCAATAAATTAATTCCTAATACTTATTAATCTTTGTGTTAAAAGCAAAATGAACTTTATTTAAGGGTAAAGCAACAATGTTGTAAAGAATAAGCTGTTACACACTTTCATTTGGTTTTTAATTATCTAATGACCAGTGGCACTATTGGACAAAAAAAAAAAAAACAAGAGAAAAGTGTTTTAGTGCGCTAAATAAAAAAGAAAGATGACTGTAGCCATGGATTATAAACAGCTGCTGGCTGTATGGTTTGATTTTTTAGAGAAAACTAAACACTCAATTTGTAAAGGAGAACATTTCACAGCTCTGCCAGGAACTGATTCACACATTGCTTTTAAGTCAAAAACAATTGTTTTGAAAAGCAGCTTAATTGCAGATATTTAAAACATCAATCACTCTTTTAAGGTTCAGTATAATAAAATCATTGTTTTGCATTTAACTACACAGCAGTGTAAGTTTTTTCCAGGAGACAGTGGAGTTGTTGTAGGATGGGGGTGATGTGATGGTTTGAGGAATTTTGAACCAGTTGGAGCTTGTGGAGGGACTTCTGAGGGAGGCTGAAGAGGAGAGAGTTGCAGTAATCAGTCTGGGAGGGGATGAGGCTGTGGACAAGAACGGAGGCAATATGTGGAGTCGGTTGATAATTCATAGACGAAAGTATGCAGACCGGGAAATGTTGATATGGGACTGAAAAGATAGTGTGCTATCGATGATGACATCCAGACTCTTAACCTGTGGAGAGGGGTAAACTGCCAGCTTTGGATAATACGGATTTATTGCCAATGAGAAGAATCTCGGTTTCATCACTTTTAATTTAAGTAAGTTTGAAGTGAACCAGGATTTTATTTCAGTTAAACAGGACGTAAGATGTTTGCTGGAGAGGTAGAGCTGGGTGTCATCCGCGAAGCAGTGGAGAAGTATATTGCATTTACAGAAAATACTGTCAAAGGGGAGGATGAAGATGATGAAGAGAAGGGGCCCCTGGATAGAGCCCTGGGGTCAGATATAAAGGATTTCAGCTGGATGAACTGGATGAACTGAATGAACCTGAATTTCCCTCGGGATCAATAAAGTATCTATCTATCTATCTATCTATCTATCTATCTATCTATCTATCTGAACTGAGTGCACAAAATGTGCAAAGTTTGCAATGACAGTATGAAATTCCCCTAAGGGGGCCCCGTCTGACAGCATTCACTCTTGTTGTACTAGCAAGCATCACATGCTTTATTACTGTATGTTAATGATTGCTTATATGAGATGCACACTTGTTAGTGTGAGTTGGGGCCAAACCAAACCCCCAGAATCCCGTCTGCATGTATTTAATGTGAATGAGTACATGTGAGAATAAGTTTAACATGCCACGGCTCAGTGGTGAAGTAGCTCCTTACAGTCTACATGTGGAAATGTTGTTAGGCAAGAATATTTCCCAAAACATTTCCCCAAAGGTATCGGTATGTGAACATGATTAGTTGTGTCGAGCTAGGCCCTTTTGTCATAACCTGTCTCAAGGGTCATGACAAGAGTGAACTTCAAATAATAATGAGTTATTGTAGAAAATAAACAGATAATAGAAATGAAAACAGCAAAAATGGAGTGTCACTCTCAGTAAAGCCGGGAGAGTGGACTGTGGATGTGTGGTATAAATGAAGTGTAGGATGTTGTCTCGGAGACTGAAATGTGTAATTGATGGTTAGGATGAGTCCATGTGGAATGAGAGGAAGCGAGTTAAGAGACAGAGCCACACACGGGTCGAGCTTTTATGCACCGAGAGTAACAGGCCCAGAAGCTCTGAATTGGACAATTTCATTCCTCTGAGAACAAGGCAGATGGAACCAATTAGTCGAAGCCTGACTATAAAAGTGAGGCAGTGACCGTCACACGTGTGAATGAGAAAGTGCTTTATAAGTGCAGTCTATTTGTTACTGTTTATGTGGTTTGGGGAACAAAAGTTTTTGTTCAGATAGAAGATTATGGTTTGAGTTTAATTTTTCATAAACGTCAGATAAGGTACATGTGGTATATAAACACACAGTCAGTCACACAGAACTCCAATCAAACGGGTATCCTGGCTTCACTTGTGTAGTCAGTGACTTTAATTATCATGTTGGGATTCAGTACAAATGTTCCCATTATACAGCTGAAGAGTATCCCTTAAAGGTAGTCAGTAGCATTGTTCATTGCACATTCAAATTTCTTGTAATTGGAAAAGCTAACCTGTGGTGTTTGGCACCTGCCCGTCCAGCAGAAAGCGGACCAACTCCACGTCCATGTGGAGAAAAGCCAACCCATGTTTAGCCTTTATTATAGAGGAGGACAGGGGACAGAGAGAGAGAGTGGGGATGGACATGCGGGGGGGAGCCACAGGCCGGACACGAACCCGGGGCCGCCCGCACGAGGACTATAGCCTCAATACACGCTGCCACTGCGCCACCAGCACCCCCGTTTACCATTGTTTTAAAAACAAGTTTTATCCGTGTGACGTTTCGCCTGACTTCTCTTCTTTGCCACTACGCCTGCATCTGTTATATTCACCGCTTTGATTGGCGCCCAATCACTGAATGGCATCCACTCCAAAACTCACATCCCTGTCATTGGCTGAGGGAAGCACACCTGCTCCCCACCCAGGAACCCAGAGTCAACCAAAAGAAAAGGAAATCCAGATCGAGACTGGGTCTCTGCAGACGCAGCCACCACCACACAAGTATGGACGCCAATCAGTGATGAACGAGCAGCATTACTTTTGTATAAGGCTATTTTATTGTGTGTGAAAAAACGATTGACTATCTTTCAGAATATATAGACCTGTGGAGTTAATTACGTACATGTAACTTTAAACCTCCAATTATAAACCAGTTAAAGAGAGCAGAAAGAAAGAACGTTATATTTATTGCCCAAGTGGGAAAAGAGGCTGCAGGAATCATTAAGAGTGTCATGACATCGAATATAAACATGATAAAACAGAAACATTTACAGAGACAATAAGACTGATGCTTTAATGAAGCAAAATGATACACTCGAGAAAACAAGAGGAGCTCATAAAGAGGAGGTATGTTGGAAACTCTTTTCTTGCATTAGATAAGATGCATTGTTTCATCTTCTGAGATATGGAGATAAAGTCCATAAGAGAAAAGGAAGATTAAAACATGTTAACTTACATGAAATGTAAATAAAAGGGCATACAGATTCTTTTTTAGAAAGTGGGAAACTTTGTAATGTAATTCTGATATGATCTTTCAACCTCATTAAAGCATGGAAATGGGACAACACCATGCATGTGGGAGAGGCATGGATATCACAAAATGTCATCTCTGTTTACTGCAGCCAGGCCAGTGCACAATTAATACCGATGACATTTCATTTTCTTTCTCTCATGCCATCAACGGATATTACTTCTCAAAGTTTGCACGCTCCTGAATACTGAACATCGGCAGAAGAGTGTGAGGAAAAAAATCCAGCTTCGTCTGTTCATAAAAATGTTGTCGGTTTCATTCGAGGGGGGAAATGTGTGAGTGCTGTGTAAAATGTTTAACCTCTGCAGGTCTACAGTATAACTAGGTTTAACAACAAAGGAAGCCAAAGCAGGAAAATAAAAATACATTTATAAAATAAAAGAAAGAAAAAAACAGAATACATATAAAACCCACATATAGCTATGATGAAAGCTTTTATAAGCAGGTGTTCGACTGCTGGAAGGGCAGGTCAATGAAGCTTCTTTGGAACAAATTGTTGAGAAATGAAGTATTTTACAACTACTTAATGCATTTATCATCTACACTGCAAACATTTTGATCTCATTTCTGAAGATTATGAGACTATTTTTACTGAACAAATGCTCGTAGGCAATCTTTTCCAATACCTGTAACTGGTCCGTTTAAGTTACAGCAAAGTGTTACAAAAGTTCCACAAGAAAAACAACGGCAAGCTCATTTTCATTTAACAAGTATGAAGCGCAGAAAGACAACTGAGATATTTCAATCTCTACAGACAAACACGTACAAACACATAATGGGAAGGACAAAAAACAAGCAAACATAAAAAAGACAAAAGCGCAAGCGTTAATAAGAGAGACTACCTGAGGGGATTGAAGATCATAGTTCTAGGACAGACGTTTTTTAGTTCATGAATGAGTCCCAGGTTTTGTGGAATCTGTTAAAAGATCCATAAAGAGTGCATCTAAGAGTCCTTTCCTCTTGAGCTACCAATTTAAGTTGGTTGCAACTGTGCTAATTCCAGCTTGAACCCACAGTTCGTGTTTTCTCATTTTAATATGGCTTTGATTTCTGCATTTTCACCGTGCGGGCGACTGAAAATCGACAGTAGCAGCGCACGCTAAAGACAGAATGTTGCATTCGCTGTACGCTATCAAAGGATGTTGTAACTCTCCTGGAGCTCTTTGGAAAACACTGACTTCCTTAGTTACATAGCAGGTCCTGTTAGCATAATAACTGACACTAGACTAGCTAAGCAACCACTGCAACTACGAGAGTGATTAAGTAACCAGATTTAAGTATAATGTATTGTTTTGGTCAGGGATTGTTATAGACAAGGACTTAGTGTTTTATAGATATTTGTCGGGCATAGGACATGGAGCTTGAAAACGAGCCTCTCAAATCAGGGCTTTTGGACACACTTTGCTAATTACATCATTTGCACTACACTTTTCATCACATGGGGCAGTCATCAATCAAATAAAATCACAGGAGTTGCAATTCCAGGAAAACTCTCCTGATTGTATTTTGACTACTTCCTGCATGTAGAATGCATTCTGCACACATACAGAAATGACCTTTAACATCACCAATGACTGCCTCTCTCTCCTCAGTCACTGTTCCCACAAATCACAGTGAATGATCTCATGAGCTAAATATCCGCTATACTCACACATGCACATCGATCACTTTACTGTGTGTTTTAATAACTTTCATTCTCCAGCTTTTCAGCTCACAACACCCAACCCCCCCATATATTGGGTGCACACACTAACCACTCGGCTACTGCTGCCCTATTGTTAACTATTTACCATTTTAATATCGTTTACTATTTTAATATTAAAACTGCTTTTTTTCTTTATTTTTACATACTTCCTTGTTCACAGAGACGGATGCCATATGTAGTTTGATTGTACCCTGGTAGAGTAACAATCACCTATATAGCTAAATATTTCCCCCCACATGTACAGAGGCCATAGTTGTTGTTGTTGTTGTTGTAGCAGCAGCTGTGGGTTCAAATCCGACTTTGGCCCTTTGCTGCATGTCATCCTCTACTCTCTCCTTCAAACATTTCCTGTTTCTCTTCAGCTGTCCAATAAAAGGCAAAAAGGCCCAAAAAAGAACTTTGAAATAGAACTTCATTCAGATTCTCAACCTAATCTATAAAAAAATGTGGAAATGTCTCACCACATAAGGACAGTGTCAAGGACGTGGAGGACAGTGTGGAGCTGCTGATTACTGAAGGAGCCGCTTAAATTAATGTCGAGTGCTCCAATTACAAAGAGAGCTTTAGGGCACGAGGGCGACAGCCTCTCTAATTTGGTCTTAAGACTCGAGCAGGCAATTTGCACTTACTATTGATAATCACAGGGGATGATTGCTTTTGCGCTGCTCTTTTTAAGGAAAGTTTGCATCACAAATTATTTTACATAATTTCCATAGTGATCAAGACTGCAGAAATCTGAAACAATTTAAACTAGTTTATGAGCCTTAGAGAATCCAATGGGACAGTTTAAGTAGACACACTGAAGGTCTTTATAGCATTTGAGAAGAGTTGATACAGCTTTTAGATCATTATTATATCCTATAAATAAAACCATACAGCAACAGTAAGGTAATGCAGCATCATTTATATCAAACTTTTGTGGAGGAGATTAAGTAGATTCACCCCCCAAGAGGTCTCAATTACATTTTTTAAAATTGAGTTTTCAAACACACAACGTAATTTGTCAGTTCCAAACTAGTATTCTAGTGTTACTTAAGGTTTTCCAAAAAAAATACAGATCGTCTAATACTTTGTGATGCCATGTTGTAAAAGACTTTAATGTTAATTATTGTTTATCGTATTAAAAAATACTCTCGCTGTCAAGAAAACTTCAGATCTTCAGTCAACATTTCAGTTGCCAACGTAGTTTGCATGCTCCTGTTTGGTAACTAAAAACAAGAAATTACTCAATATTCGGTCCTAGTAAGGACTTCAATTGTGGTTGCAGTGGTCCTGAAACAGGTATCAAATATCATTTGGTTTGAACTTTGATCATATTTAACATTAACAATCCAGTATTGTGACAAGCAGGGCTTGACAATTAAACTCGCTAACCCAAAGTTGCAACTGAAGTGTGACACTGTGACACTGCAACTCCCATGAGCACTGCCCGCACACAGTGTTTGCTCATTGGTCCATTAATGAAGACTGCTGCCTGGCGATTGTGCCCTAGGGACTAACGACACTCGTTTCTGTGGAGAACATGAAAAAGAAGGAGCGTTTTGACAGCACATAAAAAGTGTAACCAAATCTGGAGAGCAGACTGCAGTAGAGCTGCAGATATTCCTCTATAATGGGGGTCCTCAATTGGCGGACTCCGGTCCGGATCAGGACCCAAACGTGATGAAATACGGACCGAGACAAACATCAATATTCCAATTTTGTTTCCAATAGCGTATCTACCCCGTGCCCAAGTCAAATGTCCTATTAGCTGCTGTTTAACGTCTCAATGTGGTCGTGAGTGCTTTTTATTTTTCTTCCACAAGTGTTTTTTTCCTCTGCAGGAAATTTCTACGCCTGGCCCTCGCACCTTGTATGCCCACATTTAAAGAACTAGTGGCACAAAAAAAAAGTCACATTTCACACTGATGTGGACAGAAAACATCATCCTTTGTGCATAGCACAAATGTTTTCTGGATTTAATGCCTATTCTTGTTGGGAGTTCTAATTTTGGAATAGCACGTCACTGTTCCGGACCCTGGACAGATTGGAAATTTGGTGAGTGGACCTTCTGAGTTTCTAATTAAGAACCCCTGCTCTAAAATCCCATTCAAATGCTTTATCATTTTTAAAACGCAACTATATCAGATTTTTCCAACAAAACAACCCTTTAGCCAACTTTCCAGTTTGATTCTGGAAAAGCTCATAGTCACATAGCATATACAGTGGGTATGGAAAGTTTTCAGACCCCTTTAAATTTTTCACTCTTTGTTTCATTGCAGCCAAACTTAGCAATCGTGGGAGAAGAGCCTTGATGAGAGAGGTAAAGAAGAACCCAAAGATCACTGAGGCTGAGCTCCAGAGATGCAGTAGGGGGATGAGAGAAAGTTCCACAAAGTCAACTATCAGTGCAGCCCTCCACCAGTCGGGGCTTTATGGCAGAGTGGCCCGACGGAAGCCTCTCCTCAGTGCAAGACATATGAAAGCTTCTCTGGTCTGATGAGTCCAAGATTGAACTTTTTGGCGTTAATTCTAAGAGGTATGTGTGGAGAAAACAAGACTGCTCATCACGTGCCCATTACAATCCCAACAGTGAAACACGGTGGTGGTAGCATCATGCTATGGGAGTGTTTTTCAGCTGCAGGGACAGGACGACTGGTTGTTACTGAAGGAAAGATGAATGCGGCCAAGTACAGAGATATCCTGGAAGAAAACGTCTTCCAGAGTGCTCAGGACTTCAGACTGGGCCGAAGGTTCACCTTCCAACAAGACAATGAACCTAAGGAGTGGCTTCAGAACAACTCTGTGACCATTCTTGACTGGCCCAGCCAGAGCCCTGAACTAAACCCGATTCAGCATCTTTGGAGAGACCTGAAAATGTCAGTCCACCAACGTTCACCATCCAACCTGACAGAACTGGAGGATCTGAAGAGATCAGCAGAGGATCCCCAAATCCAGGTGAAAAAGTTGTTGCATCATTCACAAGAAGACTCATGGCTGTACTAGCTCAAAAGGGGGCTTCTATTCAATACTGAGCAAAGAGTCTGAGTACTTATGATCATGTGATATTTCACTTTTTTTTTTTTTTTTTTTTAATAAATTTGCAAAAAAAATTACATTTTTTGGGGGTTTTTTCTGTCAAGATGGGGTGCTGAGTGTACGTTAATGAGAAACAAAATTAGCTTTTTTGATTTTAGCAAATGGCTGCAGTGAAACAAAGAGTGAAAGCTTTAAAGGGGTTTGAATCCTCTCCGCTCCCACTGCACACTGACCAGTGCTTCTCATGGTGGGGATCCCCAGTGAGTTCTGTTCAGTGCAGTTCCATCCATAAGTAACATAATGACAGAACCCCCCCTTATCAGAGGGGGTCCAAGGTCTACATTTTTATTAAAGTTAAGCAGCATGTGTCAGCATAAAGATAGGAAAGCCAACAGGAAATTATGAAATGTGTTTGATCCTTTGTTGAAAGCAGTAAGGCTTTCACTAATGATGAACAAAACTTTAAAATGTGTCGAGTGCAGAACATGAACTCTGCATAAGCTTGACTTTACACTGAAGTGTTGTCCTCCTGTGTAAAATGTTACCTCTTGTATATTTGCCGTTGTGTGTTTACCTTAAGGTGTAAAGTATCTTCCCATCGTTCCATATCCTCAGCAGCTGGTTCGGCATTGTAATCCAGTGTGAATCTGCATTCTTGGAGTTCCTGAAGATGGTGTCAGGCAGCCAAATGAGTCCCACCATGTTGCTGTTCAGAGTCAATATTTTCATGGTGCTGTTGTATCTAAGACGGCTGTCTATCCACGTCTGGGCGAAGATGATGTCTATTTGATATTCCTAAAAAAAAAAGATAGAACAAAAGACTTATAAATGTGAACGCGGCACTGTAGCTCGAAGCCATTTCATTTCATCCAAATCTTCTCTCTGTCCTCAGAGAGAGAGAGGGCTTCACCTGCTTCTCAACCATATTGATTTTCTCTCTAAATGACACTGAATAGGAGGATTATGTGTTTCAGCAACACGTCTCTGTATGTCGTCTATCATTCATCACATTCACCAGCGGGACCCTTATCATTTTAGTCGATCACAGAGCATGTGGAGCACAGACCTCACCTCTCTCTGATTTACATTAAACACTTTGAGCGGACTGAAAAAAGAAACTGTGAGGCTGCACTCTCCGGTCAGACACAAACAAGAAAGCCTGTTGATCTTTTTTGTAATTATCTCAGATGTGCATTCATATTATTTAACAATACAATATGTTACAGCCTGATATCATTTGAAACAACATGATTGTCTCAGACTCCAAGTACTGCACACATTTACATAAAAAAAAAATTAAAACAGGAAAAAGTGAAAACACTCCACATGTAAAAAAACAAAACAAAAACACAAACTTAACATCACTCAAATTCAATTAATGCTGGCTCCAAGAAGTGACATAGACACCTTAGTGAAAAAAGCCAGTAGGTACAGACAGAAATACACGTTTACAGCCTGGTACAAAAAAAGATAAATGTCTGATGAGTTATTGTCTTCATGTGCACGCACTGCCTTTTAACTTACATGGCTGCCCCAGAACACTGACTGAAAGAGACCGCTGACTGATACTTTAGGTAACATTAACTTGCTAATGTTAGATAATTAGCACTAACTTGTGCTATTATGATGAATTTCTTGCCCTTCACTTCTCAAATTTCTTGGCAGAAGGCTTCACCATGCCAAGTTAAAAATCTCTACTTTAGTTATTAACAATAACAACAGTGTATGTAAAGATAGCCAAATTGAAGTTCTGGTGAGGACGTCATCATTTGAAGTGATTGGAATACTTTCCCATGTGACGTTAAAGCTACGCCCAGGGGAGGGCACAAAACCTGCAAGTGCAACCTGCAACCTGGAAGTTTTCGTCATGTGATGCAATATGACGCTTTTTGCATCACATGAAGAAAACTTTCAAGCAAAGAAAAACACATTTTTCTCGTCTCAGGGCAAAATGAGGGCTGGATTCACGACCATTCAACACTACTACCATGTTTCTAATGATACACAGCTTCCTGCAAATGGGTGAAGTATCCCTTTAAGAACCCTGTGTTACAGCTCCACAGTGTTTTCAATGGGAGACGTTACTTTCCTGAGCTACTTGTGGCCTCTGTGCCTCCGTGCCGACCACATCACTGAAAGCTATGAACTGCACAACCCATACCATATTTCAATTTTGATGGAGTTGGGCACAAATAAGTTTTCAACATGGTTCATTTCTCATTGGGAAACTCTGTATCCTCTGCCAGATGGTAGGAGATTATCCTCCAGATGCTGGATGTAAGACGGGTCAGACAGCACACTGCACTTGAGTATACACCAACATGTGTATGGAAAAACTAAATTCATCTCAGAGAGGATTTGTCTGCAGACAAATGTTCAGTTGTTCTCGAGATCTTTCTGACTAAACTAGGGAGGGGAAAGTCAGAGGATCACTCCTCTTCATCCTCTGGGAACAGTAAGTCTGCATGAGATTGGTACTGAGCCCATAAACAGTTAAGTATTTAACTGGATGAGCGGAAATGTTGTATTGCTTGTGACACTAAAATAAAGTAGTCTTCATCCTCTGTGGGCTTTGATCATGACAAGCATTTCAAAGATTGTTGAAATATTTCAATCAGGATCGAAATGTAAATTTCATTGTGTTAGAAAAGCAGCATCCCTGGAGAAAAATAATGAAATGTAGCAGCACTTTTTTAATTTTTTTTTTTTTTACAAGTTTTGTCTCTCTGAAACTTCCAAAGGAGGTTAACGGCATACGTGCCCCTCACTAAAACGTCCCTGTTGCTGTGCAGGTACCTCTGACTTCTTTATTCAGGCTGCTGTCACCTCTAATCTAAGGACAATCTATCCAACTCACCAATTCGCTTTTTGTAAGTCCAACAGCAGATCTGTGGTCGAGTAATCAGCTCAGCGGGAAAAAACAGGAGCAGGAAAGTCAGGAGGGCGACTGACAGGCAGACGAGAAAATGTAGTTTCAAAACTTAATGCATGGTCGGGTCCGGGGATGCACTGTCACTATGTTTCTGTCATGATTTATTCTTTATGTACCGGTGTGGGCAGCATTTCCGTCACCTTTAAAAGGTTGCTTGTGGGTGGATTTCAAGCCAGGTGAGTTATTTTCTGCTCAATCTTTATTCCATAACAGGGGTTAGCAAACTTTCCAGTTTATGAACCCAAAAATAAGGGTGCTAGAGTCTTGAAATGGTTCAGACATATGTCATAATGACAACGGCCCCCACACTAAAAGGTGAATTCAAACACTAGTAACAACGAAACCCCTGAAGTCCCTAAAAGTAACAAATGTATATCTGATGCACTTACTTATTGATAATGTTTGCACTTCAGTCAAATTCTTTTCAGCACCTGTTTATGTGAACAAGCTTTGTTTTGTTTTTTTCAAAGTACCCTAAACCTGTATGACATTCCAAGGTTAAAGTAAAACAACATGAGGCTGTATGAACTGAACTCTTTGCAGAGGCAAATTAATTCAAAATTAAATTTGCGCACATCATAATTATAATTATCCTGTGCGCACAAGATATGACAGCCAAAAAAACATGGAATAATTGTACAAAGTAATTTAATGTAAGAAAGGCTTGAGTAATATAAATCATTTTAATGCATAGACTCAAGCACTGAGTAGACATGCAAAACCTATTAGATCTTATCTTTATGTGGAAAGAGCAGCAGAGCTACAGTGTTGCCGTGCATACTTACATTGGACGTATTTTTACACGTCATTTTTATTTCACTTAATTATATGTGTTTATGTGAAATTGAACAATTTTTTGTGTATATTCTTTCAATAATGGCTACAATATACAATTTTAATTTTTATATGGCATCTTGTGATCCCCCTTTAGGAGGCTTGCAACCCCCCCCGTGGGTCCCAATCCCCACTTTGGGAACCGCTGTTCTGAGGTAAGATCGAACTTTTTAGATCTAGAAGGACATTAGTGCCATATTTCTCTCAAATTACAGGACACTGGAATAAAAGGCCACAAGGCATCATAAATGGAAAATAAAAATCTTTTAAGAGTTGATTTCCTCTGTACGTACAAGCTCAGACTGCTATCAGGCAATAAAAATAACATGATGTTTCAGGTCGTACACTGAGATGTGATGCTTGCTGGGCTGGATAGTTGTGTTGTCACAACTGCGGTCAGAGGCAGAGCTACAAAACCCTTATAAACACATCAGGTGGAATTTAGGGGTTTGAGTCTTAGCTTTTGAGTCTGTATCTTAATATTGCACAATTTCACCTGAACAGTAAAAACATGATCTGGCCCCTACACCCTGAAGGAATTAGTGCTACAGCTTTAAAACGTTTCCCTCACACTTTGAGATCAGTCTATGAACTTTTGCTTCATCTGTTTTAGTGCCTAAAATGTTTATGCTGATCCCCATTTTAAACAGTGTTATAATGCTGGATGCTCAACCTTAAATTGTGCAATGTTTTAGATCCTGAGGTTAAATTATGTTGAGAGTAATCCCAGATTAAGTCTGCTAAACGTTTTTTCTGCTTATCACTCAGTAGTTCCCTGAGATGAAGCCAAGAATTTCACAAGACAGCTTCAAACCTCTTTCATAGGCTTTCCTCCTCCGGCAGCCCTGCAGCTTTCTGCCACTTGGAAGGTTTCCAGAGAACTGGCCAATCAAGAAAAAGTGGCCAGGAGAGGAGGGGGCCTTAAAGTGGCAGCTAAAATGAACCGTTCAGGCAGAGGCTCAAATAAGGGATTGTGCAGATCAGTGATTTAGGCAGAAATGGGAAAACAGGGGGTGCAAAAAAAAATACAGGGGGTGCAAATTTTTTTCAGTGTCACTCACGGCGGCGCGGCACGCCGGAGCGGAGGTTATGTGCTCCCTAACACACTGGTTTTGAATAAGTCTCTAAATGGTGCATTCTGTTCAATAAGATGCATTGTTACACATTTTAGTTTTCCCAAGCTTGATAATGTTGATTTACTGTACAGCCCCTGCCCTGACACACCCCTTTGTCATTTGACTGCAAATCACTTGGTTCATGTTGTCTAACCCCTTTGTTGGCCCACTACTTCTCTCTGCACTTTCTTTAAAAAACAAACAAACACATAAATTCATAATATTACATGTGTCATCCAGTAATAATAGATCCCTAGACCTTGATAAGTCAATCATCTGTCAGCATTTTCGAATGTGGCGCTGACCCGAAAAGGTGGAGCTAAACCCTGCAGTCCGTTGATTGGTTGAAAAAATCGTCACTTCCCGTGTTACGTCGGTAAACAAAACTCCGCCGTGTTTAAACCATTGACTGTAAGTAAGTAAGTAAGTAAAGTAAGTAAAATTTATTTATATAGCACTTTTCGCAGGCAGGGGCCACAAAGTGCTTCACAAACAGGGTTTAAAAACATCACAAGCAATACACAGACAGTACAAAAATCATAGCAGCCCTAAAAGAGACTAATTAAAAGCCTGGACAAATAAAAACGTTTTCAGTTGACTCTTGAAAGTGACAACTGAATCAATTGAGCGCAAGGATGATGGAAGTTCATTCCAGAGGCTCGGAGCAACGACCTGGAAAGACCGGTCACCTCTAGTGTGATAATGAGCTCGAGGGACCTTCATCAGGTTCTGATCCATAGACCTCAGCGCTCGCACAGGAGCGTAAAGCTGGATCAGCTCACTAAGGTAAGAGGGAGCCTGACCATGTAGGGCTCTGAAGGCCAGAACCAGGATTTTAAACCTGAACCTAAAAGACACTGGCAGCCAGTGAAGGTCTTTCAGAACAGGGGATATGTGGGACCTCCTATTTGTGCGGGTCAGAATTCTTGCTGCAGAATTTTGAATTAATTGCAGTCTAGAGAGCTCTTTCTTGTTAAGACAAGAAAACAAACTATTGCAATAGTCTAAACGTGAAGACACAAAGGCATGGATAATGAGCTCCAAATCATTCTGCGAAACCATGTTTCTAAGTTTGGAGATCTTCCTCAGTTGAAAGAAGCAGTTCCTTGACAGCTGTTTACAGTGCTGGACTAAAGACATGTCTTTGTCGAAAATAACTCCCAGGTTTCTAAGACTAGGCTTCACGGACTGGCCTAGGTCCCCCAAGAACTGCTTAATCCCTGGAATTGAGTCATCAGGGGCGAGAATCAATGTTTCTGTTTTCTCAGCATTGAGCTGCAGAGAATTTTCGCTGAGCCATTGTTTGATTTCCATCAGACAAAGACGTAGGGAGCTCAGCTTCTGGATCTCGGACGGCTTAAAAGAGCAGTACAGCTGGATATCGTCAGCAAATAGGTGGAAAGAAACATCATCGAACCTTCGTATGATCTCTCCTAGAGGGATCAAATACAGCAAAAACAAGACAGGACCCAAGACGGAACCTTGAGGCACACCACACAGCAGGTCCGCAAACTCCGACCTTATTTGGTTGGCTGTTACATTGAAGCTTCGTCCAGTTAGATAAGAAGAGAACCATTTTAGAACTGAACCCGACAGTCCAACTTGATCCCTCAGTCTTCTCAGCAGAATCTGATGGTCTACAGTGTCGAAAGCTGCGGACAGGTCCAAGAGAACCAGGACCGTGAACTTTCCAGAGTCAGCAGCCATCAGAATGTCGCTGGACACTTTCAGTAAGGCCGTTTCCGTGGAGTGTTGCTTACGGAAACCGGACTGAAGCGGTTCATGGATGCTGCTTTGATCCAGGAAAAGGGTCAACTGATTACAGACCACCTTCTCAAGGATCTTTGACATGAAAGGGAGCTTAGAAATAGGCCTAAAGCTATTAAGATCTGTTTGGTCTAGGCCTGCTTTTTTTAGTAATGGCTCCACTATGGCATGTTTGAATGCAGTAGGAAACACACCAGTGGACAAAGACAGGTTAACCATTTTGGTCACACACGGGCCGATTTCCCCAAACACTTTTTTAAAAAGCCTACAGGGAAGGACGTCAGATGAGCAAGAGGAGGGCTTCATCTTAGACACCACTGCTGAAATATCAGCAACCGTCACA
The DNA here is from genome assembly GCF_947650265.1 of Symphodus melops. Taxonomy (NCBI): domain Eukaryota; kingdom Metazoa; phylum Chordata; class Actinopteri; order Labriformes; family Labridae; genus Symphodus; species Symphodus melops. The sequence goes on along the minus strand of NC_136698.1, from coordinate 25,411,919 downwards.
GTCCTAAACAAGGACCACAAGCTGGAGACAGGCTCAGAAACAGCAGGGGTAACACGAAGAGGGGACGGGATGTTGTCCTTGATTATCTTTATCTTGTTTGTGAAGAATCTCAAAAAGGCATTGCTGTCAGCTTCACAAAACACGGGGGTAACTGGGGCAGCAGGACATACAAGTGAGTTTATAGTTTCAAATAACACTTTGGGGTTTTTCTTATTTAGTGCTACCAGTTGGTGGATATACTCGGATCTGGCATTTTCGACCATCACATTGTATGAAGACACAAGGTCCTTGAGGTAGAGCCTGTGCACCTCAAGGTTAGTGGATTTCCACAGGCGTTCAGTCTTTCGACATAGTCTCTTTAGATTTAGGATGTCTTCATTAGTCCACGGGCGAGCTTGTTCCCTGGTAGAGGAGTTTGTTTTAACAGGAGCCACCTGGTTCAGAATTTCTACACAGTGATTGTTAAAACAGTGAGTGAGATCATCCACATCGAGACAGTTCATGACCAAGACAGGATCAAATAAATGAGAGAAACTATCTGCGGTATTAGCAGTGATAACACGCCTCTGAGACCTGACTGTTGAAGGCTTGGGCTCAGGACAAAAGTGCAGATCAAACAGAACAAGACTATGATCACTCAAATGAACATCATTTACAGACAGGTTTAAAATGTCTAGGCCAAGCGTAAAAACTAAGTCTAAAATATGGCCTTTTTGGTGAGTGGGCTCAGAAACATGCTGCTCAAAATTAAAAGTTTCAGTCAATGTTAGAAGTTCCATTGCAGGGGAAGATGAGCTGTCATCAACATGAAGGTTAAAATCCCCAAGGATTAAAACAGAGTCCAGCTTTATAATAGAGGACAAGAAGTCACTAAAATCCTTTAAGAAGACAGCGGCAGGGCCAGGAGGACGGTAGATCAACACACAGTAAAAAGGGGATGAGGAACCCATCTTAACCATCTGTGATTCAAACGAAGAAAAATCTTGGGACTGGATCAGTTTGCATTTTTGGACCTCCCTGTGAACAATGGCCAGGCCACCACCACGGCGACAGGGGCGGGGCTTCCCGACAGCAGAGCAGCCAGGTGGACAGAGATCATTTAAATGAATGAACTCTTCATCTCTCTGCCATGTCTCTGAAAGACACATAATATCCAGGTTTTCTCTTGTAAAAAGATCGTTTAGTGAATGAGACTTGTTCGCAATTGAACGAGCATTCAATAGGCCGACATGGATTGACGTCTCGGAGGTAGTGTCCGTGTTGAGGAGCGGGATTGGACGAAGGCACATCCAGCGGTCACGTGAGCTCCAGCTGGTCCATGCTGGAAAAGCCGGCATAAACACGGAAGTAGGCGATGGCGATGAAAACCCCTGACCATGGCTCCAGCACTGCGAAGGGTCCAGGACAGTTGTTGAAGTGCGGGCAGGCGCACACATCGAGGAGAGGGATCTGGCGCAGGAACCGAGCGTGGTCCCGGCAGCCGAAGACGACGGAGCCCCCGTGCGCCACAGCACGTCTTCGCTTTACTTGGATACCGGACCGAGAGCCTCTTTTTCTGGATCTCCTGGATCTCCTGCGAGTCTTTCCCGGCACCCGATACAGCATCAAGTAGTCCTGTGAGTCGGGATGGATTTCAAACGGAGGCGGAAATGCCTGTTTGTAACGGTCCCAGGTATGAAACATGTCCTCCAATGACACTTTGATACGAAATAAAGAGTCCCGATCATAGGTTAGTAAAGCCAGGACACTTCCATTTGTCATCTGGGCTGCTAAGATCACATATAGTGAAACAATAATCATCAATAATCTACAAAATAGAGAGCGAGCCGTGGCACTGCCAGTCACAGGCGCCAGTACGGTTTGAACGTAAACAACTCAGTCAACTCAGACATGAGGATAATATGGGATCTCAGAGTTACGGTTATTATTGTTTTCCAACATTATCCCCAAAACAAATTAGTTTAATGATTAAAATTAGGGTTAAAACATTGAATCAGAGTTTACATTTTCTGTTTCAAAGAATTTAAACATCAGGCCTGTGAGGTTTTGGCTTTCGTGGCCAATCACAGAACAGCAGGGTGGATCTTGACAGCACAGCTTGGAACAATATAGTTAATAGATTTCATTGAGAAATCAGCTCATTCATTTATTATTAATGAGATTAATGTATTATTTACGTGCTTCATTAACGTTTATTACAACAACAAACTTGAAATAAAGAGTAAAAGTCGTCTGTTGTAAATGGTAAAAAGTTGTACTTTACAAATACTGTGAAATGAGAATGAGAATATAATTAAGGCGTTTAGTGATAAATTAATCTGTAACACATCTGCAGCTCTTTCAATTGTTTTCAGATGTAGCAGAGTTTTTTTTTTTAATTAAAGAACCATATCACTGCTCTGTTACATTTATGGAAATAAGATGCCATATGAGGAAGCAATTTAGTCCATTAACTGTGATTAAAATTATAGTTTAAAGTTTGCTATATGCTACTAAAAAAAGACAACAAGAAAAGGTTATGAATGAAATAAAGGATGGTACAGAATGCTAATTATAATAATTTAAATAATAATTAAACTAACAGAGCCACACGACTCTTCTGCACTTTTAGAGTTCTTTGGGTCGTTTCTGGCAACAATACAGAAAAAAACTTACAGAAAAGTACAATTAGTAACAGTCTATACTGCAGAAAATCACACCTTTTCAGACGGCTGCCACTACTTGAAATGCATTTGACCTTTTACCCCGTCTCTGCACCAGTTTGAGTAGCTTACCAATTAGACAGAAGTCTATAATCAGGAGAACAGCGGGGCGCTCATGACCTTTAATTGTACTGAGCTCAGGGGATTCGAAAAAAACTGAACATTAGCCAGGATTTAATGACCAGCGGAGGAAAAGTGCTGCAAATCAAATAAACTAATATAAGCTAAAGCAATCATGCCTGAAAGCAGTGAGTTTCAGACGTAGACAGAAGGAGGCAGATCTCTAATAAGGCACCAATATTTCCTGCCTAATCTCTTATATCATTTCACATCAGAAGGTAATTGTAACTATGCTGAAAGAGTATCGATCTCATTTCCCCTCCCAGCTACCTTCAGCTGCCTTCAGCCTCTAGAGCTGGGGTTACTGTGAAGAAAGTGTTGTTCTTTTACCTCAACGGCCTCAGAGGAGCTGCTGTAATAAGTCTGCTGATTTAAAGGTACCATATACAGCTGCAGTAGAATCAAAGATACTATTACTAACAATAAACCCTGCATGATCAAACCATTCAGGCGGATTTATCAGAAATCTAAAACAGCATGAAAATACCTCCTGTATTGTTGAAGTACACCTTGTCATTGAGTCAGAAACCTTTATACGTGTATAACAGCTTTGCCCATTACGTCACTGTAGACATAACATTCACACACAGTGATTACACCTGTTGGGTGGCAGAGAGCCTGCAGTAAGTGACGGTGTTAGCTTTTAGCCTGATGACTGTAAAAACACATTAAATATTTTGTTGTGGATGATTTCTCTGATATCTGTTCAGACTTCCTATTTGGGTCAAACGTTTCTTCTGAAATCAACATTGAATGTTTCGGACTTTAAAGGGCTGAATCCTCTCAACTCTTTTCTTTACCAAAGGGATTTAACTCAGCACTTAAGCCAGACAACACCAGAACATGCTGTTGTTCCTCACTCAGTTGTTTTGCAGATTCCAGGTCACAAACAAAACTGTAGGGATCTTTTTTTACTCTAAAAATGTCCCTAATTTAAGCAGATATTCGCCTGTTTTACACCTTTTTTACACCAATCATTCATGGTCAAGCTTTTGTTGGTTGCTAACTGTTCAGATTTATTTCCATTGAACCTTTATATTCACATTAAGATCATATATATTTATTTAAAGGGAGACCTGGCAATAAATAGTAGCGATGCACATTTTCAACAACAAAAACGCACTCAAACTCTTAAATACATTATGATAAAAGAACAACAAAAGCATCAACTAAAACAGTTTAAAATCTATCTGCTGGTTATTCAAAGCAAAATGTTCAGTAGAACTAAACGCGTAACTAAATGTGTTTTCCAACTCAGGTCTTAGTTTGGGAACAACAAATTGCTCAACATCAGGAAACAAAGGTTGTGGATTCTGTCCTTCAATATTGGGAGAGGATAGCCCCCGAATAACTTTATGAATGAAGATATGTAAGGCAGCATGTACTTAAATCAGACCCACTGGAGACAGATTATGAAGTACAATGAGTCAGGAATCCACATTTCATTAAAATCTCAGTGCTGGCACACTGTCCAGCATTTAAAGGCTCTCAGCAGAGGTGTTCATGTACAGTACACCATAATCCAGAACAGGTAAAAAAGTTGGACCTAGCTTCTTTTTATATGAAAGGAGAGGCAGGACTTACTTCTGTCGTAAAGTATTCAGCTATTTAGCAACACACTGAATGTCTTCCCTGAAAGACAAGCTGTCATCAAGTAAAAAGGAGATACCAACTCAATCGTGTGACTGTGCGATCATTGACAATGCAAAGCACATACGTACTGTATATAGCTGTGTCTGCATTTAGAATAAGGTGCAGCTGACAGACAAATTACTCATTGAAAAACTCATGCTTAAGATTTAATAAAGCTTGTGCAGGTGTAGGTACAGCATTAAATGGCAATGTCATCAGCTTTTGCTAAAAACTGCTACAGATGAAGGATTTTCTTCGCTCCATTTTCAGAGCCATGAATTACACATTTCGGTCAGAACAAAAGACAAGTTCAACTAATCTTTAAAATTGTACCTGAAAAAAATTACCAACACCGTTTTTATTACAGATAGTAAATAAAAGAGGCCTGAGCTCTACGTCAGCTAGGCTGAGCTCTACGTCAGCGAGCCTGAGCTCTACTGTACGTCAGCTAGCCTGAGCTCTACGTCAGCTAGCCTGAGTTCTACGTCAGCGAGCCTGAGCTCTACGTCAGCTAGCCGGAGTTCTACGTCAGCGAGCCTGAGCTCTACGTCAGCGAGCCTGAGCTCTACTGTACGTCAGCTAGCCTGAGCTCTACGTCAGCTAGCCTGAGTTCTACGTCAGCGAGCCTGAGCTCTACGTCAGCGAGCCTGAACTCTACTGTACGTCAGCTAGCCTGAGCTCTACGTCAGCTAGCCTGAGTTCTACGTCAGCGAGCCTGAGCTCTACGTCAGCGAACCTGAGTTCTACGTCAGCTAGCCTGAGCTCTACGTCAGCTAGCCTGAGTTCTACGTCAGCGAGCCTGAGTTCTACGTCAGCGAGCCTGAGCTCTACGTCAGCGAGCCTGAGCTCTACGTCAGCGAGCCTGAGTTCTACGTCAGCGAGCCTGAGTTCTACGTCAGCTAGCCTGAGCTCTACGTCAGCGAGCCTGAGCTCTACGTCAGCGAGCCTGAGCTCTACGTCAGCGAGCCTGAGTTCTACGTCAGCGAGCTTGAGCTCTACGTCAGCTAGCCTGAGTTCTACATCAGCTAGCCTGAGCTCTACGTTCTATCAGAAAGGTAGTTTGCAAACCACTTAACAGTACGGTCTGAGAACCCAAAATGGGTTTAAAATGATTTGATATCATTCTGTTGTCATCAAAGGCCTTTGAGAAGTTGATAAAAAGGGACAGCCAACAATGTTCAATGTTTAAGGCTTCAAAGATATAATTTATAACCGAGCAATTTAACTTTACTCTACTGACCAAAATATGAGATATACCTCAGCTGTAAAACTTTGTGAGAGCCCCGCAAATACTTTTAAGATGGCATTTCCATTTTGCACAAAGCCAGGTCCACACAGGTTGGATTGAAAGGGCACTGACCTCAACCCCATCAACACTGCAGGATAAATTGGAATGTCAACTGCGGGCCAGACTTTATCACTGAAGACATTTCTGACCTCACTAATGCTCTTCTGAGTGCAGCAAAGACCTGCACTCAGATTGTTTGGGAAATACTAAAGCTGAAAGAGTAAAAGCTCAATTGTACTGTTTAAAGAGTATGAGATGCAATGTTTGAGTGTCCATGTGCTTTTAGCTGAAAAAAAGATTCACATAAACTTGAATGCTGCACATTTCTACCATCATTTAAAAAGATTTTAAGATTAAACACCACACATTTGTTACAACATTTAGTTGGCTTCGCAACAGATGTGTTCATGATTTTAGCTTGGAGTTCATCCTAATGCAGTGTTTCCTCTAGGTATACAGCTTACAGACGGACACTGACACAAACACAAGCACAGTGGTTAGTGTGTGTGTGCGCCTCATGTATGAAGGCTGAAGTCCTTCAAACAGGCGGCCTGTGTTTGAATGTGACCTGTGGCTCCTTTCCTGCACAACATTCCCTAATCTCTTTCCCGGATTTCCAACTCTATCCACCGTCCCATATCTACAATAAAGCCCCAAAACAAATGACTCGTCGACTGTCTTGGTGTACGTATATGTTAATTCATTAATACTTTTAATACAGTTCTAAAAATCATATTTTGTGAAGAAATCAACCCAAAGTATGTATAGAAGCAGCACAGGGCTCAACATTGCGCTTCCAGAAGTAAAAATCACTTTAATTTTTTCCATAGCCAATTTGATGATTAGCCTTAGCATAAACGTCCAAGGTAGACTTACCACAAGCTAACCGAGTGTAAAACAACGGTATATATGCTCATTTAGGAGAAACAAGTTTATCTGATATCAACCTCATTTTAAGAAAAACAAGATTTATCATCGATTTCGGAGCAAAGAACTACACCACCGACGATTATAGAGGGTCGCAGCAACGTCTCTGATTGGTTGAGTTTGCTTTTACCATAGCAGTGTTTCCCACCGCTCGGTGCCATATGCTAACAGATAGGTTTCGCTGGTAGGATAGCTAGTTAGTTAGCTAACACAACATGTAATAGTAAATCATGTCATGCCACAGTGAATGTAGTTTATATTTTCCACAACACAAACTACAAGACAGTACAGTATAAAGTACAGTACAGTGCCGAATTAAATGATACTCGGGATAGATACTTTATTGATCCTGAGGGAAATTCAAGTATAATCATATGTTAAGAGAATTTGATTGGCTACATGACATGTCAGTAATCGACACAGTCACATGCAATTGGCTGTCAGAGCAGGGGGAGGTACCTCCTTCTAACAAAGGTTGTCATTGGCGGTTATACGCTGCTATCAAAGGTCAGCAGAGTGGTGTAGCAGAGTTTTTTAAAACATTTTCATGGACTGCTGGATGCTATGTGTTGAGATTAAATCTTTCACATGCTGATTCAGTTTGGTGAACTACTCAGGAGAGTTCAGTAAATCTTAAAAGACGCTGTTTGTTGGTGCTCTGATCCTGTCAGTGTTTGTCCCTGCTGGAATTAACTTTTGTAATAGCATTATTGTTAACCTTAATGCAGACTTAATAAGTGAGAAAAACAATGTCCAATCATGGAAAGAAATAGAAAGAAAACAAATAGCTTAACAATGTGATTAAACTCAGATGAGAATGTGGATCAATGAGCGGATAAACAATAACAAAACTTACGACTGTCAGTCAACTATAAGCAAAATCTGACAAATCAGACTTGACTATCTAAATCATTAGACGGGGACAGGCCCATTAAATATGATATATATATAAAATCACACATGCACACTTTCCAGTTGCAATGTTTCTAACCTGCAGTGCAGAGGAGATAACAGCCTGAAGGAGTCTCATGTTAAACATTTAAAGCTCACTTTTAGAGCCTTGGTTCAACATTCTCAATAAATATGTGCATTCAAGGGGGAGCAAAAATCCTCACACACCACGGTGAACTGTTCTGCATGACTGCAGTCAGCGGAGTCTCAGACGGTAACACTGAATAGTGTAGGAGCATCAAAAGTAGTTCACTAACCTTTAGTTCAAGAGCTGAGCAGATGACAACACATTTTCTGTTCCCAGGGTTGCAGTGATTTAAAAAAAAAATCCACTTTTGGATTTACATAACAAGAACAACAGTAACCCAAGTGAGTCTACTAAAGTCCCAATACTGTAGTTTTCAAAACCAACATCCTAAATCCATAAATCTTATGATTTTAGCGGCTCTGAGAAACATCCGCAGGACAGCCAAGTGGTTCTTTATGAATAACACTTGTCCTTCTAAAAGTCAAAATGTATTAATTATAAAAAATTCCCCTCTGGTACAACATGCACTAATAAAGATATGAGCTGTTCAGATAAACATCATTTTTTTGAACCAGGCATCTCGCTACAAGTGGACACTCAAGGAACTGCAGGTTTTTTGCACTTCTGCACTGGATTCATTTTTGAACACCGAAGGTCACCACTTGGTATCAGCTTTAAAGAGAAGCTTGATTTAAAAAAGGCACTAAATAGTCTAAACGTTGTGTCATTTAAATATAAAAATACATGTGCTCAAACAGTGGAGTACAACTGGCTTTAACATGTTAATAATCAGTAAATCCTTACAACACTGCTGCACGTAGAAATGTCTGTGGCTCGTGCACACATTTAGGCGAGCAGGATTTCAAATGCACTTCACAGAGGGTATGTTATTATATGCTTGTGTGTCTCGAGGTTTGACGTGTAGCTTCACTTTACGTGCTGCATCATGCTGGCTGTGCTTTTTGTACAGTTCATCAGCCTTTTACAATATTTGCTTACTATTTGTCTTTTTCTGCTCACATTTAGTCTACACTCCCACTCATGATCCAACCAAGTTCAGACTAACAGACATCCAAACTTGAGACCGTGTGAGAAGAATGTTAACTTAGAAACTTATAGTCATGTCAGACATGTGCTAACCTCCCAGTCAGTGCTGTCTGAACAGGCGTTTCTCATTAGCTCTCTGCTCTGACACAGTTCTTACTTGAGGGGAAAGTGAATTGTTTAATCCCCTCGTTCATCATTCTCTCTCCTGTCCACTAGGTGTAAACATCAAGCCACACTGAACACATTCACTCTTATAACAGAATATTTCCTCATCAGTTTTCTAATCAGGTGGACAAATAGGAGTATTACTCATTATTGAAAGCCTCCACATGGCTTAATGTGGACTCTGATATGTGGGGAATTATTCTGCCCCAGTTTACACGCAGTTTAAAATGACCAGAATACAAATCAGAGCGTGACTGGGCTGACTAACAGCTCAGGTTGGAATAAACAGCTGGATGTGAGGCAACAACAGGGAAGGCTCCCGCCATGAAAACGCACAGCTCTGTGCTGCCTGCAGAGATGCAGAGTTTCATTTCTGTAAAGAGGGAGCAGAGGCATATCACTGACTCTCTTTCCCCCCCTCCCATTAAGATCTGATATAATTCATTATTTTTTAATACATTTGTGGAAAGTGAAGATCCATACCATGTTTAGTGAGCTGGGAAATAGATTCCTGGAATTATATATCTTTACAGTATAAGCATTGAGCAGACATTTAAGTGACACAGCATGCATGCATGCTTGATCCTGTGTGAATAGGAGACTCGTCTGCTACGGGTAAACATTCTCCAAAGAATGAATCATGCCATTAATGACCGGTATTGAAGACTGAATGCCATGGAAAAAGATGTATTTCTTGTAAAAGATTGGAGATAGAGCGCCAGAAGAATGAAAAAAACATATAGGCCTATTAATGGCAGTTTCCTTTCTTTGTCAAGGGTTCATATATACTGTCAGCCCCTGATGACTGACCTTCTATAAAAACGAATGTTTTCATGAAATTCTTTTTGTCTGACATTACCTTGACCTGAAGGCTGTAGCTAAAATCTGTTTTTTTTTGGATTTTTTTTCAGTCTTCATAAACCAAACATATAAACAACTTCAACGCTGAAAAGTGTCTTCAAGGTGTAAAAGGTTTATTTTCAGACATGGAACATTCCAAATATCCTGATTGGAAAATGACGGTCTATAAGCATGTTAAAGCTTATCTCTGTAAGTCCAGCACTGGACACTGCAGCAGATGAACTGTAAAGTAGGGCAAAGCATGCAGCTCTTTATGATTATGCAGCAGAGAGCACATGATGCATATAGTATCTGTCCTGTGCTCTGATACGTCACATCACGTGCTCGTTAAAAAAAAACAGAGGTCACTTTTAATGAGAAGATGAACTTTCTTTATCCACCTGGTGTGACCTGCTGAGGCTTTGTTAGGACTGAAAATCCCCTTAAATGTGTGCTATGATGCAACAAAGACATATCTGCATGTTTTCTCTGACAATCAGGTCAGGGGAAATGGAAACAGAATTGATTCTGGAAAGGACTCTGACTCCTTCCCTCCTGACCACGGAGGACATATGCTAGTATTTCTAAACATTAGTATAGAAAACACATGTCGTGAATTAAACACTTGCTGTTTTTTTTTTTTTTTGCTTGAAATTGATGTAATTAACCCAGATTAGAACTGTCCTTCATATTTTTTTTCTCAGCGCTGTTTTCACAGTTTTTCTTTGCTTAACCTTCAGTCTGTCTCACACACACTCGTTACAGGTTTGTTCCTCCTCGGGTTCGAACAGGTAGAAATAAAGCACCAGAAACTTCCAAGACTGCAGATTAGAGATAATAACTCAAACCCAAACATAACAACCAGTCCAACACAGATACAAGATTATTGTTTTTTTCCCGTCTGTAAGTGTCAATGACATTTCATGCCATCATTGAACAACTTAATGATTTAATTGTTCATATAGTTAGTTTTGGATATAAAAAATAATGACACAGACATACCTCTTTGTTCGCTTCCTTTATATTAAATGGTTACTATACAATGGTGTAATTTAGAGTCAAATAAAAAATCTAATTGAGACATTTTTTAAATAAAATCAACCATCTATATTCTGCATTAATACGTATTGTTATTTCTTACTAGCTGCTGCGCCAGTGGAAATAAAGCCGCTTCTCCAACAGTGAATCTTAAGAAGCTATAAAGCGTTACAGGATTGTTGAGACTAGAACAGGATTTTTTTAAAGAGAGAAATTATTTTTACAAACAAGGCAACCATTATGAATGATGGATTTTTAAGAAATTAAAAGAAGGGCTTTTCTCAGCTTATGATGTAAAAATATGAATATACAAATATTAAAGTATATTTTATCCTCCTTTTGTTTTCAACTACTCTAAATAAGTCTCAGAGCTCCAAAAAACATCTTGTTCTAAATCCACTCTGATCATGCCTATAAAACCCTCTATTTCAGCCCAGCTCAGAACAGGCTGCGTCTGTAGTTTTCAACACAAATATATTTTGCATATCTGACCTTTAAATACACAAGACTCTTATATTAGTGTCCTGTACTGTACAGTATGTAGCTACCAATACAGCACAAAAAATGCACTGGTTAAGTCTTGCTTGCTGAGCATGCAGCTTTTGTTCTTACTCATTATATCAGCTCAGGCCTCGTTTGTGCTATATCTTGAAATACTTCATTAGGCCTTGTCAATTGAACACAGATTATATTCAGATTAATGAGACATTTTTAACTAAAAAGGAGACAAATACACATACACGCAGAGTGCTCAGTCAATTGTTAGACTGCAATCGAGGTTATTAGGTATTGCAGAGCTGTATCTAAATGTTTGATAGCAGTTGAATCATACTCATTATAAAAAAGCTTGTAATCCCTGAGTCCTTCTTTGTTTTAATTGACAACACCAAGAGGTTTCTTTCGTTCCTCACTCCATCATTAAATACTCCATCTTAAAGACTCTACAAGTTTAAGCTACTGTTGTACATTGACAGTATATCAAACATAGAAGGAAGTGCGTTCGATATTTGACACAAATCAAAAATCAAGCATATCCTTTGTAAACACCTCTGTCTCTGAGTCATGTCTACAATAAGTTAGAAGCATGAGGCTCGCTGGCCGCGTTGTCACATGACAGGAAGACCTTGTGTATATAAGTAAGATAAACATACTCACCCTCAGTTAGATGTCACGTAAACTTTTTTAGATCATGGTCATTTGTGTCAATTTATATGCAATGCAACACAACGAGCTAATGTAACGATGCTAACATTAGCCTGCTAACAGAGCAATGCAGCTCGAGCCGAGGACAATGTTGTCCATCTCTTGCGCTGAGCTCGTCCGTGCACACTCAAGTGGACAGGGTGAGACGTGTGTCACTCGAGGACAGTGGAGACTTCAGGTGCAGAGGTGTCACCAAACAGCAGTTTGTTTTGTTTTAATGCTGCTGCTCAACTGCAGCATCTACTGGCTGAAATAGTCAAAAAGCGTGTTTCCTTTCTTCAGGCCAGATTGGCTTGTGTCTGTACATCCTTGTAAAGCAGACTGAGGATGCTCTGTACTGTGGTTATACAGGTAACAGAAAGTCCTGAACACGGTTAAAACAGAAAGATATTTTTACGAGTTCATTACATGCTGAATGAACCCACCATCAGACTATTAATACCCTCTGTTCTTTTTTCCCTCCTCATTATGATCCCCATGCTGATGACTTCATTACCCAAATGTACCAGCCAGAAAAATTAAATGCATCACTTGAGCCTCTGACTGAAACATTATTTTCTTTCAGTTTCTGAGCAATCCGGTAACTAATCAGTTGACCGACTACAAGAGACTAATTTTCGGAAAGTGAGTGACAAAATAAATTCAAGGCAATTTCCTTTCGCAGCAGGTACGGGCCAAACAATTACAGTAAGAAGCAAAATTGCAGGAACATTATGAATTAAAATGATGCTTGGAGCTAAAGAAAACCAGAGTCAGAGAGGGATGCTGCAGCAGTCCTGCCAGCAGCTCGCTTACACAGTGGGAAATGAACTGGCATGAATATTGTATTTGTCCTGGTGTTCAGAGTGTGATGGCCTGTGTGTGTGGGCAGCTCCTCCACAGGGTGAGAATAGCATCAGGGACCCACTGGCACCACTTTCCATTTGGCAGCGAAATTCTGGACGACACCAAGCTGTCTTGGACTCTGAAAGAGCCACAAGTAAAAAAGAAATGTGTTCTTCATAATTACAACAAATGCTGCTTTCTACAACTCCATATGTTTCTTGTTTAAAAAAACAAAAAAAAAACATTTAGTCTTCTAAATGGGTCATTCATGGTGTTATTTTTTCATTTTGTTCCCTAATGTAAAGAAAATTCAGGAAGAGCAGACAGGTTTCTCTGATGCAGGGTGCAGTGGGCTGATAGCAGGTTTCAGATTTCATGATGGCTTAATTAGAGATGTCTTTACAATTTAGAAATCAGGAGTGAGCTGGAAAGAAGCCAAAATACTCTTTAAAGGCAAATTTGTGTGCAGCACTTTGGAAATGTAACCACCCACCTGCCCATGCCTAAGCTGCGGCTGTGCTACATGATTTGATTTAAATTTAATAGAGAAAGAAGGTTTATTAAAATTCGACGCACTGGTTTCGAGGAGTCATTAGATATTTATAAGACCAAAAAGTTCAAGAGGATCCCGTCAGGGAAATGCTGGGGAACGCGGCAGTCCTTCAAGGTACAGCTGGGTGATAAAACAATCTTTTAACAAGAGTGATATAAAAATAAGAGTCCTTATGGATGTCTAACTTTGGACATTTTCCTCCCAGTAACCGGAGATACTGCAGATTTTAACAACATGTCCATGTTCTCGTCCTCTTAAACAACACAGCTCGACCTTCCAGTTCTGCTCCGTCCTCCTCGGACAAAGAGGATTGAACGAGGGGAACTGAGGGGCATGAATGAGACAGTGGAAATGAGTTTTTTAGGTCTTGTCAGGAATAACTTGTTGTTTTTTTTGCTCCCAGTAAAAATGATCTGAGGGAATTCTAAACAAAAACAAAAAACTTGAGAACCTAAAATGAGATAGGCCTTAAGAAATGTAGATTTAGGTGGATGTAGATGTAGGCAGGATGTACTCATTAATACCTATTTGTCACTGTGATTTCTGCTTGTAAAAAGCTTCCTGAACTCCTCCACGATACAGGACTATATTGATATAGTAAAAGGTGTCTGTGTTATTTAGAATAACACTTTTTGTTTGGGTCTTCAGAAAGATATTTTATGTTCAACTCTGGACCAGATTTGCTCATGAACTTACTGACAGATCTTTTTATCATAAACCTCTTCAACTTCTGTTTCACTTTTTCTTTTCTCGACTCTCTCCCTGATAAATTTTAATTACTCATGTCAACACTTGATCTACCCCAAAATGTTCCTCTGCTTCATTATTCTTAAAACATCAATGAAGCTGTGTGGAAAGAATTGAGGTCCAAAATAAAAAGGAAATAATTAAAAAAAGAAAGGAAAAAGGGGGTTAGCAGCTCATTATTTGCACATTTTGCTGCCTCGCTCAACTGTCTGATTCTGATCCAATATCTCTCCAGACACTATCCAGCACAGCTGTACATATCCGCCCCTCCTTCAGTTCCTGTGATGCAATCCCTTCAAAATTCCTAAAACCTGTCCCATCTGTGGTCCCTGCTTTCTATCATTACCCACTCACTTATATCTGGCACTGTAGCTGACTATTTTGAAATTGCGAGCATTCACCCAATTCTAAAGAAACATTCGAGACCCCTACACCAATATCAAACGTCCATTCCTCTCCAAAACCTTTGAAAAGCTTTCTGACCAGCTGCTAAATTATTTTGGAGGCCATTGCATCTCGGATAAATTCCAATCCTGTTTTTGTAATAAACAGCGCTGAGACAGAATTACAGAAGGTCACCAATGACAGTCTAATGCAGCCAGACAGAGGTGAACACTTTATCCTGGTCCTTCTAGATTTAACTGCAGCCCATCCATCATGCCATCCATCTACTTCACAGACTGCATAGCTGGGTTGGCTTCAATCGTAATTGAGCAACAGGTTTTTTAAAGTCTGTATTAGTGTTTGTTAGGTATTAATGGTTTGGTTCTGTGTTAGTTTTCTATCCTTAGTGTTCGGTTTTGTTTCCTAGTATGATTGTCTCCCTGTATCCTTGTGTCCGTCTATGTTGGCTGAAAGTTTATTTCCTGTGTTGTGTTTTAAGTCTAGTTTTTAGTGTTTCCTGTTTTATTATGTATAACTGGTTTTGGTGGTGTTGTCAGTGTTGGGTTTTACTTTGTACTTGTCCTCTAGTGTTCCTGTCTTGTGTTCTTTGTTCCTTGTGTTTTCCCGCCTGTATGATTGCCCTGATTGTTCTCACCTGTCTTATTAGTCTCACCTGCGTCTGATTACCTCTTGTCTATTTAGTCTCTGTGTTTTCCTGAGTCTCATGTCGGATCATTGTCTTCTGTCTTCTGTCGTAGTATGTGGTTTGTCTCCTTGCTCCTCGTGGTTTTTGGTTTTTTGTGCTCGCTGGATTTACTTTGTTTTTTGTCACTCATGTTTCGAGACTGTTGTTGAGTAAGTTTTGTTTTGCCTTTTGTTAAATAAATTTTGGTTTCTGCAATTGGGTCCTCCTTCCCTGTTTCCTACCTCGAACGTGACAGTTGGAGGTTTGATCACCCAGTACAAAGGAATGGTTTGATACCCACAGGATGTATCTTACGTTAACATATCAGTTATTTCATCATGTTTTATTCTAAGTTTGTGTATTAATCTTACCGTCTAACTGATCAGTAAATGGAGGTGTTTGTGTGAAGAAAACTTGCAGGAATGACTCACACATTCCAAGGATGCAGGAGTGTGATGCACCAATAAGAGAAGGGGAACCACACATCTGAAGATGCATAATTTGGCTAGATAATCTCCGTCTGGAGTATAAAAGGGTTCAGGGAAAAATAGCCAAGGTTCAGACTTTGTGAACTGATTCAGCATCTGTCTGTCATCAGGGATACGTAGTGAACACAACGACTCTGTAACTTTCATTCTTTATTCATCAGGTTACTAAACTCTGCTAACCTGAAAGAGTCATCTCCAGTCATTCCTCTCATCCCATCAAACGAATGTGCAGAGAAATCTGAGGTAATTATTTAAAGGAGTCAGATTTAATTTTACAACATTTAGGAAAAGGATAAAATAGGTGACTT
This sequence comes from Symphodus melops, assembly GCF_947650265.1. Taxonomy (NCBI): domain Eukaryota; kingdom Metazoa; phylum Chordata; class Actinopteri; order Labriformes; family Labridae; genus Symphodus; species Symphodus melops. Next base: position 25,395,988 of record NC_136698.1, on the reverse strand, counting down.
TTATCCAACATAATCGTTTGTCCTCCTTTGCTCCTCTGCTCTGTGGAGTCCCCCAGGGGTCAGTCCATGGACCAATCCTTTTCTCCACTTATATGCTGCTACTGGGTAATATTTTCAACCTCTGTCATGAAGTATCTTACCATGCAGATGACACTTTATTTAGAGATTTATTTTTCCACCAAACCAAATAACCTTAACCAGCTATCCTCTCTTCATAACCGTTTAATTGCCGTCAACGAATGGATGTCAAAATGTCCCTCATCTCAGCTCAGACAAAACTGAAATACTTTTAATTGGACCAGATCATTTCACATCAACACTTGAACTTCAATCAAAGATCAAACCAACCACAACCAAGGACTCTGAAATCATTTTTGACCAACACCTTATCTTCGACGCCAATACCACTAAGTTTGTCGTCCTGTTTCCTGCAATTACGAAATATCTAAAAAATCAGAACAAAACTCTCATATTCAAATCTTGAAAAAATAATTAACATTATTTTCCCACGTTTAGATTATTGTAACACTATCTACACGTCTTGGCCAATCATCACTAAACCATTTACAGCTACTTCAAAATGCAGTCGGCAGATTATTAACACAGGCGAGCCATCGTTCCCGCCTCCCTTCGTTGGCTTCCAGTAAAATTCAGTCACTACAAAATCCTGCTCGCCCCCAGCCAACACTTCTGACCTCCTCGTACCATATCCCACTCCTCGTCTCCTCGGATCATCTAATCATGGGCTTCTTTTATCCCTCACTAATTATTAATAAAAAAAAGGGTGATCGGGCCTTCACTGTTTTAGCTCCCACTCACACATCTTCAAAATGCAGAATCTTTGGACAGTTTTAAAAACTCACCTGTACAGAGAAGCCTTCATGTAACCCAAAAACTCTTTCATGTGCCCACTTTGTTGTGTTTGTGTGTATCTGTTCCTTTTCTTGACTTTGCCATGTTCCACTTTGAGAGAACATTTACATAAACGAACCACACTATGAATTGTTTGATTGCTTTTATCTGTGAAGCACTTTGGAACTAAGTGTTTTAAAAGTGCAATATAAATTGAGTCTTACTTACTTACGTTGTTGTTGATGATGACACAATAAACAAACTTTGTTCTGGCGCCTGTGTCCAAACTTCAAACTTTTTTTATTTTTGGGGCACTTATCGTAAACTTTATTAAATGAACCCTCCTGCTTGGATCCTTACTTGTGATAAATGTTGCTTATTAACTGCTTTTGTAGTTAATAATCTGTAAGAACAACTTAAGTTTACATAACTGGATACTCTTTCAAACTGGAAGCATGACTGAATTAACTTTAATTTAATATGATTTGATCAATACTGATCAATAGAAATTAATTGTAATAATAAAACTCCATTCAAACAGCTAACACGTTTAAGTTAATGATACTGATGACGACAACAATTTTATTATATTAAAATAGTTACCTTGTCTGTCTCCACCCTCGTTCTTTCTTTCTTCACTTTCCAACGTTTATATCACACTGATCTCTATAGTTAGCTGTTTACAGCTAATATTACACTTGTACCATTATTACAGACATTGCTTTAAATTCATCTAATGCTTTGTTGTTGTTATTGTTCCTCTGTTTGTCTCTCTTCTTATCCTCTTCCTGCACATATCCAACACATCATGAGTCTGGTTCTGCTCGAGGTTTAGAAGTTTTTCCTTGCCACTGTCACTTTGCTAAAAGTTTCTTAGCAATCATGATGGATTAATATTTGTTTTTTATAAAAAATATAATAAAGTATGGTCTGGACCTTTTTCTGTAAAGTGTCTTGGAATGCCATTTGTCATGAATTCATGCTATACAAAGAACGATTGGTTAATGGGTTAAATAAAAATAAAAGCAAGAACAGTAATAACAATAAATATGATTGGAGAACACCAAAGACTGAAGGTATTTTAAATACACACAAACAGCCCAGATAGACCCAGGGATTAAAGGTGTAAAATTCTCTTGATGTGTATTTTGAAGAGGTTTTGAAACTGACAGATTGATGTGAATTAAAGTTTGGGATGAGTTCAAAAGTCTGGTTGCTAAGGAGCGGTCACCTTTACTTTAAAGTTTGTTGTTGTATCCTAAGAAGTAGTTTGGTGATGATGATAATAATAATAATAATAACAACAACAATAATAATAATAATAATAATAATGCATTTCATTTAGAGGCGCCTTTCAAAACTCTTAAGGTCACCGTACAAAGCAAAGAGATATAAACAAAAGTAAAAATGTACAGCAAGTGGGAAAAGCCTCAAAGATATGCAGATGTGCTAAAACATGTAATGCTTAAAAGTCTTCAACTCAAATGTGAATTTGATACACATATTTCTTTTTTTTTGTGATCTACAGTAAAGGCTTGAGGTGCAAAAATAGCTCTTGCTTTTTTAAAAAATAGAATCAACTCAATTACATGAAATGACTCACTCGCTTTCTGTTTCAGTCATTCAGACGTCAAGTGATTGTGTGAAAGCACCTCCAGGCTCTGGATGGAGGCAGCATCGCCATTATTTTAAACGACCAGCTGCAGTGCACTGAGCTCATGAACTAGGTTTTAAATTGGGATGAATTTGAATTTTAAAACATTTTTTCGTCCACAGGTGTGCACTCCATTTTTCTGTGAATTGTCCTCTTTTCAGTTGAGTGCAGAGAATTAATCAGCGTCTGTCTGCAGGAGAAGTCATGACACCCAGAATTACACTCAGCTTTGTAATTAGAGACAATACAAGCATGACAGCTGATACTGTATATGAATTCTTCTCTGACAATGAGACCTTAAATAAGCTCGTCTCTAAGGCACACACACGCACACACACACGCACACACACACACACACGCACACACACACACACACACAAACATGCCCAACACACACACACTGAGTCAAGCACTAAAAATACTCTTTTTAATTAAACCACATGGCTGTCTCTTCTGTATGCAGGTTGAATATTCCAGGTATGAACACATAACACACATGACTTTACTTTTCATACAGTATGATGAGAACATGATGTATAGATTAGCCCAGCCTGAGCTCCTTTGTGCTGCAACAGCAGAGTGAACAACATTTTATGGTCTGAATGTTAAAAGTGTTAATATACTTGCCTGGCATGCTTTATAGTTAAATGTTTGCAGATTCATATAATAAAATTATACTAAACTAAATATATTTTTTTTTCCGAAAGCTATTATGAACAAAGTAGCGAAAAAATGTTTTCATTGGTTAATTGCTGACAACGTCACAACTTCTGAACTATTGTAATAATGACTTTGAAGGGCTGTTCACGCGCTCAAAACTCGTAAATATGGTGCATATGATATTTCCTTGAAGCACATGAATGCAGCATATTAAAGGTATAATATCCAAAATGCTAATGATTACATCTAATGATCAAAATGCTAATGATTACATCAAAATATGCAATTTAAATAAAAAATTTACTAAACCCATGTTAGACATCTATTTCTTGTGGAGTACTTACATGACCTCAGATGTTTCCATCAGTTATCAAAGCCAGAGAAATCCATAATTGTATAGTTATAACGGAACGTGTCTTGCAGGCGGCCGCCACGATGAGCCGCCATGACAGACACGAAATGTTATGGCACCAACATTTTAAAATTAATAAATGAATCCATATTGATAACAGTCTCAGGCAAACAATACTGAATCTTTTCTTATATTACAGCACAGAAATGTTGTACTGTGCTGTCCTGTAGTGTTCAGGAGTTTGACTGACATTTTTTGAAGACTAATTCCTCTCCTAGTGTACACACTTGTCTTATAAAATAATGGGTTTTTTTAAGTTTGGTACTTTTTGACAATATGATAGATGTAGAAATTGTGTCGTTTTAAAACACATGTTATTAAAGAGCAGGAAAACCAGACCAGCAACATAAAAACGTATACAAGCTGTACAGACGTGTTTGTTACGTGTGTTGTGTGTGTCTTTGTTGGTGAAGTTTCTATACAAACTTTTGTCTGATGGACGTCAGACTTGGCGAGTGTATTACTGTTAACCCAAAGAAGTGCAGCGCTGACTGAGAAGTTTAGATGAGCTCATATTGTTGCCAAAAGATGTTAAATAGTTTTGCTGTGGGACAAAATGGTAGAATCAAAACCTACCGGAAACACAAGACAACGTCGCCCAAAGCAATGTTATTATTTTATGTTATTTAGTTTGCTGAGTGGACTGGACTGAAATCTAACAGCATCAAGGCAGCGTGACGCTCATTGTGACATCTTAGTGTGTATGATAACTTCTTCAAAGTCCAGCATCACTCAGATTCAACATTGATGCATCAAGAAAAACAAAGTAACCCCAATGAAAGAGATGAGCACAGACTCACCATATTTATTGATGACACTGGTCCGATGCTGTTCACGAATATGTCCACGTCTATGACTGTTGGCTTAACTGTGGGAATATAAAGAAAGAAAATCAGTTATTGATCAGACTTCAGGCCCACTACCTGCCTCTTTTGTGAAGTGGGGAAAGTGAAGGTGGATCAATGAGACTTTGTTGTTCTGAATCCTTTGAAGAGAGAGGAGGGTCCTCGGGGGGGATCTGTAGTCCTTTTTTTAACCCAGGCTCCTCTCCATTATGTCACTGAGGTAAAAACTATCTTAGAATCCATTAGCTATTGTTTGGTGAAGATTAAGCCTCTTGAAGCAATGACCACATCCCTGCTGCAACTACAGAGCTGGACAATCAGAGGAAAGTGTGATGGTAGTTTGGTGCCTTGCTCAAGGGCACCCTGGCCGTCAGTCCTGAGGAAGTGGTCTGCCAGACCAATCTCCATATTTGGTCCATACCGGTGAGCGTCTGGTTCCCAACTCAAGTCCCTATGGGCTGAGCTCCTGCCGATCCCAAATTCATTGTTTCCAGCAGAGGCTGGAATGAGGGATTTTACTGATGCCAGTGTAACATGAAGGCAGGTGTAGTGATGAGATCAGCCCCTTAATTATACTGAACCAGTGCCGCCACATTATATACAGGACATTTATATTTTTGGTGTGTTAATCAAGACTGAGTTAAAAATAAACCATGTATATTTTGAAAGATATTTTCGTCTCTGGATTACGTTTCTTAGTTTTAGTCATATTTATCTTTATAGTTAGTTTTTTTTTGTCACAGTTTTTGTGATTTTTTTTCTTATCTTTTCTTAAAGGGATACTTCACCCATTTGCATGAAGCTTTGTATCATTAGAAACATGGTAGTAGTGTTGAATGGTCATGAATCCAACCCTCATTTTGCCCTGAGACGAGAAAAATGTGTTTTTCTTTGCTTGAAAGTTTTCTTCATGTGATGCAACAAAGAAAGAAAAACGAGAAAAACACATTTTTCTCGCCTCAGGGCAAAATGAGGGCTGGATTCATGACCATTCAACACTACTACCATGTTTCTAATGATACACAGCTTCATGTAAATGGGGGAAGTATCCCTTTAAACAAGCTGATTCCAAGGTTGATATCTGAAATCTTAAATCCTGTTAATTACTTTTTTAACAACTGGGCCATGGGAGTAAGTATTAAAAGATGCAATCAATGCAGTCAAAATGTAAAGTTGAGTGAAAGCAGTCAAGCTTGTGAAACCTGTGGGTGTTAAATCAGAATATAAATGTCAGCAGATAGTTTAGTTAAGGTGAATCGTTCCATTCTCAGCTGGATTGAGATTGATATCAGACAATGTGCAGAGACAGAGCTGTGTGTCCTGTTGACCATCGTTGTGATCTGTCAGAGAGGCTGAGTCACATAATTACACACTCGACAACAGTCGCCTCCACCAGGAAGGTCCTGCTCGACGCACAACATGGCCTTCAGGACAACAGCAACATTCTCACAGCACACACACACACAACACATATTAAAACGTTTTCTTTTCCTTATTGTCTAAAAATCAAACTTGTCCCAGCTGAGGCAGCATCAGCTGTCAGAAACACTCCCGGCGGTTCCTGACTCCGCCGCTCTCAAGGATCTCCTGCTGAGCGTTTAAGAGTCATTTAAAGGTTGAACCTTTAAACCGGCTCAGACACAGCTGTGACACACACCGCTGCCGTGAGTGATCAAATTTACATAGCAGAGAGCCTCCTCCATCACTTTACATCACCTGTCTGTGGAGTCTTCACGTCTTGGCCAATTAAATCTGCAGAAAGATTTTCTCCACCTGCCAGCCTCCAGTGCCTATGTTCAGTTCACAATCACATGCCACTGACAGATGGCACAGTGGAAAACACTTGTGCAGATCCCCTGCTGAGACAGCTTTTCAAGACCTCTATATGCACAAGCACATAACACCTGGGGAGCCGAACGGAGCGACAGCATAAACCCCGAAATGAAAAATAAGACCAATAGGAGTGACAAAATGAATCCAAATCCCTCAAGGTATCTTTCTTGTTGTGTCTTGTAAAATCTGTAAATCACAGCATAGGAAGGTTTGGTTTCATGCCATAAAACCTCTCGATGCCTTCCCTGGTGAGTGAGGGTTTTGGATTGCACTGTATGTATGCGAAACATTTTCTTTTTATTCAAGGAGAGTTTAAAGATAAGTCATAAAAGCAATGTGCAAGGAAAAGGATTTGTTTCTCCTGCAGCATTGTTGATAGGTTGATATCACAAATCCCGCCCCTTCTTAATTTGGACTGTTTGATCAGGGAGGAGAGACATTGATGTGTTTTAAAGCAGTGTTTTAAAGACTGACTGAGGATGACTATATTTTTAACGTAAAGAAAATAGGTGATGCGAACGCCAGAAACGCCATTCATTAACACTGCAGGCCCTTTGGCAGAAATACAAAGCTTTTTTACCCCATACATCAGAGACAGTGCTTTATCTGGTTATTAAGAAAACATTTTTTCATTTGTGTATTTTGCAGGTAAATCTGCTGTTTAGCACAAAATGGCCCATTAATATTTACACATGCACTTAAAGAGAGCTGAACAGAATCGTTTTATGAAAACATTAACCTTTTATAAAGACGCCCTTCTGAACAAAGTTTCTCCAACCAGCCCTCAGTATGTTTCACTCAGAAAGATCAAGGGAGCCAAGACATTTATTCCCATATGATAAGTGCACAACCATAGACTCTGTGTGACCATTGCGATCTCTCTGCACGTAATTAAACTGCTTCATTGTGTTTTTTTGTTTGTTTTTTTTGTTTGTTTGTTTCTTAAGTGTATTGTTCCCACACTTTTTATATTAGGATTATGTCGTATTTAAAAGTAAATATTCTCATAAATGCTTTGTGTATTGGGCTCTGCTGCTTTGTCCGCCACTTTTTAAATAATGTTTTGCCTCAGGATACCACCAACCCATACTGTTATTTAAAAAATAGAAAAAGGGGAAACAGTGCATCTCTGTAACCCCATTGGACAGAAAAACAGAACATCATCTCGAGAGGAGAAGAGACCAAAGGGTGAAGGAGTTCAATCTCTTGTAGATTAAACATGTTCAGTGTAGACTTGGTTATATTAGTAATATACAACTGTCCTGTTTATTAGGCTCATGTGCAAGTAATTAAAATGAGTCATTTATGTTCTGTAGGATGGTACAAACTGTCCAAAAAAAGTATGAATGCAGAGTCCTTTGTAATAATCTGACACACAAAGATGTTATAGAAATACATTGAGAGCATTTCATCCTGACACAGATCACATTTCAATATGTTCCCCTCTGATAAGATCAGTCACCCTGTCTTTAGTGCCCACTTTGAAACTATAAGGACTCATTTAGACATCTACAGATGTTACTTCAGGTCTGGATGTGCAGATAAAAAAAAAGACCAGCTGGAACATCTGCACCCACAATCTACAATCTACTGACCAACAGTACGTCGAATCTTTATAGAGAAAAATCAGTGTGATATCCGAAGTGATCTGAAGTGATCATATGAATCACCGTCCATGACAGTCTGTATCAAAGCATCTGTGCATCATTCGTACAGACACAAGTCACATGACGAGGACTATGAGTCAGAGTGAATATGACATTTACACTGAAATCCCAGTGGCTATGTCCACTTCTTATGCAAATTAAGCTCCTGTTGTAAATATGACAACTGATTCAATCTGCACGAGCTGCATTCTACACAGTGAGTCAGTAAGCTGGTGGGGCTTAATGTTCAATCAGGCGGCAACCTCCGACAACAAAAAATAAAACTAAAGCGCATTTGGAATAAATTGCAGTTCCATGAGTCTCCACTAGTTTGCTCTCTATCGCTCATTTCTGTATTGGTAAAACTACAGGGTAATTTATTTATTTTATATAGTACCCATGTCTCTATTTTGATTTCACAACGGTTCAGAGTTTTGCATAAATTTGCATCATTAGGAGCGTGAACTGGCAGGTGAGCGCGTTGTATCCGTTTGCATGGAGGCCTAAGGTCCTCCTCAGCTCTGCCTCTTTGTCTGTTGCTGGATTGACAGAAATCAGCCTTCTAATTATGCCTCTTCAGAAAACCAAGCGTTTTTGTCATCAATACTGCATGTGTCCAACACATTGTCAACCACAAATAGTTTATCAGTAACTGCTACTTCATTCATGGTCGGAAAGTTTTGATGTTGTAGCAATGCACAATAAATTTGGCTGTTTTTGAAAATGTGCAGTTTGTGTTGTTTTACTTTACAGTCTATAATTATGCACCTGCCTGAAGAAACAATGAACAGCAACAAGGCTACAAGTAGTTATTCAGCAAAACGGAGGCCGCTCATTAGCCTCAGGGCAAAGGATAACATTAACTAGGAAATAATTAGTGGATGTGCGATGGTAATTTATCAGTGGAGCAATCAGTGAACCATTTCTAATGGTCATCTTTTAAATAAACGGATGTTCAGGAAGCTGTCTCTTCAGATAATTAAATAGAAGAAGTATATTGTCTGCAGATGGGCAGTTTAAATAAAGACATGTAGACAAAAGAATAACAGAGAATTAATTCTCTCCAGGGAGGGTATAATCTGCTCTGCAATGGAGAACGACCACATGGAGACACATAAAGCATCATTCAGCGACGGGCAGAGGGAAGCCGTAACCTCTGGTGAGATTTATTTGTCATTAAGGTGGGCAGAGGATGATGAACAGGTCCACAGAGACGTTAGTTAATTTGCGTCCAGGTTTGCTCTGCAGACCAGCTTGCCTGATGAACGGAGGTACATTAAAGAGTGAGGACAAAGTGCCGCCGCGTCTCTTTGTTTGACATGCTGACAGTGATATTTACAGCAAACAAGAACTTGGCAGTGGCTGGATATTTGCCTTTCTATGGTAATATAAAATTAGGAATGTCCTTGTCAGTCCACATTAGCTGGCAGCCTCATTTGGAGAGGCTGTTAGAGAAACAACCTTAAACAAAAACAGGAAAAACATGAAAAGTATGCAAATGGAAACAGCAATGCACACACATTTATTTCGTCTGTCCTTACCAAGGGTAATTCTCTCTGCATCAAACCGATCAATTCTTCTGGCCTGTTTTGGCCTGAGTGTGATCGTGAGTGGGTTTGGCTTTTCCCACCATGTTCTTTTCCTCGATGGCTCCCCAGTCAGGACTATAATCCATCTTTGATTTTCAATAACTCCTCAACAACAATCACAAATAATACGATGAGGGCAGGGAGTGGGGTGCAGCAGACATGGCATATTAACAAAGGCTAATCAGTGCAGGAATAAAGGGGATCAAGTGCTCTTTGAATGCGAAATGAGCTGAAAAATTAAACTAGATATTAATATCACGATGCTCAGAAGAGATCATTTTACAGTAAAGTTTAATGCAATGCTAGACCTCTAACCTGGCTGCTGAGGTGGTAAATGATCGCATTTCTTTGTATTTTGTTTTGTTTCTTGTACTCATAATGGCACCATAACTCACAAAATGAAAACAATGCAGTGTTGGAAAGTGTTGAAACTTATGATTGAAATCATGAACTGAAATATTGCTGAAGTAAAAAATAATTAAGTCATTTAAAATAAACACTCAACCACATTGAAACCTCATCACAAGGCTTTTGCCCTCCTAATAATAGACATAACTTAGCGCTTGGCCCTCAGTGGCCACGACCACTCAAACAAAATTGCCACCTTCAACAGACCCAGGCTTCCTTAAGAGGATCTCCAAGTATAGACAATAATGATACCACCTTCCCCACCACATGGCCCCTAATGGCCCCAACAACTCAACCATGAAGCTTGAAGGGCAGAGGCTAATTTTCTCCTACCTTTACCCAATCAGACATCTTTTGTTTCTCTTGTGTGAACTCGAACCTTCAATGGGGAAACAGAACTTAATTATTGTCCAATTTCTTCAAACTTGGACTGGTTCTCAGCTCTTCACATCTCAGAATCAGTTTTATTGGCCAGGTATGTTTAACGAGGAATTTAACTTTGGTAAACTGTGTTCTCAAATGTGAACTTTAAATATTAACAATCAACTAAAAATATAAACAAGTAATTAAAGACTAATATGTACAAGACTAAAGATAATAGTGCAGTGGTGAGTAGAGCAAAAAGATGCTGAAGTAAACATGAAGAAGTTATCAGTATTTACACAATAGAGTTTGCGTAGATCATTTAAATTAAATAATATATGTACATTCACAGTGAGAGTTAACTTCCAGGGTTATTTCACAGCAACAGGTCTGACACTCTTCGACTGTTCAGCGTTCATCAGGGTGACAGCCCGGGGGAAGGAACTGCTCTTATGACGGGTTGTTTTGGCGTACAGTGATATGTAACACCTGACGGAGGGGTCCGGGGTGCGAGGGGTCTGCAGTGATGCTACCTGCCTGTTTCCTGACACTGGACCGGTATAAGTCCTGGATGGGGGGGAAAGGTCGACACCGATGATCTTTTTTGCAGTCCTGATTGTCCGTTACAGTCTGTGCCTGTCCTGTTTGGTTGCAGATCCAAATCAGAAAGTGATGGAGGTGCACAGAACAGACTGAATGATGGAGATTTAAAACATGGTCAGCAGCTCCTGGGGCAGGTTGAACTTCCTGAGCTGACGCAGGAAGTACATCCTCTGCTCTGCCTTCTTTCTGATTGTGTCTCTGTGGGAGGTACACGTCAGGTCCCGTGAGATTGTGGATCCCAGGAACCTGAAAGAGTCCACAGTAGTAGTCCACATCTCTGCAGTATCCGGTCTCCACTGCTTCGTCCACCCATTAATCACATGAGCCAGCAGGAACTCCCCATGACATAAATACATGTGGGAAAGTCTCAGCCTATTCTCGCCCTGCGTCTTCACTCTCTGAGCTGCAGAATAATGACTTATGGCACAAAAACTTCAGCTTCCCCTCTCAGTGTCCGGGCTCATTACGAGAAGAAATGCCAAGAGCTCTGAAATATTCAAAAAGCAGAACAGATCACCTCCCTGGGGCTAACTGTACCCGGGCTGATCATCTGTCACCCAGAGAGCAGCGAGACACTGAAGCTACTTTAAGAAGGGCTCTTTAATGAAAGTGAAGGATGGAGGCTGCACTATACTGCAGTTCAATCTGTGTGTTTAACAAGTTATCTGTATTTGTTGGAATTATGAATTAAAGTACCCATGTCTCTAAAATCTTGGTAAAACTGAAAATTTTAAATTATAATACATGCTAATTTATGACTCCGTATTTTACGACTCAGCAGGATGTATAATAAGGGCTCTGTTAAACATCATCATCGTCATCAAATAATAAAGTGACCTCATTTGATAAGTTCTCCGTTATATCATTAATCATAAATGCTCATTCACACTTACTCTATACATTGGAAATGAAGTGCTTTAATGCTTTATATGAACAATAAGCCAGTGAGATGAGTCCAACCTCTTCACACTCCTTAGTCTGATTATTATTATTAAAGGAGTGATGAGATATTATAGCCTGAGTCTGCAGGCGGATGTTGGGCAGGCTCACAGTGTGAGTGCAGATCTGGTGCTGGCCAGCTGCAGAGTTTGGACATCTTGCAGCTTAAATAGACTGTTGAATAAGATCAATAGATGGATGCTTTATTGATCCGAAGGGAAATCTAAAGCATCCAGAAGCAGCTTACAAGACACACATGACATAACAACCCCTGCATATGGAAGTCCCTGCTGTGTACCATATGTATGTATTAACCTGTATGAAGATTTAAAGGAACCCCTACAGAGACCAAAATAAGAACCTGTACAATTACAAATAAGACCTGTACCAACAGTTACATTACCTGTGCAGGAATAAGATTAGAAACCTATGTACAATAATTTAAAACACAGGTTATGAGGAATGACACGTGAGTGCAGCGAAGTGAAGGAGCAAGCCTGAAGTAGTGGGCAAGTTTTGTATTAACGTTTTTACGTTTAGATCAGGCAGGTGGTCAGTCTGAAACAAAGCTTCATATTTCTCTGAAAACAGGAAGTCTTCTGCATCCAGAGAGGATGAGACAAAACAATAATCAATGATGGTTTTACTAAAGGGATCTAAGTTGTTTGTTTTTCAAATTGATATGCAGGGTGGAAAAAAATAAAGTTTTGTCAATGAAGCCCAACAGAATGTCATTATACATCGTGAAATTGTAAAATGATTTTTGGGCTTTTGTCGAATGTAAAGTGGATCAAGTAGACAAACAGGTTGTACTGTAGTATTGTACCTACACTTTTTGCTAATCTTGTCCAGTTATTTTACCGTTCAAATGTATCATTAAAGTAAATATCTGTGATGGCTAATACAATCAAAAAGGTTTTTTTCTTAATCACAGTCTCAAAGCGTTTTCTGAAAACAAACATAACTTGAACAACTTTATAGAAATAGTAAGTGTTCCTTTTGATGGTCTTGTTTGATTCTGTAGCTCATTTAGAGGAATCAGCAACTTCCTCAGTAAAGTCCTGACAGAAGCTCTCAGATCATCAAAGCAACCTTGAATTTGAATGATTGATCATAAAGCATTTCTTCACTGATCTTACTTCCCATATAAAGATCACTCAAATCCTTAAAGTGTTTGTTCGCATATATAAAGGTCTTGGTTTTAAAACGTTTTTGTTGAGTTTTGCAGTCTGCCTCTTATGGACTGTCAGGATGGAAAGATGAAGTAAGCCATGATGCAGAGAGAGAGAGATCTGGGGTTTTTTGAAATGCATCAAGTCCACATCTTAAAGTAGGATTATTCGGGCTGATACACACCTTAAGGAAACACTTCAACCACTGAGCACGTCAAACATGATTCTGACTGACTATGCTTCAACATTTCAGTAACTAAATCCAGCAGATATTTGATCATGTTTTGTCCTCGACGTTCAGGTCCTATGGCTCTAATTAATTACAGTGAACCAAACGCACGATGTGTTTGCCACATCAATCCATCACTGTCGTCTGCCGGGTCGAGTCGGACGCGTTCTGACAGACTCTTTTGTTACAAACTTATTTACTAGGTGATGCTCTAAACAAAAGGCTCGACATTTTTCCTCAGTAGAAGGTGGCATTTGAATCAACACAGTCACGGTTTAAAAATCCTTTTCGCAGGCTGACGTTCGTCTGTTCTGCCCTGCTGATTTCACAGTCTTTTATAGTACTGAGACGCTGTCAGCTTTTAAACACTTTTGTCTTTACATTTTGCACAAAGCAAAGAAAAAAAACGTTTTTAATAAGAAAATATAAGATTTTACTTTATTGATCCCCAATGGGGAAATTGGGGATGAGAATAATGAGAAGAGTCCATCAGAGTACGTACTCAACGTCGATCTTTCCTGTTTAAACACATCCTTCAGGTTTCTATGAAGTAACCTTCAGTATCATGCTCTATAGAAATATGACCTTATATAAATATGCTGAAAGTTTCATATGTGGTGTTTATTGTGCACCTTTCTTTTTCCTATTAAACTGTGTATTATGGAGAATATGATGTTTATATGAAGCGACGGGTTAAATTGTCATTGACATCATAATCTGCTTTTTACTCTTTGTTCATGTCGTGAATAAGTCCAATTACATGCAGTTTACATTTTCTTAATAGATGCCATACTATACTCATTTTGATCTTTCATGTGAAATGTATAGAGTAACTTAACATGATTTAATCATTCAAAAGTCCTTTTTTATCTAATATTGTTCTGCCGTCAGTAAAACCTTCATTTCAACCTCGACCTCTGATTCTGTGCTCACTATTAAATCCAAGGATATTTTATGACGTTTATTTACACACTTTAGAGTCTACTGTTACTGTTGTATGTTTTCCAATGATCACTCTAAATATTTAAATCTTTTTCCTGGTACTTTTAAATACATGTGTAAACTAGTTGAATGTAAAATGCTTCTTACATTGTTAAGCTTGTTTTCCTTCCTCCAAGCCGAAGTCTATTTCTTGTTTATTTGCACATTAAATTATATTCAACTGGAGTCAAGTCAACACTACATGTTTGACCTCTGATTTGCTTCTTTGTCTGGACAACATACATGTTTTATGTTTTCATTTACAGTCCTTTGATTTGTTTTGTTGAGTTCACTTTGCTTCGCTAAGTTTGCAGGAAAACTAAAAAGTTTCATTAAAAATGAAAAGGCCCAATTGTTAGGAGGCAATTTGTGTTTTGAGTTTTCATAATATGAAAAAGAATTCAGTTCATTCTTTTGCTTCGTGAAGTTGAATATGTAACCTTGGACTACTGAAATCAGAATAGGAAATGTTCTCTCGTTGATACACACAAACTTGATAATACATTTTAAGTCAGGCTAGAGATGATGTTCATCTTCAGTTTGATAAAATGTCCACTGTAAGTCTGACTGAATGGATCAAACCGTTGGTACTTAAAACTTTAACTCAGTATTGAAAAATGTTTCAACAGCATCAATGAAAAATAGAAAACATTTCTCGATACTGTACGTTCCCACCGACAACATTCATGAACAACTGAACCCAAACTCAGGTCAGCCATGACCACACACACACACACACACACACACACACTCAGATATGATGTTTCTACAAAACAACACATTGTTTTTTTTCCGCTTTTTAAACTTTTGTTAGGTTATAATGGAAAAGAGAGGAGCCGCTACAGTGAGCTTTTAAATAAAAGAGGGGCAGGTGACAGCTGCACACCTTCACTGCTGAAGTGAGCGCCGAGACAAATGGTGCTTCTGTCAAGTGAAATGTCATTATGAGGTGTAGAAAACAGTGTTTGTAAAAAAGCTCTGCAATAAAATCAAACACGAAATTCAGGACACCTCCGCAGCGCTACATCTTCATTTCGTGAAAACAATTTCCATCCCAAACAAGTTCAGCATTATTTCAGCCTGAAGACTTAAAATGCAGAAAAAAAAATAAGCACAGTCTCGTGCAATGGGCGTACGTAAACATGCACACACAAACAGATACTCTTTGTATTCAAAACAGCGCTGCATGCAGAGCTGAAAGCACAGCCAGACACAGCATGACATGTATGCAATCACTTAAAGGGAACAACATATCTGTACACATCTTCATCCAAGTCAAAAAAGTAATGAACATTTTTGTGCTCTTTTCTTTTCATTGATAGGTTGTTTTTTTTTTTTTAATGTTCAAACAAACTTTTCTGCTGAACCTTTCAGTGAAGTATGTTGTTATTACTGTGAAGGCTTACTATGCAACTTTCATATCAAACAAAGCTCTTTAGATAAGCCTCCTTCATCCCTCCCATCACGTCCTGTACGGCAGAGACATTAGCAGACGAGTGCTAAAATCTAAAAAACAAGATTCAACTTCAAGTGATGATGTGCATCCTGAAGCTTACTGCGAGTTTTCTCTTCAGACATAGAATAAAATACATTTACTTCAGTTTTTAAAGTCTGTTGGTTGCTTGAGTGGTACTCTTGTGACAACTCACTTAAAATGCATCTATAGACAGTTTCCCTGAGTGCACAGAGTCAACCCTCTTCACCAACATGGTGCTGACAGAGACCAAAAACAATGATTAATTATAATGGTCAATGTTCAGACCTACACATTCACCCATTCACAAACTGATGGCAGAACCTGCTATATAAAGAGTGTATCAGTGTTATTAACCACATACACTGACCCAAAACAGAAACAACTTGGGGTTAAGTGACTTGCCCAAGGACACATCGACATGTGGCTGAAGAAGCCCAGGATTGAACCCCCGACCTTCCGGTTGAGAGACGACCAACTGTGCCACTAATCCACAGCCAACCCATTTGACACCATACTGAAATCTAAAAGCTAAATTAAGAAGCTAAAGAAGAAGATCTTTCTCTCTTGGGCCACTAAAGTCCAGTAAGAGATTTATTTTGGACATGAAATCATCTGATTTATTATACCACCCACGTGAATACAAGCCCTAAAAAAAATGTTCATGGTTCATCTTTAAAATGTTTAAAGTTTGCTTCATTAATGTTCAGAATGAGGCAGAATATGTCTTTAACACATGAAATATAATTATCCTGTCCTCTCTTGATCAAAGCTGTTCCCCAGTCTTTTTCTGTTGATTTGCTTGAGTTTAATCAAATCTGATAAATTTCCCAAATAAATGAAACTGCAACATCAGCTGGCATGGACAACAAGGTAGTAATGCATAAGTTTGTTATGTTAAAGTAACTGCTGCAAGTCAAGATTTTTGTCTTGTTTTTGTTTTGAAAAAACAAAAACCTTGTGATAGAGATTTGAATGATTAGGAAATAACATTTGTTTCCTGGACTTAAAAAGAAAACCCTTCTGTTGGTTGGTTTTCTAACCGGTGCACCTGTACATAACATCAAAACACTGAGACTGGGTCAAGTGAATTCAAGTTGTTGTAGAGTTCATGTGAAAACTTCAGTTAAAATACACCTTCCTTCCAGTAATCATTTAAGGTGAAATAAAACAAGCAGACGTACAAACACAATGTGTACACTCACAGATTCAGTTCAGTGTGGACGGTCTCATAATATCACCAGTATGACTTAACATTCAAACCATGTGTTGGAAAGGCCCCCAGTTATTCATCCACAGGCCATTACTGTACAATCTTTTAAAAGTCACTTTCATTAAAGCTCAGGAGAACAAGGTCAAATGACTTTAGTGCACCATCTGCCAGCAGAGGGCCGCATCACAACAAACGACTTTTTAATTTACTTATCTGTGGTCTGCGGTCAAGGGAATTAAAAAATAAAAAAAAAACGATTTAATTGCCCACATCCTATTTATCATCGCTGATTTCAAATTATCCGCACAACTTAATTTAGTCATCTGTGCAACCGGGGAGGAATACAGATCGATGATTTAAAGGAGAATATTAATTATCTCAGTCAAAGACTTCTGCTTCTGTGCTGTTTGTTTGTCAGCAGGTTCACAAAAAAGTGAAGGCCTAATGTTAATAACACTCAGTGGAAGGTTCAAGCATCTGCCAGAGATGGATCTATTCAATTTTGGACCTGATTAAATTCAAACAACCCAAAGTATTCAAGTTGTTACTTGGAAAAACCTTGGGACATACTGTATTTAGTGGCTGTCCTTGCAGATTTGCACATCACAGGAGACTGGACGATTAGCCCCGATGGTGGCCAGTGCCCTATAAATGCCCCTGAAAAAGAGTGTGTATGCGCGTGTGTGTGTATGTGTGAGGGAGAGGGAGAAGGAGAAGGAGAAAAGTGGAAAACAGAGTCCCCAAAGTAGTTAAGGGAAAAGGTCACTGTGTTTATTACTCAGACACTTTGTTTGCTGCATGATGTCTGATGCACGTCACCAAGCACACAACATCCATAAAACCTGAAAACCCTCCTCTGTTCATTATTTTCCCAGGAGCACTGAGTACACCATCCTCTCTGATTTGTCAACAGGCAAGTCATTCCCATTGAGGTTAAAGTTTCTATAATGGATCATTTCCAGCTTCAACATCGTCTTTAAATCTAAAAATTAGTCAAATATTTAGAATTGGATTTTTGAGATGAAAATCTGCTGACAACTTTTATATTTTAAACAGTGTTGGCTGCAGAAATGTGATCCCTGCTCCCTGGCATTTCCTTCCTTTAAAAAAAAAAAAATGCACCACTTCTTAATATTTTTGAAAACAAAAAAACCCATGTAAAAGCTAAACAATAACTGAACAGCATCAAACAGCAGACAGACATGGTGAGCAACAAGCTGGTTCAACAAGGTCATTGTGGAAAATCAGATTTGAACCCATGCTTACTGCTGGGAAGGATGACAGCCTTTGTTTAAAAAGGGGCGTGGCCTAACCTCTATGCCTTCAGCGCCCCATTATTAGTTATTAAATTGTATGACTAACGAAACACGAGACAACAACACCTGTAACAATTCAGCCGAACGTTACCTCACTGTTATGAATAATATCAGCAGGGATGGAGCTTCATTCATCACCGTCCTTTGTTATCTCATTCTCAGTAGTAGTATTAGTCATTTTGGTCAACATATACAGTTTTCCATTAGAAAATGAGCAGAAATATGAGAATAAAAATATGACAATTAACAAAGACGTGCATTCAAAAAAAGACAAGAAGAACATTTTGACCGTAAAGGTGTAGCCTGAAGCTTATTATAACTACCCTCATAACAAATCTTGTTATTTTAGGCACTACTCGTTTTGTTTTGAAAGAAATGTTTGGAACAATTTTTGTTTTGATTGTTTGTTTGTTTTTTGTAACCATACAGCCATGTGACAGGCTAAATGGCTTCTTTTTTTTTTTTTAAACTGAAGGCTCAGCACGCTGCAGAAAACAGACGAGCTGCCGTGCTGTGGGCATGAAACAGACGCCATACTCCCAGTTGAGAGTTATTGTGCTATTAAATCAACCTTTGATACTTCTATTGTAAGGCGGAAAGGTTACACATTGCTACTTTCAATGCTCTTCCTAAAAGCCAACTGGCACAGCCATCAAGACGCATGAATTCAGAAAAAAAATAAACTTAAAATTACAGACTTTTCAAACATTTGCAGAAATTTTCCCAGGTTATGCAATGAAGGGAAAATTAAAGCAATTTTCAATGACTTTTAAGGATATTTGCAGTAAATGTGCAGACAAGCAATCTGTAATTCAGAAAAAGAACCAGTTTTTTTAGACCCACAGTGTGTAAATGCTTTCCTTCATTTTCTCTCAGTCTTACCATCATGTGAAGAAGCCACTACATGATTTATCAACATAAATGCTTTGGTTGTTCCACTGTCCATATATCACTATGTTGATGGAAATTCTTTAACTTGTTACAGAGACATAAGTTAGAGCATAAAGCAAGGGAAGGAGAAATTCAGGTTTAATTCCTCTACAACACAGATCTGAAAACTTCACAGCTATTAGAAACTTTCAAGTTGTATCGAGTGAATAAACGCAGCAGAATACTGCCTCAGAGTGAGCAAAAGTGAAATAAACAAACCCATATGTGCTACATAAATGGAGGCCAGCGAGAGGTTGGGGTTATTTATTGGAGTCAAAGTGACACATGGACAAAGTGACAGAGAGAAAGAGGCACTTAGGATGTGAGAGATGAATCCACTCTCTCAGGACCGCCTCAAAAGGTCTTTTCCACTGCTCGATGTGTGAGAGCATTGACGTGTGCCCCCCCCAGTGTCATCCAGTGTACCAGTAATATTTATTCTCTTCTGTCCCCTCGCTGTATGCCTGGAACAGCACTGCTTTCCATGGCTCTGTATCCATAGTAACAGGTGAAGTATGCAACAACTGGCCTAAGGCTCACGTAAAACAGATGCTAAAGACTGTCTGTTAAAACTACTGTAATAAGACTGACTCATACCTACACTGCTGATATTATTCTGAAACTATGTGTCAGACTTCAGATATTATTCATAGAGACAGACGGAGGGGTAAATAGATGGGAGAGAAATGAGATCAAAGTGGGGGTCCACTTGGAGCTGCCAACAAAAACAATGAAACCCCATCAGAGCACATCTTAAAATGCCCGGAAATTAACACGTTTCTCCTTTTTATTTCTCTGTTTTGTAATATTAAGGCAAAGACTCCTAATTAGGGGGTGTTGCTGAGCTGACGGACAGGTGGACACTTTGGATAGCATGGTGACAGAGAGGAAAATAAATACAGGCTGTCTCAGTTAAAATGCCTGCTGAAATGATTTCAGTGTTTTACAGTCTATAGTTAGTAGATTCCTCACTTGGCAACCAACTGCTTAAAGGTCCCACATTATGGCCTTTTTGGGTTTCATATATCTACTTTATTTGTCTACTAAAGTATGTTCACAATCGCTAATGTTAAAATAAATAAATAAATAAAAACTGACTGTTTTCATCGATTGCCGCTCTCATCTGCCTGTTTGCAACACTCTGAACCCCCGACGATCAGGGTTCCCATGTAGGTCTAGTCTGATCTGATTGGTCGGCCGTTCCGCTCTGGTGTAATTAGTCAGTCGCTTAGCACGGGAGTCACATGGGCGTGCAGCACAAGCTTGGTCTTGCTACAATGAGCCAATGGGCTTGGATCAGTGACATCACACTCACTGACAAGACGTCACACAGGCAAATTGGGGGGGGGCGCTCGGGACTGAGGGTTACAGGCAGCGTCTGCTACTGCTAGCATGGGGATGTAGGAAAGGAAACCTGGAAAACACACTAAAGAGGAGTCAAAAGAAGAATGTGGGACCTTTAACAATTTTGACGGCTTGAAGCATTCAGAGGCATTTTTGTCTGCACTTGTTGATTGGAAAACAAAACCTCTTATTCTTCTGCTAACACCTGCAATCACAAGTGAGAAAACACGGAAGCTAACGCCAGAAATAGGCAAACAGTAAGCCAAGACAACAATCACGTCTGAAAAAGTGCCGCCTTTCAAAAGTGGGACTCTATAATAGAACAGGCAGTTCAAATCACTGTAAGTGTCAGCAGCTAGACATGCTACTCTGTGCACTGTTATATTCAGCCCCTGAAGGTAGATGGACACCTGAACTGAACTTTTGTATTGTTGGACCACCAAATAATAGTACAATTTGTTTCCACCAATACTTGAAGCAAAAGTGACAGAACTTGAATTTTTTTTTTTTTAAATTCATACATTATAGCTCATAAACATCGTTGAACGATACGAGAAAATCCTTTTTTTTTCTTTTTTGAAACTGACACTGAAAATATCCAGAGATGAAAAAACAACACTGAAATCTTGTCATTCAGATTAGACCTGAGAAAGTCTGCGTTATAGAAACCCTCATATCTCCCTGCTGCACTCAAAGTTCCAGCCTCCAAATGTAATTTATATTCATGAGGAAATGCTGATGAGCTGCTTCGTGACCTTTGTTACTGCAGGTCAGAATCTAACTAACAGCTGAGAGACTGGGGGGTTTCTCTCTGCTGGAGAAATGCTGTTACCCAACTTTTAGCATTTTTAAAACCCTGAAAAAAAAACATGACTGACCTTTACCCACATTTAACAGACTAATTATTTTAGTGTGTTACATTCAGGTTCTCCTGGAATAACCTTGTAAACCTGATGAATGACTTTTTTTTCTATCATTACCTCATCTTTCCATAAGTGGGTCAGTATTTTCTCTCATATGATATTCAGCCATTCATCCTGATCGCAGCCAGGTGCACAGTACATTCACTGCAGTCACACACGTTCCTTATCATTAGTGTCACCGTCCAGCTGCATTAAATACACATCTTTCATTTATTAGGAAACAAACTTTTTTTCTTTAACACTGATTTCAGAAGTAACTTCATACTGCTGTAGTTATGGATGTTTTAAGTAGAACTTAACATTTCAAAGCTTATATAGCAACATTTTTTGAGTTGTCTTGGTCAATACTCAATATTGATTGGCTGTAGGGTGTCCATGCTTTCTCAATAATTGGCACTTAGTTGAAAGTATCCGTTCTCCAATCTCAATCAGTGCACTGGCATTGCAGCAGCTTACTGAATGTTGCTTTGACTACGGAGCAGGGAAAAATGTTTCCTTTGCAAGATCAGCTACAAGTCCAGAAAGAGATATGTCTTCTTTTATTTTTTTACTTAAAAACAACAACAACTTTAACATCAATAAAATGTGAAGTTTTTAAAATTCCTTTTGCAAGTGACAATTGTGCAAGAAGGATAATACACACAGATGTGTCTATTATCAGACATAGATGGACTATGTGAAGGCCAAAACAGCCTGGAAAACAAAGAGACAGGCTATTCCTGTTAGCATTTTTAACCACCCCAAATAAAACACAACTAAAACATTTCTCAACAATAGAAACCTGATATAGACATGCTTAAACCTGATATTTAAGCATGTCACATTCAGCTTTATAAATATTCAGCAATTTTCTTCTGCAAAAATTACGACTGGACTATAAGAGATACTGTGATTTTAGTCTAACTGTGCTGATACTACTTCGGATGACATACTGTGTGCAGCTGTAGTGTGAGGCTTGTTCTAGATATCCAAACAGCCAATAAGCTGTCATGGAGGTGTGAGAGTGTGTCATAAACACACCACAGAGAGATGTCACCTCATCACCTAACTTACAAGACAGATAGAGCCGTTACAGGAAGCTAATGCCTGACCTTGAAAAGAATTACACTCATGATATGCCAGTACTAATCTGAAACGTTTTAATAGATTATTAAGGTTAATTACAGAAACTATAGGACTGTACATTAAATGGTTTTTTTCAAAACTTTATTTTTTTAAGGTATTCAACTGTACAGCATATATTAGGGCTCTCTGGTATGTCTTTAGGACCCTCAGAAAAGAGCCATCTGAAAAATGACTCAAATAATACCAAGTGAATCTGCAGGTTTGGACAGGTTACCTGAAGACGTTTTATTGCTGCTTATCAAAAATTTGAGTCTTACTAGTTTGGTAAATATATTTCATATTTCATATTTAATACACAACAAGGAAGGGGGGAAAAAAACAATGAATTACCTCCAATATCCGGCCGCAGTTTCTTGTCGTATTCTTTCAGTAAATTGTTGAGTATTTCCGTGGCGCCTGTGTCTTGAGATTTAGGAGCCAACATTTGGTTCACGGTGACATCCTCGTATTCCTCTTCATACTCGATTGTTAGAGAGCTGCACAGTTGAATTGAATTAAAGGTAATGAATGAAAGTAAGGAAACAGTATACTGAGTAAATTGCATTGATGTGAACATGGTAAGAGACGACGATAAAGTTAAAACACAAAGTTTCCTTCACAAACGTCACCGTTTGAGCAGAGTTCATTTTTCCAGGATCCCTGAACACAACACAAGGTTTTCTTTAGTATTTTAGAGCAGTTAAAAAATGTCACTTACCAAGTGTGCAGGACAGACAGCAAAACGACATAAGCCAGTGATTTGGATGTCATGTTTCTTGCAGGTTGACAACAAGTGTGAATGTGTCAGAGGACGGCGCGTGTCTGTGTCTGGAGCCGGCGGTCACAGCTGCTCAGAGGATAACCCAAGAGAAAAGCTCCTCATAGTTTGTAATCCAACAGAAATCATTGTTTAAATCAATGGAGTCAGATCCCTCCTGTAAGCCGTGTTCACACGGAGGAGCAGCTCCTCTCTCTTTCTCTCTGGATGAGGTGTGTGGTTGTATCCTTGTTTCGGGCTCTGCTGGTTTTACGCAGGTGCGCGCACTCTGAATGCGTCCTCCTAAAGCCCCTCATTCATCCCAAACACCTGAACGGGGAAATCTGCGTCACACCTCTCTCTACAGTACACTTTGCATTTCTCATAAGAAATGTGTGACCAGCACAAAACTAGTTTCCTTTCCTCTGTTTCCACGCCCCCCCTTTTTTTCTTGATAGTTTTTAGGAAATTGCGCTGGATAAAAATAAGACCTGTATTTGCGATTTCTTGAAGGGTTTTAATTAGCACATAGCCTGTTCAATTCGGCAATATATTCTGTTGTATTTATAGGGTTAATAAATGTGACAGGAATATTAATTGCATTAAAGTAAACCCATTTTGCAAATCCTATAGTAAAACTTCTTTTTCTGTTTTTATAATGTTGCTTTTACCAACTTCTGCATTTTATCATGTACCTGCAGTCGGAGCACGTGATTTGTCCTTTTTGGAGCCGCTGAATATTAATTTGAAAGCATTCACAACAAAGTGCTACAGGAGCTTTTTCATTGCCGCCAAATTCTGGTAATTGGCATGCTGCCTGCCACAGTTTAGAGGCACCTTTGTAGAACTGTTGGTGAAAATAATTGAGAGCCCTTGTGTTGTCTGACATTGCCTACCACCTGTACAGTCCCCTGTTGTTTTCACAACTGATGTTGAACTTCAAGAACTCAGAAAAAACATACTTATCTGTTTTCATATAAAAATGGACAAAATGAAAACATAATAACCTCATTTTGAAAGTTCAGTGTCAGGTTCCTCGAGGGTAAATTGAAGTGGACAAGGCAAAGTCAATCATTTTTTGGTCAGAAGTGACCAAATTTGACTGGATGGTGAAACTGGAAAGCAGCGAGAGGTTTGCAGGTAAAGCCTGGTTCACACAGCAGGATAATTAGGCCAATTTTGGCCCCGATTCTCCCCTTCGCGATCGTCATAAAATAATCTTATAAAATAATCCTGCTGTGTGTGATGTGTTCAGACTGCTCGGAAGGATGTCAGACCGATCTGATCTCAAATCAGGGATATTGAACATGTTGGATTGTTTTGGCCCTATATCTCTCATCGTGTGTGTTTTCCCCCCGAGGGGAACACGAGTACGAGCCTGCTGACTGTGACGCAAAGCCAATCAGAAAGCGAGGTGATGTAGTGACGAGGAAACGCCGGGAAAATCCAAACATAAAAACGTGTTCGATCTCAAGAGGTTTTGCGAAATTTCCCGTCTGATCGAGGGACGTTCGCGAGTGAAATCTGTTTGTGTGTGGTGTGTTGATGTTGCCGTGTGGCCGCACACCACACACTGTACGAACGAAACTGTAAAACCTCAGATTATTTATCTCCATGTGTGTGGTCTTCTAAGGTTTGGTAAATCGGCTTACAATTTTCAAATCGTACCGTGTGAACCACTTGATCAGAAAAACAAAAGCGCTACGTTTCTTAGCAAGGTGCATTGATGAGAAGGCTATGATGTGAATTGAAATACTCATCTTAGGCCGGACATGGACTGTACGACTAAAATCACACTGTAGGCTACGAGTGAATGTGACCGAAACACGAGAAATGTGTGATTTTCAAGCATGAGTAAAAATGATGCTAACACTGTCTGGAGGCTCTGCTCCTTCTGTGCAATAGTATACAGTGTTACCAGAACTTCAAACATGAAAGAGAATTCACTGTATTGGTCAAGAGCAGCAGACATGTGGTGATTAGCTCATGATGCACAATCAGGCTAAAAGTCCTAGCGATTTCAAAATCCTTCCTGAAATACACAGTGTATGCCTGAGCTAGCAAAGAATATGAGTCTTTGCATTGGCTATGACTCAACTATTTAATGTCGCTATGATAACAAATAAAAATATATCCTGCTTATTTTAATGTTTTACATCATTATTAACCAAATAAACTTTAAATGAGCAACAACAGTTCATTACATAAGCTTTCATTTAATCCAGATCGCCTCCCTCTGGTGGCCATTTGAAAGAATGCAGGTTTAATATTCAGCCAACACACAATTAGACACACAATTCAAATAAAGCAAACATTTCACATAATGCACCTCATCTACCCCTGAAATGTCCCAAACCTCCAGGACATGTGACAAGTCTGAAAGCCCAATAACTCTGAAGACGCTATGACATCAGAATTATAGGGTTTTACAAAATGTTAAAAAGAAAAAATAAATAAATAAAGTTGCTGTTGCATGTTTGCTCTTGTCGGGCACTGTAGAAAAGCTCTCTCAGGATCCAGTTTACTGAACTCCTTATACAAAAATCTGTGCAGTCGCCTTTAAATAAAGAGTGTTCTATCTTTAGAGGTATGCTCTGGAGAGAGACAGTGAAGTGAAATGCAGGAGTTAGGTGAAAATAAGAAATAATACAAATGAGAACATGCTGCATCCAGGGGAACAGACATATCAGACTGAGCCTCAGTGAAACACCAAAAACACAACACTCTCTCCCTCTGCCATGCAGCCTCTTGTGTTTTTTGTCTGACACGTACACAAGGTTCCTGAAAGGTAGAAATTAACTGCTGAGATAAACAATCCCTCGCTGACAGTCAGTAAATATAGATTTGTTTGGTTTTGATGGAACCAAATAATGTGAATCATGTCTTTAACGGCAGATTCGTTTTCACACTGACAGAAAAATAAACCCCAGCAGCTTCACACACTCTGCACACAGCTACAGTTCAGGCTCCACATGTTTAACAGACAATGATGATCCTCTGACACTCAAGACTGTCTGCAGCAGCTGGTGTAGCTGCCTGCTGTCGCCCTCTGCTGGTTGACAGGAGAAATGCAGGCAGGGTAGAACACGAAGTGGTGATTAACAGGAGAGGCTTCAGAAAGAAAAGCAGCAGTAGGAGCTTATATGTTGAGAGCATGCAGATTAATGCACAGAGACCGTCCTGAACATTTATAATTGGTGAGTCATGTGCCGCACACTGATGATACACAACTTCAGTCTTTCCATGGCGCTAAATAAGAGCCATAAGGTTGAAAAGAGGTCTTATTTGAGAACGTGTATGATTGTATTTAAAGAGAAAAACAAATAAAAAAACTATATTACAGATCTTTATATATTTTTTAAACAAAGCTGATCTTAAGGTATGACATGTGCATTTATTTCAAGCTAATGTAAGGAATAGGCCTACTTGGTTTGTGTTGATTTGACCAGGTTATTATCATGAAGGTAAAATAACATAACAATTAAACTAAAAAACAAAAAAACAAATTTGGCTATTTGAAACTAATTAGAAAAAGAAAAAAAACTCACTGAAACTGTATAGTGCGTTTACAAAACTCCCCCCAAACATTTGACACATAGCCTACGGCACATGTAATTGGTGTCAGACATGTCAGTTTCAATTTTTTATGAGCTTGCTGACTGCCCAAGTTAAAAACTTTACTCTCACTGATACAATATTTGAAAGTGTATTTTTCTCAGAAGTTTCTTGATATCTTTCCCTGAACCATTCACAATACAGAACCAAAAAAACTCAAACTAACATCTTTAAAAAACAAAACTAAAACTAAGAATTCTTGCAAAATAAAAACTAAAGTACTAAACAACAGAACAGATGGTTTGACTGTTCCTCATAGTAGACAGTAATGACTCAGAGAGACATTTACAGAGTACATTTCTGTTGTATTTATGTGTAAAATATCATACATGTTATTATTTGTATTGTGTTTTTAATCCAATGTAAAGCGTCCTTGAGTGCTATGAAAGGCGCTGTGAAATAAAATGCATTATTATTATTATTATTATTACATACTTCCTTTAAGTGTTCAGCGACAAAATGGCCATCGAGTTCTCTTTCAACATTCAAACGTATCAGTATTTGTGAATCTTTGCCGATGTTTAAAGCGTGCATGTAACGCTCCTCTTCCCACATCTTCCAGACAGCAGCACTAACAGACGATAACAATAACTTGACAGAAAGGACCATTCTTCTTCATGATGGCCTTGTTTACTTTTGTAGGTCATATAGAGGCATCATCAATAATTTGAGTCTTTTTCGTTAACTACTAAAAACCCATCATCGAAGCTTTAACTTGCATCATTCGTGGGTCCACATTCTGATATTTCACTGTCTTTACATAAACAATTGAGGAAGCTAGCAAAGCAAATAAGAGATGAGTTTATATTGGAAACAAAACATCGTTTATATCAACTGAACAAAACTACAAGAAGGTCAAAGCTCCATTCATTACTCACATTGTGCTTTTCTTTGCTCTTCCTGGATTGTCTGGTTTGGTTTTGGAGGTAACAAGGAAGTGGCAGGACTGAGGGCGGGCTTTATAATGTTGGGGGAGGGGCTTGTCAGGTGGCGGTGATGAAGGTGTGGTGTAGGCTAATGATTTAAGAGCTTAATACTGAGCATGTTTATTCTACTGTTAAAGTTCTAACTATATAAAGGTACAAGTATATTCTCAATGTGATGCAACTATCTGTTTGACTCAGCATACCTTATTTCTTAATAACTAAATGCCTGAAGTGTTGACATGTTTTATTTGAATTTTTTCAAAAAGATTTTAAATCTAATTTAATATCAACTTCATGACTCCTCAGGGTGGCTCTATGATATGAATGAGGGTAACAGAGAAGTTGCATGGTCGACAAGGAAGACGACAGCAGAACAATGGAAAACATCTTTGGAAAGAAATTTAAAAACTCGTCATCCCCAGGCCCTATTTCTTGGTTTCTTTTCAAAAATTGCAGATCCAAACTTAACAGAGTATTTCTGTGCAGTCACGAAGTACATACATACAGATAACTCTTAAGAGGTTTACTCAGAAGTTTAAGAATCATGATATCTGTTACAGTGTTAGAGTAAAGACAGATGGAACATAAAATAACTGTAAGATTTTTTGTTCGCCTCATGTTTGTACTTTCAGTGTAAATATTTCCTATAAAATCTGGCATCAGCCTCTGTAGCTCTTCTTAAATCCACAACCCAACACGCTGACATTACCAGTGCAAAGTTTGAGCTAAATAAAGTGAAGCGGACCAGAACTACAGAGGTTTTAGTACAAGCATGGTCAGGTCTATATTTTGCCACTGGACACAGTTTGGCACCATCTGTGCCATTTCAACATTTTCAGGTTTCAAACGATCAAACTATTTTATATTTGCTAAGATATCATAGATACTGTATGTATTCAATGTCAAATGTAACTTAAAATCATACATGTCCTCTATGTTGAAATGCTGTTTGAATTGACATAAACTATACAAAACAAAACAAATACAATGGAGTTTGAATTAAATTGATTTATATAAAATGTAACAAATGTACAATGATAAAATACATGCAATAAAACAATGGAATATTTTACTTGAAAATAAAAATTAGAATTTAGTGAAAACTAATTTCAAAGGTCAGTGTATATATTGCCTCCCCTATGCCATGGAAATTGAGGTAAAGAGGCTTGAATAGTCTCTAATGTATTGTGATACATTGTATTATCAATTACATTTGGATTAAATTGATCAGGACAATGTTTGATTTCAAAAACAACAAAGGTAAGACAGAATTTGTGGGTGTAATCGGCGTAATCGGCTGTTTACTCTGTGAGTGAAACATGAGCTACTCTTACGTGGACTCTCAGCTCTTTTTCAGTGGGTCATTTGTGCTGCTGACATGTAATATAATATATGTAGGGGGCCGTGTTTCAGAGAATAACTGTGTTTAGATGGAGGAGGCCTTTTGACCTTTGACCTGAGTTGTATTTTGTTTTGGTGAAATTAGTTTTGCTTGCTAGTTAGCTGAGCTTCTTCGGATTACAGTGATGCAGTCACGTGACTCTAAGCATGCATGTTTACATAACATTGAATTGGTTTTCTTCAGCGGAGGCAGAGGAAGGGGGCTATTGTCATGAATCAAGTTCTCTCTTCACCCATCGACAAAGGGAAGAGGCTACTGCTAACATTTTGTGGAAAGCACGATGTGGTTTGAACGAAGCTGAAGTTAGGACGTTGTGTTCTGGTTCAGTTATTTGAAGGTAATTAGTAAACACCCTGATGGTCTGTGTCATTGTGGTAATAAGAAAACAGCCCATCATGTTGTGTTTGTTTGTGATAAATATAGGAACTGCAGAAGTCAGTTACTCAGGGAGTAATCTGAACTTGGACTCTCATCTTTCTCCTTTTAATCAATGTCTGTCAGGGGCCACAGTTTTTAGATGTTTATATGCCACTGGCCTCCATCAGAAGATATGAATTAAGTACACACTCCTAGACTGTGGAGGGCAGCGTTACACTCTACAGTGAACAACCTGCCAGAAAGTCATTAGAAGAAGAAAACAGACGTTTAAGGATGGAGAAGCAGAAGAGGGGAGACTGACACCAGATTAAAACATGTGACCTTTTTGGGGGCCTTTTATTTTCTTCAGTTTCTCTGACTCTGTGATCTGTTGCTATATGCTTGTTTTGCAATATATCGATTAAAGCAGAGTCAATGTATGGTGATGTTATTGTCATATTATTATGTATATTTTTTGTACATTTAGTATCATATAGAATTGTATAACGTCTGGATGATGTGGTCCAGGCCTGAATGCCGTTCACAGGAACTCTGTCTGACCTGTTTCCATCACACTGTATAACACACGTGAACATGTCAAACAGACAGACACTGAACTGGACTCATTCTCACTCATATCATTTACTTTACCTGTTGTTTAAATGATATGATCTACTTTGCATGAACTCACCTTGAGACTCTTTACTCTTCTTTTTAATTAAAAGTCAAACTTTTATTTTTGTATTTGATGAACGTCGTCGAAGCTGCTATTACAAACTATTTAAAAAAAAATAATTCTATCAATCCATCTATATTGTGTCTGATTTTATCATATCATATATCCTCGCATGTCATAAATCAAATAGTTTCTAATCCTGTCATAAATAATCAGACCGTACCACATCTAATCTTATTTTATTGTACAGTATCATATCTTACTTGTCTCATGTAAAATATTGTATAGCATAAATGGTATCACATCAACTCGTATCGCATAAGTGCATTTTATTATATGTGATACATCTAAATATAATACATCAGATATTTAATCATATCAGATAGTAATTTAGCGTTCTATATATTATTGCATACAAAATATTGTATCATACTGTCATGTGTTCACATATCGTGACTCTCCCTCCTTGTACATTCACTGTGTATATAACTGGGAATGATTGAAAGAAAAACAAGGACAACACTGATCATTTCTTGTAAGACAATGAAATCTGTTTAATGAAGCCAAAGAAGCTCCGTTTGTCCCGACCGTCACAGATTTGATCTCCTACGATTCATTCTGACACATCCCTAAAGGCTCAGTTTGTTTTCTTTTAGTCAGTGAAGGTAAATTGCATCTGTAAAGCTTTTCCTGCAGCAGCTGCAGTGAGTGTGTGAAGCAGGCAACAGTGAGGAGAGTTTCTCTGTGAACTATCGCGGTGCTTTCTTTAATGCAGGGAGGGACAGAGAACAGTCCCATAACAGCCTGTCGGCCCGTGTACAAACACAAATCCTTTTTAATCTCTTTGAAAAGGAACTGTGAGCATTTTACTACGTCTCTCAGATTTCACTACACTTGTATTATGCAAACCACTTACTGCACCTAGTCAAATGAAAATCACATTTGAGGCCCCCATAATACCAACCGATATGTTATTTTCAGTTCATACAGAGAGCACAATGTACTGAATCAGTGAAACATAGCAACCTCGTAAAAGAATGAACAATAAAACCAGGACGCAGAATAAAGTCTTCCTGACTGAACATTTGCCATTATAAACCTTTTGCAACAATAAATTTATTACTGTTTGGAATTACAACTCATTCAACTTTTACCAGTGTTGTATTTACAGTTTAAGAGTATCTTTTTAAAATATGCATTAGTGTACAGAGAGACCACCATTTGCACAGCATTGCTAAACATTACGAGGTCTAAAAATGTGTTTTGTCATTTGTTCTAAAACCTTTTCCCCCAAAAACTCTTTGAGGTAATCTTTTTATATTTTCAATCCTTGGTACATTTTACACAACGTGTGAAGATAATCGTGCTCAGTTGTTGTAATTTGCCAACTTTGAAACAAAATCTTAAAGAGGATACGTCTAATTTAACTTTCACTTCTCTGGACAGTTGTTTTTTTATCACTTTGTTTTTGCGGCGCTGTCTTACTTCA
Source organism: Symphodus melops (assembly GCF_947650265.1). Lineage (NCBI taxonomy): Eukaryota > Metazoa > Chordata > Actinopteri > Labriformes > Labridae > Symphodus > Symphodus melops. The sequence continues at coordinate 25,364,276 of NC_136698.1, read as the reverse complement.
ATATGACCTCCATTTTATGATGCTTACTTTTTTTTAAAAATTATCTTCCATATTAATTCTCTGTATTAATACTGCTGTGGAGTATGTGATTTCATCTTGTCTGCTTGGTGCCTTTTTTACTGTGCTCTGAAAGTGCTGTATTAAATTAAAAACCTTTTTATCACTTGTGTGTATAAAAGCAAGCTATGAATCAAGGTGACCCCACTTCTTATGTCAGACAATACATTTCATTTCTGTAATGATTTTCTTTTGACTTTCTTTTCACACTAAGAACTGATATAAAATGTTTGAAGAGTCCTCTGAATATAAAGCAGCGATCAAACCCGAAAATAAACTGTTTGAGGATATTATTTCAAGTGTTTATTTGTTTTACAATAAAATATAAAAGTCATTTGTGCCATTGTGGAGTAAAGTTAAATTCACACTAAGCTCTGCAGAAAAGTGCTCACTCAGCAAACTAAAATCAAATAGCAGCAGTTTTACATGCAGCAGCTTCAGATATTTCATGTCTGGATGAAGTAGCTGCAGTGTGTGTCTGAACATAAGGTACTACAGCAGTGTCCTCTCATCCCTCCTGACTCAGCAGTTCTGCAGACGTGTCATACGGTAGATAGCAGCCATAATGAATAGCGCCCTGTACTAGAATCCCGATATATTCCCCACAAGTTTTTACCCTCAACACTTTCACAGTTCTTCTTTTGGCCCGAAGCCACTTCCTGAATAAACACTGCTCATGCCTGTTTGTGGGGGATTCATGGCTTTTACATCTAACATGATTTAAAAGATAATAATATATGCAACATATTACACATTAATACAGCAGATATTAAATACACCCTAACTAGTTACCTTCTAAAAGAAAAAAGCGAAGTTACACTTTCTTCTTTTTGTTTTTCTTTGTTCATCATGATGGAGTGGTGCTTACTTCAGATTATGTTTCACTCTAAAGTGTTTCCTTCATGTGAGCCCCTCTCTGTCCCACTGATAGCCCAGACTACGCCACGTTGAGGAAGAGAGACGGCCCTGTCAGCTCAGGGACGCTGTTAGTTTGATTCTTAGACCACCAACAAACCTTGAGCTACGTATCAGAATGGAGATCTGTCCTGCAAATGGCCGTGAAGACACTAAGGAAGGGTTGGGGGAGGAGGGGAAGTGGTCCCTTTTTTAAAAATATTTTTGTCTGAAACACTAATGCTAAAGTGTGACATTCATGGAAGTATCGTTAAGAGACTCAGGAACTTGCTTATCTAAGAGGTCCTGATAAACATCTAATTTTAAAATACAAAAAAGGCCTTGCTGAGTATCAATGTCCGCAAAATGGGCAAGCATATTTTTTGGTTGTTGATTGTCTTCATACGAGATACAATATCTTAATTAGGAGAAATGTACTTTACTTTTCTTCTTGTCCCATCAGCATAAACACTGTTAGACACAAAACACAATAAGTAAGGCCTGAATTTCTTTTAATAAGTAAAGTATACTAAGATATTTCTGTGGACTTGTCAGGGGAACCCGACCTAAAAAAAAAAAGGGTATTCAGCATTAATTTTACTACAAATTTGAAGACAAATGCACATAAACATATTTTTTAGACAAACACACTTGCTGAGATTTGAGTTGTTTTTAGTCCAACAGCACATTCTGAGTGTGTTTTAATGAGGGATGTGGTGGTGGATACGAAAGGACAGCCCTCTCCCTACCAACATATAGCCGACCGTAGCCTATCTTTGCTTTTACAGCTCCATACTATGACTGATGTCATTTGGTGCCATCAGTGACAGCTTAATTTGCTGCAGAGTATACAGGCCAGCTGAATGGAAAAGCAACTTAAATGGAGCTAAATCCTTGACAAACAGATGTGAGCCAGATGTCACCACCACAGAGACCCCCAAGATGGATTTACCAGTTGGCCAACTGTAGAGCTGCATGATCTGGATGTGCATGTGTGTAATCAAAGGAGAGGCAGCACGTGCAGGCTGTTGTTCCATCAAGCCAGATTAAGGCATCGTTTTATCACATCCGCTGCATAAATGTCTTTAAATATGTAGATTAATACTTTATCGACTGGATCGTGCGGCATCCTTCTGTGTCTATTTAAATTAAGTCTCACAAAAAATATAACTGAGAGAAATCTGTGATTGGTGTTGACCTGACATTTCAAGCGTGTCACTGCATGTCAAAAATAACAAGTATGCGGGTGTTTCATTATCACAGGGCTTTCTGACCAAACACAGCAGACAGATTGAGTCAGTGAAGCTTTATTTGGAATCATGTATGCATAACAATCGAGGAAGAAGTAAAGGTTTGAATCCGACCCTTTCATTAGTCCCCTCCACACGTCCTTTACCAAAAGAAAGAAGAGCACTGTGCTTCCAAAAAGAGAAGAGCAGAGCCTAAATGAATCAGAGTACAGTCAGATATAGAAAAGACTATTGCGACAATGACAAATTAAAAGTCACATGATGACATTTTACCATAAACAGAAGTTATTTATAATGAAAGCATTATTTATTGCTTCGGTTATTTGCATTTAAAGAACCTTCTGTACCTTAAATTTTATAATACAATACATCTTGTGTGCTCCATGAACACATTAAATGGTGTCCGGCTGCACAGAAGGCATTAAGTCACATCATCACATTCATATTTTATTCAACCCTTGACCAGAAAAGAAAGAAGAATGTTATTGTTACTATGCTGTGTTGGAAAACTGCAAAACTAGCTCCACTGAGGTGTAGTGCATGCAGCTTTCACAGCCAGTATCTTTTTAAGACTCTCACTTTTTGAAATCTGAGTATGACTTTGGGGTAATTTAATTGAATAAATGTTCATATGCTTTTACAACAAAGGTTACATGAGTAGACTGTTAAAGCATACAGCATTTTTCTGATCAAGATTACAAAGTGTTTTAAAATCGATTGTTGAGGGGTAAAAAGAAAAGCAGATAAACGACACAAAAAATTGTTGTTATTTTGTCGGAAAACAATAAATCGTACGAGACAGACAAACAAAGAGATAAGACATGTCTCACAGGGGCTTAATTAAATCATAAAAGCTTTTCTGTTTAGGAAAGCTTATACATTTCTCCTTTACAAGGAATTGTTCCCATCTCATCCAGCAATATCTTGTTGACAACTTACTTTTAACCTTGTTCATGTAATCATTTCAAACATTTTAACCCAGTTGTTTTTTTCTCCAGACATGGGCCCACTGGATTTCAACAACTGGTTGCACAAGCTGGACCCATGTGTGAAAATCAACACTTAATACAAAGTTGGATTAAAATGTTTCCAGACTTTCTTTAATACTATTTCATCGACTGTTCCTATATGCAAAAAAATAATAATAATAAAAATAATATAGTTGTGTACAATAACTAGTTGTTTTTTTTAACAAAAAGAAAAAAAAAAGACATTTGGTTAGTCCAACCAGATTAAGTGGCTCTGTGTTGTACATGCTAAAACATTTAATGTAATTTGTTCCAGTGAGCCTTTGAGGGGCCGACTCTTAAGGGATAAAATATTCAATTTAATTGCAGTTTCCAGCCTTTATGTTAAGCAAAGTTAAAACAATTTCCTGGCTTTAGTTACACATTTAAGGTACAAACATTAGAGGGGCAACATCTTCTCATACAGTATAAGTCTCAGAGAGTAATCATGTAAATGTCAAACTGTTCCTGTTACATATCATGACAATGTTTTCAAACTTTGGGGGGGGAATGTTTGCCTTTATTTAAGGCAATGGGCAGGAACTTGCACTGATGTGATGTGGACTCTACAGGTATGAGCTTAAATACTTATGAACCTTGTGCATCGTGTGATGACACATTTATATTATTAATACTTGATGTCATATTGTTACCTGGAACCCTACGGATAACAAAGGTCAAAATGCAATAACCTTTTAATTTGGACTTTCCATCTCTTTCTTCGTCCTGAGACCAAGAAGATAACAAGATGACAAAAAAAGTGATCCTGCTCAAAGCGTCGGAATATGTATAATAACATTCGCAAGTTTTTCATAAAAGCTTATAGAAAGAACAAACTGATCCAAAAAACGTAATTATTTTAAATGTTTCAGTGTTTTAAAAAAGCATCATATATTCTGTCAAAATTGCTAAAGCTCAAGCTAGAGTAACACTGTGTTGCTGTGTATGCATAACATAGAAGCTAACCTTACAGGCTTAGTGGTGCGTTTCTAAAAGCATAGCATATATACATCGTTAAACTACGTACAGTACATACAGGATTTTCAACATGGTGACCTGGACACACTGTACTTTCAACTCCGGCCCCATTTAATCTGTACATAAATGGAAAAAAGCTGAATGAAAATAAACCAAAAAAAAAAAAAAGAGTATACTGAGAGTTGAAAAACTGGCTTCTGAAAATCTGAAAGAGCAACTGCAGGGGATATCAGTGCATTCATAATGAGCTTTGACACTCTGAAGGCAACACATTTAGCATGGCTATTCATCTGCTTTTAACAAGGAAGCAAAGTCCCATGTGCCTGGGCCCAGCCTTTCATCGAGGACCTCCAGCCCATATGTACAAAGTAATAGTTAGGAAGGTAAAAGCTGCATTTAGGTAACACAATCAAAATATAGTATGAATAGCATTTGGCCTTACTGGACCATCTGTACTGTAGAGTAGAGGAGAAACAATAGATGCCAAATGCTAACATGTTTAAATATGAGGAGATGGAAAACTAATCAGACTTGAGTTCTTAATTGAAACTGTCCTCAAGGAGAAGTCATATTATCATATACGTACTTACAAACGCAAGGCAAACATGGCAACATGTCCCTGAAGCGACAGACATGCAACGTTATCTGATGAAGAGTTCTCCTGATACCGATGCCAGAACCAGAATATGCCTGTGATATCATCTTAAACTTGGGATTGCGCAGCATTCTCTGCACTATTTGGATTACAATAAAATACCAGCCCTGAAAGCGCTGTGCTTGTTTTTGGGTCTGCGTTTTTTTTTTTTACTGTTTTCTTCTTTTTTTTTTTTTTTTTTTGGCATCCAACTTTAACAGAGGTCTCTTTCTTTCTTAAACAAACTGACCTCATAATTAAAACCAGTGAAAACACTAAATTCGTTGACATTCAATCTCTTGTTAATGAGAGACAGAAAAGATTAGTAGGTTAGTTGAGTATAGCTTACTCTTCTATCAGATTGGTACTCAGAATTGGCCAGTTTGCAAATTCAGCTAATGTAATCGGAATCAGAGAAGAATATATGGTAGTGGAAAATCTGTTCTTTTATTATATAAAAATCCACAGCTATGATACAAAGACTAAGAGCTTGGCTTAGAATTTGATGGGATCCAGTTATTATATCCTGAAGCAGTCGTCAGGAAGATGAATGGTGGCAGAGCTTACTCGGCTTCTTTGATCACCGGTTCCCTGTTAAGATAAGTGGCCCAGTAGACCAGGTTGAAGGTCCCAAACAGCACTGGGAACACTATTCTGGACATTTTGTCGATTTTGCTCACGCTGTTGTAAGTCTTTTTGGGGTCCGGGGCCTTGGTTTCGGAGGCTTTTAGCTGAACAGCCGTGCTGTTTGAAATGGTAGAGATGGATGCATCCTTGGTGAGGTTGGCTGTGTAATTCACTCCAGCTGGACAGGTGTTGTTTGGCTTTTTAGACAGAGCCAGGGGGTCTTTTTTCTGCAGAGACAAAGAAAGGCATTGATTAAGAGTACTCACTACCTTTGCACCAAAAAAAAGGAAGTGTGGTTCATTATCGAGGGCTGACACACACAGAACAAAGAAAGATAGTCGTGATAGTGAAGGTTGACAATTGGGTTCAATGTCTCCAGGCAGTAATTTACTGGCACGGAGCCACAACACAATCACACCAAACTGTGAATATATTCATCAACCACTTCTGAACTTCTACTTATTTATCTATTTCTCAATAATCATGTGTGTCATGGATTTTTTTTTTTTGCCACTCTGCTTCTATTAGCATGGAAACCAGAAAAAGAATAAATACTGCAGCACGAGTGTGACATCAAACTTGTCACAAAAACATGAGCCAAGAGTTGGGATGGAGCTGCTTTTATAGTCAAGCTAGACCTATAGAAAAAACAGTATGATTAACATGTGCAATATTCAGTGAAAATATTCTTTGATTTATTGTACATGTTTTTCTATTAAAATAATGATCATACTCTGAAGCAGTTCAACTGTTTTGCCACAGATTAGTTTTTAATTAGGAACAAATACCTCATGGAAGAAAGTGGATGTTGACACCCTTATGTTGCCCATTATGGACTACTATTCATGCCCCATGAACTACCTTGCTTTATCACCATTTAACATCAATGGGACCTAAATTCATAAAAATGGACATCATGCTGCGTCGCATTCAACTGAACCATGTCTGAGCCGCACGATTAACTATCAACCTTTCAAGAGCTGAACACATTCTGGTGTCTTCATACTGAATCAGTTTTCAGATGTTTGTTCCCACAATGCTCATTATACAAGGTCACACACAGACAGAAACACACACACACACACACCTTGGGTTGTTGGGCCTCCATTGCCTTTTTTCCATCCCAGGCCCAACTCCTCTTAGTGAAGTAATTCACTGTGGCGAACTCAATGAGGGCTGAAAAGACGAAGGCGTAGCACACAGCAATGAACCAGTCCATGGCTGTAGCATAAGCCACTTTAGGCAGCGAGTTTCGAGCGCTGATGCTGAGAGTGGTCATGGTGAGCACTGTGGTCACACCTGGCGGAGGAGAAAACGACAGTTTTTATTCCAGCAGATTGAGTGTTTGTAAAAGGAGGGCACTTTAAAGACTATTATAGACAAATCAAGCAGCAGCAACACCTGGTTAGGATTTATTTCAGCATTTAGACATGATCCCTCATTGAGCATTAAAGTAACATGTCGGATCACAAAATGCTTTAAACTTCAGACAGCGAAATTCCTGCTGAGTAGAAAGTAATATAAGGTAATATCGGGGTTATTTTAATACCAGATGTTTCTGAGTGTTTCCAAACTCACCAAAGACAGTCCGTGCAGGAACAGACTCGCGGTTCAGCCAAAAAGAAACTTGTGACAGGATCACAGTCATGAAACAGGGCATGTAGGTCTGAATGACAAAGTAGCCGATCTTCCTCTTCAGGTAGAAGTGAGCCATCATCACCGTGTATTGACCTGCAATAAACATAAAACACAAGTGTTGACGTTTAACTTTTCTGAAAAACCTTTAGACGACTTTAAAATGAATCAAATTTGAATAATCCATCAACAATGACCATCAGTTACAGCCGTATTCAGAAAATACAAGCCTTCCCTTAAATAGTTAAAACCCGTCAAACCTCTGACCTGAGGACATGGAGAATGAATGGACTGTGAGCTATAAATGGACTCAACCAATATTCATCACCCAGCCTCATTAACATGAAACAAGGCCGTGTTTATTTTGGGTCAATCCCACAAATACTGTCCTGCTGCTGAACAAACACTCACTGGAGCGTCATTCGTTTTAAATGGCTCAAAATAGAAAACACATCAATATGGAAGTTAGACAGGGCAATCAATGATGAATCAGGACATTTACTTACACCCGCCTTGTCGAGTTGAAATTATTTTTACATATTTACACATTCAAACAGCAAATACTTATGAATCACAATGCCAAACAAGTCTGTACCTGGCATGCAGCTATAATGTTAATACTGAATATAGTAAAATATTCCAGTAAATGTATTTAATTGGTTTCCATCCAAGGTAGGTACATTTTTAACACACTATCCACAAGCTGTATTATTCACCTTTTTTTCACCTTTTCACCTTTTTTATTTTGTTTTTTTAATACTTTATTCCTGTCTCTGGAAAAAGAGGAGAGTCGTCTTTTAAAGTCACGTGTTTCATTATTTGTACGTTTAATTGCTGATGCAACATTAAAATGTCACTTGTAGGAGTCAAGCGTGGTATAAATGTATGGATCGTTGTTTTAGAAGAAAACGTAACAGTTCATATGTTTGAAAAGACAAAACGGTTTATGTTTTTGTATTGTTTCTCCTTTTTTTAAGTCACAAGCCAAACGTGTGTCAGTTTTTTTTTTTTTTAGGCTTAAGAGGAAGATGTTACACAAACAGATGACCACTGAACATTTTGGCACATTTTTCATTAATAGTGCATTTGCTGGCAAATTTGAGCAAATAAATCATCTACAAATGTGATCTTAATTTATCCCATATAAAATATAAATATAAAAACTCACGCTTGTAGACATGTTAAACTATGTTTGGGATGTTTTGTTTTCATTTTCTTCAGTAATCTGTTGGCGTAGTCCGTGGAGACTGTGCTTATGGGATACATGAGTACACTTCACTGGACAACTTACAGGTCAGAATGTGAGCTAAATTATAAAAAAAACAGGTGGGTGTAGATTCATCATATCCTGTTAATCAGCTGAAGATTGCATTTCAAGGATTTTATTACAACAAAAATCCTGTCGAGCTGCAGAGTCTGATAAACTATAGGAAATCCACAGATGACTGCTGCTTTCTCCTGGCAAAATCGGATTTTTCTGTCTCACTAATCCCTTGTCACAATCTGCATCCTGTATCTCACTCTGCCTCTCTCGCTCTGCCTCTCTCTCACTCTCTCTGAATGTGTGAGTGAGTGAGTGTGTGTGTGTGTGTGTTTGCAGCAGACAGTCCAGCCGTTCGGTCAGGGCCGGCCACTCTTGACAGGGGACATACTTTGCATTCTTCCTGAGCTTGAACTCTACGACAGCCCTGTGTTCGAGTTGATTTCACGCAGGTGCACAGATGAGCGAGGCGGAGTGGGGCTGAGAGGGTCGGACAAAAGTTTGGATGCTCCGAGCGATGCGGGGACAAGCATCATGTCATTATTGAAAGTGGCACCTGTGTCGCCTTCACTCCGAAGACTATTAGCTGGCAGCCCTGCTCTGTGGTGGCACGACTGGGCCAACTCCACGCTGATCTGACCGCCTGCTGGGCTTGGAAGTGGATGGAAATCTGTGAGGCGTGAAAATGCGGTTGTGGTGGATTTTACTGTTGTGTTTTTGGAGCGTCTGTGGAGAACTGCCATTCATAGCGGAGAACAACGCAGCTATGCTGGTCAACTGGTGAGTAAAGATCAGAACCATCTGTTGAGCTTTTCTGCTCTCTGTTACAGCTTTCTGTAAAAGCTCTCGTGTTTATGTAATGAAACTACAAGGTTTGCATATCAGCAGTTCAACGCTTTGGTCTATATTCATCTGCAGCGGCTTAACCTGAGGGGTCAAAGGTCACCTCAGCACTGTGTGAGCTCTCGGCTGAGCTATTCTTAGCTTGGTAAAGAGGGTTTGTACCTCAGATTAGCACCCCTAATTAAGTCAGTGTTAGCTCAGTGTCTGAGCAGCATAGGGTGGGCAAAGAGGAACACGGAAATACTGTATTTAGCAACCTGTGTGTTAATCTGTGCTTTGTAGCACTGTGTCTTCCTCCGGCACTGCAGGATTTCCTGCTACTGCTTAAAAAGCGTAAGTAACAGAGTATGTTTTATTCTCATACATGATCCAGTGTGCACAGCATCCTTTTTCCTGGCAAGATAAAGCTCTGTATAAATACAGCTATAGGAACTCCCCCTCTGCAATAAACTCTCCAGCAACAAGCAGCAGAAATGTATTATCATACTTCTTTACATAACAGAATTAAGCAGATGTAGCTCCACCCCTCCTCCACAGCGGCCAATCTGCGCGCTGTGACGTCACTCAGTAAAAGCACAACCGATGGGCCTGCACGCGGATTAACCCTGCATACCCAATGGCTCAGACCCCGGATAAGTGATTTTTTTTTTTACCCCCCCCCCCCTACTTTTTGCATGCTGCCCAAGAGACAGCTGGTTGTGAGTGGGAGGCATTCTCAAATCCTTGATTCATTCATTGTCTCTATCCAGCTTGATTTAAAATAAAAAAAAGTTCTTGTCACAACATCTCTGCGAAGCAAACACTTGAATAAAAGAGCTTAAAAAAACCGGGTTGAGGTGGGTTCTTAACACTCCTGCTGAAGTTTTAGTCAATCAACTGTATTTTATTCAACATAGCATAACACAAGAACATTTGTTTAGTAGACTACACTTTTCAAGCCTGGCCTTTGAGTTTTTAAACAGCCAAAAGTGTCCATACCTGGGGGAGTGAGAAACAGGTTGATGCAGTGAGCGGTTAGCAAATGCTAATTTACCTGATGCTAACTAGGTTAGCAAGGTGTATCCCTTTTTCAGGGCGGTTTTTCGCATGCAATTTCTAGAACATCTCAGGGCAGGCTGACACTTCCTGACTTGCCTATTAACATTTTCACCTCACAGCACAGAAATGATGGACAAAGCAACAGACTCTGAGGTTATAATACAGAAAAGTTATTATCTTGAGCGCCCAAGATTTGTTTAACTTTTTGGAACTTCACGGGCACCGTACTACGTGGCAGTTTTTGACAGGATATTAATGCAATCTGTAGTTCAACACATTCACTGTATCAACAAAAGAGGACTTACAGGCAAACAATAATGAAGAAGTTTATCATGTACATAGAGATTACACCGGTTACAAGCTGGCAGCTGCTTTTAAACATCATCTTCCACTCTGGCTCACTTGCAACAATTTTCTTAATTATTTTATGTGCGGGGAGTAAAACTGCATTCACACATGCAGCTACTTTTGGAAATTTTGAGGAGTTTTGTGCATGAGAAAAAAACCCTGAAAAGTAACTGTCATTGATATTTAGGTACTGTATGGCTTCAAACAAACTATAAGCCAAATCTTCAGTGTCTTTTTGTACAGCCACTCACTAATGGCACAGTTTCCAAGTTGCTGTGGTAGAAAATAGTTGATCTGAAGGAAGCCTTGCTTTAAAGGACAACCGGCTTTATCCTCCATATTCGACAGAGGTCATCGGAGAAATGTGAACTGATGTTAGAAAGCAAGTGTGAAGTAGTCTCATTTTCTAATCTGCTTTTGTACTGTTGGTGTTGTTTTTTAGCATATAGACAAAACTCCAGAAAATGCTGAGATATATAAGAAGATAGCTGAACTTGTATATTTAAAAACCCTGACTTTACCTTTCCAGCCAGACTCTTAATCAATCTTCTATCATGTCCTTTCTAACTTTCGATTTTAGAAAATTTTGCAGAAAAAGTCTGCCTCCCCTTCGTTAGTTTATGTATATTACAGGATTGTAAGGGAGGAATACATGAAATTACAAGACAATGCCCCACATCCACATCCACTGTAGGCATCTGATGAAGGAGGTCATCTCTAATTCTGATCCCTGGGGCCCTTAGGAGCAGGATTTGATGTTAGCGAGGTAACTTCAGGGTTAACCGTGGGTTTTTCAATCCTACGAAGATGGTTCACTTCTGACCTAGTCCCGGTAATTTGTGCTGCACACCTAACCTGCTCCAGAGCAGCATACTATATGTTGGAGATAAGAGATCAAACTCAAAATCTCCGCCCACTGACCAATCAGATCTTTTGATCGTGGAGCTCCTGGAGCTGATCGAGAGCGGAGAGGACGCGTCATGTAACACGCCTTTAACAGAGACTGAAAAAAGCACCAAGAGCCTTTTATAGTGTTTTTAAGATGTTCAATTAGGAATAGCTTCTGACAGCTTTGATATGTTAACATTAACGTTGAATGCCCTCCTGTATGTTATTGTCAGAGCTGCAGCTGAAATATAACTTCTCAAGCCACATGATATAGTCTGAGTAAAAATATTCAGTAACGAGAAAAAACAGGAGTTATCATAATTAGTTGGGATGAAAATATAATAAGCCATACATTATAAGTCACCGATTTTTCTGGGAGCCTGCAGATTTAGCTTAAATATTATTCATATAGGTTGTTAAGAATTTGTTAGATCTGCTGACGACAGACGCAGTCGTGGTTGTGATTGGTGAAATGAAGCTAACTCCGCCCCTTTTATGTGAACGCACTCTTGGAAACTCTGGGTTACAGTTAAGGTTGACAAGCAGCTTCATCGGACCGTTAAACATGATCTCTTATGTTTATGTGTGGCCAGATAATCCACAGAGACCCTGGGTATGTTGAACTGGCTTCGTAGCACAGGTCCCAGGTGTACCTGGGTTCGTTTACCTCGGCTGGTGTAGATGTCTTCTGTTCCTGCAGACTGTCCGATCAGATGGTACTGGTTCAGTCGAGAGCCTTCCTCTGCCACCACTACTGACTTGGCTGCACCTTTAGTCCAGGTGTACACCACCTCTGAGACCGGATACGCATCTGGGAGAACAAGACAGAAAAAGATGCCAAACTATGAAGATGTTTCAAATGTTAAGTTAGCATTTAAAAATGTTAAAAATGCTAATTATGTTATTTCAGTTCTCATATTTCCCAGTAGAGTTCAACTTTTACTTATTCAACTCTAATTGGCTGACAAATAAGTACCGTAAATTCCGGACTATAAGCCGCTACTTTTTTCTCACACTTCGAGCACTGCGGCTTCTACTCCGGTGCGGCTAATGCATGGATTTTTTATGGGGGACAATGAGCTTGTGCCGCAAAAACATTTGACTTCGTCACGTCGGATCTTAATATCAGTCATTTTGCGCTTCATGCACGCACCCTCATCATGGAAAACACACGGAGAAATACATATGATGCAGCTTTCAAGTTAAAGGCGATCGACCTGGCTGTCAAAGAAGCTAACAGAGCTGCTGCACGTTAAGATGACACTGACAGCGACAACAGAGACTGAGGAAGTGAGTAATGAAGTCATTCTGAGGCAGTGAATGGATGGACTTTTTCTTGTGAAATATATTACGGTCATCTTTTTCATCAGCCGTGTTACAGACACCGTCGGCTAGGCTTCGTATTGTAACGGTTCATGTTGTAAAGTCAGTAGTTGATAATGTGTTCATAACTCCGATTATGTGGAGAGTCAGTGAATGCACCAGCGAGAACGTGTCGAGTGGCTGTATGAGAGAACGCTGGGGGAGAGAGTTGGATTGTTACGGCAAGTTATGTGTTGCTCTCTGCTGTAAACGGCGTGGTCACGGCCGACAGTGATCGGGTTATTAAAAGTTATTATTTGAACGCTCTCGTCGTCCTTTAACGTCCGTACGGACGCTACAGTATTTGCGGATGTTACCGGTAGCCTACGTCTGTGTAAATAGCTCTTGTTATAGCGTGGACACCTGCGGCTTATAATCAAGTGCGGCTTATATATGTACAAATACATTTATTTACTTATTTTTAGCCGGTGCGGCTTATATCCAGGTGCGCTCAATAGTACGGAATTTACGGTATATACTTATTTATAATAGATATGTTTTTCTGCAGATTCACTGATAAGGATTTTCTTTGGCAAATCCTGCAATGCAGAAAACCATGCTTGTAGTGTTTTATAATTAATGCAGATTTCCTCTTCTTTAAAATCACTGTCAGGATCAGCATTAAATTGGCATCAATAAAAGTCCTATAACATGTTAAGGTCGCTGAAACAAACAGAACTTTAAGGATTTGTCGTCGTCTTCTGCTAATTCATAATATTAAAAAAGTTAAAAATAAAAGTTCTTGAACAACATAGTTTACAACATCTTCTTTCTCCAGGTCAAAATGAAGCATAGGTCTTTGGTGAACTGTAAATGATCTGTCCTGATTTGTGCACGAAAAACAATCACAGTCACTGCCAGTTCAAATGAACGTGATACGATTAAAAGTACATCACGACACCACCAACAAACAACGCAGGCTAACTCCCCATCACTGTACATGTTTACTGTATTAAGTCTGTGTTCTTTTATTAAGCTTTTGTTTTTATTTCCTCTCAAACAAAGATGAGTTTGTTGAGCGACATGAAACATTAATAACGTTACATAAGAGTTTCTCTTTTTTTCAGGTCCTGTAAGTTTTCAGGTCATATTTTCTCCTCCTGTGAACTTTACTATGATACACTAAATCAATCTGAATCAGTGAGAAGGTACAGTCATGTCGCTCCAATAGATTTTTGCACTATTGTCCTTCCATAACGCGTTCTTCATCCCTCAAACTCAGTGACCATGCCGAGCAGTCAAGTCCTGAAGTCTCAGCATGTTTTTCTAAATATAACTAGTTTTAGTACATATTTAGTTATTTCTATGGTTTTGAGGAAAGGTTTGGTTTCACATTTTATTTTCCTTTGTGTTCCTGTGATGACGAGTTTCTGGATAATCTCGACTTCTTTCTCTTGTTGTCTTGGGATAACAATCTGGTTTTGCCATGATAAGGAGTTCATTTGTTGAGACCTGAAGAAAACAACATAAATGAAGTCCTTACAACAGGAAAACAAGTGTTGTTAACCTAAGATAAGGATCAACAAGAACAGTAAAATAATTTACAAACTATCACAGGAAAACAGAGTCAAATAAAATGAATGGTTGCATGTCCTTTTAGGGCTTCCATACCGTTGTTTTCCCCCTGCCACATTAAGGTACACACACCACCAGGCTTGTCTGATCACAGGAAATTAAAAATCGACCCGTATAAAGCCCACTGACTCTTTCCCTTGAAGTTAACCCAGTCTTAAAGCAAAATACTTTCCTGGCTGAGTCCATCCTGTAGCAAATGACAATTCATATGTGACCATTAAGAAATAAATCTACTCTGGCCTCATCCTGCTTGGACTGTTTTCAGTGGTGCAATGACTGAATCTAAAGCAGGAGAGCAGAAATGTCAAATAGTGTTTCACAGAAATCTGGAAAATTATTGGTAAAATTTTCTACAGAAAAAGATTTAATCCTAAAACTTCACAAACACTCCTTTTTGTTATTTGTTGCCGTGTGTATGTGTGTGTGTGTGTGTTCAGATGCGTTGCATGTGGCGTTGCTGTGAGACAACACTTGACCTTTTACCCACTTTGCTTCATTACGCAGAGATTAACTTGGTGTCACTGTTTAGAGCTCGTGTTTGCAGCTGATGTAATCAGTTGTAGGAAATCACAATACGCAGATGTTACCGAGCGTACCATGTTATGTGTGAATGTTGGCACGCTGAGAGAGATGGCCTCAAATGATTCCAGGTCCACTCACAGGGTTGGACCCTTCAGCGCTGGATTTCCTGTCGCTCGTCTTTTCACAAATCACAGGTCTCACATTCATTTTCCCTCTGATGCATAAACAACACTTTTCATTCATGCAAGTTAAATTTGATCAAGAAAAAAATCCCAAAACAACCAGCACTGGTAAGTAGTGCAAACCACACACATAATGTAGCTGCACTAAGTCTCTGTGTGTGTAAGTGTGTGTCACTCTCAATCGTCTGCCGTGCAATGTCCAATCTGACAGTATTGCACTAATCCAGCAACTGTGGTGTTAGAAGACTTCACTGCAATTTAGATTGAGTCCAGTTCACCAGTCTGTGGATTATCAGCGACACTCTGCATTGTCTTAAACACGTCTTTGTACAACTGTGTTACGTCAGCGGTTGAATTTGTTAGTTTCCCATCAAATGCAACAGCCAGGTCACATTGAATGAGCAAAGTGTGGTTTGAAAAATGAAAACAATGACTCTTCACCTCATAATGATCCTGCCTGTGCCTGAACCTTCCAGAGAGCCTGTGGGGTTGTTTTGTCTGTGGGGCAATGCTACACTTTGTGCCCAGGAAGATGAAACAAACATTATGTAATAGCTAAGCCATTCATTGCTCTAAAAGTAACATGAAAAAACCAGAGAACTTAATCCAGTGTAATAAAAGATAGAGGGTGACATAGTAAAAAAAAATTCTGAACTCTTGACAAGCTGGAAAAAAAAAAGCTGAGTCTTTGATTATTTTTTTTTACTATTTTAATGTTCAATGTGGAAAGTGATAAAGGAATCAGTTGTTTTCACTCTAAATTGATAAATCTATCTATATTTTACGTTGCTTATTATATTATTATTTTAGCAATTAGTCGTGCAATTTAAAGGTTTTTTGAAATTTGAATTGTGATTTTACTAAAACATAAGCGTTTTAATCCCTTGAGATTCTTTGAGTATCATCTTGAAGGAAGCACTGACATCAGACCTATCATCACGTTGGAAATACTCAACAACCATGAGATGCCTTTTTAAGAGAAGAGGGTTGCATGGCAACGTCACAGCCTCCACACATCCGTTGTAAAATCCCTGACTGTTTTTCAAAACTTCAGTTTGTATTCAGAATAAAATTAACAAGGTACAAAATGTTAATAAAACAACTCTCTTAGTTGTTTCCTCATTTTAATTCTTGATGCTAAGCTACCTGCTAAGTGGTAAGGCTGGCTTTCTTCAGATAGCGACATGTCACCACAATTAGCGAGCAGGATTCCTCACTGGGTCGGAGTAGTATTAATTTATGGGACAGCTGTTTTGTCTTTAGAACTGCAGCCATTTAACAGATCAGATTTCTACTTAATATGACAATCAAAGCCTTGGGTCTGAAGTCGGCAGCACTGTGAAATGAAAAATGTTTGAAGGACAGTGGTTTGCTTTTTTGTTTTATTAATGTAGGGTTCCTTTATTGGAGTTTAGAGTCATGCTGGGAATAGAGAGCAGCAGCAAAGGGCCGAGGTTGGATTCAAACTCACAGCAGCTGTGATGTGGATTATGACCTCTGTTCATGGGCTACTATGCTATCCTGTGCCCCGAAAAGACTGTTTGACATCTGATAGACAAGCTGGAGGTTTATCAACAGTCCTGTTTTTCTCCTCTTTCTTTAGAGTTTAATCTCTTTAGTGAATATGGTATCTTACAAAATTACAGTGTTTTAAGTTGTAAATAAAATCTGCTTTTGTCTGTGTTTCTGTGCTGAGACAAAGTGGAGAGAATCTTGAACCAAAAAAGATGAAACCCCAGCTTTAAAGAATTTAAGCAAAGATCTGCTCTTGGTACCGGTGACTCAACTTTAAGGCTTTATAATATTTGATCATGTAATGTGATCACATGCTTCCTGTTCTAGACATGTATGATTTTGAATAGATTTAAGATATTCAAATGCCCTTTGCATCCTTTCCTACTACAGTACCAGTATCTTTAACCGTTGTCTTTTATTTCCACTGTAAATGTTTTTTTGTTTTTCCCCTTTTACATAATGTAACATTACCGACCGTAAGTTACTTTTAAAATAGGGATTTTTGTTGCAGCTGTGAGGCACTGACAGGGAGCAAAAAGAGGTTGGGAGGCAGGAATTGAAAAAAAAAAAAAAAAAAGTTCATTTATTGACCAAAAATATAACCGAAACAAAAGATCTACGTAACCTAGAAAACAAATAGTTTAAATAAACTAAAGAAAAACTAAATAAAAACAGCCTCACTTCAAGCTGTTGCTCACTCCCTTCTTGTCTCTCTCTGGCCTCTGTCGCCACTCTTCAATCAAACTCAGGTGGATTCACTCAACCCAATCAGCCCACAGGCTGCAGGATTGTAGGGAAGGTGAGGGCATGGGAGAGCCTTTTCACATATACACTGTTACTGTATCTGTTGCTCTCAAACCTAAAGATTTAAAAACTATTAATAATAAAAGCAATTAATTTTACAATATTATAGCTCAGTACAAGTGCGGTGTGTTTGGGAAATACTATTATGTAGCCCTTTCAGGCTGCTTTTTTTCCCAGAAAAGTGCCGTAGATAAACTCAGACATCATCGCATCAGAAATGTACAAAGACTCTGCTAAGATGCAAAATTAGTGTTCCAGTCTGAGACTTTACATCTCAGCTCTGCAGAAGCATGGCACAGCAGGAGCTCCACATAGACACAGAGCACATAGCTCCACATAGACACAGAGCTCCACATAGTCAGACATGCACACAGGGTTGCGCTCCACAACGCCTCTGATACTACCTCCGAAGATCGTACAGAAGGGGGATCACTTCGTCACCCCATTCTGCAATATTCAGATTGAAGATGAAACATCACAGGAGTGTAAATTCTGCGGCTCAAAACTGCAGTCTATATGGCTACCAGCACCATAATACAGACTCAATGACATTTATAGGGAATCCCTGATTAGAAATGCATCCCATTCTACAGCAGCTGGTTAAAAGAATAATTATTATAGAAAAAAAGCTGCATATTCACAGGCGACCTTTAGGTGCCACAAAAGCTGCTCATGTTCAGGAGCTTAATTTGATCCATGTGAGAAATTAAAAAAAAACATTCAGCCCAATCATACAGTGTAGAAAACTGTAAGTTTGGTTGTTATAGAGACAGAAGATGGAAGTACTGAATGGATCTGATCCTTTTATTTTAAGCCCAACTGAATGAAGGCAGTGTTGACTTGTCTTTGGCAGAGTTTATTTTCTGTTTCTGTTTCAGCAACACCTCTCAGTAAAAAGTTAAAGCTGCCTTTTGTTCATCTGCTGTAACTGAGACAACTAACATATACAACAACAACAACAACAACAACAAAGAGACACAAACAGAACTTTAAAAATAAAACTTAATCAAAAGGTTTAAACGTTTAACAAGCTGTAGAATATATATATATATATTTTTTTTTAAATGAAGGACGGCAATTTAAGCCATTTTTACACAAGAGAAGTGTATTTAAAAAAAATATTTTCTATCTCTTCTTTTTGTTTCTTGACTTGACTTTCTGCAATTCAGGTCATTGACGTGAATGAGGCAGGCTCTACCGTCTCTATTGATCTGTTACATATCAGAGAGGCTCGTAGTGGACATCCTGGATATGTTTTATGTTCAAATACAGCTCACCAGAAGTTTATAGAGGACATCTTTGTTGTGTTGTAAAAGAAACTGGAACAAATTGGGGAACATTACAGCTGCAAATAAACACTGCACTGCCTGCAAACGAGTAAAATGTTGAACTCTCTTTATGTTGCATTAAAAAGGGGAGCAGTTTGACAAGTGATGTGAGAAGTGTTTGTTCTCCTCCGCCCTTTTCCACACACCTTGTTATATTATTAATATAATCAGGTTGGATGGAAAAGTTTTATTTTCAGAGTTTGTACTTGTATGTCTTCTGAGCGAGAGCGTCACAGTGTGTTGTCTTAACGCTGAGGTTTCTGTGGTGACTGAAACAAGATGTCATATTTGATGAGCTTTAGCTTCTATGTAAATGTAATGACATGGCCTCGCTAGATTTTTTTTTTTCTATCTTGCCTAATTGCAGTTTGTTATGCCCGGCAGCTGTAGCTTTATAATAAAAGACAGGATTACAGTGGAATTGTTTTTTTTTTCCATCTACCTTTCTGCAAAGAGAGCGCACATGTAAGGAGAGATAAAACTCATCAGAAACTCTCACAGAGTGGTTTACAGGGATGAAAGCGGATAAGCTAGGCTATAACTTTAGACAAATAAACAGAGAAGAAAACGGACAGAGACTTTCCTGTAGATTTGAATGAAGCCTACGTTTGTACAGAATATGTAGTTAAGTGAAAAAGAGACATTTTTAATGCGCAATCAGCTAATGCTAAAGTAGCCAATCATATACAGTAGATCAATATTGTTGCTGTAGTGCTGATATTAAGTAAAACAGCACACCTTTAAGCATACAATTGCCTTCATATGACTGTTGACATTTAAAAACAACAGATGGAGGCTTTGTCTTTTTAATTATTCCTTAGACTATAAATAACTTAACTAGATCTGGACTGTTGTCAAAAACAACCTCTTCTTTTTAAATACTTGCTTCTTTGTTTGTTACTGCAAAACAGCTATTGTTAGCTTTGGTAGTGTTGTTTGTGGCTTTATCTGTATAAGTCTATTTCTCATGCATTCATTGAGTTTGGACTTCTGTCGACAGCTGACTCGGTGGCGTTTGGGATCCAGGACTTTGAGCCGGATCAATCTAGACAAAGACTTTCAGATATGGTTAAATAACATCAGTCAAAACTTCTGAGATACATTAAGCTAAATATCACAGTGCTTGTTCTGTATATTAGCACTGATGGTTTAGTGTCTCTTGTCCAATCAGATAATGTGATCCTGAAATGAAATCAGGTAATTGTGAATATTGAATAAAACCAAAGAAACACATGAAAACTCAAACCTTGCTTCACACAAACTCAGCTAACAGCAACACACAACACATGTAAGGTCATTTCATTGCTTTAACATTACTCAGAAATGTTCTAATTATAGAACGCTCCCTTATAATTGTCATGAAAATACAGCTGTACGAGACACATGCTGCTGCTCCGGCCAGAGAATCATGAGGCAGAGAGCGAGCCTGCTGATGGCAGAGCTCAGTCCATGAGAGGTGATTAACACAACAGCACAGGACAGGTCTGCTGTCGCTCTGAAAGCCTCCAGCTCGTGGTTGAGTGCTGTCCATTAGGTCAAAGGATTAGCGAGGGTTAATGGAGTCGGAGGAAACAGGATATGCTGCACCACGGTAACTTTTACAGATTATAACGGGCTGTAGTTTTACACCGTCATTAGGTTTTAAAAATCATTTAAGGGTCATCAAAGTTCTTCTTCTTCTTAAGATAATGATAGTGAAATAGTAATGCTTTACTATGGCTCAATTTAGAGGTGTTTTTTTTAGTATAAATCAGAGCTGTAATCGTGAATAATTAAGTTCTAATATAAATTCATTCATGATTTTTGAGTTGCTGTCCTCTGCAGTGTCTCCCTGCAAACAATCCTGCTGCATCTTGAAAACTCTTATTTCACAAACACTCTGCTCCGCCTTACGACGTCACACATTTATATTTTTTATTGTTACTTTGAGCTTTTTTTTATTACTTGTTTACCTTCTGACAAGGTTAAGTTATTGTCGTAACCTTATCTAGCAACAGGTCCTTAAGCATTGTTAAATTCAAACAGCAAGAACAGCACTCTCAACTTGTGAAATGACAAAAATAAAACCGAGACAATTTTTTATAACGTCACATTATTGAATTTAAAATATGTAAATTAATTATCAAAATGTAACGAATAATCACAAATCACATTTTCTATCATTTACATGTTTTACAACTATTAACATCACAGTAAAATTCAAATTGTTTTTTTAAGCTTTCTGCTGTTTAATGAAAGAAACACAGGCTGCACCTCCCGTTCATTTTAAGAGATTTTGAAATTTTAGGTATAGATGTATTTAATTGATTAAAGATTAGTTTAAGAAATAACATTTATTTTTACAGTTTTTATAAAGAACATTGTTATTATTTCATGACTCACTCTTCAGATTAAAACTGATTTCCTTTTTTAAAACTAAAATAAGCAAAATGGACATTTCCTATTTTATAGTGAGGACAGAATTAAAATAATCTGAATGATGAAATGTCTATGATCCAATGTCTAAAAAACTAACAATAGCTGAAAATCATGAGACTTAGCGTATCGTGTGTTCAGTGTAGCATCTCTTTTATTCTACAAGAGAGAGACTGTTTCTAGATTTGGTGTAGCTGTAATATGAACAAAGTTTTCATTCATCACATTTGGCTTCTTTAAACTTTTAAACATGATTAAGCTGCTCCGCCTCATCTCAGTGTTAAATGCTTTATACGTTTTTTTAATTGTATTTATCGATATAATTATCCCTGCACGGATCAATAAACTAATTCGATTTAGTTATTATATTGATTTAGGGAACTCATTAGTTGTAACACAGAATTTGCAGGACACAGGATAAAGATCTTGTGTTTAAACCTCTTCTAATTAATCCAACTAGGTTTTGGCTTTTTGGGCTCCCTGATAACTTAATTGATCTCTGATTGCTTGGCGCCAGTTGCTCAAACTGAGGTAGTCCCAGGTGGTTACTCTGATTATACCCATCCCCCGCTCTCAGCTGGGGGTTTAGGTGACCAAAGCAGGTGTGGTAGCTGCTAAATGTCATGCATGCAGCAGACTGACGCGAGGGATAACCTGCCATACGTCAGCATAGGGAGACCTAAGTTCCTAATCTTAAGCTGACGGGACAGGAGCTCCCCAGATCTTTCTGTAGCGCTGCAGCTGTGTGACGCCACCTAACTAGCTTACAAGTCATGTGAAAGGGGAACAAGTTACAACAATATTTAGCCCTGCATGTGCTAAGTGTAGGATTTGATTTTGTGAATGCTGGTTTGGTGTGAGCACGTCAAGCTGTGTGTGTCTGAAAAATTTTACATGAAGTGTAGCTGAGGCAGTGCAAGGTGCAGAGAGAAGCCCTGGCATGTTGATTAATGGTTTAATCAGGAGCAGTGTGTCACTGTCTGCATGGCTGTCTCCTGCACCGCCACAACTAAGCTGAAGCACCTGAGGGACACACCCAGGAACATCGATCCTGAATCCTTCAAATGAATAAAGACACTAAAACTAATGCAACGTCAAAACTGTGGGCAACTTTTCCAACGAGTGACCTAATGCGTTTTAAAATGCTTAACGTGCTCATTTGTCACTGTGCATGCTGTTGAAATATTTACACTGGACCTTTTCCTGCATTATTAAATGTTGTGCATTTGCCTTTGGACATGTTTACTTACAGCTTCCAAATTTAAGGGGGCAAGCATGGGCGTCCATCGGGAAATCCTCCAGCTGCATGGGGCACTCAGCTGATATAGTCAGTCTGAAAGGAGAAGTCATGTAAAAAAGTCAGAATCGCTTCACAAGACAAAAGCAAGATAAAAAAGGGCAAGGTGTTATAAAAATGAAATGATGGAAAGTGAAGCTTATCATAAAATTAAGATAGAAACATTTTGAATTAAATGCATCACGTAAGTTTAATATAAAAATAAAACCCATACATGCCCCTTTATTATTTATGTCTTTATTAAATCAGCTTGTTTAATTTTCAACACAAACATCAACCAATGAAAATCCTGCTCTGTCTTCATTTGTTTGTCTTTGATAGTAAACTGCAGAGTGAATGGTAACTTTTATCCCTCAGAACAGAGCAATGATAAAAGCAGCCACTAGAGGCTGCTGTTATAAAGCCCATTGAAAATGATGTTACTATGTGTGCAATAATGAGCCAAAAAAATAGTTTAAACACAGCTGGGGATTATTTTTTGGAGTAAGGATGCCATCTGTCTGTAGGACTGAGATAAAACAAGTGAGTGTGTAGGCTACTATGAGTCACACAGTCTTATATAATGCTGCCCTCTGCTGGACAGATTTATAACAGTCGGTCCAGCTGTCCTCAACACTGATGCCAACAGACAGAACCAGAAAATAAGTCAATGACAGACATTTAGAGGTCTCCCAACAATAATCATGGCACTATTATCTGTTTTTTTTTTTTTTACTAATTAGATGCTTTTTGTGCTAGTTTTGTATGATATCTCTATATTTACAGCAGTATTGTGGATTTTCATCACTATGCAGTCATAAACAACATCCAGTAAACGCACGTGTCTGCAGTACCTTTTTATCAAGGTGAATTTAGCAGAGAAAACGTCATCATAAAAGGGTTAAAACCCCAAGAAGTGTTTGCAGATATAGCTTTACATTGATCCACAGCCTATGCATTTATATAAAGCAGTTTAAAAATACACTTGCATGCAGAGATACGGCTATGAATAGAACTATTTTGCATAAGTACCAGCCCATAGTGCCTTATACCATAATATGCTAATACAGTGTAAAGAAAGCAAGATGTAAATTGAGTGGGGACGAGGGATTTCAGTATATTAAAGGTCATCTGCTGCGTCATCAGTTTTAGAGAAGATATTCCCCACATCAAAACACACACACACACACACACACACACACACACACACACACACACACACACAAAACAGTCTGTACGGATATTCAGTGAGGAAGAGAAGAAAAATAGTGATGAGTCTGAGATTATACTGGAGGTGATATATTACAGAGTGAGTTATTATACTGTATGATAATCAGCCTCTGCTCATTGGTCCATGCTGCATCACTCTCTCGTGGACTGTTTGTGCAGGGAGAACTGAGTGTGTGTGCACTGTGTCTGTGTGTATGTGTGTGTGCACTGCATGTGTGTGTATGTGTGCGTATGTTGTGTGCAAAATGTCCCTCTGTGATTCATTGTGAGTCAACATTTTTAACAACATTTTAGCTTCTGTTGTTGAAAAGCATCACAAAAACATTTCATGAAGTAATGATTACCTAACGAGTCACTCCACAGACTTTTCAGTATTTTATTATATTTAGTTCTTTTCAAATTCAGTGACTGTTGCATTCATCATTTTGTATTTCTGACAGTAGTTGTGTTGTATTGGCCATACTCATCTTTTACACAGTTTTTGTTGTTATATGAATACTACTAGGTGCCCTTGAGCAAGGCGCTAAACCCCCAACCACTCTGGTGTGCTCTCTGCGTAACAGTGTGTAGCAACCCCACTGACATCTCTCCACTGATGTTGACAGGTCCTGTTTGTGCATGTGTGAGAAGCATGTCCCAGTGTAAAACCTGAATTTCCCTCAAGGATTAATAAAGTATATAAAATATAAATAAAAAACACAATGTATACTAAAGACAGATTCACAAAACTGATGGCATTCCAACAATAACAAAATAACTCTGTTGAAGTTATGTGAATAGAAGTATTCCCAAAGTCCAGAATTTCAATAAAATAGGAAGAACAATGTAATTCAGGAAATGATTGTGCTTTAAATCCACGTGACAGTGGAGGCTGACACAGTCTCTGTAAAACACACAGGGACAGATCTGCCTTTTGTCAGGGGTCTGCACTTTCTGTCATTTGCATAATGTTAGTGTTTGTTTGGGTAATGTCAGGTCTTCTTGGCTAATATAGCTTTGTTTCTGACCTTTACTCTCCTAAATTGTCCATAATGCACAAAGGGACTTAAGAGTAACCTGCAGCATCGAATGTCTTTAATTAGTGAAGTCAAATAAATGAGCTGCTGGCTCCTTAATAAATCATAATGATCAAGAACAATGGCGACGAGCAGAGAAATTATGAAGTGAATGAAAAGAGATAAATTACTGCTGTCAGTGGATTCTTTTCCCCACACAGGTATGTTTTAGATTCAGAGAGAATGTGAGGAATGAAACTCAGCTTTTCCTCCGAGACTTATTTTCATGGCACACTCGCCGGGTCAGTGCTCACAAACCGTTCTCTGAGATGCATCGAATGTTTCTCTAATAACCTCGTTCCCAGAACACAAAGCCATTAACAAACTCTTGTGAGCCTGTAGTGTGCAGAGCAAATCTGCTGCAGATTTGTAGCAATTTGAGCAGATCAATATTCCTTCTTAATATGCACTCATGTCTGTTTCCTCCAGCAGTCTATCGTTCAATTTGGAAGATTTAAGTTACTGATGAGAAAAGGAAACAGGCATTCAAGTCGATCTAAATGAGACGCTTCGATGTAAGAACTCTAATGACTTTAATGTGCTGCACTCAAAGGAATTGACCCACTGATCCTGGGATTAATATTAAATGGATAAAGAGGTTGTTCATCAAACTACTGGCCCCCCTCTGAAGTGACTTCTGAGTAACCGATGACACAAACAAGATTTTCACCTGACTGATAATTTGGTTAGCCAATTTCATTAAGCCGATATGGTCCAATCGAAGATGGCTACATGGATCCTGAACTGTGCTAAATCAAGCAGCAACACTCTTAATGAAAATGAGACAATAAACAAAACGTCTGTTTTAATGAAATTAAACTTCTGCCCATTTATTTTAGGAGAGATTTCCCCTGACCCATGAACACACTGTTTACCTGACATGCTGATCACTTTAAGACGTGTTTTTAAGGAACGGTTTCTTTGAGTCAACCATTGCTGTGAGTTGTCTCTCTTCATTTAGTATGTCTTTGTTGTGTACTTTAAAAATACATTTTATTTGAGGGCGCCTTTCAAAAAACCCAAGAACACCTTACATGCAAGGTTTTAAAAAGACAATAAAACATAAATATATAAAGTTAAAAAAGGAGAGGATTTCTGGTAGGATTACATGTTTTGATTAGCGCTATAGATGAACACGTATTATTATGATTAATATATGAACAGCTAAATGTTTCGATGAAAAATCTCTTCCTGCTTCCTTCTAACCATCAAAATCCCTGTAAGAGCTTAAATAATTTATTTTATCTTTATGATTTATTTATTTTCAGAAGTTTTCTTTCTGGGCCATTACACCTTTATGAGGTAGGACAGCTGAAAAGAGACGGGAGATGTTGGGACAAGAGAGAGAGAGTTAGGGATGACATGCAGCAAAGGGCCAAGTTCAGATTTGAACTCACAGCTGCTGCAATGAGGACTTAAGACTGTTTAACTGAACCGCTAAACAGTCTCATCCCCCAACTTTTGTTCATTTATTGTACAGCACTTTGCTCAGCTGTGGTTGTTTTAAAGTGCTTAATTAAATAAAGTTGGATTGGATTGGATATAGATAATAACATTTTCTATAATCTCTTAAATGTATGTCAGTGAAACTAACTTTCTATCAAGGCCTTATTTACTTCTGATGTGAGGATGCAGTGATTGGTGGAGGAGCAGGGCAGGTTGAGGAAAGTCTGAGCGCCGGGTCAAAGCAAACATTTCAACTTCTTCTGACCTCAGTTTATAAAACGAGGACAACATGGTGACGCATCAAAGGACCACTGAGATGTGTAGTGACAGTGAGTGGGCTGTGCGAGAGCAGCAGGGGTCTTAAACAGCTTCAGCAAAGAAGCACTTCAGGCTGATGGAGGCTTTAGTCGTCTCTGCGCCTCTAACTGGATCACACAACATTTTTAAAGGAATCCCATCAGCTCTCCTGATTCGCTGATTTAAGTTTGTTAGACTGATGGAGGGAGTGTTAATCATACTCTACCTTCAGATTAAAAGGGCATTAAAGTGAGCGCACCTCATGGTGTACAGCAGAGTCCCGTCATCCTGCAGCCGCAGCAGCTTGTTTGGGGTCGTCATATTGTGAGCGATGGATTTCTTCCCGTTGAGGAAAAAAGTGTCCGGGGTCCAGATGTTGCTGGCCAGAAGATTGTTCAAGGCGAGCATCTCCATCGGGCCTTTAAAGCAAAGTCGTTCATCTTTCCAGCTTTGTCGGAAGAACACGTCAATCGTGTATTCCTGCAGAGAAGATACACAAGGTCAACCTTGTTTCAACCACACGTCAGTCGAGCAGAGTTACTGAAACACATGCACAGTCAATGTTCTCTGTCACAACAGCTCAACCTTTAAAAGGATTCATGCTGAAAACTCACTTGTGCCGTTTTCAAAAACTTTCTGTTCTCTCATTGATAGAAAGTTGTATTGATGATCATGATCTGAATATGCTTTGCATCGTAAGGCCACTGATAAAGTTGACTTAAACAAATCATAATTCATTTTCAGCAACCTCCTTACTTACAACCAATAAGCAGTAATTATGAAGTTATGAGTGGAAACTCAGTTATTGGAATTATAGACTATGGTCATGTAGAAAAAGTTACTAAGAAGTGCTTAATATTGATATTAAGCAGCCAGTATGCTGCTAATAATTATGTTAATAAGCAGCTATTTAATGGTTAATATAGTGACCTTAATTTAAAGTGTCACCTACATTTTTTTCTATTTTGCTAAATGTTTCTGGTTTTATTTTCCTTCAGATGTAGTCAACATTTTTTTTTCCACTTCACTTTGGGTGCATCAACCTGCAGTGTCTGTTCAGGTTTTAAATACACTACGGCCCCCCAAAGTTGGAAATAAGCTACTGCTAGAAACATGTATGCATCACATGTACTTTGTATGTTCATATGAAGCAATGTTTCATGATATGAAAAAAATAAATCAGCTTGATTGTTTTTCACTCGAAGCACTACCTTCATTTGAGAAGTCTCTACGTGTTTCTTGTGAAATCATTTGAGACTGTGTATTTTAGACGCTCCAGGCGTCTTTCTCATTCTGTTTGTGCACACCAAAGTCTCATATCCTTTAAAGGGCATCTTTATATGCTAATTAGGAAAAACAGACACAAGCTTCAACTTCACCAGGACAAGAAATTTATCAGAAGAAAACACATGTGTAAGCTCCATTTTCAGAACAGGGTCATGAATCAGACTTAGACTTTTCTAAGACGATGAAAACTTAAAACTTCTGAAGATATTGTTCAATGAGGCCCAGTTTGTTTGTGGTGCATCTGAATAAAGCTTTTTGTCAAGAACGCTGTCATTTGACATGTCCTGATATCTGCTTTGAATGTTGTAACTCTTCTGTTGCTTAAATGCAACACAGCTTTAAAACTACAACACCATCACAGAACACATCCCTAAGCATCAGTGCAGAGGATGTTATGCAGGAGGATACAGCACATTTCACAGCCATATTTGCTCAGAGTGCATCCTGGTAAATGTAGGCTCTGCACTGAAATAAACCCTGAACACATTTTGATGAATTCAGTTCACTCTGCTTGTACACATTATCTAAGAATTGCTTACAACTACCAGTAACTTCATTGCACTCAAGTGTGCTGGACATAATCACAGATGCAACATGCAATGTGTTAGTTTAATTAATTTGGGAGCTACAGTGAGTTTACATCCTCTTTTATTATTCTATTGTGTCTCGTTACGTTTTAATCTTATCTTCCCTGTTTAATAGTGTTGGATGAACGTTTAGGAAAATGTAAACAGGTACATAAAAAGGTATTAATTGGGTATTATTACACATACAATAGAAATATACTGAGGCATGGAGATGACCCTTCATCTTCAGACCTCTTTGATATGATAATATGGGACTTTATAGACGTAGCTCTTACCATCTCAGTGTCAGAAACCGGACCAAAGCTTGTGACGAAGATGTTGGTTTTGATCTCTGTCACCTTTTCTGAAAGAATAGTAAGAATATTGTCAGGCTTCACAACACAGCTCCTGATTTATTATAGACTTCACATTAAGTCATGACCCAGGTTTATGCTTTCAGGGACGTTACAGAAATCAGAAATACAAACCAAAATCCCTGAGCCTTCAATGAAATCTAAATCAGACAGGCACCGCCTTTGGCTACTACAGTTTCACGAACATAAAAGATGGATCAGAAAATTTGATTTTTAATGACTTTTTCTTTTTCTTTTTTTTCCCACTAAGTAACTTTAGTCAACACACAAAATGTTGTTACAATTTTTAGAGAAAATATATTTTCCCTGTCCCATAATGTAATAACTGGCTCAAAATCCAAAACACACTGATCCACAGCCAACGCTTTATCAGTAGATAAACTTAAAAGTATGGTTATCAAATTTTAAAGCGATTTATTTAACAATAATATTTTTATAAAAAGTCAATATATATATTAATATAAATATGTTGTCACTATGAATGAACAATATTTGATTTTTTCTGATAATCCTTAAGTGGAGTCAACATGTTACCATCACTCCAGTCTGCAGACACGCTTTTTTAAAGTCTGATTACTTGAATGTAAGTTATTTATAAAATACAAAATGTTTATTTTGTATGCGACATGTGTAAAAGTGGATATTACTATCTCCTGTATCTTAGGATGTAGAGGATGGATTAAGATAATAAGACATATACAGTTCATCAGGATTGATACGATGTCGGGCCCACTGCCTGTTTTTATATCAATCCACAAAACCCACTTTTATTTCTTGGTTTGGTTGCATGATTGACATCTGTCACTTCTTTCTGTTGTTTTTATATTGGTCTTGTTGTATTGCTGAGTTGTTTTATGTCATTCATGCTTGATTGTGAAGCGATTAGACCAGAGCTTGTTGTTTTTCGAGGTGCTTTATAAATGAATTTGAGAGTAATATTTCATCTTTGAAGCCTTCAGCTGATGCTGTGGGGATATTATTGTGCGTCCGTGTTAGGAAGCTGTTCAGAAAGAATTCTTCTCACTGCTACAGTAGGTTATTATGTCTTCACCAGCCTGAACTTATCACAGGGATGAACATCCTTCAAGGTGATGTCGTTTAAGGTTTGCTTCAATAGAGTCAGAGTTCATGATATTTTGATTTATCAGAATATTTATGTACTATTTGACCAAAAACTGCAGCACTAAAACATCACAGAAGTAGAAGAGAAACATTTCTTTTCACACCCAGTTTCTAATATCTTTTTATTCTCCTTCCTGGTGAGAACTTTAGAGTCGGCTTTGGCCTGTATCTGCTGAGAACAATGGGCCCGGCTGTTTAATGGCAGGAATAATGGCTTTCTCAAGGTCACAGCAGCACACTGTGTGCCTCAGGGTGTATTCATGGTGCCATTAAATCATACTTAGAGGGGCTGTAAACAGCTGATCATGTCTCTTTGTCAGAGACCTCGAGTACAGAGACACATTCTTCCTGTCTGGAACGAGCAGAAGACAGATGTTGCAGTGCAGAGGATTGTTCGCTGTGAGGACTGAAGGGATGTAATCTGTCACACAGCGCTTGTCGATACACACCGTTTTCTTTCATCTCAGTCCAAAAGAACACAGCCCCTCTGTATTGGCTGCATCAGAGCTGAGACACCCTAACAAAGACATTTTCATAGATCTCTTCTTGAAAAATGTGCGACTTCAATTACAGAAATAGAAGAGGTGTGGAGGCTTGTGTTGTTTACCTCCCAGTCCAGGGCGAAGTCTGTAGTCATATCCATCCAACAGTCCATCCAGGATGCGTGTGAAGATGGTGATGTTGTCATTTAATTCTGCCTCCTTGGAAGTTCCAGCTACTTCCTGCATGAGGCTGCATATGAAAGAGCATTTTCAAGTCATTACTTTAAAGAGAAAACTCTTCAAACCAAACTAGTGTGCAGTGTATTAATGACATAGGTAGTTGCATCAATGGAAAATGTGAAATGGTAAATAAACTAGGATCTGGGGAAGTGAATAATTCAGAACATTGTGTTGTGATTGAAAACTTGCAGGAGTCAGTTCCCCACCTCAGACGGCAGGTGATGCTCACAAGCAGGACACAGACCCACAGTCGGCTCATTGCAAAGCAGTAGCACATTCCATCTCCCATTCCTGCAAAGACACATCCTCAGTGATGAAAAAAACCTACACTAACTCAGCAGCCTTGTTGACTGGCTGCTGAAATTAAAGCTGCAGCAAAATTATCTCATTTTCAGGCTTCGGTGCTTAT
Source organism: Symphodus melops (assembly GCF_947650265.1). NCBI lineage: Eukaryota > Metazoa > Chordata > Actinopteri > Labriformes > Labridae > Symphodus > Symphodus melops. Next base: position 25,333,329 of record NC_136698.1, on the reverse strand, counting down.
TACAAAGCCTCGCTTGTCCCTGCCGTATGGAAGTCTGAAAATGATGGATTCATATTAAAACCCCGAAAGGAAAAGTATTGCAACCATTTTTCTGCTGGTATAAACACACGGCTTGCCTGATAATTCCCCCATTGCAGGAATTTGGATATAAAATGAGCAGAAAATCATATCAGTACTCTAAAACAACATCTGTAGCACCTGCAAATGTCACTAAATGTCTGAATAATACAGCTCTATTTGAACTTCCAAATGTGTGTCATTCATTTCTTTGGTTGAGCCCCTCCCAAAGCCCATCCATTTTTATTTGACAGAGCCTCGATTTTAGAGAGTAAATAATTACTAATCACACATTTTTTCATAGCTACATCTAAGAGGAAACTCTAAAGCCTAATGCCTCTACAGTTACACACCTAAATATGTACACAGTTGAATTTAGCTTTTCTAAACTACAGAACATCTTTAAGACATGAACATGTTAGCAGATAGCACAAATATCCTCTTTCTCTCGCACAGTATGCTTGCAAAAGGCACATGCACAAACAGTAGTTCAGACTTAAATCCAGACTCAGAAAGCCAAATAATGCAGCGACATCCTTACGCAAAATGACGTCCACATGCATGATCTGCCTGAAAACACGACATGACATCGCCTTAGAAATAAGCAGATAAACGAATAGTGTAAAGTTCCTTTTTCTGTGTGCACAAATTCTGCCTTTGTGCATCAAAGAAGCAAATTGAGATCTATGGCCAATCAATACATAAACATCCAAACACCTAACCACAGTCACCACAGTTGCATACTGCCTTGTTTTCTATACAGGACAACATCGCTAAAACATGCACATAAACTGGTATCTGAATGACGCAAAGTTTTTCTCTCTCAGTTATCCAAACTTGCAAATGTGTGTCCTCTCATGGTTGACCCTAGATACACCCACTCAACTCCCTGCAAGAACTTCCTGTGGATTTTTAAGGTGTGAAAAGCCAAATTGACTGTACAAATGCAAAGTCACGCAAGCAAACCCAAAATTGCAACGCTCAATGCTGCAACCTGCGCACAACAAAATATATGTACATAGGTCCATTCTGCCTCTCCAACACTACATGACAACATGTGTGGGAGCTGCCGATTAGCTGAGAGAATATCTTCCTTAAATTTCTACGCTTGAAACAATGTTTTTTCCTTTTTTGGACCCTGAACCCACACAGGCTGCCAAAGTCTCTTTCTGTAACATGATGAGTCAATCAGGTTAATCAGATGCCCAATAGCCCAACTCACAGAAGCAAATCTAGTGTCACACTGTTTAATGGAAAAATGTTTGCACAGTCAAATGTGTACACAGATTATTTCCCCCCCCCCAAAAAAAAACACTACAGCCCAACACCTGCATGGACCTGTGCAGGTAATTGGAAAATGCTTTGTGTTGTTGAACCCACTTCTGGCCCCAAATATCTCACTCAGAAGAGCCTTTTCTGGAGAACATTAAGTTACAATTAATATTTCCAGGTGAACGAATGCCACAACAAATACATACATGTTACATTCACAACATCTGTAGGTCCTGCAAATGTTAGCATTTAAAAAAACAACAACATGGGTTTGCAAACATCCCACCATCATCTGTGCTATCCCGCCCGTATGACTGCAAGATCCCAATTCTGTCAAAGTGTAAAATGATCTGTATAAGGTGCACAAATGCTACAAATCAAGTCTCAAAATTCACAATGCAGAAACCTCCATCCCAATATCTGTGTGATGTCTAAACAATGCCAACCTGCTTTTGTAGCAAATGTAAATCCTTTCTCTGCTCTCGCTCCTGCAACAGCCTCCTCTGTAGAAGTTAATGACTTGTGACAGGAAACAGGCTATCTGTGCTGGATATCAAATCAGGGCTAAAGGTGCGAAACGCATACCTGTACTGTGCTCCACAAGCTCAACTGTTACCCCGCAGTCTTCTCTGCACCGCAGCAGGACCCTTTCTGTAAATCCCCTGTGTTTCTGCTGTGACTGTACGCACACTGCACCGCATCCCCCTCATTCACGACTCACTCATGCACTCACATCCCTGCACGAGTCGCCAATATAACAGAAAAGACTGAACACCCCTCTTTCTCCGGATTTCAACCCCACATTCCGCTTTTCTCTCTCAGCCTACAGCATCCCGGTTCCTCCAGCACCAGAATCCGCACATCTCGCTTAGCCTACATCGTACAGTAGAATATTCTCCACACAATGCCCACACATATACCACTGTACTGTGGCCTGTTGTAACAGCGCTCTGCTGCACAGGCTGAGCCGCAGCTGCCAAATCTTACCACACAAGACGATGCGCAGTCAAACTTCTCCGCAGATTCCTCACGCGCAGATTAGACTTGTTTACTATTTGGCGTCAATTTTGGACAACGTCACCTCCACCCGCGCGTGGGTGAGTGTATAAAAGAGATGAAAAAAAGAGGTGGACTAATTTCTCTGTCAGCGAGGTTTATTTGGCCCCACAAGCGATTAAAAGGTTGGCAGCGGGAAGAGAAAAGCGTCCCAACACTTCTGCTGACCGACCATCCTTTACTGTTTGGGTCTCCGAGGAGCGCGAGCACACAGCAAGCTCTGCACAAAAATCCAGCAGTGTATCCAAAGGACGAAGTGCAATGCAAATAGAGTTTAGTGCGAATTTAAGAGGCGAAGCGTTCAGCGCAGGCAGGCAGGAGGATGCGTGGAGGAGAGATGCAGGAGAAAGAGAGAGAGAGAGAGAGAGAGAGAGAGAGATGAGGAGGCAGATAGCAGAGGAGGGGGCGGCATAGCAGGGGGGGGGGGGGGGGGGGGGGATAAAAGGATATGAGTAGTAACAATGAGAACCGTAGGAGGGATCTCTACAGCCTCTGAAAAGCTTTACTAATCACCTTCTCCTCTTTTATCGCTTAATGTAGGCCACCAAACATCACAGTGTTTATTTTGGGTGATTTTCAACAAACTTGAGTTGTACAGAATCAATATACACTGCTGCAATGTTACTGCAATGCCATTTGGGTTCTGCTGCTGGTTTTTACAGTCTTTATTGTCTTAAGTGGCACTAAATAATGATTTATGAATGTGACTGCGTACTGCAGTGGTTTTAGAACTACTGCATTCACGTGCATTTCTTAAAGCTCCTGTGATGAGTTTTAGGTGGTCATGAAACAGACTTAACCCAATATTTATAACTCTTCATGAGCTACCAAAGAAAACCTCACCACCACTGACAACATTGTTCATTTCTATATGGTCCTTTTAAAGGCCAGAAACTGCTGGCAGGGGGTAGGTGTGATTACCAGCACACTGCTAGTTTCCTTAGCAAGTACATATTTGACTGTTATAATATTGCAGGAGGAGATTTTTTTTTGTTAAAAATCACTATGTGCACGACAAAATCAATAAAGAATGCGGTCCAGCTCTGTCCATATCTGTTGTCGATGCTTGATTTGTGATTCAAGCAATGTAAAATAAGTGATCAGCAGTGACCTCATATGAAGTGTTGTTGGTGTTTGAATTGGAAATATTAAATTCTCCACACATTGCAGAGTTTCAGATTTTAGTTTGAGGACTCCAACCATGTTTTTGTATCGCTATGTGAAACGGCTTCACAATACACAGGCTTGGTGCTGCAGTTTGTTGTTGGCTTGACTGAAGTGGGACACATACCTTGAAAAAAAAAAAAAAAAAGCGTCCTGATTTCTTTGTTTAATGGTCCAGAATGCAGCGGGAGACAGTTTGTCACAAACGTCTGTCTGCAGAACAAATATAACTCTGCAATGCGTTACATCAATCTGCATTCATCCCCAACAGAATCAGGGTCACATACAATCAGTCCAAGAGAGCCATTTCTTTGAGTGAAGATTTGGAGGAATGGGTGAAAGCGTTGTGTTTACTTGTAGGACAGGAGCAAAGTTTTTGCAAAGAAAGTAATCCCTTTTTTTTGTCTTCACAGGAATGCAGTTGATGGGAACAAAAAGCTGTACGCCATCTACGATACGAGGTAAGAATCACTTACATTCACATATTACTTTCATATGCAGTGGAAGACCTAAACAATCTGATTAGGATGAGTCCAGCTCAAGCCCTCTTTAGTGTCTGCAGTGGTATTGAACTCCTCTCACCACAGCGAATACTGGAGCAAAGAGAAAAAAAGAGCTCAGACAGAAAGGATACAGAAAGCAGATCTCCTGAAACCTTCACGGATCCCTGTTAAAAAACAATCAGAGCTCTCAGTGCAAAAAGATGAATAAAAAAAAGACGCAAACATTTCAGGCTTTCATTATCTGATGGAAACCAAAGACACTTCTTCACTTCTTGAATTTCCCTCGGGATCAATAAAGTATCTATCTATCTATCTATCTATCTATCTATCTATCTATCTATCTACACAAACGTTCTCTAAATGTTTTGCATTTATCTCAGCCTGTAAACTTTTTGTGGCTTTTTAGTTGGGATGCACAAATTCATAGTTTCCACATTGGTATCAGCCAACATCAGCCCCGTTGAGTAACATTAACACATCGGCAAATAATGTGGAATGGACTGATGTCAGTATCCAATGTTTGTGCACCTAACTACAGTACTGGTTCAGAGGAAGTCACATGAAAGAAAAAAGCCCTGTTGAACTGGTGTGCCAGTAGCTCCTCTGCCATAATAAAACCAATAAAATCTTTACAAACAAACGTTGTGTTTCACTACTTTACCAAGCCTTACCTCAAATGAATGTATTTTTGATTTCAAGCATTATTTAACTCAATTAAAGTTCAAGTTAAAATCAATGACAAAATATGCTTGGTTTAGCATTAATTCAATATTAAACGTGCTGTCCTAATCTCTAAAATCTTACTATAAAAATGGTTTGGACCAGTTTAAACCATTCTGGTTTTGCATGTGGTTTGTCGTTGTGTTGCTGCCGTACTGTACCTGAATGCTGCCAGTCTTCATCCAACGTAGAACAAACTCAGATCAGGCAGTTCATAGTGGTAGCTATGATGGCTATGGATGTACCATGTTCATGTCTTAACATGTTTGAAATGTGACTTTTTCTCACTGTATAAAGCCTGGCCGACTTTCTCCCTGGTCTTCAGTCACTTCATTTTGTAGTTTCAAATCTGGACATCTGGAGCCTCAGAGTTTTAAAGAGTGTACATATTATTTTCTAAATAATTATAACATTGCAAAATGTACACCACATATATGCCTGACCCCACAACTGTTTTAGATTTGTTTAGTTTGAATATTTTCACTTGGATTCAAGGAACATTTGACCAGGAGTATATCGATTGTATTCTTCGACCCACGTCATGAAGTTGTGTGCGTTGTCTACCACTGAGTGTTAGAGAAATGTAACATTTGTTAGACTTGTCACAGTGAGAGAGCTAACTGGAAAAAAATGACAACAAAAATGACAACCTTTAATTTTAATTTAATTCAACCTTGAGTTAAACTACCTGCAAGCTTCAGCAATAAACTACAGATTGATAACGCCCCCCCCCCCCACACACACACACACACACCCTTCTCTGCACACTGTATGTCTTCACATCATTAAACTGCTGCTCTATCTGACATTATAAATTCAGGACAGCTCATTAAACAGCTCTAATATACAGTCTGTCATGTGGGCATTAATGACCAGGACAGTGAAGAGACCAAAACTCAGAGTGATCTTTTAGTCTGAGCAGGACAGGCTCAGTGTGGGGTTACTTAAAAAAACAGGCTACGACATCGTTTGTATTTTATGCACGTGTAGCAGAGGACCTGTGGATTTTAAGCGCGATGATGGATATTTAAGAAACACCTACCGGAAGCTTGAGATCCGTGCAGCATGTGTCAGCTTACATCTGACGTCTCTGCCTCATGAAGCATGTCAACACAGACAGGGGCACCGTTTGATACCATGTGGAGGAAGAAGAGGGAGTCTCACCTGATTTCTCGGAGCTCAGTGGGAGTTTGAACACTGGGGCTTCTCCTTTTTAAGTCATTATACCCACCCAGACAGCACACCGGGGATGTGGGGACCCCGGATATCAGAGGGCTTTTTGAAGTTAGTGTGTTTTCCGCTGGTCGTGGTGGTGATGTGCTGCGCGCACAGGTGAGATTCCGGGAGTAAAACCCAGACACACAGGTGACAGCAGGCTGTAGCCTAAAACATTTCAAAAAGAGTCAACCTTCCTGTTTTTGGTTTTTTTTCAGCGTCAACGAGCCGGGAAACATGTCTTATGTCAAAGACACTGTGGACAAACTGCTGAAAGGTTATGATATCCGTCTGCGGCCGGACTTTGGAGGTACGTTTGACCCTCATTTCTTCCCGTCTCGTGTCTCCATATCATCGATTCCAGAGATGAACTTAGTTGTTTGTTTTTTTTGTATTTTCAGGTCGACCGGTTGCTGTTGGAATGAGTATAGACGTGGCGAGCATAGACATGGTGTCAGAAGTCAATATGGTAAGTTGTACACTCTTTATTTGTCTTAATTAACTACTTGTGGACTTTAAAACGAATTTTAAATTGAGAGTCAGAATCAGCCTGCTCACACGAGAATTTGACTGTTGTAAAACTAGGCTACATTAAAATCAACATTACAACACAAAATAAACAAAACTAATTTGTAGTACATTTTAGAGGGGCCTTATTCTACTTTCATTTATTAAAGACTTTAAAGACGTTTTTGCAGATTTTAATAGATGTGTCATGTTTATGTTTGCCATTGGTCCCTTATTTAAAATACCACAACCCATTAGGTGTGTTGGGCAAATATCCCTTTTATTTAGAAGGAGACATTCACGATAACTGCAGCACAAAATCAAGTTTTCAAACTAAAGTTTGCTTAATGCAAAATGCACACCGGAACTTACCTCAAATAATAATTGAATTTTTGTATAATCGAAATATAAAAAAATCAAAGAAAATAAGAACAAAAATGGAGTTGCATACTGTGAACACTTTCTCTTAAAGTAGTTTTATCTTGGGGTCCTATCACTGCTTTCTCTGACTTATCAATATGTTTGAGGGTTAAAGATAATCTTTTACTTTTTCTTAAGAGTAGGAGTAATACGAGTAAGCATTGTATATAATTTCCTCTGGTGTTTTTGTAATGTTATGTTTTCTTAGAATTTAATACAAATTTGAAATGTAAAACATATATAAAATGTTTTTACAGTAATGTCATAAAACAATTCACTTTCTAATCAACAAACTGAGGCTGCAGTGATATGTGAGACTTTTCAAAGTGATCTGCACTTATGAATGTAAAGAAGGTGTTAATGAACACATTTTTCTTCAGACAAAGGTAAAAACCATTCGCAAAGTACTTTCTACAATGTAACAATTTATATATATTTTTTTAAATATGGCTTATCTATACCAACATAATTTGTAGAAAAGTATAGAAACGTTTCTAAATCTAAAATTATTTAAGATGACAGCAATCTGCATAATATTCTCAGATCTGGTTTGTAAAGACGAAGCAGTTTGAAGATGCTTTCATGTGTTTTCAATTCTGGTTTGTTCTGGTTGTAAAACCTGGCTCATTGGTTGTGTGACTCCAGTAAGGATCCTGTTTGAAGATAAGGTCAGCCAGTTCTGCTGCCATGCCATTTTATTTCAAATATTATACAACAAGGCGTGTGTTTGTGTATGTGTACTGGTTTGGCACGAAATGGGCTCTGTGGTTTAAAGCCGGTATGCCATCGATCATCGGCCTGAAGTGCTGACTGAGCTTGAAGCCCAATCTCATGCTACCAACAGGAAATAACCCCTGACACAATGTCCTGAAGTGTCCGTATGATGAAATGTAGCCGTGGTGCATTTTAAAGCATCTGTGCACAGACACAGCAGCAGAGTGAGAAACACAGAGACAAAGACTCACCCTCTCATAACTGAGATTCAGATGAGTCAGCTGGTTTCATCATTTGGTTTTATTATGATTTAAAGGGTACCTTTTTGTGCTTTAATGGATCCAAACACGACACAGTCATGTTGTATTCTTGAGTTATGGATGTCATTCATCTTTGGTTGTTCAGTTGTTGTTTTTTAATTTGTCATGCAGCCCAATAATGTCAGAGAGACACAGATCTTTAGAGCAATTGTCTGCTTTTTTCATGAATTTTTTCCTTTTATTTATTTTTTTAACTCTGGATAATTCTGTAACTGGTAAAACCGGAAAGTTAATACATGTAAGAGTCATTGAGTTGTTGCCTCCACAATGACAGATCAGATAGTCTAACATAGTCTAATAAGAAAAGTAGAAACATCAAGAAGTTTGCTGGCTATCTTATTCACATTGCTACCAGTTCTGAACCGAAAATCTTTCTCAATAAAGATGTCTCCTGACCTGCTCCAGGATGCACCATTAATACGAGGGGCCAATCAAACACAGGTGTGACAGACAGACTCAGGTGAAAAAAACCTCCCAAAAAGGGAGGGAAACACACAAAGGCAGGAAGTAAGACTCGATTCACAGGGGCAAGAACTTCAAAATAAAACAGGAAAACTTAAAAAAATAAACTAGGAAATATACTATAATACTCACCAGGGAAACAAGAATAGAAATTACCAAGGATAGACATGACCAATTAACAACCAAAACAAAACAAAGTATAAACTAACAAAACAAGAGAAGACCATGACACTTACTCTTTTTGTGCTTTTGATGGTCCAACAAATATTTCCTGTTTTCTTTCACATTGTTATACTAATATATTTTGAGTAGGATAATTAGTTATAGTATATTTTGTAGTTTTTTATTTTGTTTATAGGTCAAAGACATTTATGGAAACATTGTTCAGTTATTTTAGAGAGACCCCACGTCAATTTACGGTAGAGCGTTTATGAAGTAAAACCAGGGCTGACACAGATTTGATTCGGAGATGAGAATTTATTTGTCACACTCTCAGTCTCCATCACTCTTGTTTTTTCTTCCCTACAAACCCCAAACCTTGACACTTGGCTTTTGTTATTACAATATTCATTTAAAAGGACCTCCACCATAAGCCATTTGAAATGTTACCTGTAAAATATAATAAATCTAGGTGCTAGACTAACCCTTAACAAAGCCAGGCGATATATCACAAGCTTAGCTTTCCCAAAAAATCATGTCAAAGTAAAGTCTCTTGAACCTGGTTTATACATTTTAGACTTGCTGCTGATTTATCAAAGCTGTGGATGAAATGACTCTGAATTTTATCTGTTAAATGAAACACAAATGTGCACTTCATATTGTTTGTCTTAAATATAGAGAAATGAATGACTTGGATTCCTGCCATTCCTGTTTAAAAAAGTCTGACATTTCTGACCGCCTGTGTTTGGCGTTTTTGGTGTCCAGTCAGATCATGTGAGGGCTCCATATGGATGTTTGATTAAGGAAGAGACCTGTCAGTCATCCATTGTGCAGCTTGATGGAGAGGACATCTGTCATGGGAAGAACTGGGGCATACAATACCACACAGAGAGGAGCCACAACTTACTTAAACACTTTCACGATTTGTTTACTTTAGATAATTTGTTCTGCTCCTGAACAGTTGATAACAACCAACCTGGTCATTATAAATCTTTGAGAAATGCACGATCGTCTGTATCGATCAATTATACATTGACTTACTTTCACCATTAAATATGTCAGTTCTTTTCAGTCTCTGCCTGAAACGGTTCATTTCAGCTTCTGTCTCTTTAAGGCCCCTCTCCCGACATTCCTACTTTCCTCTGATTGGCCAGCTCTGTTGGCAGTCGCAGGCTAATTTGAGTGAGTCCGGGTAGGCATGTCTTTATAAGAGCTCCTGAAATAGACATGTCCTACAACTTTTGTCCATAGCTAGGTCTAATACTTCCTCATGAAACTTATAAGTCCTCCTAACGTCCCGTTTAGAACAGCAGGAAACCACATGTACAACATCTTGTGTTTGAAGAACTTTTAGAGGTTTAGTATCGTACAACATCCTAACATTATATGTATTTGTCAAAACATGGATCAGCATAATGATCTCCTTTAAGCTTGTTACTGTGAGCTACGTTTTAAGTGTTTATCTGAGCTGAAGAGATGTTGTGACTGCGCTGGAAGTTAAGAGCAATTGGAAGGTCGACTCATAAATTACTTTTACCTAAGAGACCATTATAAAAGTCAAATATTATTTACCAAGTAGTTTTTGTGCCTTTACCTAAAAAATCTGACTCTTTAAAGTTCAGGGTAACAGTAAAGGAACAGAGACTGAAGGGTACATTATACAGATAATAGTAACTTCAAAATGTGGTATTGGTACTTTGAAACAGCGCCTGATGGTTTTATTAAACAGCACTAAAGAGGACTTCAAAAGAAGATCTCAAGAGTTCTTAAAACAGAGGTTCAACGGTACCGTGAACAGATTCTTAAGGGTACCCCAAAAAGCTCATAAAGGGAACCGTCACACACGTACCCTTATGGGATACTTGGAACAAAAGTGGTGACAGGATGCATAAGGTGACTTGAAACATTAGCAACATTTTATCATCAAAAACAGACAAAAATGATGTTGAATAAGAACTGTTGCTAAAAGGCACCATGAAGCTTTGCTTTGGGATACCTTGAAAGAAACACATATGGGAACCTTGACAAAAAAAAAGGTACTTTGAAAGAGACGCTAAAAAAACCCCCGGATTTAAAAGGGGTTCTGAAAACAGATGCGGATTGGAAACTTTGAAGAGCTGCTAAAGGATCCCTTGAAGTGGAGTAATTTGATGTCGCTGGCTCTTGGTTTTTAAAAACAGCTACTATAGGGTACCTTCAAACAGGAAGGATTCATTGAAACAATGCTGCTAAAGGGTACCTTGAGACACATGGTAGGGGGTTCCTTAAACTTAAAAGTAGCAGACCCTTACAGACCCAAAAGGTAGACTTCAAGCAGACCCAAAGAGCACTGTAGTAGTACTAACTTTAATTTGAAAGTAAAGAAAAAGGTACCTTAAAACAGATAAGACAGTTTATAGTTACCTTATGTTTTTGTATGATAAGTCAAAGGGAGGCCATGAAAGAGCCTGGATCCTGTAAACTGTGACTTTATGTCGTTTGAGTGTTATTAGCAGTAACTTTTAATCCATCAATAAAATCAAAGACTACCTCTAATAGTTCAGATCAGGTGTTGTTGCTGGGAAACAGAAAGGAGAGAGCTGCAATGCAGTGCATGTCTTGTCTCTTTTAATGTACCTCAACACGTTCCTGTGAGTGCGGTGGTTTCTCTCTTCACATTCAGTTAAAATACAAAACGATCACCTGAGTAGTTTTCGGCTACAGCCGGCATTCAATGACCACTATATGTCAATTTGATGTTATTAAGAATACATTTCTCAATCCGCTTTCATTAATTCATAGAACAAACTTTATGAAGTAGAAATACAAAATGTACAATTTTATTTAAAAATCGTATGCTGCAGAGAGATTCCTCGACATGAGCAGGTTAAAGAAGTGAAAAACAAAAAGAAGCAAACTTGGCTTATGGTCAAGTTTCTCTCCATGACTCTCACAGAGAGCAGGATGCTTGTAAAAGTGATGCACAGCTCTGTTCCAGTTACCTCACCATAAAACACACCTTTCTTTACTTAGTTTACCGTACGTTTTCTCTCATGTGGAATCATGTGGCTAAATTAAAAATGGCTTCTTTCTGGGATGGGGGGGGGCTTTAATAAAACAGCTGAACCATGCAGGAACTCATCTGTAAATGTAGTTTTGATTCAGCCGCAGAACTGAACGTCCAACCTGTCAAACATTTTATTACAGTTTAGCAATAGTTTCAGTAGATATGCGAGGCCAAAATTACCCATCTTTTGCATCTAATTTATGTTTGAACAAAATAAAGCTTCCTCTTCAGTTTTTGCTCGGCAGGGCTAAATGCCTAAAATACTGATTTCCTTTTGTATATTAATTCAAAGGACTGTTCTGACTGATCAGTCATTCTGTGGTTTTCATACAGATCACAGAAGTCCCTCTCTCTCTCTCTTTAATAGAGAAGTGGAGAGCATGTTAGTGTTTGAGCTGTGCTTCCAAACAGCCACATTCACATGTTGTATTCACCCGTTATAGCCTGTGTGGGCGAGCTGCAGAGCTTGTTGTCTAGGAAATGGGTTTATTAATATATTTCTTACTTTACTCGTGCCTCTCCTCTATTTATAGCTCAGAAATTAAGAGTGCTCTGTGAGCTTTTCTATTCTGTAGTTATTTTAAACACGTAACCACACATTCACATTTTGCTTTTTGAACAACACATTTGTGCTTAATGTTGAGATTTGAGTTCCTCTTTTAAGCATTTCTCCTTTAGATTTGACTGAAAAGAGTTTTAACACGTTTGAAGAAGCACCTGTCGTGGCTCATTCAGGGCGTTAAACTGTAAAGCTTGATTCTCCAATCCGTGCTGTAACACAAGTTTTTCCACTATCCTTTGAGTCAGTGAGAAGACAGATCCATCATGTGCTCAAACAGCTCTCCAGTTTGACACTTTAACAGTATCCACCTTCTGCCTGCGGGGAGTGTAACCCTAAAAAACTCAAACTACAGATGTTCTCTCAGATTTATATCGAAGGCCTCAGTTAATAAGTCAGCCACATAACACATCAAATAGCCTCAGGCCACAAATACTCACAAGGTAAGGAGAAGTCAGCTAGAAATAGTCCTCTTTGAACAACATGCTGAGTTTTGTACTGTGCTGGAACAATGCTGCATTTACTGTTATAAAATAGTGGGACGTGACCCTGCAGGGATACAAACCCTCTGAGCAGCAGAATTTCTTTACTCGTCACTTTAACAAGGTGCTTTAAATAAAACTGGAGCTCAAACAGCTCTTCTTGTGTTGATACACCTGATTTACATGAAGCTAATTGTGGGTGAAAAACTGTAATTTATTAAATTAGTATCATTTTAGGGCTAAGTGGCTTTTCTTAACTGAGATGACCCTCATTTGGCAGACAATGTTTTTTATGGTTGTCAGGCATCAGCAGTTTTTTAAAGGTCACACAGTGCACTTCTTTTTTTAAAGTTTAAATACGTCTCAGAGGTCCCAAAAACAGTGTGAAGTGTCCAACTCCACTCTGATCCTGTATTTGATCATGCCTATAAATCCCACTATTTCAACCCTGCTCAGAACAGGCTGTTTCTGTGTCTGTAGCTTTAAATATGTAAATGAGGTGTCTGACCACGCCCCTCTCTGGAAGTTGCTGTTGCTCATGCTTTCTTGCACCATGCCCTATTGTTTACAGACTCAGAATAAACACTTAGCAAATACAAGTCGACCCAAAGACAGACGGAACAAGGCATGACAATAAGCTTGACAAACACACCAGCTCAAAGGCACTACGGCTCATTACACACTCTCGCTATGGATTGACTGATTTGTGGATGTTATTTACTTAATTGTAATATTTTAGAGTAGTATTTATAATGATCAAACACGCATTAATTCATAGTTGTATAAAGTCTAACCCTAAATGCACAACAGTTTAGTTAATGGTTATTTCTATTCTTAAAAGGCAGCCTCATCATCCATGCTAACATCAAACGTTTTGAGTTTAAACCTGACATGTAGCACAAAGTACTGCAAAATGCGTGTACATATATTTGTATGTTCATTTTCACCATCTTTTAAGCCTATAAAAATGAATATGGTGCTAAAAAGATGAACTCTTTCATTCTGTCTGTGATTCAGTGTGCGTCACAGAGGCTGTGATGACTCTGGAGAAAAAAATAATTATGATTTCTATGATCTTACAGAGAAAAAAGTTTTTTTTGTTTTTTTCTTTTGGGCCCCAAATCCCTCCTCTCTACAAAAATAGCTCACCTGAGACACAACATCCTGATTGAAGGTGGTGAAGGAAATGAAATCATTTAACAAAAGGCTTTGTGTAATGTTGTGTGGGAGGATGCAGTGAGTGAATGAATCTAGTAAACGCCTGGTTTGTAAAACATTCAGGTTGAATTCTCCTGGGAACACTCAGCTGTCTCACAGAGTGATGAAAAGCCCCCTTCTTGCACGGGACAAGCATCTCTCAGTGCTATTCCTGTATTCCCAGCAGATCTCCTGGCGTTGGGTTGACGTAGACGCTGTCTGACTGGCACACAGTAACCACGTCTGAGTATGTAACAGTACGCTCCCCGATGTTGAAGACGATACGACAGACTCTTCCTCCCACTGGGCCTCATTTAGTCACCGGTGCACAGAACCAAACCTCCTTCTGTCCCTTGTTGTTTAAATGCCTGACAACAAACCACTTCACCCTTTATGGTGCCAAAACATGGATCAAATTAACCTGCTCTTAATTTTCTCCTCTACAGAAAGTAGAATTTAAACCAAAAGCTACACAAAATGGTCAGCTAGCAAAAAAAAGACACAAATTCAATGTAGGGACAAAACAATGACGTCCATTTTCTCCATGCCATGAGTATGATTTATAGGATCCATCCTATATGAGGAAACATAACCGTCTTCAATCTTTTACAGTATGTTTTTTATGTAAGAATTTCCTTGCTTACTGTGAAAAAGCTGAACTGAACTGATTTGTCCAGAGTAGCTGGAAGTGAGAGTAAAGGCATGGAGCCACTGAAAGCAAACGCATGGGAAAGTTTGCCTGCTTTTATTGTGTATTGCACGAAGATGATTGGCTGCTCAGGCATGCTGGAGAACACACTGAGGTATAGAGTAGATCCCTGTTGGGACTCTGCAGGTTACACTGGAGCAGCAGGATGTGTACAGGAGTGTGTACACGTATAGTGATGCGTCATGGTCTTGTTTCTGAGATGCGGAAACAACGGTTTAGGTGTGATCTGAAGATCTGATCCAGACGTGGTGTGAGAGAGATGGTAGATGGGCTTCTTAAAGCTGATGATCTGCCGGCACACACCTGAGTGATGTGTGAGTAATGAGGGCATCTTCTGCTCTGTGGGGTGAAAGAGGACTTGGAGGAAGAACATCTCTGAACACAGACTCAACAAAAAAAGGTCAAGGGAGTCTTCTATGCACAGTGTTTGTAGCACACACACAGATTAGTACAGAACCTACAGCAGCTCCACAACTTCAGGAAACGTCTGTGGCCTTCTTCTTGAAGAATCGGTGAGCTTTCATAGGGCGTGTCTTGTCTTCTGACTACTCTGAGTGCTTTTACACTACAGGTCACACCCACTCATTCACACACTGATGATAGAGGTGACCCTCAGTAGTAACTTATCCCACTCATTCATGCATACTCCACTGACCAAGCAGTGGGAGCAATTCAGGGTAAAGTGTCATCGGATATGTGGCTGCAGGAGCTGGGGATCAAACCCCTAACGTTCCACTTCAGAGACAACTGACTCTACCACTGAGCCACAGCCACTCCAAAGCCATCCTGTTTCAGCAGAGGAAGCGTTTACCATAGGGGAGTTGTTGTTTGTACACACACACACACACAATGAATTATTCACATGAATCAATATTGTTGTATATTACAGTGTCAGTCAGATCACACAGTGCAATATATCCAAGACAACAAGCCCACCGCAGCGTGACCCTATCCACCAGTCTCTTCTCAATGAACTCACCAACAAAATAATTGCAAATCTTTATTTTTACTCGATGAGGTCAGCACTTTTCCAGGTAAGAACCCTTTGAAAGTTATTGGTTGAGAGTGTAAAAATAAAAACCTTTATTGATTTTATATCCCAAGGAAAATGTGGATATTTTTAAAAACCTGTCCCCTCAAAATGTTAACACACCGGATGATTGAAATGTTTGCAAGGGGCAAAGTTTTTGTTTATGTCCTGAGAAGTGCTTATTTATTAAAGAGAACATTAGTCAGCAGAATAGCGCTGAGTGAGCTGGTAAAGAGCTCCATTAAAGAGCGGGGGGAAAAAGCTTTTGTGTTTGATGGATCAAGCTGTGAATGAACTCTGATAAATTATTGAAACTGCATGATGTCAATGCACGCAGAGCTGTTAATATCTAAACTATAATCTATCTATCCATCTATCTATGCATCTATCCATCTATCTATCATCTCTTCACATTATTGATTTTACATCATGTAACTTATACATCTATCAGTATTTATCTGTAGATATTTATAAATGTACTGTATATGTAAGTATTTACATGCTATGCTGTACATCTGTCTGTCTACATAAATCTATATCTATTGATTTATTCTGAGTCTTCATCACCACCTCCACCTTATCTATGTCTGTTTTCTGTATTTAGACTTCTCTATCTACTTATAACTCTGTCTATTTAAATGTATATGTAACCATCTATCTGGTAAATGTGGTGAGTCATTCATCTGAATCAAAGTGTTGATGCTGTGCCTGCACTAATGGAGCTCTATCGTCTGAGGGCTGGTGTAAGTGTTGTGTTCAGAACGGCTGCGAGAGGTCTCAGAGCACGGCCACTCAGAGCAGACTGAGGAGAATCACTGTCTTCCATTGGTTATCTATTATATATCCTCTTTTATTCAAAAGATTCTTTGGGGTCCTTTTTTAAGAATTTAAAAGGAATGACGTGCAGGAAGGAAGCCACAGGTCTGTTTCAAACCTGAGGCCACCCTTCTCAAGGACTACAGCTTGTGTGCATGGGGCGAGTAAACTCACCACAAGTTCACCGGCGCCCCATACACAACTCAACACACATACCACTAAAGGTCCATCTAAAGCTCTGGACTACAGTCATGGCTCTCAATGACAGTCCTGTAAGAATGTCTGGCTATTGATTGGACAACAAGTCTTTATAATGTACGTCATTGAACTGAACATCTGTGTTTGTCCCACAGGACTACACGTTGACCATGTACTTCCAGCAGTATTGGAGAGACAAGAGACTGGCCTATATGGGGATCCCCCTGAACCTGACCCTGGATAACAGAGTGGCAGACCAGCTCTGGGTCCCAGACACATACTTCCTCAATGACAAGAAGTCTTTTGTTCACGGCGTCACTGTGAAGAACCGGATGATTCGACTACACCCAGACGGCACTGTTCTCTACGGCCTCAGGTGAGTCGGTGAATCAGCCTGAAATATACGCAGACCATACCCAGGTGGGCTCGCCAGTTTTATACGCAAGGTTTCTGGGCTCGTCTAATTTAGACTGTAGGGCATAAAATTAAATTGTGATTTAATTTTTTATGATGATGACCCAACCTTATAAAAGGGAATACCCCATTTTAATTGCTTACTTGTCAACGTGATGTAATGATGTGCAGACTACAATGAAGATTTCTGAAACAGTCCTAAATATCCTGCGGGACCTAGATTTATTTGTTTTCACCCTGTTGGAGGATAAAACCACCCAACACCTCATGCCTGAGTTGACCATTACATAACCGATCTTTACACATGGTATATTTAATTGCAGCTATCCTGTCCACCATGTTGTCTTTGTGAACAGAAATATTTTTTGGCATGTGACAGATATCGCCAACAGCAGTCTTTATACATTTCAACATCTAGAACAGGAGCCTGTCTGTGTGGAGTTTGTATGTGCGTGGGTTCATGCTTGTTAGGTTAATTGGTGACTCTAAATTGTCCGGGGCTGTGAACGGGAGTGTGGCTGCTTCTACAATTCACTTAGCAGAATGGCGGTCTGTCTCTGTATGTCAGCCCTGTGATTGACGGGCGAACAGTCCAGGGTGTTCCCCGCCTCTCGCCCAACGACAGCTGGGATTGGCTCCAGCCCTCTGCGACTCTGAAACGGGAAAGATGGGCAAAGATAATGGAATGGAAAAACATAAAAATCGCAGTCACTTCAAATGTTTTTGCAATAACTCTCACCCTTGATGCCATCACCTCCAATCTACCAACCATCTATCCATCATAGATGCAGGAAAGTGCATGAAGGGTTTTTAATGTTTTATTTGTTTTGTTAAAGCCATTAAGCCTCCTCCAGCTCCTATCATATAACTTGTCTCGTGTTCATTTGGACTGGATGGATTCTCAGAGGCTCTCAGCAGCTCTAAAAAGCCTGGAAGTGCCATTAGCACTAATTGACAAGGACTCTGACTTCCAAACAGATAATAATGACTGTCTGCATTGACTTTGCAATGCAATAATTTGTTCCAGATGACATTAGTTTTTTATCTTGTCTCTACACAAACTGTTCGGCAGTACATGACTGTTTCTTCCTCTGTGTGTTACCATGCTTCGACACCATGGCTTCAGAAATGAGCTGTTCCGTTGAAAACAGGGTCACCTGATTAATGTTCCTCTCTTCTGCTTTTCGTTTGCTCCAGAATCACGACAACAGCAGCCTGCATGATGGATCTGAGGAGATACCCGCTGGACGAACAAAACTGCACTCTGGAAATTGAGAGTTGTAAGTTTGAGCTCCAC
Source organism: Symphodus melops (assembly GCF_947650265.1). NCBI lineage: Eukaryota > Metazoa > Chordata > Actinopteri > Labriformes > Labridae > Symphodus > Symphodus melops. The sequence continues at coordinate 25,315,012 of NC_136698.1, read as the reverse complement.
ACGGTGTACGCCGTAAAGAAAGACAGCGGACAGCAGCACTTTTTCATCACCGTGAACAGCTCCGTTTGTCTCGTAAAAAAGTTCTCACACTCCTCATCTCATGCAGACAGAAAGTGCACCGACTGCTGAATTGCTTTCGATTTATTAAGCTGTCGTTGCTCAGTGAGATTGCCTGCTGCACCCTCTCCAGTTGGAGCTGCAGACTGTGATCTCCATATTCCAGTTCAGTAGTGATTAGTCAAACTTCATCAGTCTTTAGGACATGCTGTGGATCCCCTGAATTAGGTGTAAGCATGTCATCCTGCAGTGACACACATTCACATGTTGGGTCACAGCTCATGTGATCAGCACGTTCTGCCAGTTGAATATATATGATTCATATGAGTGAGTGTGAACCAGCCTCCAGATCACAGAGCAATCAGAGCTTTAACATTCCCAAGACTCATTCCTTGTATTTGTTTTTTTTGTGTCTGTTTTGCAGACGGATACACAACTGATGACATTGAGTTTTACTGGAAAGGAGGAGACACGGCCGTGACCGGGGTGACACGCATTGAGCTCCCCCAGTTCTCCATAGTCGACTACAAACTGGTCTCCAGGAACGTCGTCTTTTCCACCGGTGAGTCAAACGTGAATCTGTACAGTTTGCTCAGTCAACTTTATTAGACGGGTGATTTTCAGCTCGTGGTGTTCGACATGATCCCTATGAAGGACACAAGCTGAAACGTGTCGCTTTAATTTGTTGATAAAGTTAATCTTCTCACTACGAGTGCTGCTGGAGCGTTCTGACCTCTTCATGCACCTTGTCAGTTGGTGAAGTTGTCCCAAAAAATCCCAGTCAGCTTGTGGTGTTCATCAGGGTCATTAAGAAACACATTACAAGCATCATTCGAATTGTTTGTTTTTCTTTGTATTATGTACCTCAGGTAGTTGTAGAAAACCGAACTCTGTTTGTCCAGCACATTAAAAGCAGATGAAAGAACTATAAATAGATAAATGTCCAACAGTTAATGTTTTTTTTTTTTGTTTGTTTTTTAAATTCCAACCAAACATGAAAACAACAACTTGCAGCCATCTTGCCGCCTCTTGCTAGCCATGCTTTGCCGTATTGTTTCATAAGAAATCAAAAACCAGATGACGAGAAGGAAAGCCGGCTTAACTTCCTGCTTCAAAAAAATGACTTCTGTGGATGGTTTAAATTTAAACAATATAACTCAAAGGTCAGATTTTACAGGTTTGAAAACACAGAAAGTCGGCTTCATTAAAGCTTTGTGGGTTTGATTTGATCACATCTGATTGACAGGAGCCAGAAAACAAAACCCCGACAGTTGACGATTATTTTAGGAGTTACTGATCACATGAAAGCTCTTTGTTCAACCTGCACACTTAAACAACGGACGAAAGGAAAACTGAATCAAAGATATTTCCGGTGAAATAAACAAAACTGTTCTGATACGTTGGCTCACATCTGTAAGAAAACTGATAAGTAGTTTTCTGGCTCTCTAAAGTTTGAGTATCAGTGGATCTCCTTTTAGTTCTCTTTGTATTCTTGGAGGAGTTCATCCACAAATAAGACTTTCCTTATTACGCTATTTAAATCATTTAATGACCTCTCCCACGGATACTTCAGAAGTCGAAATAATAAGTCAATCATCCCTCTGTTTCTACGGTTCGGTTTGTAATTACTGAAACATGATTCATTCATGAGGCCGAGCGCCGACAGCATGAATTATTCTCTTATAACACAAAAACTCAGGAGGAGCACAACAGATATTATTCCCACTGCTGAATTAGCACACGGTAGGATGGATATTGTCCAAACATTTCGGGGAAGATAACACAGAGAGGGTTATTGCAGCTCATTAAAGTCACGGTCAAATCATGATGCTAATAAACTTTAATGAATGCCTGCAGAAGCTCTCAACATTAGTCCGTCCTTCCAGGACGCAGAGAGTAAGACAGGTATCGGTCTCATAACTGATTTCACTTACAGAGGACACTGTTATTGGGAAACAAGGTCGCTGAATGTTTGCACAAACTGTTTGGTGACTGCAGAACCTCAGGTATAATCCTGTGAGTCACTCTGACAATAGAAACTGCTACAGTTATTGCAGTCTTTTTCCTGTTTCTGATCACTAAAGTTAAATGAACGGATGGAAGTGTATTGCAGTCTCATGAGAAAATAAAGGCTGCTCTGTTTTTCTGAATTAAAAAAGATACCAGTTCCTAAAACTATCGCAAGGGGAGCTCTTATTGAGACTATTTAAAGACGCAAACATCCCCAGACTGCTGTTGAGTTTAACACCGTTTATTTTGAGTTTGAAACACGGGGATATATTTGTGTCTTTTTGTAACATAGATGAAATTGTTTGTCAACTTTGCGCAAACAACTGAGATCAGCACAGACACAGCTTCCACTCTGATCTGTCAGGATCAGCTGTGCCAATAAGACGTGCTTCACTGACATAACGTGAAGCATTCAAGCAGCTACAGAGACTCAGGAGACAATCAGGCAATATATGGAAATATCGGGATCCCCAGCATGAGGCACATGTGTTGAGCAGAGAAATGAAGGTATCTCAGAACTCTTAATTTGGAGATGAGCATCTTGTTAATTCAGACAACAGAGCAGATTTTAGACTTTAGTACCATAGCAGACATCAGAAGGCTCCCACATGTCAGTCAGGTGAGCTTTATTAAATGTCATGCTGGGGGCAGCGGTAGCCTCGTGGTTAGTGCCCGGCCCATGAAGAGGCTGCAGTATTGGAGAGCAGGCTGCCTGGGTTTGAATCCAACCTCTGGCTTCTTTTCCCCACCCTCTCTCTCTTCCATAATTCTGAGTCTATCCACTGTCCTATCTCTGAGATAAAAAAAAAAAAAAAAAAACTTTCAAAACCACGCTATTTGAAATGAATGAGGCGCTGAGTTTTATAAAGTTGTACGTTATTACAGTGACGCTGCAGAGAAGAGCTCTCCATACTGGGCTCTATATAACTTACTTTTAGAGCCAGCCTCAAGTGGCCTTTTGAGGTACTGCACTCTTTCATTTTTTAAGACCCAGAGGTTACTGCCTGAAACTATTTTTCAAAAACAGTAGAAGAAGTTTTGTTTGGTTTTGTTTGGTTTTTTGCTCAGAGTTTTTTGTTTGAACACGAATAATCTTATGTGATGATTTACCGTGTGACAAATGCACGTTTACTTCCATGGAGGAGAATCCCCTCGTTCCTCTTGAATTAAACGCCTTCTGGTTCTTCTTCTCTCCCTTCTCCTGCAGGTGCCTACCCTCGACTTTCTCTAAGCTTCAAGCTGAAGCGAAACATCGGGTACTTCATCCTGCAGACGTACATGCCCTCCATACTCATCACCATCTTATCCTGGGTGTCATTCTGGATAAATTATGACGCCTCAGCTGCCAGAGTTGCATTAGGTATGATGTGTCTATGCTGTAGATTGACCTCAGCTCTGGAGGTTTCGCCTTCAGTCTGATGTCTTTGATGATTCACAGTCTGTCTGCAGGCTTTTGAACGATGACCACCTCTACAGAGTGGAGACTTTGCAGCTCAAAGCTTTACTCTGATTCACTAGGAATGGATTGCTGTCACTAATAGTTCCCAAAATTGAGCATCATTTGCTTCTGTGTCTATTCTGTCTCAAGGTCTATTTCACTTAGCATACAGTATACAGCTGATGGTATAAACACATACCCAAAAAGAGGTTTTGCTCCGTGCAGTTTGCTCTTGTTTTGCATCTGATTGTGTAGAAAAACCGTCTGCACCTTTACTCTGCCTGAAGCTGCACTCTCATCTTTTGTCCAAACAGAAAAAAATGAGTTTGACTTGAAGATAAAATAACTTTTGGCATTTTAAAAAAGCTGCCTCTCCAAATGGAGCAGGTAAGGGCTCCTAAAACAAAGAAAAGAAAAAAACATCTGCTGACAGCCCCAGACTGATTAAAAAAACTGGTTACATTCAAAATAATAATAATAATGTCAACGTTATATTCTCAGACTTTATACACAAAGGGTTGTGTATTTATCCAAATCTCTGGAAAGTGTGTGTGACATCACTTTCCTGTGACTTCCCTTAAATATCAGCTGGTCTCAACAGATCATTGTTGCTGCACTCTACAGTAACTGTGTGTGGCTGTTAGCACCCATATGTTTGAATTAGCTGCTTCTTTTGCAATGAGGCTTATCTGTGTTGAAAGAGGACAGCTTTACTCCACAAATGACCGCCTAATGGCTCGTTTAAGTAAGTGCAAACAACACCGGTGCACCGACACGATTAGAGCTCTGCTGCACAAGTCAGGGTGCGTTTTGAATTAGACAATGTCCATTGGATTTATATGCAGAGGTTTATCAGGAAGAAAAAGCAGCACAATCCTCTGGTAAATCTGGTCCTGTGTGTAGTGGCTGGGAAACTACTGTCGACAAAACTTTGTTTTTACCCCTGTGTTTGCAGAGGAAAGTTAATGAAATTCTCGGTACCTTTAGGATTTTAAAGTACTAATCTGAGCGAGCTTTCTGGCCTTAGCTCGTGAAAGATTGAGCTTATGTGCAAAATGTGCCGGGTAAAGTTTGCACATGGATGTAGACAAGTAAATCAGCAACATTTCTTTGTTTTTTTAAAATGATATTTCACTGATTGAGTATAAAAAAAGTTCATCCAAAATATGTAACCTGGTGGTTATATTGCTCGCCCTGGTACGTAGGCTGTATTCCTCCCCTGCTTTATCAACCTAACACTTCCTGTGTCTTTTCAGTCGTATCTCATGAAGGCAAAATGACCAAAAAATAAATATGCATAAAGTTCAGAGGTGCAGCCTCTGTTGTTAAAAGAAACTGAAGATGTTATAGAAAAGCATTTGTTTGACTTTATTTAAAGGTGCCCCAAAAAATGATTTTGAAATGTGAACCTTCAGTTTCATATCAGCACAAATTAAAAAAAATATAACCAGCCAGCAGAAGACATGGAGGAAACGTTAACTCAAACACTAAGCTGGATATATCAATATCAAATGCAGGCCGAGCTGCCAACGTAGACATCACTGTGTATAATGATAAATATCACATTCAAATGAAGTGTTATGATGGCTGCACATTCTGTCTGTTTTAGACTGCTGCTGCTCTGTGGTGTAGCAGGAGACTGAACTTGGATGACTCAGTCTTTCCACAAATATCAGGCTCAATTCATCACTGGAAAACACCACGACATCCCACACTGCATCGATCTCTAATGCTTCAATATTTCCTGAATTTAAAAAAATCCTCATTTGACATTTCTACTCACAATGCACAGACTTTGTTATGGGAGCATCACGCTGTGATTTTAAAGATGGATGCAGTTCACTGTTACTGCTCTTCTGTCTACAAACAGGTTGGAGGTTTCCAACCTGTTTAGGCAAGTTTACATCCGCTGAAACAACTTTTTTGTTTTTGTTGAAAGTTTTTAACGTGAAGACAGAAACAGTTGATGCTGAAACAACTTCTCATCGAGCAGTGAAGTTGTTTATGAGGAACGTACAAGTGCTTTATCGATATAATCACGTCGAAAGAGGCACAACTATGGGGCTTTAAGTGAACTAATCTTGATGAAGTTATAACAAAAGCTATAATTTCAAAGACAACGGTAAACTCTGCAGAGCGGCACTGAACACATTTCTGGGATTTGTTGAGTAACGCTCTCCTGTGAGCTCAGAGAGACTTGAGATTCTTGCTCCTGCCTTTGTTCTGCAGGAATCAATGCCATACACCCACAGTGCTCCTGACACCCACACACATACAGTACTGTACAGTGCAACGTTTTCAGTTTAATTATGTAAGCCTGAGTCGACAGAAATAGACACACACGGTCCAGGTTGGTGAGAAATCAAGAAGGCATGAAAACAGCACAGACACATTTGTTGTTGATGGTGCACATTATCAAGAGAATTACTACACTGCTGTTTGTTGTGTATTTGCTGACTCTGTTTACTCGTTGTATGCTTCATGAGCTGGAGACCATAAAGTGGAACATTTTCTGCTTAGCCAAGGAGATTAAATCCTGAAAAGAGGAGGCATAGACGAAGGCTTTTACTTGTTTTTGACCTTTCTTTAAATGTTGTCACGAGTTTTTATAGGAATGTTTATTATAGCACCGGAGTGAAATGACCTTGTTAGAGAAGTACACGGCTCTCTGTTAATAGGTTAATATGGTCTCATATCTAATATTTTCTTATGTCCAGCAAATAAAATTGATTTTTAATTGCAGCTAGACTGAAGAAACCTCTTTTTAAGCCGAAAGGTATGGACTTCAAACAGATTAATTTAATAAGAGATATCTCATATTACCTCCTCCACAAACGACGATCGGTTTCACTTGCTGGTTAGTGTAGATTTCAAATCAACCAAGAGGATGCATTCAACTTTATGCATTCTCTTTTAACGAAATCATCCATGGGCAGTTAAATCTGTGAAGAAAAAATCATCCTTTTGAGTTTAAAGGCAAAATGAAATTAAAATAAATTAACATAAAATTATTGGAGCATTTTTCAGTGTTTGAGTACTCAGCACACTTTTAACTTTTACTAACACTTTCACTTTTATGAATCAGCCAAACAGAAATACGTCTACAAAAAAGCATTTTGAACAAAGGCAAATCTTGAGTCTTTTTATCTTCACAAATGGAGCTCAACAGTGCGGATCCAGAAATTAAAATCTCATTATTTTTCACCTTAGTGGATTTAATTATTAGCCATAATGTCATAATCATCTAAGGTAGACTTACCAGGATGCTACCTGAGTGTGAACCAATGATTTATGCTCCTGTTGAAGACACAAGTCCTGGTTCAACCTGGTTTAAAGAAAAACATGGTTTATCTGCAAGCTTTGGGGAAAGAACTACAAGACCCACAATCCTAGAGTATCACAGCTCTGATTGGTGAAACCTCCTGTTACCATAGAAATGTTTACTGCCCCCGCAAACTTCAGCTGTCAGCTACAACAGACGTTTACAGAAGTTCAACACACCATGATGACAAACTACAGTATATGACAACATGAAATTAAACAATATTAACACTAAAATAAATAAAGGAATTTCCATGTCCTTATTAGAATCACAATGGATTGTACTTCCGGGAAGAAAAAAAAAGATGTACAGTCTTTTTCCTTTTCCATCGTCCAAGTGTTTGTCTTGCTGAATAAAATGTTTCATAGTCACTGGTTTTCGGGTTGCTGGTTGGATTAGTTTCCAAGATTAGAAATGTAATTTATCAAATCAACATTTACGTAACAGAAGACACTGAATGCTTGCATTGACCCGACCAAGTTAATACAAGTTATTTAAAGTAACAAGCTCCATGTAATGTGTTTTAGAAACTGCAAACCTAGTTTTTTTGTTTTCAATTTGCAATACAGTGATTCATTTTCAACCTGTTTGTGTCTTCCAGGGATCACTACTGTCCTGACCATGACAACCATCAACACTCATTTGAGAGAGACTCTGCCGAAGATCCCCTACGTCAAAGCCATCGACATGTACTTGATGGGCTGCTTCGTGTTCGTCTTCCTGGCTCTGCTGGAGTACGCCTTCGTCAACTACATCTTCTTTGGACGAGGTCCTCAGATGCAGAAGAAACTGGCCGAGAAGGCACTGAAGGCAAACAGCGACTGGGAAAAGAATGAAAGAGCCAAGGTGAGACATTTTTTAGTTCATCTGAGAACCAAGTCACAGTGATCACTTCACAGGTTCACAATAACCAGCCCACGGTGTTTTAAAGGAGCAGCATGAAGGGTTCAATGTCATCGGGGATAAAGATCAAAGTCTCCCATTCAAATTAATCTGAGGTTCAAAAGAAAAATGTCAATAGCTGTGAAAAAACACCAAAGGTCGACTCAAGTCATTTTTTTCCGTTCTGAGCTACTGAAAATGTTGGACTGTCAACAATACCCTCTTATTTTGCTTCATATTTAAGCTACATTAAATTGAATTGTCCCAGTTCAATAAATAAATCCAAATTCAATTATAAACACAGCTCTCCATATGCTGACACAATCCTCGATTTAAATTCTAGATGTTTAGAAAACTATTTAAAATAACCATACAAAAGGAAATCTGTAGTGCTTTGTATTAAATATTCAGATTGAAAATGCTTGTTGTTACAACCTCTGACTGTTTATAAGAATTGATTATAACAAATTTAACGTGAAGCATATAAGCATCAGGTCTTATATTTTCAAGTTTGGTCTTTTACCTGATGCCATTTTTTGCTTGGGGGAGCAAATTTGGAGGTTAAATACACATTGCTCATCAGTCATATTAGTGGACAGGTCAGGATTACTACTTAACATTCATAGCTGCATGCTCTTCTTTAATGCCTATTTTCAACATTAAACTGGATGATAATTGAAATATTAAAATATGCGATGAAGAGCATAAACTTAATAAGAAGATGTTGACAGAGGTGACTTTACTTTTAACTTTAAAAAGAGTCAGTTTTTCACAGACATCTGTTACAGGGTCCATTTCTGCTATCATCATGCTGAGGGAGGGAAGCTTAAATGCTGTTATATGTGTTTTATCTGCTTTGTTGTACATCATATACATTAAGAACATTTGCTGAGTTGAATCACCACAGAGTGATTAACAACTAAATAAAGGTGAACAGTGACAAACTGGCCATATTTCAAGTTTAAACATAATTACATCAAACAGCAGCTAGCTTTACATTCAACCTTCGTCACTAAATATCCTAAATACCTGTGAGCCAGGAAGTGACAGATGCTTTATTATGCTGTAGCTGTGTTACATGATACTAAAGGAGCCAATTCCTTGCAGAAGTATTGTTAGCTATGAATACTTAATGTTAACAAATGCTGTTGCTAAAAGGTAGCTAGTGTGTTTTACTTCATGTGTATCATCAATTATCCTTTCAGTGGCTGATTAACCTTATAAAATTGAAACTGGTACCCAGCAGTATCACTGAACCAGCATTTGAGGAAGCTAGCCTGATGACAGAGGAACATAGCTGCTGTATGAAAACGTACAATTACATTACTCCGACAGGGATAGTCTCCCGCTGTGAGGTGAATGTGTGACCAAGATCAGGAGGGTTTCAGGAGCAGCCCCTGAAAACAGCTTTTGACTCTTTTAGGGTTTTTTTTTCTTTTTTTAGCAACGAGTAGAATCGCCCCCTGCTGGCCATTAGATGAAATGCTATTTAATGGTTCTTAGTGCACTGGCATCAATCTATTATTCAGAGAATGTTAGTTTAACCTTGATGTAGCAAACAGGAAGCTCAGACTTTTTCATCCTCACCTTCCTCTATGTGGCCAAAGCTCAAACAAATATGATTTTTGTTTCTCCCTGCTAGACCTTACAGGAAGGGGGAAATTGCAAGTCCTCGTCTCTTAAAATATCAAATCAGGTACAAGGGCGACGTCACTCACGACGGGTGAGTGTCTGTCTCTGCCTGCTGTGTCACATCTGTCAAACCTCCGCTTAAACTTTCCTGCTCCAAGGCAAAGTTTAAACGCCTCATTTACCAACTGATGATGTTTGATACTTGAGTCTGAGCCCACCATTTCTGCCATGACCGTCATATATAAGAGTATTTCCTCCTCCGTCCGTGGTGTTTTCATTGTTTTGATGTGTTCTCGTGGCCCTGCATTATATCCTGTAATGCAAGAGAAAACAAACCACCCTGTAATTAAGCATCTTTGTTTTGTCTTCATCAAACTTGAACATGAAATACCTACTTATAATCTGGCTCAGCGAGTAATTATATCTACTCTCTATTCTTTCCCAAACAAAAGCACACAGAACAAGGACTACAGGGACTCTCTCCAGTAAGTCGACAAACACTGACACATGATTATATCATTAAGCTTTTTTCATCTCGAGTCACATTTATCTATTATGTGTTCAGAGGGGAATTTTGTGCTTTTATAGATGAGCCCCCTTTTTGACATGCCTTGTTGCTGAAATGAACTTTGTTGTGTTATGATTCTGATTGTGGTAGTTGTTGTGTTTGTTGACGGAAATCCACCTCAGGCATTACAGACTTCTTTGACAAAGCAGTCATTTAACCCTGCACAGTAATAGAGTTGTTAATATGACCTTGACCTTATTGGTTAGTTTGTGTTTTTTTGTTTTCCTGAGTAACTATTTGGGACGCCGTCGTCACACAATGAAAAGAAGAAAAAAAAACCATCTAAAAGATGGAGGCATCATTGGACCAGTCACTCCTGTGTTCTTCAAGGTTAAATGAAAGGTTTTTTTTCAGTGGCTTTGAAGAGCTTGATGTCGCAGCTTGTTCTGGTCTAAGAGAAAAATATAATTTCCCTAGAGGAGGTTTTCTTATGTGAAGGTATTGTTTCTGTAATGTTACCAGACAATTTAAACAAGAATCATAATACTGTATGTAAGTGGACATTTTAAAGTATTAAAGTACATTTTAACCTGGCAGAACACAGGAATCGCTGGTCTTTTGCTGCCTGGATCTGTTTGTTTTCTTTTTTTCGCATTGTGTGACTGTAATGCTTAAATAGTTATTTCAGATCCACACCATAATAAAAGAAACAAACAAACAAACGAACATGTCCCGTCAGTGGCATACAAGCTACTCCCTTGTCCTGTGTGGTCAAATTTTGAAAAAGGATCTCACTCTAACAAAGACAAAATGAAGAGATCTTTTCCTTTATGTTTATATCTGTTGGGATTGATTTGGTTGTTTTTATTGAGACCCCTTAAATACCAAAAAAAGGGGCTCCAGGTCAACAAATACAACATTTGTGCTTTGATTTCTCCAGACACACAGGTCTGAGGTTTGAGGCGGATCTCCACATGTTGTTATGATTTTACATGATGGACATAGAGCTTTGTCTTTTATTAGCTGGCTCTGAAGTTTACAGCGTAAACACACGTTACCTTGTCACATTCTTTGTGTGCACACTGTTGTATATCTGTGTACATATTGGCCTCCATTTTTGCCACATAGGTCTGCATGATTTATATGTTTTTGTGTGGGCAGCAAAAGCTATCATGAGTAGAAGAGCCATCCTGTTCAACCTTGAGCTGATTTGTGAGCAATGTCTTTTGGAATAGGAAACCAGGTTGTGAAGGCTGCTCTCTGTTTCCCTGGCTGTAATCTGTCAGACTGTTGGAAAAAGGCAGCCCCCGGGCCCCGACACACGCTGTACATGTGTCATCAGTCACTAAAGCCTCAGTTAAGAGTCCATTTTTAACACTACTCCTGTCTGTTGTGCTTAGGTTGACACCCCGGGGAACATTTTGCTGACAACCTTGGAGATACACAACGAGGTGGGAGAGAATGAGATCACAACCACCGTGACCGAGACCCACAACTCCTCCTCCTCCACCTTGTACGACAACTCGGGGGTCCTGTACAGGAAGCCGAGCAGGCCATGCGAGTCAGCACGTTCCAGCGTGGACAGGAATGCATTTCCAAGGAAACCACGACTGCGGAGACGATCCTCACAGCTGAAAATCAAAATCCCAGACCTCACTGATGTAAACGCCATCGATAGATGGTCACGGATTATATTCCCCTTCTCCTTCTCCCTCTTCAACGTTATCTATTGGCTTTACTACGTCAATTAATGCGCAGATGATGATGTCTGTTAAACCCATTTCTGTCCTCTTCTTGTTTTTGCATGAAAGGATCATCCTTATGAACGTTTTTTTAATCACGCCGAGTGGGGACTGATCACAGATGTGACTGTGTGCATCCTTGTAAAGAAACAAGGAATTACCCACAGAACATTGATTTTGCAAAGACTTCAATGTACTTCAAAAAAACTGACTGAAGTCCCATGAAGACAATGGGCACAGTATCTAAGGAAAGAATCACAGCCTCTGTTTTCAATTAGTACAAGTGGAACCCATATGTTACTGGTTAAAATAACTTACTGATTATTACAAAACAGCTGACAAAGTCTGTCAATATGCCCATTAGAGCCCGATAAAGCTTTTAGGAGAAAAAAACAGAAACAAGTGGAAAAATGTACCAAATTGAAGCTGATTTAGTGTATTTTTGACCATACCTACAGATTGTGCACTAATTCAGTACCAATATGCCTATGCAAGGGAACTCAAGATGGCTGCTTCATTTTTCATATAACTTCATTATACTGTATGTAGCGTCATTAGAATCTGTTTCTAATGCGGTCCGACTTAGGCCTCAGCAGAGACGTTCTGCAACACGTGCTGCAGACAGTGCTAAAAGTATGGTGAACAATTCTTCACACCCTCTGCAGGACAAATTTATAATGACGGACTCAATGGCATTGCACCTTCTAAATATGTGCAGTTGCAAAAAAAACACTAATTCCTTAAGCCCTCTGAGGACACAAGAAAACCATCATGTTCTTGTGTCCTATCTGTCCAAACATATCAGAAATCAATATATTGGTTGGGCTCTAATGCACATTTTGACAAATATGGACATACATTTTTATAATAATAAATGAAAGACAAGTTGAAGCCTTTGGGAAATTCACACATTCCATTTTTTAAGTCAGTTGAATGGAAATGGCCATCACTTATCATCCAGTTAGCTACGCTAGGCTTAACAATTGAAATAGGGGTAAAAGCACTAAGGGCCTGATTTACTAAAGGTTTGCATGTCGTAAAACGTGTGAAAACTCGATACCACCTGAAAAAAAATGTGCCATCTGATCTTCTGACGGCACGCAGTGATGATTGGGTCGTTCATATGAGCAGAACAACACACATTGTCCATTTAGTACGTTTGCCTAAATGAAGATGCAGTATTAGCTTGGAAAATACTGGGAGGAGAAAACGCAAATAAGTTAAATTAGTACACACCTTGTGATTTACCAAGCCTGACAAAAACAACTGTGATTGTGACGGTGTTAGGGTGCTATTTATTTTTTATTTCACTTCAATAATCGTTAAAAAAGAAAAACACAACGATTAAACTTTTATAGCCAAACTGAACGTTCACAGCCACTGTAGCTTAAATAATTTCATTTCAACATTGACATTTATGTCTTTCTAGTTCCCTCTTTTCGCCAACATTACATTTCTCACTGGAGTTTTGGGGCGTCTCTCCTGCAGCTCGTCCCCTCCGGTGCGTTCCTCTCCATAGTGTGCTCGTCTCCTCCCTCTCCAGCCTCCTGCTGCTATGCTGTAGGGCTCTGGGAGTGGGGGACGTCACAACTGCTTGTACCCCAATGTTCATCCCCTCTTGGCAGGGCATTTATGGTGTATGTTTAATGCCAAGGGTTGCTTTTAAGCCAGATTTTCTTTTTGTAATTTTCAGATTGATTTGCTATAACTCAAAAATACATTTGCCTCTTCCACTGATACCTATTTTCTGCCTGCAGTCATTCTGCATTCCTACAAAACTCTCCATGACATAAAAACACACAAAAAAGCCTATTTAAAAAATACTTTCCTCCACACCTGTTATCATTCACGCAGTTTTTCTTACTTGATCACCGGCAAATCGCAAACCAACCAAACGTGCAATGTTTTGGCGTGAACGCGCAATTTAAAGTAGTACTCTTTCCTTGGGATCTTAGTAAATCATGCCCTAAGTGTAGGCCTATTTCCTAAATGCTTAAAAAAATCTTTAATCTGCCTTGGAGATTACACCACCAACTGTTCAGTGGTTGTGTTGACGTAGACATTGTGATGTGACAGGAAATTTAACGCTGTGTTTGAATGTCAAAAACGTTCTATCATATGGAGCCAAGGTTCTATAATGAAGAGAGAGATACTGATGGAATCAATACCAGCGATTTATACATCATCCTGTCACTGCCATCGATATATGTTTAGGAAATGTGCTTCTTTCTGCTGAGATTCAGATGAGAAGATTTATATCACTCAGTTGTAATTGAAAATGATCACGCTAAGAGCATCTGTGTTGCAAAATGTTGAAGATGTTTATGTCCTGGGTAAGGTTTTGTGTGTGTAGGACATTTAACAAACAAGATTTTATGCTGAATTTGGTGAATTATTGGTACCTGTAGGTTACCTATGGACAGAGCGAGGCTCGATGTTTTACATTGGTATCCAGTCTTTGGTCTAAATTACTAATCTCACTCTCACCATGTTCAAATACTTCAGATCCAGAAGTGACTGAAGGAATGGGGCTATTGAGGATGAAGGGTTAGTGAAAAGTTACAAGCTAACTAAAGGAGCTAGTTTGGTTAGCATGCTATGTTCACAACTCACTGCAAATGGTGTATATTTTTGGGAGGCTAAATTTAGCAAAGGTCAAAACAGTTTTTTAACAAATTTAAGCATATCTGACAAAAGACAGCAGAGCGAACTTTACACATAAGCGACTTGTTAAGCGACATGTTAGCCGTGGAACGTAAATTAGCCTACATCGTTACTCAAGACTCTGCGGTGAAATCCACGTCTATCACAGTCAAAGGATGGGCAATAAGTGTGGTATCACTCTTTTCATCTCACTCTGAAGAAAGTTAACAAGTTATCTTTTTCCATCACCATCTAATTATTTCTTTGACATTTACAATTAGACAGATGTTGTTGCTTTTCTGTATTCAAAAAGTGTCAAAATGTTACATTTCAAACAATGAATTGACAACGTGTGTCCAAAAAGGTTTCTTTTAACAGGGAACATGTCAAGTTTACACTCTTGCTCTCTTTATCATTTATCACATCAGACTGCTGTCACGTTTTAGATTTTGTGAAACACATACTAACACAGCATAAATCATATGGCCTTTCACTCAGACTGCATGTGGACTCAGTGTAGTTATCTTGTGTCATATTTTAACCTTCACATTTGTATTTCTTGAGGAGTTTTCATGTACATACTGTTTAGCCCATGCTTGTTTTCTGTCATACACATTAATTACATGGCCATGTTGTCAACAGTGTTTTCTCAGTGATTTCTGGCCTCGCTGTTCTGTTTGTCTTTATACATCGCTATCATTTCCTTTTTATGTTGTAATTATAAAGCACAATATCACAGCTTGTGATTATTTCCGTTCTTTACAGAGGAAGCAAGTTGATCATGTAAAATCTAACGAGGAAGAAGGGATTTGGTGAGTATGGTGCATCTCCAAAACAGCAACTGTTGGCATGCACAGTTCTCAACGCGCCATCTGCAGCGCTCGATAGAGCGGCGTAGGAGTGACGCCACCTGTCAGAGTCTATTCAGCTCTGAGACACCCATGTGCAGCCCCTGACAGAGCCCAACATCCCTTAACAAATCACAGAAAAACTCACAACTAATGAGCCAGCTTCACATTTTTACTGCGCTAAAATGATCTCCTTTTTAGAGCTGCTACCATTGCGTTCTCTCAGTTTGCAGCATTTAATTTAAAAAAGGAATGATTGATCATGTTTACAGTATTTGGTCTGATTAGTTATCGTCACAATCGGCACAAACTGTAGAGGGGTGGATTTCTTGTGTAACTCATCCGTTTTGATGTTATGAAGGATAAGAGTTTTGCATAGTTTGCAGGTGGCTGACCTGATCGACAGGCAGGAGCGATGTAACGGTTTGTTAAGAGGCTTAAAACCCGCCTCAGCTCCAGCTCGTAGTCTGTTGTTTGGTTGACTAAAAGTGAGGGTGAGACAGCATTTCCAGCACGTACCACCAGCAACCGGCTTCAAATCCTCTTGCATTAACCAATGGGTAACATCACTCAGGCTTATGTTAATGACATTGATGTCAATTTGAATTGCCCCCCGGGGACAAATAAAGCTTTTTGAATTTGAATTTGAATTTTCAGTAACATAGCTGGCTATGCAGCACAATAATAAGTGTAAAATATTCATGTTTTTTTTCTTGGACCTTGATTTGAATTTAAGATTATTAACAGCCTTTTTGCAAGTTCAAACAGAAATTACAAAAACCAATAGAGCGAAGCGAAGCGAGCTGAATCCAATAAACGGTTTGATTCTTGGTTTCTCCACTAAGCATATCCAGGTGTTCTCTGACCACTATTGAATTTAAAACCTCTCCTGAAGCTGTGCCGTCAGTGTGCTACATAGCTGAAGAAATGGGAGGACAGCAGTAGCTCAATCCGTAGGGACTAATCGTTTGGGTTGACTTGGAGGCTTGCCGGTTAAAGTCCAGATATAGAAAAAATGGAACTTGGTCTGTTGAGATGCCCTTGGGCAAGGCACTGAACCCCCTAGAGCTCAGGGGGCGCTTCCAGGGTGCAGCCACAACACTCTGTTGAATCCTACCATGGTGCTGATTGAATTTAGGCATAGCTGGTGCAAGAAATTGATGATGTAATTTAGGTTCTTTTAGGACAGCTTCTTTCCTTACCGAGGAGTTGGCAATACTCTCACTTTTTAGATACATATGTACTGATCTAATCTTACATCGTGATGTGTAAAAAGCCCTCATCAATTAGTAAAGTAATCAATCAAATGAAATGAGTGCAGCAGGGAAACTAGTGGTTAGCCAATCAGCACCATGGTAGGATGTATAATGTTCTTATGCTGGGTCAGAACGAGAGCAAAGTTGTAAACGAAAAGATGAATATTTTTTAAGAAGATGGTTTACATTCTCATAGCTTTCAGGTTTTGATCCACATCTTGGTTTTTAAACACAATTGTGATGGGTGGATGACTCAATTAAGCCTCAATGTGGCGGATACACAGAGATGGAACAGACAGTAGGGGCACACACAAAACCACTATTTGTATCATTGAATTAATATTATAATTAAATATATTTTATTCAAAATCTGTCATGATAAAAAAATCACTATAATAATCCTGTTATGGCTTTTTTTTTCCAGCATTCTTTCATATTTATGCTGAGAAAAAAAGTTGTATTTCTTGAAACATGGAGAATTAAATGATTCAGCAAAAACATGGCATGGTCAAGTTTCAATTATTTATTACATTTTTTATTGTTGAAATTAATAATACTATTAATTTATTGATGTGAAAAGGTTGTCAATTGGAGTGAAAGAAATAGACAATCTTGTCTATTTCTTTCACTCCAATTAATAACATGGACAATTTAGAGTTACCAAGTAACCTAAGGGCATGTCTTTGGGCGGTGGGACAAACTGGAGCACCCGGAGAAAACCCACCTATGCACGAGGAGATCATTCAAACTCCACACAGAAAAAGGACCGTGTCAAACTGAGGACTTGAAACAGGAACCTCCTTACTGTGAAGTGACGGCACCAGCGTGCACATCTGACTCAAACGATGGAACCAGATGTTGACAGTATCCAGCCGGCCCTGCGGGAGAAGAATTGATAAGTATCTGCAATCATTCCGACAACTTTCCCAAAGAAGCCGACGGTTTTAGTTTTCCTCTCTGGCTGGATCTCAGCATCTTCAGAGTCTGCAGCCAGGGTTGCATTTCCACTCTGAAGCCTCCTGTGTGGGGTCATAAAGCAGGATTGGAAGGTCTTCTTAATGAATGCGATGGCTCCTCTGAAGCAGCCGATGTTCTCTGTTTCTGCAGCTTGGAATGCGTTTTCTCTCTGGACACTGCAGATGTCCTCTTCAATGTCCGTCATATCGATGGAGACTTCAGAACAAGACGGTTTCTGACTTTCTTCAGGAATGTCTTCTTCAATGTCTGCCATATCGATGCAGACTTCATGACTGGCGGGCGGCTGATTGGTTTCAGGGACACCCTCTTCAGTGTTGGTCAGATCGCTGCAGACTTCATGGCGAGCGGGCAGCTGATTGATTTCAGTGTTCTTCACATCATTGCAGACTTCATGATGGGTGGGCGGCTGATTGACTTCAGGGACGCCCTCTTCAGTGTTCATTACATCATTGCAGACGTCAACACCAGAGTTCTGAGGAAGGCCGCTAGTTATGAATGGGTGCTGCATGACCTCCTGGGGTTTGATGCGCTGTTCTGGGTCCAAATGCATCATCCTTTTAATGAGGTCTACTAACAGGGCGTGATCACTGTTGTGTCCTCTGTTTGCTAACATCAGCTCCTCAAGGTCACCTAGACCACTCAGCCAAAATGGCCTTGTGTCTTCAGGTCGGATCCCTGTCTCATACTCGTATTGATCCTGAGACTTCAACCTCCAGCGTGGTGAGTCCTCACGATCATGATTAAAAAAATCTTGAGTGGCCGGTCCTTGGTCTAACACATGGTCTGGAATCGGACCCTGAGTTGCAATGATAAAGCTTAGGACATCGTAGTCTGTTTTGCCAGGGTAGATAGTGTATCCCACAGCTAGTTCTGCTGCTGTCAGACCCAGAGACCACATGTCGATGGCCTCATTAAATTGGCTGTACAGACACACCTCTGGCGCCCGGTACCAGGTGGTCTGCACGCACATCCCGAGCTGAAAATCAGAAATGTAATTCGCCAGGCCAAAGTCAATCAGCTTGATTCTGATTGGCTTCTGGTGGCGGTCCACAACCATGACATTGTCCGGTTTGAGATCTGCATGCACTACACCAATGGAGCTCAGATGTGAAAGAGCTACAGACAGCTGATATAGCACATCTTTAATCTCTGTCATTGGCAGAGTCCCCTCCGGTCTGTCCTCCATATAATCATGAAGACTTAGGTCTAGCAGCTCGAAATTCAAGCAGATGTTCTTCTTAAAGAAGAAAAAGCCGTTCCATTGAACAATGTTACTTTTTTGTGGATCAAGACAACGCAGCTCCGTCAGGATCTTTATCTCTTGTCTTGCCTGTTCTAAAATATCAGGGTTGTTTTTGTTGACCTTGATGGCAACACTCTTGTTAGTGTTGATGTGGCGACATTTTGCAACAACACCAAAACCACCCTGCCCGAGGAAGGCCTCCACCTTGTGGCAGTCTCCGAGCATGCACCCGTCGTATAACTGCATCTCTGATCGTCCTCTAGTGGTCATGTTTACGGATGATACGTTCAGTTTTGAATCCTTAATCCTAAACAAGAAAGTTGTTGGATGCTGGTGCTCCTCTCAGGTTGAAGATCCGAAATGATTCGTGACTGACTTCTGACCCTCATTTATAAACTTTCCTGTGACGTCCTGTGACATCATTGGATTCTCTTTTTCCTTTGATCTCTACAGCGGTGACATCACTGGTTTCCATTTTTTTTAAATAAAGATTTTAATTTCTTTGTGTTGCACGGTTGCTATGAAGACAAGTTGCATTAAACAAAACAAGACAATACTAAACATCAGATTTTTTTTACATGCACTTGCAGATATGTTTAGATCAGGTGAAGTGAATGAAGACATTTCAATAATTACAACGCATTTCAGAAAACACACCTGCACAGGTTCAAATGCTCCTCATGGTTAATTGTAACGAGTGGAATTAATGCACACAAGGATTGTCAACACTAACTATAAATCCAGGTCTAATTAAATTGTTATTGGAGTGTAACAAAGGTAGATTTCTCCATTTGTTTCTCACCTTGTAGTCTTTAAATTCTCACCTGAAGAACCTTGAGGCTTTAGTGAGCCATAAAAGCAATTGAAGAAAAACTTGATGGGCTTAACTTTGAAACAAGAGGAACATAATTAGACAGAGGCAGTAAAATGTTTTTGTGTATAATAAGACAGCTTGAATATTGGTACATTCTCACAGGATAACGAATCGACATGAGGGACATTAAAACTGCTCCAACAACAGCTGTGAAGGGGTGTAATCCTCTGAGAGCGGCGGACAAAAACCCACATCTCATCTCCAGGTCCGTTAGGGGAAAAGAACCTGCAAAAAATGTTGATCGCACACTCACACACATTACAGTCACAAACTAGTGGTTAGCCAGTGAAGGATATAAGTTGGTATTGAAGGATAAAAGTTGCTATTTCATCCTTTTCCTAAATGTTGTTAATAGAAATCTGACTCCTCTAAATAATTACCTCAAATCTCTCTGCGCATTCTTTTGATGGGATGAGAGGAATGACTGGAGGCGTCTCTTTCAGGTTAACAGAGTTTATTAACCCGATGAATCAAGAATAGAAGTTACAGAGTCTCTGGGTTCAACACTACGCGTCCCTGACAACAGACAGATGCTGGATCAGTTCACGAAGTCTGAGCCCCGACTATCTTTCCCTGAACCCTTTTATACATTAGACAGAGAATATCTAACCAAATAATGCATTCAAGAATGTGCGGTTTCCTTCCTCCGATTGGGGCAACTTCCAAATTATGCGTCTTCGGATGAGTGGTTCCCCTTTTCTCATTGGTGCATCTACTCCCGAATCCTTTCACCATCTGTAGGGGAAGACACATCCTGCCTGGCCTGTTTCTTATCACAAGAAAGACATCTAGTCTAGTAACCAATTCCTTTTAAGGAGAAGACAATTTAGGTAATTAAGAATCAAGACTCACTCAACCTATATAAAAGTGGATGAGTAATTAACTGTTCAGGGCCTTAAACTAAACCTATGTTTGAGTTGGTGAGTGATTCAGTTTAAAGGGCCGCATCAAACACATGTTGGAATGTGCACTCACTTCTGCAAGCCCTCTTCACACAAACACCTTACTGAAAAGTATGGCAATTTTATTAACACACAAAAACCTGGAATAAAACATGATAAAATAACTGGTATAATATAAATGTAAGCGAACATCATTCAAACTGTAAATATCAAACCTTTCCTTTGGATCGGGTGATGAAACTTTATTGCAGTAAACACATTGATTATAAGCAGAAAAAGGCCTAATATTCTATCACCAATCAGCACCATGGTAGGATGTATAATATTCTCGTGCTGGGTCAGAACGAGAGCAAAGTTGTAAACGAAAAGATGAATATTTTTTAAAAAGATGGTTTACATTCTCATAGCTTTCAGGTTTTGATCCACATCTTGGTTTTTAAACACAATTGTGATGGGTGGATGACTCAATTAAGCCTCAATGTGGTGGATACACAGAGCTGGAACAGACAGTAGGGGCACACACAAAACCACTATTTGTATCATTGAATTAATATTATAATTAAATATATTTTATTCAAAATCTGTCATGATAAAAAAATCACTATAATAATCCTGTTAGGGCTTTTTTTACAGCATTCTTTCATATTTATGCTGAGAAAAAAAGTTGTATTTCTTGAAACATGGAGAATTAAATGATTCAGCAAAAACATGGCATGGTCAAGTTTCAATTATTTATGATTTTTTTTATTGTTGAAAATTAATATTACTATTAATTTATTGACATGAAAAGGTTGTCAATTGGAGTGAGAGAAATAGACAATCTTGTCTATTTCTCTCACTCCAATTAATAACATGGACAATTTAGAGTTACCAA